>NC_140212.1:43866659-44501659 GCF_951802725.1 Rutilus rutilus
TGTTATACATAGAACGTATGCACGGGCAGTATGTGTTAAAAGCCTTTTTTCCTCCTGAACTGTAAAGTAAATTATATTAAGACATCGTATGGTATGAACGATCGTCTCATAGACAGACAGATTTACATTAAAAATAGTTGTGTTTTAACTGTCAGGTAACTTGTAGGTAGGCTAGGCAATGTGTGTAAACAGTTTTTTAATGTGTCCCCCATGAATGAACTCTACACCTGTTAAATTACATGGAGTAGGGGTATAGTTTTCAAATGTGTTATTAAAAAAAGATAAAATCCTTTCTCAAATTAGAGGATGAGTGTAAAAAGAGATGGAAAAATCTCAGGGACAGGTATATAAAGGAGAGAAAGTCTCTGAGGGAGAAGAAGAGTGGTGCAGGGGCAGAACAGAAGAACACATGGAGGTATTTCTCCATAATGAGTTTTTTGGAGCCTCATGTGAAAGAGAGGGCCACTTCATCTAATATGACCCCATCCCTAGAAGAGAGATTGACCAGCTCCCAGGTTACCGCATCACCCCTGGCTGCTCAGTCATCACCACCTGACACCCCACCACCTGGTGCCCTAACTGAAACCTTGACCCTTTACCTGACTGGTGTATCTCCCAGCACCCGGTCTACCCCTGCAGTTCTGGCTGTTGAGTCTTCTGAGACTCAGTCTGACCCTCCTGCTGTGTCCTGGGGGCCACCATCTACCTCGGCACCTCATGTATCACATGTCCCTGCAGCACCCATCACTCCACGGGCTACGCCAGCACCACAGGGATCGACGAGGAACAAAAAAAGGAAGGGGCAGAATGATGAATTCGAGAACCAGCTGATGAATGTTCTCAATCAGTCTGCAGATGAGGAGGAGCTTTTTCTATTGAGTCTGGCACCACGTCTCAGAAACCTGTCACTTGAAAAAAGGAGTGAAGTTAAAATCGAGTTACTCACTACTTTACATAGGGCTGAGTTTTCCTGAGAGATAAATTCTCGATTATATATACTATAATATCTGAATCATGAAGTCAGCTCTTTTTTGAAGCCAGAAACACATTTTATATATATATATATATATATATATATATATTTATTTATCTTAGTTTCAGGTTTAATGTTTGAATAAATGTTATATTCTAAAAGAGCTGAGTTGATTATTCTTGTTTTAATTCAGATATTATATATATATATATATATATATATATATATATATATATATATATATATATATATATATATATAAAATTTGTTCCTTAGTTTCAGATTTAATATTTTGAATAAATGCCTTATTCTAAAAAAGAGCTGAGTTCATGATTCTTGTTTTGATTCAGATGTTGCAGTTTAAAAATAAGTGAGTGGCTCTTAAAAGAGCCTTTGTTTTATGTTGATGGGATGCAAAGACGACAGGTGAGCACATCAGGTTGTGTTGCCAGGGCACTTCACCAGCGGCAGAGGAAAAGTAGCTGCTAAAGGACTCTCGTACAGCTACGGCCTCTTGGGTGGAGTTGTTGGTGCCTACTCTCCTTCCACGTGTAAGTGCAGGGATGTGATGTTCATCTACTGGGACTTCTACTGTGGAGTTCCACCTCTGGAAGTTATGAAGGACCACTGTTGCTTTCACAATAGCATCCACATTTGTAGAGCTCACTCCAATCACCCGATGGTAGATTCTCCATTGTGCAGCAAGAATCCCAAAGGCATTCTCAACTACTCTTCTGGCTCGTGAAAGGCGGTAGTTAAAGATCCTCTTTGGTTGGGAGAGGTTTCTTCCAGGATAGGGCCTCAGCACATTCCTCCTTGTAACAAAGTGAGAAGGAAAAACGCCATTTATAAATACAGGCTACAGTTGAATGTTATTAAACCAAGAATGAAACATTTTAAAATTATATGTGTATGAATGTATGTATATATATATATATATATATATATAAAAAAAAATGATATGTATCATCTATACTCATATAAGGTAACATGTCACATCAGTGTCACATGATCCTTCACAAATCAGTATTTTATGAGGATTTGATGCTCAAGAAACATTTATGATTATTATCACTGTTGAAAACCGTTATTTACTTCAGGCTTCTAGCTTTTTTATTTCAGGATTCTTTTATGAATGGAAAGTTCAAAAGAACAGCATTTATCTGAAATAGAATCTTTTGTAACATTATAAATGTATTTACTGTGACTTGTGATCAATTTAATTCATCCTTGAATAAAAGTGCTGCTTTATTTTATTTCTTCCCCCCCCAAAAAGAAAAGAAAAATTCTTACTGCCCCCAAACCTTTGAGCGGTAGAGTTTCATGTTACAAAAGCTTTCTATTTCAGATAAATGCTGTTCTTTTGAACTTTCTATTCATCAAAGAATCCTGAAATAAAAATGTAAATAACGGTTTTTAACAGTGATAATAATCATAAATGTTTGAACCGTCAGTTTTGTGTATTGTTACACCACTACAGTGCAATGCAATAATGAGTACACCCTCTTTGAAAAGTAACATTTCACACAATATGACAAGGAACACAGATATATTTCCAAAATGTTCCCAGACTAAGTTAAACACAGGTTCTGTTGTGCCTTTGAACTCAAAACAAAGGCTAATAATATAACTTAAATTATTTTTATTTCAGTTTTAGTGAAAGTGGGGTGGTGCAGAAATGAGTACACCCCACTGAAGGGCTCTGAGTAAAGCAACGTTTTAGGCTACCAATGTGGACCTGAACAAACAATTAACCACAGGTGAGTCTAATTAGTAAGTACACGGGTGTTAATAAGGCAATTGCCTACAAAAGGCTGTTACCTAAAGCAAACCGCCCTTTCCCATTTCCTGCTGTCAGCAATGACTACGTTTATATGCAGCCAATATCCGGGTTATGGTCGGGTTAGGGTCACTATTTGGGTTTCTGAAACATTCGGAATAACCCGTTTACATGCGTGAGCAGAGAGAGTTACTCCTGTATACATGGAATTTGTAATCAGTTGGGAATATCCCGATGTAAACAGCGACGCCCGGTTAGCGTCTGGACGTACGGACAACCTTAAGACGCAATATGCGTCATTTCCGATTCTTCTTCCTGTATCCAAAGACAACAACAACAGCAGCAGCACCCGGATAATGAATAGTTCGGGGCAGATAGCGATCGCCTTTGTTTGCGCTTTCCTTCTCGCTCCAAAAGTGTGTTGCTGTGCTGCGTCTCGCCATGTTAACCTCTACTTCTTGTTTACTTCCGGTATACTGCACGCGGGTTTCTGTATGCGCCGTCTCTACTCAAAAGACCAAGATTCCTTGCGAATAGAACATGCGCAGAACACAAATCAATGTTCCTTTTGATGGGGATATGCCGATACGCGTTTACATGACCAAATATCCGGGTTAGAAAAGGGGTACCCCAGGGGTAATATCCGGGTTTTTAAAAACCGGGATATGAGCATATCCGGGTTTTTGCCGGTGTTTACATGGCCGTGCGCGACCGGGTTATTGCTAATATCCCGGTTTTGAACGGGTTATTGGCTGCATGTAAACGTAGTCACTGGCACCTCATGGCAAGGAAATGTTTCTGGATCTGAGAAAACGGATTATTGCTTTACACAAGAGAGGTGAGGGCTACAAGAAGATCAGTAAAGCCTTACTTATCAGTAAGAACACGGTTGCAAAAGTGATCCAAAAATTCAAGACAGATGGAACGGCAGCCAAAGTACAGAGACGTACAGGCCGGCCAAGAAAATTAACACCCAGGCAGGAGCAGCTTGTAATGAGAAAAGTTGAGGAAAATCGGCATGCAAGTGCACAACAAGTATCTAAGGAAGTAGAGACTGAAATTGGAGTGAATGTGTCACGTGACACAATATGCCGTACAGTGCAGCGGAATGGCATGCATGGGTGTCGTCCCCGAAGGAAGCCTCTCCTAAAGCCCAGTCACAAAAAAAAACCCGTCTAGAGTTCGCCAGGGCACATGCTGAAAAGGATGAAGGCTACTGGGACTCTATACTCTGGAGTGATGAGTCCAAAATCAATCTTTTTGGAACTGATGGCTTCAAAACAGTCTGGCGTCGCAAGGGTGAGGAGTATAAGGAAAAATGCATGGTGCCCACAGTGAAACATGGAGGGGGTAGTGTTCTTATGTGGGGTTGCATGAGTGCTGCGGGTGTTGGAGAACTGCATTTCATTGATGGCATCATGAATTCTCAAATGTACTGCTCTATACCAGTGATTCTCAACCCTGCCCCTGAAGGACCCCCAACACTGCCCCTGAAGGACCCCCAACACTGCACGTTTTCTTTGTCTCCCTTATCAAACACACCTGATTCAACTCATTAGCTCATTATCACATGGGTTAATGAGCTGAAGAGTTGAATCAGGTGTGTTTGATTAGGGAGACAAATAAAATGTGCAGTGTTGGGGGTCCTTCAGGGGCAGGGTTGAGAACCACTGCTCTATACTGAAAGCTAAGATGCTTCCATCACTTCGGGCCGTTGGTCGTCGTGCCATTTTTCAACATGACAATGACCCAAAACACACATCTAAGGCCACTGCTGACTTTCTGAAGAGGAACAGGGTGAGAGTGATTCCATGGCCAAGTATGTCACCTGATCTGAACCCTATAGAGCATCTTTGGGGAATACTGAAGAGGCAGGTTGAGCATCATTCTCCATCCAACATCCAGGCTCTGAAAGATGTCATCCTTGAAGAATGGAAAAAGATTGATGTAGCCAAATGTTGTCAACTTGTGCACTGTCATTGCAAATAATGGAGGCCATACAAAGTACTAAATGTACTGGGGTGTACTCACTTTTGTTCCACCCCACTTTCACTAAAACTGAAATAAAAATAATTTAAGTTATATTATTAGCCTTTGTTTTGAGTTCAAAGGCACAACAGAACCTGTGTTTAACTTAGTCTGGGAACATTTTGGAAATATATCTGTGTTCCTTGTCATATTGTGTGAAATGTTACTTTTCAAAGAGGGTGTACTCATTATTGCATTGCACTGTATATACAGTACCAGTCAAAAGTTTGGAAACATTACTATTTTTAATGTTTTTGAAAGAAGTCTCTTATGCTCATCAAGCCTGCAATAAAAAAAAATAAATAAAAAAAAACAGTAATATTATGAAATATTATTACAATTTAAAATAATGGTTCTCTTTTTTAATATATTTTAAAATGTAATTTATTTTTGTGATGCAAAGCTGAATTTTCATCAGCAAGTACTCCAGTCTTTGGTGTCTTATGATCCTTCAGAAATCATTCTAATATGATGATTTGATACTCAGTTATTATCAATGATGGAAACAGTTGTGCTGTTTAATATATATTTTTGGAATACTTTTTTCAGGATTCATTGATGAGTAAAACGTTAACAGCATTTATTCATAAAAACAGCATTTATTCAAAATAAAAACATTTCTAACAATATAAATCGTTACCATCACCTTTTATCAATTTAACACATTCTTGTTGAATTAAAGTACTAATTTCTTTAAAAAAAAAAAAGTTATTGTTCCCAAACTTTTGAACGGTAGTGTATATTGTTACAAAAGATTTATATTCTAAATAAATACAGTTCTTTTTAACTTTTTATTCATCAAATAATCCTGAAAAAAGTATCCCAGGTTATAAAAAAAATATTAAGCAGCACAACTGTTTCCAACATTGATCATAAATCATCATATTAGAATGATTTCTGAAGGATCATAAGACACCAAAGACTGGAGTACTTGCTGATGAAAATTCAGCTTTGCATCACAAAAATAAATTACATTTTAAAGTATATATATAAAAAAGGACCATTATTTTAAATTGTATTAATATTTCATAATATTACTGTTTTATTTATTTATTTATTTTTATTTTTTAACTGCAGGCTTGATGAGCATAAGAGACTTCTTTCAAAAACATTAAAAATAGTAACGTTTCCAAACTTTTGACTGGTACTATATATATATATATATATATGAGTATAGATGTGTGTGTATATAATACTACATTTTACGCACACACGTATATATATATATATATATATATATATATATATATATGTGTGTATATATATATATATATATATATATGTATATATATGTATATATATATACATATATATATATATATATGTATATATATATATATCACCGAATTGTTCTCTGGACCTGAGGGTTTTTATTCAATTACGTGCGTAAAAAAATCCTGTGGCGCGAATGAGGCGTAGAGCGCGGCGCGGTAGATGCGAATACGCCTCATTTGCGCGTCAAGTTTGTGCAAATGGCGCAAATTCGCGTCTGCCGCATTAAGCGCATGTAGTGCTTTAAGTGCATTCACGCGTTTGACGCGAATTTGCGTCTGCCGCCCGAGTTGAAAAATCGGAACTTCTGCGTCAATTCGCGCCACGTTAACCAATCAGGAGCCTGCTTGCTGCTGTCACGTGGCGAAGTAAAAACAAAGTAAATCTTTTATCACATAAAAACTTTATATGAGACATATTCATGTTGTATTGAATGCTATTTATTCCATATCTAAATCCAGATTATATGAAACATTATTATTCTAATTTAAAGACAACCAATATACTTTAGTGTATAAGAATAGTTTGTGTCTGGACAGTGTTGTGTGAGAAAAAAAACACAGGACAGTTACTTTTGGAGGCTGGCTCCATTTATCATCAATACAAAAATAAATTACAGATTTTGTGGGTGAGGGCGAGGGTGATCCTCGCTCCGATGCGGGACAACAGGTCATTAAACTGGGCGCGGGACAGGCGGAAGCACCGCTGATAGCTGCCGTCATCCAGGCGCAGCCCCTGGAGCACATGGTGAAACTCGCCAAACTGGGTTCACCTCCGAAGGGTCTGGTGGACCCAAATACGGCGACGATGATCCCTACGCCGCTGTTCTGCTCTCCAGAGCAAATACAGAGCGGTGACTCTCTCAATAAATGATCGATCAACATCAGACATCTTGTAAAAAGATGGCCGCCAACGGGTTTCGAAACTTTCGCCTCTGACGAATTTCGGACTCATTTTTGGACTCAAAGTGGTCAAGCGTATAACTAGATGCGGCAGGCGCGAATTTGACGCGCTATTTGCGTCCGGTGTGAACGCACAGTAAGATTATTAAAAACAGACAATAAATATAACATGGACATAAAAATTACAATGTACCATAAGTATATAAAAAAAAAATCTATACACCTTAGATATTAACTTGCAAATTACCATCAATATCAACTTCACACACACATTGATATACTTCCCATTTACATTTAAAAGTCTCAAGATTATCAACTATCTTATAATAAGCATACTCTATTTTAACACGTGTTTTTATCAATCCTTTCAAAATTGATAAAACATCAGTGGACCCCGTATCATTTATTTTTCCTTTACGTGACAACCAAATTGCCATTTTTGCAATTGTAAAACAAGTACTTCCTTTTTACTTCTAATATTTTGGCCCATAAATAAAACCCATTGGGGTAAAAACAATGCCCAACGTTTGGCACCACTTCTCTAATTCAGAAAATAATAACTGCAATCTCCCACAATTAAAAAACAAATGGAAAACGGTTTCCTGTACCCCACAAAAAGGGCATCACTCCCCTACCTCTGGATCAAGGTGTGCTCTGTGTCTGTTGGTAGCAATTATACCATGCACAATCCTTCACTGAAGATCTCCCGTCCTTTTCTCAGTAGGAGGCTTGTACAGGGACCTCCAGCTACCTTTACATTTTTACTGTAGAAATTGTCCCCAAAAACAAAAGCTTTTAACGTCTTAAAAAGGAAAATGTGATCAACCCTATCAAAGGCCTTTTCCTGATCTAAAGACAAAAAAACAACAGTGGTGCAATTTATAACAGCAAAATCTATAACGTCCCGCACTAAATGTAGATTATCAGAAATACATCTATTTTTAATACAATAAGACCTATAGAATAGAACATTTAATTAATAAATGAATCAATAAGTCAGGACAGCCCATTCATGCAGGTAGTGAAATAGTTAAATCAAATACAAATACACAGTAAAAAAAAAAAGGTTGTTAACCTTAACCCGTTATCAAGTCAATTAAAAAATATATTTCATGGTGTGCATGGTGTTTTAATTGTTGTGTATGTGTTTTTTTTTTTTTTGTAATGCAATGTTTTCAACATAGGGAAATATATACAGCATTTGTCAGATCCTCCTCTGACTTTAAAATTACGGAAATGTATCCCCCATCTCTCTTGACAACTTCGGAATGTGGAGGCATCCAAGGCAGATCTATAAAACATTAATATTTCGTTAACACAAACCAGGGGCGCAAACCAGATGAGGCTTCTGTAAGACTACAGGTGAAGCAGTGCTAAAAAAAAGTTAAAAAAAAAAGTTTGACAAAAGTCTTATGGTGCGTTCACACCGGACGCGAATAGCGCGTCTGGCGCGAGTGATTTCAATGTTAAGTTAATGCAAAGACGCGTTACGCGCGTAAAAAATTCCTGCGGCGCGAATGAGGCGTTTAGCGCGGCGCGGTAACCGGTTAACTTCCGGTTGGAAAAACTATAGAATCTTTGACGGGTCCCCGCTGGTGCGCGCTGACCCTGGTCGACGAGAACCCGCATGAGAGATGTGACGCAGGACGTAACCCCGCCCCCCGGGCGAGATGCCCCAAAATTTATGAATCCCAGGACAGCGGTGGTAACTTCCTCAAAATTAAGTTCAGTTTCAAGAGAAAGTTTGTCTCTTTGAGTTATATTAGGAATCTGCAATATATTATATCTTGCAACAGTTAATTTCTGCATTGTTCATCTGCATTTTCAGCAGCATATAATTCAGTATAAAAATCAACTGCAATTCCTCTCATAACCACCGGGTCTGAAGTGTCATGTCCATTAATGTCTTTTAAAGGAGAACTCCGGTCAATTTTAACATTGAGCTCATTTTTTTGTACATTTGGAGTGCTGTCAGTACAGAGAACAACGACAAAAATCGGTGTTGCCTACACCGAGGTATCCTCGTTTTAAAATTTGCACCCTGTTGACTTCAATGGGATTGACTCTCAAAAATTCTCGAGATTGTCGAGTTCACGCGCGTGATCATAGGTACTAAACCTATGCGCGTGAACTCGACAATCGATTACTGTGGACTTCGACCGAAAACAGGATGTAAATACAGGTATGTGCGCTGGCTGAATAAACATAATTTTTTATATATTTCTTTCACATCTACTGTACAGTATCTCTTCTTGCTACTCACCGATCCATGTTGTGGTTCTAACGGCACTGAACTTGAACGTCACGGCCGAGCGCCACTAGCCTATTTTAGTAATCACACAATAACTTGACAAGTTAATTTAAATTGTATATCAATATAGGCCTACATATTCTTTTTACTTTTTTAATGGGAATTTCCTGGTAAAATGAAGGTAAAAAAAATGTATTTTATATTTTATTTTGCCTTTCCACGGACCACCTGCAGTACCCTCACGGACCACTAGTGGTCCGCGGACCACAGTTTGGGAATGGCCGTTCTAAAGGAAAGCACATGTTTTAGTGCCAAGTGAAATAAGTTTTACAGGGCTTGCAATTTTTCCGAATCTCTGCTAGAGATAAACTTCGGAATGTTTGAGATTATTATTTTCGTCGCCGTGGCAGATAGCGGGGTTACTGTGACAAAAGTGCCTTTTTACCCATACTCCGCTCACGCTCAATTTATTAATCAGCATTTCCGGTTTTAGAAACACAACCACAGCTTTGTTCAAACATGAAGCCGAGATTATATTCTCAAACCCTACCTGCTCTCCAACGACTAGGAGTAGTTCCTCCACTGTCACCCCAGGTTCTGGTACACACCTGCACCCGTTCCGAAGCGACAGGCCTTGTGTTCCTTGACTGGGAACAGACGCCATTTCGGCGTCTTAAACTTATGAACAAACAACTTTTTTTCTTTCTTTTTATAACTACAGAGGGGTTAAACATTTAATTAAGAAACCATTTATATTAAATAGAGAAAACACTTTTTCCGCACTCACTTTGAGCAACATGCTCAACTCTCACACGCACACTCCCAACACGCACACCGGAAGTGAGAGAGAGAGAGAGAGAGATAATCAATACATAACATCACATGCTCTGAGGTAAAGAGTAAGAGATGCAAACCTGGAATAGTCTTAATAATGCTGAGTGTCTCAGTGTGTGTGTGGGTGCGTGGGTGGGTGTGTGTGTGTGTGTGTGTGTGTGTGTGTGTGAGTCTCAGCAGTGTGGGCTGATCCGATTACGGAATGTCCTGAGCCTCTTGTTGCATTTCTTTATGAACCAAGACCAGGGCAGAAACCCAAACATTTGCTAACAATGGGAATTTGCATTCAGAGTTTACACCTTTTGAGAGCAGGATGCCTTGTGTGTGTGTGTGTGTGTGTGTGTGTGTGTGTGTGTGTGTGAGAGTGAGTGAGTGAGAGGGTGTGTGTGTGTGTGTGTGTGTGTGTGTGAGAGAGAGAGAGAGAGTGAGTGAGAGGGTGTGTGTGTGTGTGTGTGTGTGTGTGTGTGTGTGTGTGTGTGTGAGAGAGTGAGTAGTGTGTGTGTGTGTGTGTGTGTGTGTGTGAGTGAGAGAGTGAGTAGTGTGTGTGTGTGTGTGTGTGTGTGTGTGTGTGTGTGTGTGTGTGTGTGTGTGTGTGTGTGTGTGTGTGTGTGTGTGTGTGTGTGTGTGTGTGTGTGCATGTGAATGATATGGAGTGAATTTTCTCACAAATCTGCCTGGACACGTTTGTGGTACAGGTATGCGTTTGTATGCATTAGGTTTGGTATTCGTTCAAAGAGAGAGAGAGAGAGAGAGAGAGAGAAAATGCGTGTGTGTGTGTGTGTGTGTGTGTGTGTGAGAGAGAGAGAGAGAGAGAGAGAAAATGTGTGTGTGTGTGTGTGTGTGTGAGAGAGAGAGAGAGAGAGAGAGAGAGAGAGAGAGAGAGAGAGAGAGAGAGAGAGAGAGAGAGAGAGAGAGAGAGAGAGAGAGAGAGAGAGAGAGAGAGAGAAAATGTGTGTGTGTGTGTGTGTATGTTTGTTTTTCTATCCCGGTGGGGATTCAGCCTGAATGCACACAGACTCATGGGGACTCGTGTCACAGTGGGGACCTAAATTGAGGATTAAACAAGCTTATAAATCATACAGAATGACTTTTTTTGGCAATGTAAAAATGCAGAAAGTTTTGTGTGATGGTGATGGTAGGCGTGGCTTGTAGGGAATTCCAAACCTGCGTATTTTCAAATGCACATAACTATAGAACCCATTCTTAATGCGCATGTGAACGCCATCAGCGTTTCTCACAGGTTCGTGTTTAAAGTCTGTGTAGAGAGAATGGTGTCGTCTTAGCGGCCCCTAATTTAATAACTAATGATCGTTGCGACGGAAACAAATCAATCAAAACTAACTTTAGATGGAAAATAACTTAACTCTGCTATAAAGCCAAAACAATCTCTGTTACCTTAAATTATACGCTTATCTCTGTGAAGCTGCTTTGAAACAATCTACATTGTTAAAAGTGCTATATAAATGAAGATGACTTGACTTGACTAGGTTTAGGGGTAGGGTTAGTGTAAGGGGATAGAATATACAGTTTGTACAGTATAAAAAACATTGTCTATGGAGAGTCCCCCAAAAGATAGTAAACCAGACGTGTGTGTGTGTGTGTGTGTGTGTGTGTGTGTGTGTGTGTGTGTTATGGAGGGAATTTTCTCACAAATCCGCCTGGACACGTTTGTGGTACAGGTATGCGTTTGTATGCATTAGGTTTGGTATTCGTTCAAAGCTTATGGAATTTGTAGGATGGTTTGTATTTATTTGTGAAATATTATCTAGGCTCATTAATTTATATTTGTAAAATACAAGACGTGTGTGTGTGTGTGAGAGAGAGAGTAATTCCTTTTTAGTCTTTACAAAACCAAGTACACTTGAATTACTGCCAAATGTTAGCCAGAACTGTAAGATCGCAGTTGGTGTGGCCTATGCTGCACTCAAAGCTGGACTTAGTCCGTCACTAATCTGACGAAGATTTGCGGTAACAGTTGAGGCAACATAATCCACTAAAGTTAATAATTTCAGAGTAAATTTAGAATAAATCCAAACGTAACAATCTATTGTCAGGTAAATGTATCATGCCAATCACAAAATCACTTCAAAGATAATCAATACACAACATCACATGCTCTGAGGTAAAGAGTAAGAGATGCAAACCTGGAATAGTCTTAATAATGCTGAGTGTCTCAGTGTGTGTGTGGGTGCGTGGGTGGGTGTGTGTGTGTGTGTGTGTGTGTGTGTGAGTCTCAGCAGTGTGGGCTGATCCGATTACGGAACGTCCTGAGCCTTTTGTTGCATTTCTTTATGAACCAAGACCAGGGCAGAAACCCAAACATTTGCTAACAATGGGAATTTGCATTCAGAGTTTACACCTTTTGAGAGCAGGATGCCTTGTGTGTGTGTGTGTGTGTGTGTGTGTGTGTGTGTGTGTGTGTGTGTGTGTGTGTGTGAATGATATGGAGGGAATTTTCTCACAAATCTGCCTGGACACGTTTGTGGTACAGGTATGCGTTTGTATGCATTAGGTTTGGTATTCGTTCAAAGGATGATCAGAGCGGTCAGATTTCCTCCACAGCGGAGAGAGCCTTTCTGAAGATAACGCTCCGCCCACTCAACCCAGAATGCACTTTGGTGATTTGCTGCTAGTTTGAGAATCTGTGATATAGCTAAGCAAGAGTGGAGCAAAAGGTTATGGAGTTCAAATATTATTGTAGGGAAGTTGCAAGCCTTATAAATAAATGCACAGTAAAATCCAAGTTAAGACCGAGCAGGGAGAAGAAACTGAAAGGGAGTGTGGAGAGACAGAGCGAGTTAGCAAAGATTCATATTGGAATCTAAAGCGGCACATTTCCAGAAAGCACGAGGATGTGCTACGCAAACATGATAGTGCAGCAAAAGGTGAGCTATAGGCCCACGATAATAAATGAGATAAATAGGTAAGGTAGCTGTTGTGTTGTGTGTCTTTATACTCGAAAATTTGTTTTTACGTGCATATGATGCGCAGTTGTCGCGTGCATATGATACGCATTTTATTGTGTGTAATACACACATATCCCACAACACTAATCCTACCCAAACGTATAATACATACGTACCCCACACCACTACTAAACCTGCTCATGCGTATCATATGCACGTAAAAACTCATTTTCACGTACTTAAAGCGGCACATTTCTAGAAAGCACGAGGATGTGCTACACAAACATGGTAGTGCAGCAAAATGTGAGCTATACGATAATAAATGAGATAAATAGGTAGCTTAAGGTACGGTAAGGTAGCTATTGTGTTGTACGGACCCCCGCTCATGACATGCAGACAAAATATATCATGGCCATTGACCACGAATTAAGATTTCCTTCCCATGAATTAAGAATTTGTTCTCTCATTTAGGCCAAATCATGGCCATGAATTAAGTGTGTTCTCTGGTTTTAGTAAATCATGGCCACGTTTTTAATTAATTTCTAATTAATTCTCTTGTTTTATTAAAGCAAGGGACTTAATTATTACAACGTGGCCATGATTTACTAAACGAGGTAACAAATTATTTTTGTTCGTACGCTTTAATTAAAATGAGGAAACAAATTATTAAAACATGGTGGCGTTGGGTGGGATTGATGAATTGTTCATTCGTTATGCAATCATCATATCAGTGCAACTAAAAATAACCTATATAGCCATAGCCAACATGCTAATTAAATTAGCCAGCAGAATCGTAGCTTATGTTTTTTTTTTTTTACGTTGAATGTTGACAGAAGTTATTAAACAACTTTAAATTATTATTAAAAAACTGACAAGAATATTTAGGTAAGGCAAGAGTAAAATGTAAGCTAATATACCCATATTTGTTCTTTACAGAAAAAACTGCAACCAATCAAAGGGATATAAAGATTTGTTTCCCTCTCCTGCGCCCCAGATTCCCCAGTTCTCTCTGTCAATTGCATGGAAGAAAGAATTAGAGGAGGCATTTTTTAAGATGGTTTACTTGGATTATGAACCTCCCACAAAAGCTGAACGAGAGGGTATACGCCATTTTGTCAGCATTGCCCAGCCGGTTATACCACAGCGTGCTACTGTACAGTACGTGATGTGTGTGTGTGTGAGAGAGAGAGAGAGAGCTACAGTACAGTACAGTACATGATACTCTGATGCCAAATGCTCTTAGCGAGGTGGAAGGCAGATTTGGAGAGCTGTTGCAGTTAGGAGATGGCTTTGCGCTTACTTTAGACATTTGGACAAACAGAAGAGGACACAGCTTTCTGGATGTTGTGGCAAGTTTCATTGATGAAGTGTTTGATGGTCACACTGTGTGAACATCTTAAAGGACACCACACAGCAGAGGATGTTTTTCATAAATATGAAACTGGAATCTACAACGACGAGTTATCAGGGTGGTGACGGACAGAGGTAGTAACGTGGGAAAGGCTTTCCACCTCCCAAGCTAATGTTTCTTACAGTAAATTCTACTTTTCTACTATTTTTCTTGATGTGAATTCAAGTGATGTAAAGATTGAGACATTTTAATAGACCGCATTTCCCCGCAGTTTTGGTCTATTTAAACTTTCGAATGCATGTTTCTTTTAATATCGGCAGACATCCAGGTGTGCTTTGACAGGCTTTTGTTAAGTACATGTCATCTGTGAGTGTATATTATGGGGATGATAATCCAGGAGGAGTTGTTTATGGGTTTCATCTTTTTTTTTTTTTTTTTTTTTATGTGCCTGTTTTGCAACGCCAGTTATGTTCACGGAGATAAAATAAAATAACGAAAATCTAATATACTGTTTCAGTTATTGCATTTTATAGGCACGTTTGCCAAAGGGCAATGTCATGTTTTTTTTGTTTTTTATTGATAAAATTAATTTAATGCATTTAAATTAAGAAAAAAGTACAGACTGCCACAGAATGTTATATCATAACTGCTATTAATAATCCTACAACTGTAATATAGATGCATTATTTCAGGAAATTCATTCTAAACAGAAAGCAATTAGCCTACTACAGAGAAATGTAATGTCGGAGCGGGATCTGAGCAGGATTTGTTTTACCGGTGAGCGTTTTGTGAGTGGAGTGTTTGCGTGAGCCATGATCGTCTGAGCTGAATATTGCGCGCTTCGCCCACATGGGCTAGTGTGAGTGTGTGTGTGTGTGTTATGGAGTGAATTTTCTCACAAATCTGCCTGGACACGTTTGTGGTACAGGTATGCATTTGAATGCATTAGGTTTGGTATTCGTTCAAAGGTTTTGCAATTTGTAGGATGGTTTGTATTTATTTGTGAAATATTATCTAGGCTCATTCATTTACATTTGTAAAATACAAGACGTGTGAGTGATTGAGTGAGTGGGTGTGTGTGAGTGTAGGAGCCATATTAATTTATTTTTCTTTAACTTCTATTTGTTATTAACATTTTCCATTTAGTTATTTTACGTTTTATTATTGTGTGCAGTCCCCCTGCAGGCAATGGGAGAAATTCATTGTAAAGGCTTTAATTCCAGTCCAGCAGGGGGTGCTGATACCAGCGCAACAGTCGTTGACCGCAAGAAGAGTGCGGATGACCGTTTTGAAGCGTGTGTTGCAGTAACACGCTTATATGACTTAACATTTGTGTTTTGTTTATGTATTTTTTTCAACAATAAATATCCTTGAACAGCATTTAACTTGAGCATCTCATTCTTACGAGTCGAAACGGATCAGCATCACCACAAAGGTACAGGAGCATCGCCAACAAAATCAACAAAGGATGTTTTACCAGTACAATATAGTCAATGACTCGCTGTTTGGATTGGATTGTGGATCATTTGTGGAGCAACATAGACGACAAATGTTAAGGATTAATTTTATGTTTGGATTGTTTGAACAACCCGCATGGCAAAGGAAACAGGAATCAACAAGTGAGCTAACAGAGGTATGTGCGCTACTATGACTGACTGAAATGTGTAAACATAAGAGGAACGAGTTGTTGCAGCATATGTTTGTAAAGAAAGAGTTGTTAACAGGCGAGAACAAGAACAGTTTATGGATAATATCATTGCATTTGAAATAAGTATGACATCTGGAACTCGTTTGAAAACAAACCTTTAAGGAACAAACCTGAAACTGATCAAGGTCACCATCCAATGTAACGCTCCAATCTTGAAAACATTGGATAAAATGAGAATAAGAATCAAAGAAAAGAGGAGTGTTACACACACACTTACACATACAAAAAGGGGTCGTTCTTCAGAATTTCTTCTTTGTTCTGCAGAAGTAAGAAAACCATTCGGTTTGGTACGACATGAGGGGGAGTAAATGATGACAGAATATGAATTTTTTGGTCAACTATCCCTATCCCTATTAAATCAACTACAATTACTACTCCCTGCAATTTAAGCTAGATCTATGTCTGTCAAGAAAAGATGCTTAAAGGTGCATTAAGCAACTTTTCATGTTAAAAATACCCGTTTTTCTAACCCATACATGCTTAAACAATTGCCTGATGGGCTGAATGAGCCCTTCTATGATCACTGCGATTGCCTCTATAATCCTGTACAGTAAAATAAATAAGAGGGATTCGGGTCGGAATCGACTGGGCGTGACGTCATGCGCGTTCACGCTCACCTGGCTATGTCTGGCAGGTTTGTGTATTCGCCGCCATTATCCGCATCAGCGAAGACAACTCAAGCGACTTTTGCAAAAGTAGAAGATGGATTCAAAGAGACCGGCTTCTAGTTCATCCCAAACCCCAACGCAAACTCCACGTAACCACAGAGTGCACAACTCTGGTTGCAGTTTCGCATGTCGCCAGAAGGGGGCATAGTTCTGCAAAAACTCAGAGACTTGCGCAATGCACCTTTAAATGAGAACACTGGTGTGCTATTTATGAAGGCTATATCTTTAACACCAAGCATATCTGCAGACTTACGTAACGTGGTGTAGTGAAAAGCATGATGAAGACGGAGAATAGGAATAAACAAGATTTAATACAAAACTCAGGAAAACACTCACTTTAACACAATATAACATTGACGAAACCGGACGAAGACTGAGGGAGAACACAGGGACTAAATACATGTAGCAAACAAAGGAGCTTAATTGGATTATAAAAAGGACACAGATAGCCGGTTAGGGGCAGGCTTCTCTCTGGGACTTTTCCAAACTTCCTGAAAACTGCAGTTGTTAAAGGGATAGTTCACTTCAAAATGAAAATTCTGTTATCATATACTCACAATTGCTGTGTCCCAATTCGCCTACTTATACTACGCCCTAAAAGTATGTACTCTTTTTGTGAAAAAAAAAAGTACATACTTTTGAGTCTGTAGCAAAAGAGTAGGCAAGCTTTGGGACATACTACTTAATGGACAGATCTGTCACCGCAAACTGCCCTGTCAATCATCTTGTCACAGTTAAAATCCTCCATTCAATATAATTTAATTTCCTACTGTTTCGGAGAGAAATGTATTTGCACGTTCGTCTGCCAGTCGTGGGTCTTTCATGTGGAGACTCTCAATGTGGAATTAGGCAAAGCTAGATAGACCTTCCTCTCAAATATTATAAACAGAAACTTAAACAACACACGCACTCTGTTTGCTATAGTTGAAAGACTAACAAACCCCCCAAGCCACATTCCCAGTGAAATGCTCTCAGACAGCAAATGCAGTGAGTTTGCTTCCTTCTACTCTGAGAAAATCAATAATATCAGAAAGGTGATCAGCACATCCTTGAGTTGCGCTGGGGTCAGACAGACCAGACCACAACCTGAGAAAGTAGTTACTATGTCTGATTTTGAAGAAATTGATGCCAAAATATTGGAAGAAACAGTACAGCACCTTAAAACATCAACCTGTGCTCTTGACACACTTCCCACATCTTTTTTCAAACGTGTGTTAAACTGCTTGGAAGCGGATCTCCTGGAAGTGGTAAATGCCTCACTTCTCTCTGGGACTTTTCCAAACTTCCTGAAAACTGCAGTTGTTAAAGGGATAGTTCACTTCAAAATGAAAATTCTGTCATCATATTCTCACCGTCAATTTGTTTCAAACCTGTCTGAATTTCTTTCTTCTGCTGAACACAAAGGGAGATATTTTGAAGAATGTCAGTAACCAAACAGTTAACTGGACCCATAGACTTCCATATTAGGAAAGAAAAAACACTATGGAAGTCAATGGGTCAGAATTGTAAGAATTTACATGTTCCACGCCAGGTTCCGTAGACCCAGCGTTAATAGGTGTCTCTCTCCAGCCCCAAGATAGGTAAAGAAGGGGTCCCATACTTTATAGAAACTTGTGTCTCATTTGAGACTTCAATGTAAACACCCACTTCTGTGATTGGGTAATATCGTCGCATATGAAATAAGTATTACATCTGGAACTTGTTTGTTTGGAAATTTGACTAAAACAGCTGCCAAGATCATAAATAGTGCCATTGAAACACCAATTTCTGATTTATCTTGGCTGAGAATACTGATGCATTTATTTATTTATTTGCATTATTACCTGGAAAAGGGTGGCATTAGTTTTTTTTATGACGATTGATAGGTAACGTATATTCTTGAGAAATCGCATCTATTTAACTGTAAAAAGGCTGTGAGACAACGGCTTCTCATGATCACAAAAATATCAACGGCCTATGCATCCATTATCAGTTGACATTACGACACTGTTCAGTTGACTTTAAAAGGAACCCCGACTAGTGCGGCATGTTGGCTTTATAAGATTAACGTGGGCGTCAGCTATAAAAAGCGGATACAAAAACACTCCAAATGTTTTTGTTTTTATTAAAAAAAGCCGAAAATCCATTCACTTGTAGGACGCCATAATTACTTAGATCTCAATGCATTCTGGGTAGTGACGTGTATAGGTTGTATGGCCACGGAACAACATTTATGGTTGAATTTATCTGATATGAAGGATAGAGAAAAATCTGTTCTTTTGGACGCTCCACTTTCACCTTGAGGTCTATTCGGCAACGCTGTAAATACGGTTGTATTTCAGGAGGCGAAGAAACAATCAGTGGCATTCCAGAAGTTTCTTCCTCACCGATCTAATGTCCCAGAGTCTCGACTACGAGCTCCTAACAGCACAGACTCGAGAGACTGGTTCCCTTAGTAGATTTTCAGGCAGCCTGGAAGCTACTGCCAAATATATCTCATTGGGTCCTGCATACAATAGAAAAGGGTTACAGAATTCAGTTTGGTTCTCGTCCGCCCAGATTTATAAGGGTCCTCCCTACGGTGGTGGACCCCGAGCAGGCTCTGGTGATGGAGCAGGAAGTACTGACTCTTCTATGAAAAGGGGGCTATAGAAAGGGTTCCTCCTCCTAGCAGGGAGTCAGGGTTTTACAGCTGTTACTTCATTGTTCCCAAGAAGGATGGGGGGTTGTGTCCTATTCTAGATCTGCGCCAACTAAACCGCAGGGTTCAGAAACTCAAGTTCAAGATGCTTACACTCAAACAGATCGTGTCACAAATTCAGTCAGAGGACTGGTTTGTTACGATAGACTTGAAGGACGCTTACTTCCATGTATCCATCCATCCTCATCATAGGAAGTTCCTGAGGTTCGCTTTCGGGGGCGAAGCGTACCAATATTGGGTTCTTCTGTTCGGCTTAGGTTTATCACCCTGCACTTTCACGAAATGCGTGGATGCAGCTCTGGCTCCCCTGAGACTCCAGGGCATCCGTGTGTTGAATTACATAGACAATTGGTTGATTTTAGCTTAGTCCGAGCAGATGGTGGTTCAGCATCGAGATGTCGTTCTGTCCCACATAAAGATGCTGGGGTTGAGGCTCAACGCCAAGAAGAGCATGCTCCTCCCGTCTCAGAGGACCACTTTTCTAGGTGTGGTATGGGATTCGACAACGATGCAGGCACAATTATCACCTGCACATATTACTTTGATTCTCTCAGCCGTAAATGTGGTAAAACTAGGCCAGTCACTCACTGTGAAACAGTTTCAGAGACTGTTGGGTCTCATGGCAGCTGCGTTCAACGTAATAATTTTTGGCCTCCTGTGCATGAGACCTCTTCAGTGGTGGCTCAGGACCCAGGGGTTTTCTCCGAGGGGAAATCCGTTTCACATGATCAAGGTCACGCAGGGATGCCAGGTGCCTTGTTAATGTGTAAGAAACCTTGGTTCCTCGCCCGTCGCGTAACGCTAACGACCCTCACAGGTTGGGGGGCAATCATGAGTTGTCACTTGGCGAAAGGTCTATGGCAGGACCATCTACTTTCTTGGCACATAAATCAGCTAGAAATTATGGCGGTGTTTTGAGCTCTCAAGCACTTCCTGCCAGACCTAAGAGGTCACCATGTGCTTGTCCGGACGGACAACACAAATGGTTGGTCTCTTATATCAACCATCAGGGGGGTCTGAGGTCACGTCACCTATGCAAACTGGCTCATCAGATCCTCCTATGGGCCCAGGGGAAATTTCTGTCTCTCAGGGCATTCCTGGGCATCTAAATCAGGGAGCAGATATCCTGTCGAGGCAGGGGCCGAGGCCCGGGGAATGGAGACTTCACCCCGAGGTGGTGAAGCTCCTTTGGGAGAAATTCGGTCAAGCTCAAGTCAGCCTTTTCGCATCTTCAGATACAACTCATTGTCCCATGTGGTTCTCTCTCACGCACCCAGCTCCTCTGGGGCTGGATGCGATGGTTCAGGTGTACGCTTTTCACATGTAAACATTTGACATGGTGTAGACATTCTACACATTCTCTCACATTTCACATTCTACACATGTATGCTTTTCCTCTGATATCCATGCTTCCGGGAGTTCTGGAGAGGGTTCGCCGGGAAGGGGCCCATCTATAACTAGTAGCCCAGATGGAGATTCCGATCAGTAGGGACCTACTGTCCCAAGCAGGAGGCACTATTTTTCACCCTTGCCCAGAGTTGTGGAAACTGTGGGCTTGGCCCCTGAGGGGGCCCAGCTCATAGAATCAGGTCTCTCGACCGAGGTTGTGGAGACCATACTCCAATCCAGAGCTCCATCCATGAGAAGACTGTATGCACTGAAATGCTTGGTGCGTACAACAATTGAATCCTGTTAACTGCCCTGTTGGTACAGTATTCGATTATCTGCAAGAACGTTTCTCTGCGGGGTTATCTCCGTCCACCTTAAAGGTGTATGTGGTGGCTATATCTGCTTACCACACTCCTCTGGTACATCAATGGGGAAAGATCCTCTCATTTCTCATTTTCTTCGTGGCACCCTGAGGCTGAGGGCTGCACTGCGCACTAGAGCACCGCCTTGGGATTTGGCCGTTGTATTGAAAGGCCTGGATTTTGCTCCCTTCAGGCCCATTGAAGAGGTTTCAAAAAAGCTCCTTACACTAAAAACTTTATTTCTCCTTGCTATTTCTTCTATCAAGAGAATTGGAGATTTGCAAGCCTTGTCGGTTGCTCCTTCGTGCCTGGAATTTTGCACCTAGTATGGTGAAAGCCTTTCTTTACCCTAGGCCGGGTTATATTCCTAAGGTCCCTACTAATGTTGCAGGCCCGATAGTGCTGCAGGCCTTCTATCCTCCACCTTTTAATACACCAGATCAAGAAAAAACTATTCGTCACCAAGGTCACTATTTGGGTCACCAAGAAAAGGTTACCCTGCATCCAAGCAGAGGATGAGGAAGTGGGTAGTCGAGGCTATCTCACTTGCTTATGAAGCGGCTAGTCAGCCTTCACCTTTGGCTGTCCGGGCCCATTCTACTAGGAGTATGGCTGCCTCAAAGGCTTTATTATCGGGGGTTTCCCTTCATGACATGTGTCATGTGGCAGGCTGGTCCTCACTGCATACATTTGTTAGATTTAACGATTTGGATCTAGGCTCCACTCCAGGGACTAGAGTGCTTGCTTCTTAGCGTGCACAATGATTTCACACAGAACAGGCATTTGCTATTATGGCATAGTGGGTATAGTGTTCACACAGCATCTCGATGCAGCTCGAGTTCCCTTGAAAGGGAACGTCTCAGAGGGAACGAGACGCTGCGTCGCCCTTCCATACTCCCTGCATGACTGTGACTTGCTTCGGCATAACTGAAGCTATCGCGTTCTGTTATCAGGTGTGCTTTATAGTTTCCTGGTCTATGACTTCACCCGCCTATGACGTCTCGTCACACCATTGGATTGATTCTACAAGTGCTTCATGATGCAATCATGCAGGTGGGGCGTTCCCACAGCGTATCGACGCAGCATCTCGTTCCCTCTTCAGGAAACCAGTGATACAAATGTAACCTGAGATGTTTGCAGGCAGTCCAGAATGCGGCCGCTAGACTGTTGACAAGTTCTCGCAAGCATGAGCACATTACACCAATTTTATCTTCACTTAAGTGGTTGCCGGTGCCGCTCAGAATTGAATATAAACTTTTATTATTTGTTTTTAAATCATTAAATGGCTTGGCACCATCATACCTTACTGGCTTACTAAAACGGCACACAACTGCTAGATCTCTTAGGTCCTCTAATCAACTGATCTTGACTATTCCCAGATCCAGACTGAAACTTAGGGGTGATCGGGCTTTTTCTATCGCTGCACCGAAACTGTGGAACATATTACCACTGCATATCAGAATGGCTCCATCTATATCCACTTTTAAAACTTGGTTAAAATCTCATTTGCTATCCCGGGCTTTTAATCTCGAGGTGCTGAGGCATGTTTTACTTTGAATTTGTGTTTATTTGTATGTATGCTATTGTTGTATTATCTGTTCTTTGTATGATTAGTATTATATTTAAGTTCTTTGTACAGCACTTTGGGCAACTGTTGTTGTATTAAATTGTGCTTTATAAAGAAAGAAAGAAAAGAAGGCGAAAGAACACAATACAGTGTTTTGTTTTGTTTTTTTTCAGTCAGGAGCTTGTAACATACGACTCGTAGAGAGTTTTGAACCTTGTATTAGGCTACATGTCTGTAGATCCTGAGCAGAAGTTTGAGACTGGGCATGTTTCTCAGCTTCCACACCTACATGCCCTGTCATGACCTTGTCAACGCCCACTTTGGTGTACTTGTGCTTTAAAAGGCAGCTCTGCACACCAAGTAAGTCACTGTTCCCAGCAGAACCACTGGAAGCTGCTTCAGAAACACTTGCCTTCTCCAGCCTCTCTCTCCTCGATTCATTATTCAAAATGAGCAAGATCATTGTTTATAGCAGAGAGGGCTTCGAGGGTGGAACAGCTGAATTCAACCATGATGTCCACGACTTAAGAGAGAAGGGCTTCAACGATGCCATCGCCTCCATAAAAGTCATTGGCGAACCATGGGTGGCGTATTATGACAAGGATTTTGCTGGAAAGCACCGGGTGTTTGAGCAAGGAGAGTACGCCACCCTTGATGACAAAGGACAGTTTTCTTCCCTGAAGATGGTCTCAGATGACCTGGCCAACCCTGAAATCCAGCTGTTTGAGCACATTAACTTTCAAGGAAGAAGCGTGACCCTACGCAACGAAACCAATCTTCACAGCATTGATTTTGGTGACAAAGCTTCTTCCCACAAAGTGAGAAGTGGAGTCTGGGTGCTGTACGAGCACACCAATCGTCAGGGTTCCCAGCTTATTTCTTTCCCTGGCGATCGAATTCCCAACTATGTGCTGCTCTCCTTCAACGATGTGGCCAGCTGTGTGCGTCCCTTGCTGCCGAGGCCATAGACAGCATCATTCAAAGAACGCTTTCTGCAGCTGAATATGAACCGGATCCCTTTTGGAAAGAACGAGGCAGGTGGTGGGGAAAGACTGATCTTGACCAGAAACGATGACTGTGACTCCAATAAGTCTGAAGAAACTTCATGCAATTGGACTCAACCTTATCATCTGATGATATCTGTGTAAAGACATTAACTGTACATGTTAATTTGGCAAATGTTATATAATAAGGATGAATTTTATTAGAAAAAGTTTTAAGCTGCTGGTTGTTTGGCTTTTCATCAGTAGTGATCAGTATCAGTAAACATATGCAATGAAATACATTTTTGGAATTGTTCTGCTACAGATCATATTATATTTTAATGTATTTCCCCTGTTTGATGAGAGAGAAATATTGAAAGGAATTTTGGATTTATATTATGCTGAGAAAGAGACAACAAATGCTGTTTTACCCTGTCAACTCAGAAAATAAAGACTCTGAAATAATTGTTTCAATTCTCTTTTTTTTACATTTACATTTTTCATTTAGCAGATGCTTTTATCCAAAGCGTCTTAGAATTGAGGAATTCTAGCGAAGTCAGTTATCCAAAGAGGCAATAAACAGGAGAAGTGCTATTCATAGGCGTAATTCTATGGGGGGACAGGGGGACACGTCCCCCCCAATATTCAAAGAAGGACAATTTGTCCCCCCCAATATTTGATCATACTGTATGATTATGCGGGCAATATCGATGTGATTGCAAATACGTCTTTCTTTCCAGCTCCGAAAATATAAAATCCCGGCCGGTCCATTTCCCAAATCCATTCGACTGGCCTTACACTATACATTAACAAAACCTATTTCTCCTGAAATCCATGTCATGTTTTCCCTATACCTTTAGTAGCTCGTGCACCGTCAGTGAGTTAGGAAACACCAAACAGAAGAAGAGTTAGGAGCGCGAAATCTGACAGAGCAGGTGACGGCGGTGTCGTCTCACATGGTGAAATCTCATATGGCAGGTGACGGCGGTGTCCTCGCAGAGAAACCGAAGTACAGTTGTAAATTTATGTTTCCATTTATGGGTATTGCCAGAGTTTTTCCTGCATAGAGAATTATGAGGCGGCTGCCTCCGTCAAATTTCGTGCCGCCGCCGGCTCTCGACAAAACTCGGACAGACAGTCACATGGTCAGATACACTTTCCCCACCGTGATGGTTCTGTTGCGGTTATAAAAATATTTAAAATAATCTAATTTAATACAGTTATAATTTTTCAATGTAAATTATTTAATTTGATTGGTAACAGCCTAGTGTCTTATTATTTTAATTGGATATATTTATCAAATTTAAGAATTTGAAATGAAAGATGGAGCATACAGTTAATAAAATTAGGGGGGGAAATGCCCTTTATAAAGGTACAAAAAACTATTCTGAGTGTTTTCAAACAGTGATGTAATGAAAAATGGACAATTTTAAGTTTGAAGGGAGTAAAGCCTCTGTTTAGGCTATTAAGGAAATATAATTTTGCCAAAAGAAGAACTTTTAATTTAAATAAATGTTCATTTTAAATCAGCATGTCAGTGTGATATGTTACCATATTATCATGCTTAACACTAAGAATTTGAATAATTGTAATGTGATGATCAGATGCAGATATCTAAATCAGAGAATATCATAGGCTCGGGCGGTTGGCAGGTGGATTATTTATTTTTAACAGTGGATTCGGGTGACTCAAAGTGCACCAGATTAATGAATTTACCTTTAAAATGTACAAAATTTTCTTCCGGGGGAGCATGCCCCCGGACCCCCCTAGAGGTACCAAGTACACAGCTGTCCCCCCCAATGTGTGATTGACAATTTCGCCCTTGGTGCTATTAATACAGAGTTTCAGCCATCGTTCAAGCTAGAATAGGGAGGGATTAAGGAATAGTGAGAATCCCTGAATTTAAGGGAGAGGTGGGATGTTTGGAATAGACCAGTAAGAACTGACAGTGTTGAAACCGAGACACACTGATAAACTGCTTTTAAATTTTCCAAAAACAACATAATATTTTAATATAATATGTAACCCTCTACGTCAGTGTCCTCCCCCAAATGTCTCTGCGTTGTGTTATTGGATGAATGAGGAGGACACCAAGATTGTAGTTGTCGCAGCAGTGAAGCTTTCGTTTTTATTAAGCTCTTTATCTGCATCAGTCACCATGCAGCAACATCTCCACAAACATCACAGAACTGCAACAGCTTTCCACAAGGAAATAGAACTGTGCTAGTTACCAATCAACATAAAAATAGCAATGCATACAAAATTATAAAACAAAATAATATAGTTGTGGCTGCAGTTAAATAAACCTTAAGTAAATTATAAGAAAATATAAGTATATTTGTACCTTTACGAAAATTAACCATGTTTTATAGCATTTGCATTAAAACCATAATAGCTACATAATGAACCATGGTTTTACTACAACAACCATGCTTTCACAATATGATTACTCTGACTACCATCATTTTACTTTAGTATTACTGCAATTTTACTATAATACTACCATCTTCTAAATGTAAGATAATAAAACTTATAAGTTTAAATTATTCAGTTAAACAAACAAAATTATGCCATTCTTCAACATTTTTAAAAGGCAAGTTTGCTGACATATTGTAAAATATACATTGTAAAAAACTATTTTTCAAGTACATTTTGATTTTTTTTTTTAAAAAGATAGTTAAATATACAAATTTAACTAAGGTCTTATCCTGACTTAATCTAAGCCCTGTCTGTAAAACTAGGCTAATGCAATATAAGCAAAATATCTGGTAATTTTGTATGTCCATCTATAGTTGTCATCATCTGAAGTCTGTCTCAGTGTTTGCAACATCTAAAGTCTTCACAATTGACTTGAGGCTAGATTCAAACTGCAGCTACTATAGTAAACTTGCTGAGCAGCCTGAGATAAAAAGAGAGAAACAACAGGACAAAGATTAGCATAGCTACTGTCCATATTTCAGTCAAAAGATAATCGTTTGCGCTTTTTACTATATTTCATCATCACATATTACTACATGTGCATGTATAACAAGATTATGAAATATGTTCATTGAATTCTTGGTTTAAGAGATGTCTTTAATCTAGATTTATTTGGTGTGTCTGAACCCCAAACATTAGGAAGACTATTCCATATATACCATATGCTAGACACTACTCACTGATCTATATGAAAGACTGGATTGCTCATGACATCAAGTAAGGCCACCACACCACCATATTGGTATTCCCTATACCTATAGTATTCTTTTACATTCTATTGAATTTCATTCATATGACATTTTTATATTTGAATACTATACATTCTGTCAATGCAAACATCCAAAACATTTCTGATTATTATATATGTCCAAACAGTTGCACTGAGTAATATTTCTGTGTATGTAATAATTTAAAACATTTTCTTTTTTTGTCTTCAGGATTCATTGTTAAATAGACCTCAAAACATATAAACAGTACTTTACACTAGGGATGAGCGAGTACAGCATTATCTGTATCTGTATCTGTATCTGTTAACCATATGAATTATCTGTATCTGTATCTGTACTCGGACTGGGCGGGGCCTAACCCGGAAGTGGGCGGGATTTAACCCGGAAGTGAGTCGGGTTGTCTTAAAATGGGCGGGGCTTTAACCAGTATGTTATTTTAAGCATGCAATTGATATGGGTTGATCAGAAATTGTTATATTTATTGCTGATTAAAAAAATATTTACATGACAGCATCAGCATTGAGCTTCAGATCAATGGTTTTGATCACGATAACAAACGGACCACAGAACAAGTTTTGCAACAATGAATACAACACATGCTGTTGCAATTATGAAGTAAAATGTAATGAACAAGAGTTTTCATCTCAACTAGGGCTGGGTGATATGGACCAAAAGTCACATCCCGATATATTTAGGCTGAATTTCGATATACGATATATATATCCCAATATTCTTTATTTTTCATGTTTTCTTTTATATGTTTTTATAACATTTATGTTATATGTTTTATCAAAATTTGTTAACACATAAGTACTGTCCCCCTTTACTTAACATAAATTGTAAGAATATGACTATAGTAAAGACTAGTACTAATAAATAAACATTAGGCCTATGCTAAAGGTATTAAATAGCAGTCCCAAACTAGTTTTTGTTAATACCATGTTGGTATGAGCCACCACAGTCATTTAAAAATATAAAAAATAACACAAAGAAAAATAGTGGCATTTTGGGGTTAATATGGAAACGACAGTTACCATGGTGAATAGCCTACACAATACAAGAACTGTTAATGAAACATGGAAACTGCTCCTGGTGAATAGAATGAAAATCATACCTGCATTACTTTTATTTCATGTAATTTACAACGTAACGGCGTTGCATGCTCGTAGTTTCTTTTGCACTTTATATGGGCCATTCTACAGAATTGGTGCAAACTGCTGTCCCTCATCCAAAAAACACATTTGAAAAGCATTTAATTATTAAAATCTTAGATGTTTACTAAGATCCTTCAATTATCTATTGAAACCCACAATAATATTTAAGATATCAGTAAGCTTTATATATATAAAATCATAATTTATGGGCTACTTTCAATTAGGAGGTGGCTGTCCCAAACCCTAACCCCTAAATTTCAACTTGTGAAAATGATATCGAAAAAAATTTTGCAAATTTTTCCATTCTTGTTTTAAAATATATATTTTTGTTTTTTTAAAAAAAATGAAGTTAAAAAAAATATTTATTTTATTTTTTATTTTTAAATCATGAAACTTTATCAAAAAAAACATGTCCCGCATTTTCATGTCACTACCAAAACAGTGAATGTTGTAGTCCATTGGCTGAGACTGATTTTAACCACACTCCTACATTTTTGATCAGGAAATATTCCTGTGTCCCTCTCTCTCATGTGCTATATGGTGAGTAGATTGATCCCATCATTTTGAGGTAAATGTGTTCTAAAGTCTAAAAATCTGTGTGTAACTTTAAGGAATGTCACTACCAAACTCATTTTTTCTGCTATTGAGAATTTTTTTTTGGATGTTATTCCATAAAATTTAGTTGTTATATGTGTTCAACTGTTCTGACCAGTGATTGCTAACCATGTGCTGATTAGCCTCTTCGAGCTAGGCTCAAAAGTATCTAAAATTGTCACTACCAAAACAGTCACAACCGAAACATTTTCTTGAAGTTTCGGTTGTGACATTGTTTTGGTAGTGACAAAAGGGAACACATAATCCTTTATTTGGAGGAATAAACTACATTTTAGTACAGTTATGCAAATAATTACTACTGTAGTATGTTTTAGTAGTGTTTTAGTATGCAATATTCTGTTAAAATTCTGTAATGTAATGAGGTTACAATTACTTAAGGTTGCAGTCCATGATACTAGCTTAGGTGTAAGGTTGTTGTCAGTAATGTTAATTTATATGATTAACTTGACAGGGAGAATGACATAAAACACCAACATGCCTAAAAAAAAATAGAAAAACTACAACAGAGAGACAGAGAGAATACAAACAAAGGTTGAGGGAAGACCCAGTGAAGTACGAGGAATACTTAAGGAAAGAAAGAGAAAGAAATAAGAAACGAAGGGAAGAAGGAAAGTTGAAGAGTATCAGTGAATTACCTGACAGGGAGCAAAGAGATGTCAGAAAAGCATGGAGGAAAAGACACAGGATGATGGTGAAAAGACAAAAAGAGGTGGAGACATTTTGCAGGGCTTCCACACCACCTAGCACTTCCAGTGAGGGTGATCAGACACCAGTACACACACACACACACACACACACACACACACACACACACACACACACATACAGTTCAGTGGTTCTGGAGATTTATCTGAATGAGGAAAATTATTCTGAAATTAATGTTTTATGTACACACACACACACACACACACACACACACACACACACACACACACACACAGTTCAGTGGTTCTGGAGATTTATCTGAATGACTCATAAACAAAATGGTGAAAATGTGCAAATAAAACAAAGTGGTTCTGAGTCTACATTGTAAGTTGTTGTTTTTTTGAAAAGAAAAATCTAGGAGCATACCTCTTCTCACTTGCACCTCAAGACCCAAAGTATAGAATAGCTCTAGGTGTTCTTATAAGATATTTACTGTCAGATGTGTGTCTGCTATATGTACTGACTGCATATGTGGATCATAGTTATTTATTTATATTAACATAAAATGTGGACAGTCTGATTCAGCCATGGCAAACTAATTATTGTGGTCACTACCAAAACATTACTGTCACTACCAAAAATGTGCAGTCACTACCGTAACATGGGATGTTTTGTCAAAAATAAAGTATATTGAATTATCAACTAAGATGTTATGATAGTGTTTGGTTCAATGCATATTCAAACTAATGAATCCTTAACTTTGAAATCAGTACGATAAACTTTATGCCTTCTACAAAGAAAGATTGGGTTCAAAATACAACAAATCTCATAAATCACACTTAAAATATTATTAAAATTATAATCTTTATTGATTTCACCAGTAAAAATATTTTTTAAAAATAGAAAAAATATATATTTATAAGGTAGATGTAAACAAAATCTTAATAGGTCATTATAAGCCTTCTTAATAAATTATTTAATATTGTGTTTCGGTAGTGACAAATTTGGGGAGAAGGAAAATATTCCAGCATTTTCTGAAAATACAATATGAGAATTAACTGCACAATTACTAGAAAAGCGTACCTTGGATATTATACAATTTGCATACATGCAAAATTTGTGGGAAAAAACAAAAAAAATTCAAGATGTTTCCAACTCTGACTTTGCACCAATTCTGTAGAATGGCCCATATACAGTGAGGCGATACACAGCGCGCGACGCCGCATTTGCGCGTGCAATTGAGTGTGCGCTACGACTACAGTATAACGGCTGACAGGACAAGAAAGTCTTTACTTTATTTTATTACTTTATTTCATGTTATAACATAACATGCTCTAAACACGCACGCAAAGTGGAAAAGGAGGGGCGGGGTGCGGGGAGCAGTGCAGAGAGCTCCGGGTCAGCAGCTTGCTTGGAGCAAGCATCACAGCGCAAATTTGAACTATATCGGTATGCGATATGGTCTAATTCCATATCGCATTAAAAAAAATAAAAAAAAAAAAATATATCGATATATCGCCCAGCCCTAATCTCAACATAACTTTCTTTTTTTTTTTTTTAATCCAAGCACAGATATTGACTCGTATTACTCGTATAATACTCGACAAAAGTGCTTTATCCGTACCGGATACTCGTTTCAGCCGAGTATCCGGCTCAACTCTACTTTACACTACTGTTGAGAAGTCAATATGATTTGTTGTTTAACAAATTCATATTTTTATTAAGCAAGCATGCAGTAAAGAACAAAGTTACATTTTCTGTTTCAAATTAACTACGTTTTTTTTATATCTATTCATAATCAATAATCAAACAATCAATAATCTTGAAAAACAAAATATAAAGCAACTGTTTTCAACATTGATAAAAATCATAAATGTCATCTTAATGTCAAATCATTATATTAGAATGATTTCTTAAAGATCACGTGACACTGAAAGACTAATGATGCTGACAATTCATCTTTGATTACAATAATTAATTACATTTTACAATACAATACAATATATTAATATAGAAAAGCTCTATTTTCTTTTTCTATATCATTTCTAAATATTACTTTTTGTGTTTTAATCAAAGAACTAGAACACTTTTTTCAAAATATTAAAAATCTATACCAACACCATTAGTGTTTTACTTAGTCACATGGTTCATAGTGCCTTATAGATGATAATCCAATGAACTCTGCCCTGAGTTCATTTTCTTTCCAAGACAGCATAGAAGGATAAGAACACAACAAACCATTTCTCACAGGTCCAACAATGCCAGGTTTATTAAAAGGAAATAAGCCACACCTGAGGGGAAATGTAGAAAAAAGAAAGAATATAAAAATATACAGAAAATAATTTCATCATTAGGATATTTTTTATGTTTACTTTTTCACGGAATATTTCTTTAAAATGTTATGTAAAAAACTTCTTAAACATAATAGAAAAACTGAGTAATTTAAAAATATGAAAATAATAGACGCATGATCAAAAATATTGTGAGAAAATCAATAAAAAGTTATTTAATTACATTTCTGACTTCCTCTGTGTGTTTCCTGTCAACACTTTTCTACATAACATTCTGAAATAGTGATGCTTCCAATCTGTTAAGGTATTATTTTCTTTCTACTGAAATCATAGAGCAGGTTTTATCAATATTTGTTTGCTATTGTTGAGCTAGTTTCAGCCAATTTTAGCGCTCTGTGTAACTGACATCACCGATTAACAACATTTATATTAAAGGGGTACTTCACCTCTGGGAAGATGAATGTCTATTTAAAATATGTCATTTAAGTAGAAGAAATGTGAAGAAATTTTTGAATTTGGAGCTTTCTAGACTGAGAAAAGCCAGAAAATGTATTTTTGGCTTATGTGGATGAAAGACAACAACTCCCAGAATGCACTTGCTTCGCTGCCTTAGGAGGCCACGCCTACCGGTAAGAGTGCGCAGATGAAAACAACAAAGCTAGCCTACGTGATGAGTTTGCGAGGGATTTAGAGATCGTCCAAAATGTCCGGGATTCGGCTTTTGCGTTCTACAGTCGCCATTCATCATGTTTACTGTGGCGAGCAGGACGAGGCTGACGGCCGCGGGAGAACAGCGCGAGGCCGGTGGCGTGATTACTGAGACTCGCCGGAATTTTTCTTAGCAATGGTAAAACGCACATCAACCGATCACTTGTTTAGCGTTCATGTAAACACTACATTCAAATTCACCAATCAGAATGAATTCAGTTAGATTGAAAGGTGTGCATGTAAACAATGAATGGTGACCGCAGAAAGCAAAAGCTGAATCCCGGACATTTTGAACGGTCTCGCCCGCCGGACAAGTCCGGGAAAAGGAGGATGGTTACTTACTCAGCTTTCTCCTACTATTCAGCTTTCTCCACAGAACAAGAGCCTGCTAGCTTAGCTTCCAAAGAAAGACAGCTGACACTGTGTACATTCTGTGAGTGAGATCCCACCCTGTATGGGCGGGCTGAAAACATGCGGAACAACGCCATCTACTGGCTGTAGTCTTTAGCCTCTGGCCAAAAAATCCTCCGATGACGCAAAATGACGATTTTTGCGTCATCGGAGGATTTTTTCCAGACTAAAAATACATAATCTCTTGTCTCAGGGGGATATGAGGGTGGAAAGCATGGTAATTCGAAAATACTACAGGTTTTCTACTAATACAAAGCTTAATGCTAAATCCTGAAGTAACCCTTTAAATAATACATTTATGTTAAATAAATTGTAAATCTCACTTCCAAGCAAAATCTTTACAAAACTACCAAAACCTCTCATCTACACATGTAATCAAAACCACAAACTTTCATAAACAATTAAGCTGAAATTAAAGTTAACCTAACCTCTTCTGAAAACAGTTGAGATACTCACAGATTTTCTTATCAATATGTTTAAACCGGTCAACATTTAACAGTTTACTTAAGTTCAACTTTTCATTTCAGGGCTCGACAATAACGATTGTTTGCTTGTCGAGGTTTTGTTTTGTTTTTAAATTTTTGGCCAAGAATTTTACCTGCATGGCACCTACTTACATAATAAATTTTACAACATAACATTAAGGTATACATTCAGCCTAAAGACTGATTGGCAATGGATGCGTTTCTGGTAACAAGGTTATTAGAGGCTGTAACAGCTACCTAGTGTTAAGTAATGCTCATGACATGAATATTGATATGCCTTTAAGATCATTTTTAAGATGACCTCTTCTATGGGGTGGGCGTACGTTATTGTATGCGTGCTGTTCTTGTGAGCACGCACGCACAACAAGAATTAGAATGCTCGCGCAGTGAGGAAGATGACCGCTCTACTGCTGACTATTGTTTTTTTCATAATGTGTTTACATCCACTTTCATTTGTAGCGTGTTTCAGAGTGTTGTCTTTTCCCTGTTAATATTAGCTCCTTGACATAATGTGAAGAGTGTGCGAAACATCTATAAAAGTCTCGTGGAACTACCAGGTCGTTTGCACTGTCTTGTATTCTTCAAACTCTCTGACAGACGTTACAAGGCTCGCGCTGATGCTGTCTCTAGATACTTTCTTTTGTGGAGAAATCTAAACAAATGAGCGCAACAGAACAAAGGTAAAAGGTTTTATTTTTTTTAACGTATGATATAGATGCATAACACGACCAATATAACTGGTTTGCTGAATTATTACGAACAAGTAACGTTAGCCTATATAATTATCATGTTTATTGGCAAAAACAAGTAGCCTAATTAATATTTAGTTAGACCTACGTTAGTTAGCCTACTAAACCAGTCAATGTTTCTAAAATGTATTTCTCATACGAAATTAATTCCAAAGGTAAAGAACAATACACAGGCTTTTTTACTACTGAATGATTAGGTTATGAATTACGTTTTAAACGAATCGTTTAAATGAATGATATTGGCAGCTTGCCGCCACCTATTGGCGGTTTAGTTTCACGTTTTAAAAGTATCATTTTACTTTGTATATTCATTAAAACAGTAATCTCATTACATTAGACTATCTATTGCAGTTGCAGTTTGCAATGTAATTTATTTAATTTGATTGGTAACAGCTTTGTTTTATTATCATAACTAAATTTATTGATCAAATATAACAATTTGACATGAACCAACACTAATCTTGCATACCCTTCAGGAAATGTATGATTATCTCAGTTTCACCATTTTTATTCAGTGCTCTCAAATTATTTTTAACTGTAAAAAATAAATAAAAATACATAAATATACAGTTAAACATTAAAGACTGAACCGACAATTAATTTGCAACTGGTGTACCAACAATGGCCCAGACGCCAGTAACCACTGTTGGCATACCATAAAAAAACAATAAAAAAAAAACACTTTATGCTGCCAAAAAAAACCACTGTGAGTCTGCCCATTACCTAAAATAAGAGGACAGACATAACACCATCATAGTATTGCTAGGTAGGCCTATCAGACCTAGTTCAAAACACGTACAACCGCCTTTGTGTATCAATTACAAGAACTTACACATTGGTCCATTGAGGTCAAAATGCCAGTGTAAAAAAAAAAACTGTCATAAAGATTTGAAGCTTGTGAACTTCAATTTGGTCCCATTTTAAATATTATTAGCAGATTATTGTTGAAGTAAAAAAAAGTAAAAAAAAGTGAAACGATAAAAAACAATTATAGACAACTTACTTTTTGCAAATTATTTATTCTATATATTAACAATATTTGATATAGGCTAAAATATGAATTTTATGAAAGTTGTTGAACACTAAAACTTCTAGTAAATCAAAGTCATAAATCTAAACAAACCGTTTTCCAAATTTGAGGTTGATAAAAAATAAACTTTCAGAAAGATTTTATTTGGCCACAAACTTTCCCCATTAGATGACAACAAAACTACACTGGTACACACAGTACTATTTGTGATTTGCGGATTTTCTCACTCAAATATTACAAACACACACGCACAATTTTCTTTATTAAACGCATACAAACCACAATCAGACATCCATATCAACGCAACATTACAATTATACCTGCATAATTTATCGACTTGGATCTATAATATGCCAAATCAGAAAACAGGGTTCAGGCTAAATTCCGAGCTCTGAGCCCTCCTTCCGGACAGCACGCCAAATACGCATTAAACCTTACCCCCTCAAATTGTATGTAAGTGTAAACTCGTGAAATTACTATGGGTGACGTCAAGCGACTTTGACATGCCCGGAAAGCATTCCGGGAAGGCGGCGCTTCTTGCTGCGCGTCAGAAAGCTGGCCAATGCCCATCTTTATGCAAATGAATTCCGTTGAACACGACACATCTATCCAATAGATGTAGAGCACAAGGAGACGGTGGAAAGTCTCTCACGGGTCCTCTGCTCTAGACTGGCTGCTGGATCAAAACCACGCCCATAGCGATAAACTTGAGGAACGCCCATATCAACATACATTAGGGGAGGCATCGCGACACCACGTGACAGTCGTGTCAGACAAGTGGATAAGTACCGTAAGTGTATCCGTTTTGCAGTCGTGAAATTTTAGAATTCATCCCTAAATTGTTCTGCACTTTTTCTGCATTGTTGCAGTGTTTTTTATATTTTTGTTAACTTACCACTCATTTTATGTGGTTTCACCAGACTATAACAACATCCCATCAATTTAGTAAAAACTGCACCTATTGTTCAAGTCATAATCCATTAAATCATATTTTTAAATAAAGTATATCATTTTTCAGCCATTTTGCCATAATTCATCTTTAAAGGTGTCATGACCCACATTTTGCATTTTTCCACGAGAATCAATGTATGTTATGATTGCCTAACGATTATACACTGGCCGGGAAGCCGATATTTAAAAGTGAAGCGTTTGTTTACCTCAGGGTTTGTAAAATATCCCACGTGCACGCGCACTCAAATACGAGATTTTGATTTCTACCCTGGCTTGACGTCACGACGGTGGAGGATATGCTATATATGGACAGCGCAGCAGGAAGCCATGCCCTACCCCTCTCCCCCTCATATTCATTCGGCAAAGAAAGATGGAGAAACCAAGTGCACACCTGCGTTGCTCTGTGGTTGACTGCCATAAACAGCATTCTAATGTGTTTTCTCTACCCAAAATGGACGAAACTATCAGGGATCAGTGGATGAAATTCATTTTTAATGACGCTGTCCCAACAACCCTTTCAACTGGCCTAACGTACACAGGATTCATTTAGTAATTTGGGACAATATCAGGCGAAGTTGGCCTCGAAGCTCCGTTTGGGAAAAGGTGCCATCCCCACCATCAGAGACCTGCCTGAAATTAAAACGGTAAGACTGTGTTTTTATTGCTCTACTGTGTGTACGTTAACAAACATCAGCTAACTGCTAATGCGGCTATTGTATGTAACGTTAGCTTCGAGATAAACACGGTGAATGGACTCTACGAATGCTATCCACATCTTTCCACTTTGTTTTACACAACAGTAGTGATGGTACAGGAGTCCATGGTCAGTGGCTAAAACTGTTTGCTAGACCACATCGCATATATCGATATAGTTCAAATTTGCGCTCTGCTCCCCGCGCCTCCGCTCTTCCTTTTCCACTCTGCGTGCGTGTTTAGAGCATGTTATGTTATGAGAGATGAATTATGACTACTTCAGAAACCCCAGCACAATAGGAACTACCAGACAGTGACATTAGTGTACGCTGAAATAAAGTCTTTCACTTCAGAAAAACTGACTTTCTTGTCCTGTCAGCCTTTATCCTGTGCTCGGAGCGCACACTCAATACAAGCGTAAATGCGGAGGCGCCCGCGCTGTGTATCGCCTCACTGATCAAGGGCAAAAGAAACTACGAGCATGCAACGCTGTCAACCCCCCTCCTTCCTGCAACCAATCAACGCGCCCCTCATTTGCATTATTATAATGACCGTCCACGACAGCCAAAACATCGCATCAGATCTCGCGAGACAATAATGCCTTTAGAAATAAGGGTCTGAGGAGCTCTGTGTTTATTTTTTTTCCACTTTTTTTTTTTTAGAAGTGCCTGAAAGACTATAATAGAGCGTTGGGTATCCAAGGTAACACGAGGTCATGACTCCTTTAAATATCTTTAATTGCTCCTTGCTGCAGTTGGTCTGACACTTTAAGCCATTTAAGCCTGTCTTATAGTCTTTGTGTGCTTGGCCCCGATAATGGCTGCTTGCAACTATATTTTATCCTATTTTTGTAATATTTCCAGAGGGGAGAGTGAAGTGTGGTCCAATAAAAAAATGCATTAAACTTGAAACCTGTCCTGTGCTGTTTTATTTAAAGTTTTTCTTGCATAAATAACGTCTGCTCAGCAATTTTAGTATTAACCTGACATGAATGGAAATCAATAAAGTTTAAATACGCCTAAACAAGGAACGGGATTGGAGGGGAGCTTTACGTCCTGATCGGGGTTCCGCAATCGGGCCACGTTAAAACCGATCGCTCGCAAAGCAATCGGACCTAGATTCATGCCGAGGATCGGCCGAGTTTTTTAGCTTTAATCGGGCCGCTTTTGGCCCGCACAATTTTTGCTAGCTGGGCACTTGCCATCTTTAAGATGAGAATAAATAGCAGAAAGTAAAACACTCAACTGAATCTCTGAGTGCCATGCAGGTAAAATTCTTGGCAAAAAATGAAAACCAAAACAAAACCTTGACAAGCAAACAATCGTTATTGTCGAGCCCTGAAATGAAAAGTTGAACTTAAGTAAACTGTTAAATGTTGACCGGGTTAAACATATTGATAAGAAAATCTGTGAGTATCTCAACTGTTTTCAGAAGAGGTTAGGTTAACTTTAATTTCAGCTTAATTGTTTATGAAAGTTTGTGGTTTTGATTACATGTGTAGATGAGAGGTTTTGGTAGTTTTGTAAAGATTTTGCTTGGAAGTGAGATTTACAATTTATTTAACATAAATGTATATTATTTAATATAAACGTTGTTAATCGGTGATGTCAGTTACACAGAGCGCTAAAATTGGCTGAAACTAGCTCAACAATAGCAAACAAATATTGATAAAACCTGCTCTATGATTTCAGTAGGAAGAAAATAATACCTTAACAGATTGGAAGCATCACTATTTCAGAATGTATGTAGAAAAGTGTTGACAGGAAACACACAGAGGAAGTCAGAAATGTAATTAAATTACTTTTTATTGATTTTCTCACAATATTTTTGATCTATATCATCATGCGTCTATTATTTTCATATTTTTAAATTACTCAGTTTTTCTATTATGTTTAAGAAGGTTTTTACATAACATTTTAAAGAAATATTCCGTGAAAAAGTAAATGTAAAAAATATCCTAATGAAGAAATTATTTTCTGTATATTTTTATATTCTTTCTTTTTTTCAGTTAGCTCTAGTTCAGTTCACTGATAAGAGAGTTAATGGACTTTAATTAGACTAAAAGCATTATAACAGACAATATTTAGTTCTAACAGAGCCCGTCTACGGAGAGCCTTGGCACTTCCTATTAGCCCCATTGTATCGATCTTGGTTGCAGTTCCATTAGAATTCCACTGGGGGTGATCGCGGGCGAGTGCAGAATGAATGGGAGTCAATGGGGCTAGACGGCTAAATGTGTCTCGTGTTACTGCAGCCAGTCCAGAAACCGGAAGTAAGCAGAGAGTGCCAATTCTCTTCCTATTAGACATTCTCTGGTTCTAATTTATATTTGGTAATTAATCACTTTTAAATGACATTTATTAGATTACACTAATCGTCCGTGTTTGAGGTGATTCGTTATCACAAAAAAAAAACGTTCATTAATGATAGATAAAGTTGTTACAATGTTACATTCAATAATACATAAAACATTTTAACATCGCTTGTAAAAACTAAAAAAGTGATTGAACAATTTAAACTCTTTAAATGCTTAAAAACACAAACCTTTCTTCAGCCGAATCACAACATTGCAAGAGCGCGACGCAACATGATGACGTCACATCACCACACCAAAATAAAAGTCCAAATCAAACGCTAAAATCACATGAGTCCATATAGAAATTCACATACAAATTATAAAACATATTAATGGCGTTTAAAGTTGAAATCTAATGCTGAATATAAAAAAAACATATTATATATATATATATATATATATATATATATATGTGTGTGTGTGTGTGTGTGTGTGTGTGTGTGTGTGTGTGTGTGAGAGAGAGATTCTGTCTAAATGACAAAACATGAATCACCTTTTTTTCATTTTTGTTTGATGTAATTTTTTTAAAACAGCTTTTATCAAAAAACTATTATTTTGCTACTATACAATAAACGAAGTTCAATAAAATTATAAGGGCAAAAATACAAAAAAATGCAACAATCAATAACATTGTGTAGTATATATTTTGTTATACATACACACTCATATAGTACATTCATTTATACATGTTGTATTCTGAAAATATACAAGCAGTTTATCAATGTGTCTCATTTTTAACACTGTCAGTTCTTACTGGTCTATTCCAGACATCCCACCTCTCCCTTAAATTCAAGGACTCTCTTTATTACTTAATCCCTTCCTATTCTAGCTTGAACGATGGCTGAAACTTTGTATTAATAGCACTTCTCCTGTTTATTGCCTCTTTAGATGACTGACTTCATTTGAATTACTCAACTGTAAGTCACTTTGGATAAAAGCTAAATGTAAATGTAGAAAAAATAGAATTGAAACAAGGAACATTACGATATTTTGTCTTTATTTTCTGAGTTGACAGGGTAAAACAGCATTTGTTGTCTCTTTCTCAGCATAATATAAATCCAAAATCCCTTTTAATATTTCACTCTCATCAAACAGGGGAAATACATTCAAATACAATATGATCTGTAGTAGAAACTGTTCCAAAACTGTATTTCATTGCATATGTTTACTGATACTGATCACTACTGATGAAAAGCCAAACAACCAGCAGCTTAAAACTTTTTCTAATAAAATAAATTCTTATTATACAACATTTGTCAAATTAACATGTACAGTTAATGTCTTTACACAGATATCATCAAATGATAAGGTTGAGTCTAATTGCATGAAGTTTCTTCAGGTTTATTGGAGTCACAGTCATCGTTTCTGGTCAAGATCAGTCTTTCCCCACCACCTGCCTCGTTCTTTCCAAAGGGATCCGGTTCATATTCAGCTGCAGAAAGCGTTCTTTGAATGATGCTGTCTATGGCCTCGGCTGCAAGGGACGCACACAGCTGGCCACATCGTTGAAGGAGAGCGGCACGTAGTTGGAAACATGATCGCCAGGGAAAGAAATAAGCTGGGAACCCTTACGATTGGTGTGCTCGTACAGCACCCAGACACCAGTTTTCACTTTGTGGGACGAAGCTTTGTCACCAAAATCAATGCTGTGAAGATTGGTTTCGTTGCGTAGGGTCACGCTTCTTCCTTTATAGTTAATATGCTCAAACAGCTGGATTTCAGGGTTGGCCCGGTCATTTGTGACCTTCTTGAAGGAGGAAAACCTGCCTGTGTCATCAAGAGTAGCGTACTCTCCTTGCTCAAACACCCGCTGCTTTCCAGCAAAATCCTTGTCATAATACGCCACCCATGGTTCGCCAGTGACTTTTATGGAGGCGATGACGTTGTTGAAGCCCTTCTCTTCTAAGTCCCTGACATCATGGTTGAATTCAGCTGTTCCACCCTCGAAGCCCTCTTGGCTATAAACAATGATCTTGCTCATTTTGAATAATGACTCGAGGAGAGAGAGGCTGGAAAAGGCAAGTGTTTCTGAAGCAGATTCCTGTGGTTCTGCTGGGAACAGTGACTTACTTGGTGTGCAGAGCTGCCTTTTAAAGCACAAAAACACAACAAAGTGGGCGTTGACTGGGTCTTGACAGGACATGTAGGTGTGGAAGCTGATGAGAAACATGCCTAAACCTCTGCTCGGTATCGACATACATGTAACATAATACAAGTTTCAAAACCTGACTGGGGAAATCAAAAAAAGATTGTATTGTGTTCACTTTGACGGCTGCTTAGCTCTCAGATACGAGTTGCAAGTGATAATGTCAGAATCTTAAATAATGTTAATTGACTCACTTCATTCATTTCTTTCAATTATAAGATGCATCTTAACCGAGATGCAGAGATATCACAGAACTTAACTTGCCATCATGCAACCAGTTCTCCCTCCTAAAGCAATCCAAGAGAAAATGCACCAAAAGAATCTGCTAACCCACACGGCCGGTAACCCAATGCTTTCGGTGAGAAACCTTTAAAGTCAACTGAACAGTGTCGTAATGTAAACCGATAACTGACGAGAAGGCCGTTGATATTTTTTTTATGACAATAAATTAGTTAGTTTTTTTTTAATACCTTTATAACTTTGCTGGCTAAAATGTATCCACACTTGTGTTTATTTGTATGGAAAGGTGTCTTGTACAACCCGAATTCCAGAAAAGTTGGTACGTTTTTTAAATTTGAATAAAATGAAAACTAAAAGACTTTCAAATCACATGAGCCAACATTTTATTCACAATAAAACATAGATAACATAAATGTTTAAACAGAGACATTTTACACTTTTATCTACTAAATGAGCTCATTTCAAATTTGATGCCTGCTACAGGTCTCAAAAAAGCTGACACTGGGGCAATAAATGGCTGAAAAAGCTTTTTTTTTTGGGTTTGTTCCTTAAAGCAATCGTCTGGCCTCAGAAGACTCTAAATATTTGTTATTTTTGGATCAGTTATTGTGACTTTACTTTTATCTGCCTGTTGTGTTTTATATTGAGAAATTGTTAGGTTTAGGGGTATATAGGATATCACACACCTTAGGAATGAGTGGGAATGTCTCACACCCTTTTCTGTGGCAGTTATAGCTGGAGGGGTACTAAAATGTTGATTAAATTCTTCTTAACCTTCACACACACACACACACACACACACACACACACACACACACACACATTAGAATGGATAAACAGATTACAGAATAAGGTAGGCTCACAGGTTTGGTTACGGCTGAATCAGGTATAGGGTAGACTGTGTACAGTTGAGACACTTTTTGAGTTTTGATTTGTCACACAAAAATACATACTGAAAAGAATTGAATTTTCACATGAAATGCCACATGACATTACATTAGCTTGTAGACTAATATATTATCAATCAATAATACCCATAAGTAGTTTATATTTTCCACAATTAGCGAATAAAAATAAGGTGCTTTTTGTGTCAACTCCGTCTCAACTGTACCTATGTACGTGTAGTAGTCATAGCTGCCTCGTTAATTTTGGTACAACCTGAGTACAAATGAATGGTAATCACCTAATTAGATACAGGTGCGCCATAGGTGCGTGAGTGTGTATAAGGAAGCTATTGCATTGTTGGAGCGCATTGACTGCTGCAAACTTGGACGCCGTCTTTTCTAGCTGTTCCCTTATGGGGATCTTTGATCTGAGCCACGCAGCATTTGGGTATGTTACCATGAAGAAATACATATTTAATGTGGGGCGAGCTGTTGGCTATATGCGTTCTGTTTGTTTTAGTATGCATCCTGGGCTGTTTATCTATCGTGGTCTGACGTTGGAAGGGCTGATTTGTTAATAATCAGGTGGGTAAACTATTTGATTTAATGGGTGGATATCTGCGAAAGGATTTGTTTATATCGTGTTCCCCTCTGTTGTAGCTGAAGAGGCCAAGAGCTGGTGATATGTCCGTGTGATGACAGCTGATTGGGACCGTGACCTGGCTTCCCCTTCCTTTTTGGTCTCTTATTTTCGTTGTTTCGAGCACCTTCTTTGTTGCGCATTGCCACGATGTTCTGTCTTGCCTCGCCTCAGTTGCGCCTGAATTGAACTTGACGTTGGGAGATTGTGAGACCCGAGTATTAATCTGTGTGGCCGTTTGCCACCTCCGCACTGTTTCAACTGGAAGACTGTGTTTGTGGGGTTCGTATGGTATAATTAGATCGTTGTGTGAATGAATTCATAAGTTGATGTGAGTTGTTTGAGTGCGTTCGTTTATTGTTGGAAGTGTGTGTGTGTGTGTATATGTGCGATTGTGTGAGTTTGTGTGATGTTATGGAGTATCCTTTTTTTTTTAATATGTATCTTGTTAATGTGATTTGTATCTGTTATTTTGTTGATCAACTTTGTATTTTTCTTTTTCCCTTGGGTTTATTGATTTGATTTGTGACAATTTGATTATTTTTCTCTTGTGTTTATTTGAGAATTTGATGTGGATTTTGTTAACTTTGTTGGACTGACTAAGGAGTGCTGACCCCTCTAGGTCCAAGTTAATGGGTACCCTTGTTCACTGAGTGATTTGATTCTTCTAAATTTTCTGTCACCTGAATGCACATGTGCTTGTGGTAAAGTGAGTACATTAGTGTACGTTTGAGGTGCGTAGTGAAGTGGAATTGGGTAGGTTTGTTATTTCTCCTTGCCAGCTGACATGTTACCCTTGATTGTCTGATTGAATTTGTTTATTTTCCTTTAGTTTTGTTTTGAAGCCATATTAACCCCTTTGTGAATTGAATTGTGTGTGTGACGCTTTTATTTTAGTCATAATAAGAGTATTATTTTCTATATTCACGTCTCTGCTCTATCTTTGTGGGAACAAACCTGTGTGTCCTTATTGGACCATTTCCCTGGGTGAAATTCCCAGGGTGGCGTAGTCAGTGTTGTAATTATAATTGAGTCCAGAATAACGAAACCCACCCCTTCGGTGCTACACGTGTACAAATTCTCACACAATGAAGCAGTCAATCTGACTGGTGTTCAGTTATTTATTTATATATGTGTATATATATATATATATATATATATATATATATATATATATATATATATATATATGTGTGTGTGTATGTGTGTGTATGTGTGTGTGTGTGTGTGTGTGTGTGTGTGTGTGTGTATATGTATATGTATATGTGTGTGTATATGTATATGTATATGTATATGTATATTCATGGTATATGAATGTGTGCAAGATTGGAGTGTTACGGTCGATGGTGATAGTTTTCGGGTTTGTTCTTTAAAGCAGTCGTTTGGGTGGAAGACCTGAAATATCTGATATTTTTGAATAAATTATTGTGACCATACTTTCATTTTCATGTTGAGAAATGGTTAGGTTTAGATGCTTTTGGCATCTGTGTAGTGTCACGCACATTGTAGCGATGCTACAATGTAAAACAAAAGAAACACATATTTAATTAATACTTTTACTAAATAACACCAAATGGAAACCTACACAACTTCATAACATTTATTAGAATTTGTACTAACGAAAAACAAAATATAGTAACGAAAAGAGGTTGGGGTTTGTGTTATTGAAAGGAAAAGAGGAAGTAGAGAAGCAGAAGCGAGGGCCTGGTCGGGAAGTTTGGAATCAGCGTCTGGAAAAGCCAGGGGAAAACTAGGACGTTGTTTCAGCGTGTCGTGAAGGTACTCTGTGGGATTATTGTCCATGTGGAAAGTCCGAATTTCTGCGCTGAAATGGAGAAGGGACGCGCAAGCACGGAGTAATAGCGGAGTAGCTGAACGAGCTGAAATCTGAACGCCGCCTGTGAGAAACCAATGCCTAAGGAAATGTTTAACCCAGTGAAGTTGGAGAAGTTGCAGACCTGTGAGGGTTGGTTCCTTCTGAGACTCTTTTCCAATGTGAGATCACCAACCTAAAAGGTAAAAAGTCTTCCCGAGCCCTCCTGGTTACCGATCTCTAAAACTCTGAACGCAGCGCATCTCTCATCACAAACAAAAACAATTATAATTTTTTTTGTCTTATACCTATTATTTAGTTTGAATTAATTTCGGTTTCATTATATACTTACTCATGATTTGGGATGATTTTTGGAACTATTTTTGATTTTTTTTGTTTTTAAAAAAAAGGCCTACTGTTGAACCTTGACGGCCTGTGTGCAAACGCGCCAATATTTCAATGTAAAAAATCTTTTCGTTTGCTCATTTCTGAGGGCGTGTTTCTGGACACTAAGAGACAGAAATACTTATTTATTATTTTTTATTGTTGCTGCTATAAAATGTGAATGGACATTTCGGTTTCTTTCTTCTTCCCGTAAGGGTAGTAAACAGAAAATTATAAATTTGTTTGTCAGTTTTTTAAACTGTCTGGTTCCCAACCTGAACAATTAAAAACTTGAAAAACCAGCGTTACAGAGTGGCACCCAACGTGGGGCTCAAACAGGAACTTGAACACTGGACCCTCAGATTAAAAGTCTGATGCTCCACCATTTGAGCTATTCAATTCAGCCCCTGCCCGTACGTATTAACAATTGGTATGGAAAGGCTATCATGGACACAGGTACACATTGATGCATGAGAATCTCTGGGCTGAATTGAATAGCTCAAAAGAAAATCTTAAGCCTTGGTGCCATAGTCCCTTGTATCTTGCCAATGGAGAAGCGGAAACACCTCTAGGATGGACAGCTTTGGACATTGAAATACAGGGTAATGTTGTAAACTCATGGGTGGCTGTGCTTCCCTCTAAAGCTCTGGCCTATGGAATTGTGTTGGAACTTGATTTTATTTACCATAGCCAACTACAAATAAATGTCGCTGACCAGGTGTATGGTTTCAAACACACTCCTTCAATTACTTATCCTTTTCAACCGGGCAGTGCCTCAGTGTCTGGGTGGAAAACCCAGAATTAAGGAACAACAAAGGTAGTGGTAACCCGAAACATCAACTTGGCCTTATCAGTTCTATACCTCCGCTGGGGTTTCAGTTGATGGTGGATCATCTTGGTGTTCAAGATTACATAAATCAGACTGTGTCGTCTGCCAATCTACAAACATACGCAAAAAAACAATTGTATGACATCCTACAAACAAATCCTAAAGTGTGTACCCATGAAGTTGGTAGAACCAATGTTTTACAACAACACATACAGTCGTGCCCGCAATTGACCTATGGCTAAGCCACGCCCCCTCCACTCACTCGGACAAACAGTCAACATTCGGTAACAGGTGCTATGGCAGCTGTCACAGGAGGAGACATTTCACAGGAGGCAATAGGTGGTTTGCAGTCACGTGATTGTGATGACGCGCGACATTCAAATGGAGGGCAGGAAGTGAAGAGCTGAATGGACATCTCGGTGGAAAGTCTGTACTGTACTACTTTAGACGCTATTACAAAAGAAAGAAATAGACAAAAAATCTAAACATATGTTGGATGTGATCCTTGCGTTATGAAGAGGAGTGATTTTTCAACTGAATTGAAAGATTTGCCTGTCATTCTTTTTTGTCCTGTGGATTAATCCGTAACGTTAACCCTAACCATTCAACGTTGCGGCGCTTCTCGACGTTACTTTTACGGCTGTTTACTTTACGTTATTAGGTTAACCACTCTCAAAGGTCCGCCGAAACACCACTAAACCACTGAAGGCTGCACCCTCAAAACACTTTGTTACAGCTTTGCTAACGTTACGCGTTTGTCTTCAGTTAACAAGGGGTAACTTACAAACTCAAAGAAAAGAAACAATTATTTTGACTTTACAAAGTTCGGAAACTGGTACGTTACACAAACATAGCCACATAAGCTGTATTAACTCACCTTTGATGAAGTAATCCCTGCACACACGGGCATTTTTTGGCTCCTCCCGACCGCAGACGTAGGATGCAAGCCGTTTTTCGGTCAATTTCTTGCATTTTTTCCCCTTATGAAAAACAACTTTTGGTACACGATAAAAACTCCTCATGGTTTCTCGGTTTGATCGATCTGAGCAACCATAAACGACGCAAAACATAGGCATTTTGAGTTTGTTATAGTGCTTCCTAAGTGTTGCAAATCACTTCCTGCCCTCCATCTGCATTTCGCACCATGGCAACGCAGTAACGCGACGTCATATGCAAACAACCTATTGATGATTTTTGGAGACAGAAAGATTATATATCTTCTCGAAGTTACCAAAAGGGCCTTACCTATGCATTAGAGGGTTATATTAATAATTTTATTGTTGAGAAGGTCGATGAAAAGCTTCAGCTCCAGACAAAGATTTACAGGTCACAGTGTAAACGTTATAGTTTGGTGCTATTTCACTTTAAACACTCTGCTTTATACGCGCGTCCTATTCGCTTTGGATGCGCTAATGGATTCAAAATGTTCAAGCGTCGAACTAGACGCATGAATTTGACGCTCTATTCGCGTTTGGTGTGAACGCAGCATAATGAACAGGCTGCGATGTCAAGATTGCAATGCTGAAATGTGTGTATGTCAGAGAGAGAGAGAGGCGCGGCGGCGATCGAACAGTGGAAACATAAAAACATAACTTACTCCATCATTTTGTTCAGCTAGAAGCTAGGCTAACGTTAGCCTAACGTTACGTTAAAAATAAGGTTCAAATACGTTGTTGACTTACCTTAGAAACAGATGTAGACATCCTTGTTTAATTTATCAATGTTTAGTTGGTGTTGTGGTCTAAATTACCGCACAACTTAATCCAGAGCAGACACTTATCTCGGTTGAGATGTGGCTTGGGAAAGGGTAAAAAATACACACCGTTGCCCAGCCTCTCAGGATACCTAGTGTCGGAGTTGCATGTACCCCATGCACACCGTTTGACCATTTTAAACTTAAAATGACAAGAAAAAACATATAAAAACGAATGAAAACTGACTAACTGCAATGCATTTCAATGGACGAGGAAGCAGAGAATGTCCGAGTGTATTGGGTTAGCTATGCGCACTGTAATTGGCTCATCGCGTTTGGAGCCGTGGCTTAGCCATATGTGGCGTAGCGGTGTTCGCTCAGGCAGTCTTAATTAACCTATTTTCGACTACGCCACCTGGGGAATTTCACCCCAGGAATCTAACGGTACCTCTAATGTAGAAGGCACACACAGGTCCTAATCACTTTGAGTCAGAGACACAGATGAATTGCAAAAAAAAGATGTACATTTATTTTATTAATCGTTAAAAGACATTTGTCATTAAAAGGTGTTGACCAGCAATCACTTCAATTTGCTAAATTCTAATGTTGGCTGTGGAGGGACCTGGGCACACCCAGGGGGCAGTCTCGGGATTTCACCTTTTTGGAAATTACTCTACTCAGTGCACACACACACCAGCACAGCACACTCAGCGACTCATGTCAGAGAAGACCACGGCACACAGTGAGGACACCACCACCTAATTTTGTCACTTGTCTGCCCCCGGGTGCCCAGGACCTGCCAAAAAGAAAAAGAAAAGAGACATTAACCAGTGATATGTAAACAAAATAATATATAAACAAAATAATAAGTAAACAAAATAAACTTGGTTTACAATTTCAGGAGGGGACCAGCTCCTTGGTCCCGACCTGATCGTCACAAATCAAAACCCAAATAAACAAGAAAACTCTGTAAACAAAAGATCACAATTTTAGCAGCATAAGTCAACCAAAAATAATATATAAATTCACCAACACAATAATTTAGTCGGAAACAAATACAAATTCAGAAACCCACTCACTCATTAACATGAATCAAAGTAATAAACAAAAAGAAAACAAAATAAACTCAAACCATACCACCACCAAAGTCACCGTCAGTGGAAATAGTTCGTTTGAAACGATTCACTCGATGCGGTTCACCGAAACGGTTCACTTGCGATGGTTCACCCAGAGTGGGTTACTTGAAGTGATTCTCAAAAGCAGTTCGCTCGGATGATTCGCTGGAAACGATTCACTTAGAACCATTCACCTGGCGTGAAACAGAACAAAACAAACCGAACAGCACAAAACAGAACAGCAGCTGGTAAGGCACAGCGCAAACAGGCTCCACAATGAAGCACCAGGCAGATAACTCTCGTTCAGAATGGCGATATGGTCCTTATCGCATGCAACTGAGCACGCTGTCCCGGGATCAATATGCGATGAATAGGGCCGAATGCCTCCGACAACGCTCACCGACGCAGACAGATCTTACACTGTCTCAGAGGTCCACATTCAACTCTCCCGACAACAGTGACCAGCAAACAGCACTGCCAGTGGCTAGCTTCGGCGAAACTTTTACGAGCGGCAACACAACTGGCCGTGACTCAATCAAACAGCAGCAGGGCACATGGATGACATCACGTCCCTGAACAATGACGCATGCCAAAGAGCAGGTAAGCCGTGCTCTTATTTGCACCAGACGCTGGGCCATTGGCCACGCATTAAACAATTACAAGTGGGAGGGGCGATAGACCGTCCTGCTACCATAGGTCAATTAGTCATACCCCTGGTAAATATGATCAAAAATGGCTGTAAAAAATAAATCTGCATCGTTTATCCTTTTGATCTTTCATTCAAAAAATTGGCAAAATCCTAACCTTTCATTGAAGTAAAAGAATTGAAAGTGGGGGGGAAATCACATTATAAAATAAATGTTTTTCTCCAAAGATTTGGAGCAAAAAGTGCCAGTTGGTGGAGGAATCATACAGCACTGATTTATTGCAAAAAGTTTCGGTAGGGATGGGTTCCTGGAGAGTCACTCGTTTAAGTCATTTTCTTCTCTGTAGTAGTAACGTACACATGGGATTCATCTCTTCCTCTTTCAATCACAAAACTGCAATGTTCACGGGGAATTTCACCCATTGGAATCGATGCTGGAGCATAATTTTCCATGGACCAATAGAACATCATTGGCAGGAGTAGATCTGTCATGATGGGAGTAGCTGAAGTTAGGTTGCAGGATGGTAGTCCAGGAATGCAACACTGAGAAGCTAGAGGAATGGTTATGTTGTGACATGTATCTTTGTTGAATACTCCACTGGTATGATGATTGAATAAGGTACACGTGTCACATTTGGAGATAGGGTGTGCCACCCATGGGATTCCTGCTCCTACAGAAGGTGCGTGTGGCATACAAACGTTCTTTCCAGCAAACAAGGCATTTCTTGACATATTCATCAGCTCTAAGAATATGTTGTTTCTGGGGTCTACACTTTGTGCTATGTCCATGATGGTTAGGATTAAGGCAATCTTGATCATGTTGCTGGATGACTGAAGTTCCCGTAGATGAGTCTCTGCGTTGTGTATTTTTCTTCTGTGTTGGTTGTAGTCTCTGCAGTTGGTCTAGTTGTTTTCTGGAGGTTGGGTCTTCATACGCAGGTGTGTAGGTCAGTGCATATGGTTCTCAGGATAACTGTCAAGTGGTATCTGCACAGAGTTAAGAAAGAAAAACAAAAGAGAACAACTGCAACAGACCAGTATTCATTGTAAAGACTGCAAACATTAGGGTTGTATCCTCTGTTCAATCTGTATCTGCTAATTGTGGTTCCTTCTTTCCCTATTTCTTAATTCATGAGACACCTAAAAGGAACAGTGAGGTGAGGAGGGACTATGGTTGGGAAGGGCCTATAAGGGAATCTTCACCGCAGGGTTGGCCCCCGAAAGCCTGTTGCTTCCAGTTCTTCCCCGGGGCTCCTCACTGGTCCATGTGTCCTATCCTATCCCTACAGGGGGAGAAACCACTTTGCAATGTGACACATGAGTCCATGTTTTCTTTCCCTGGCACAACACTGCAGCTGCTGCAATAAACATTACTTGATGTGGTCCATGCCACTTAGGTTCTAACAGCTTGTGTCTGAATGATTTTATCATGACTCAACTCTCTCTCTGGCACTCTGTACTGGCTTTGTAAGGTGTTCACAGTAAGAGATCAGGGCATCTGAGGCAATGTGAACATCAGCATTTCTAAGATCAATCACACCTGGCATCTGCATTGGGCGTCCTGTAATAATCTCATGAGGGCTCAGTCCTACTGATCTGTTAGGTGATGCTCTCATACTACACAGTACAGCTGGCAGAGCTTCAACCCATGACACTCCTTCCTGATGCATTTTGCTTAGCCTGGTTTTGATTGTTCTGTTTGCCCTTTCAACCTGTCCTGATGCTTGTGGCCTGTAGGGGCAGTGAAGATTCCACTTAATCTTCAACATTTTAGACACTTCTTTAACTACCTGTCCTGTGAAGTGTGTACCCTGATCTGAGTCAATGCAATTTGGTAATCCCCATCTGGGAATGAAATCAGTGACAAGACATTTAGCAGTATGTGCAGCGGTAGCACGCCCTGTTGGATAAGCTTCTACCCATCTTGAGAATTTGTCTATTATTACCAAAACGTCAGTTTTTCCCTTACAAGGGGGCAAAGAGATGTAATCAACTTGCAATTGACGAAATGGTCCTGGTGGAGCTGGGGTATGTGCTGCTGGTGTAATGGCTGCTGGTACATCATTATTTTTCTGACATGTAACACACCTCTTGGCTGTTTCTGTGGCTATATTTCTGAATTTTGGATTCCACCATTGATTTGAGAACCTGTGATTCATCATTGCTGGACCACTGTGACCCAAATTGTGTATTTGTTGAGCCAAATATGGCAGCAGTGATTCGGGAGCAACATACTTCCCCCCTTTGGTCCAGCAGCCAGATGAATCAACGGTGGCTCCTTTGTCTAACCATGTCCATGCTTCATTTAGAGGAACATCTTTGTACAAATCAATGATAGTTTCAGGAGGCAGAACCCAGCAAACACAGAACGTTGGCACAACGTAGCCAACCTTCTAACAACGTTTTAACAACATGGCCAAAAGGTTGGTATAACTACGTTGTGTGGTGAAGTTGTTACAGCGTTGTCACAATGTTGACATTAAACCATCGTTCAGGGCCATTGCTTAAGGTTGTGCCTAGGGTGTCTTGGCAACCACTGGACTACATAATGTACTCGTCACTGCCCTGAAGCGGGAAAATCAGCCTTTTAAATTCCAACCACCTGTTGTTGGGCTCATTGTGTTCTCATTCATCATCGAGCAAGGATACGTGAGTATTGCGTTTAGCCTACTTCAGCTATCAAACACAACCTACAGCTTTAATTTCTAATGTGATTAATGAAGCATCGCTCGCACTGTTTAGTTTTTCGTTTGATTTTTCCGCTATTTAGTCTCATTCGTTTCTTTGCTCCTCTGGATTTGTGGATATGTTTCCCCGGTGACACCTGCTCGGCTACTGTCCGCCATACAGACCCGGTTTTGTTCATTAAATGTTCTGATCTGCCTTTGCTTTTCATGTTTTATTTATTATACTTAAAATAAATGTGTATTCGTTTATTTCCTTTTATTTTTTATTTCACAAATGTATGACTTTTGGAAGTGCAATTTGATTATATGCAATTTTAATAAAGTTGAATTAACGAAACCTTCTGTCATTTTTACTCTTTAAAGTGTAGGCTACACTTGTAGGTGTTGATAGCCCCATTAAATAATATAGATAAACAATAAACGATAAAAAGTATATAATTATCTAACAAAATACACCATATAAAAATATTGTCAGAACGTCGTCTCTCAGTTGCTGGATGTCGCGCAACAACGTTGCTACAGCCCTGTCACGTCTTACAATTCTACATGCATGCTCTAGTTAAAGCTACCAGTTCTGCAGCCTGAGCTGAAAAATGATCTGGAAGACGACCTGAAGCTACCACCTCAGTGGTGGATGTTACTGCATAACCTGCTCGTCTGTTCCCTTCAATTACTTGAGCTGAACCATCAACAAACAACTCAAATTCTGAATTTTCTATGGGAGTTTCTGCTATTTCACTTGTCGCTGCGTATGTAAGCGTAACACAATCATGAGTTATTTCGCCTTCATCCTCTAACACAACTTCAGTCATTGCAGACATCATACATGATGAGGGGTTCGTGACCGGTGCACGCTGTAAAACAATGTTCGGGGCTGTGAGAGTAGTCAACCAATTTCCCCAACGAGAGGAAGTGTCAGAAGTGACTTTTGCTTGATTCATTAGTGCGGACACTGCGTGAGGGCATTTTACATTTACAGTCTGACCTAACACCATTACTGATGAAGCCTGAAGCGCTAGATGAACTGCCTGTACTGCTCTGAGGCATGGTCCCATACCTTGAGCTACTATGTCAAGTTTACCAGAATAGTAATGAATTGGACATAAACTGCCCCCATGATCTTGCATTAGACATGCAGTCATAAAGCCCAAGTGTTCATGGACATAAAGCACAAAGGGTCTATCAGATTGGGCAATTCCTAATGCTGGTGCTTGACATAGTGCGCTCTTCAAATCATTGAATGCTTTGAGGTGAAGTTCTTCCATACAAACAATATCTGAATCTTTACCATGGCCTTTCAACAAGTCATTGAGAGGCTGAGCAATCGAGGCATATTCTTCAATCCACGGTCTACAGTAACCTGCTGTTCCTAAAAATGAGCGTAGTGTTTTAATGGTAGTAGGCGGAGGTATGGCTTTGACTGAAGCCGCTCGATCCTGTGTAATGGATCTATTTCCTGCACCAATTGTTTGACCCAGAAATGTGACTTGCTTTTTAGCAATTTGAGCTTTGTGAAAGCTGCATTTGTGTCCTTTTTTATGCAAATAGTCCAACAATGCTGCCAATTCAGTTTGATGTACCTCGTGATCTGTTGAGGCAATCAAAATATCATCGACATATTGGATCATAGTGGACTGTTTTACTGGACACTCTGGGTCACACAAATCACGTCTGACAACCTGATGGTATATGGTCGGGGAGTTTTGAAATCCCTGAGCCAATCGGGTCCACTGATATTGTTCATGGTCAACTGTGAAAGCTAACCATGGCTGGCTGTCAGAGTGCAATGGTACAGAAAAGAATCCATTAGACTCTATATCAGTTACTGAAAAAATCTTACAATCTAATGGTAAGCCATTACAAATTGTAGATGGATCTGCCACTAGCGGGGTGATTTTATCAATATGTTTATTGGCTACTCTGTAGTCTATAGTAAGTCTCCATGTTGCATTGGACTTTTTGATGGGCCATATGGGTGAATTACATGGGCTATTGGTTTTAACTAGCACTCCTTGCATCAGCAACTTTTCTACAATAGGTTTGATTCCCTGTATGGCTTCCTTACTGATCGGATACTGTTTGGTAACCGGGGGTGGAGTTCCTGTCAATTTGACTGGTTCTACACCTGTCAATAAACCACAATCATCCTTGTCATTCACCCAAATTGGATGATTCAGTAAGAAAGCATACTCTGGAGGCATTGCATGATTGGTAGAAACATGTGCTGAGGAAATTTTAATGCTAGCAGATTCTGAGGACATGTCTAAAGTTAGATGTACTTGTCTCAGAAGATCCATGCCTAAAATTGCACCTGTATTCAATGGAGCACATAGCAATTTTGTAGTCAGAGTTTTCGGGCCAAATTGTACCTCTATGGGCGGGGTTTCATACAAAACAGAATCTTCACCTATTACACCAGTTAAAGAAAGTTTAGTTTTCTTGTACGGGATGTCTAAACCTTTAGCCAATTTTGTAGGAATTATTGTAATCTGCACCTGTATCAAGCAAAAAGTCAATCTCTTTCTCTTTTATGCTACCTTTCACAAAAATTATTTTGTCATTATGATGTATTACAGGGGAAAGGTAGCTACTCACAGCCCCAACAATTAGTTTTTTTCCTGTTCTTTTTGTGCTCTTAGAAGAGCCTGAGCGAGCTGTCCTAAAGTTTCAGTGGACATTGGCGGAACTATGTCAGGGTTGTAGGCAGGCAGAGAAGGAGCAGAATTATGCATTCTATTTATTTTATTATCTTGCAACTTCTTCCTACATTGTTTCTCCCAATGTCCTAATTTTCCACAGTAGTGGCATTTGTCTTCTTTTTTAGACCACCGGTTTTCTTGTTTAGCTGTGCTAAATGTAGCTGCTGCTGCTACTCTCACTTTGGCTTTAACATCAGCATCTCTTTCCCATGTGGCCAATCTGTCTAAGTTACTTCTGAGAGTTCGGTTAGCCCAGGTTAGGTCCAGGAATGGCAACGCTCTTCTGTACTCGGCTACAAGGCCATCTGACCAGATTCGAACTAGGGGTCCTTTATCATCTAGTACACTTTCAGGGTCATCAACGATTCCACTATAAGTTACAGCTGCCTGACAGAACCTCTCAGTATATTCACTAACAGTTTCTTCTTTCTTTTGTATACAGCTAGTAATTCTAGACCAATCTATTTTGGGTCCTAAGATATTCTTTAGGATTTTCAAAACACCTTCTCTCATATCGCTTCTACTGGCATGTTGTAGTTCAGAAGTAACAGCAGACTCAAAACTGTTGAATTCAGATTCAGTTAGAATTTGTGACATCAGCTGTGTAACTTCTGTCAACGACATGTCATAGAGACGCATTTTACTGATCAATGCTCTTCTAAATTCAGAAAAATGTATGCGTGCTGAGGGTAAGCTCTGGGATAGTCTCTCGATATCTTTGGGTCCTAGCGCTTTGGCAACAGCTTGTATTTGGACAACAGAAGAGTTGGGAGGAACACTTTCAGTTCCCTCAATTCCCTGAGATCTTCTCCTTGCCCCACAGACCTTCACTGAATCTACAGGCTTATCAGTTACTGATGGGATGGCTACATCTGTTTCAAAGAAAGCTTTTAAGTCAGGATAAATGTTATCAGGCTGACTAACTTCTCCCTCATCAGTTTTTTCTGCATCTTTGTTGCGTTTTAATTTCTTAGTCAAAGAATATATTTTAGCACAGAGCTCATTGTTCTGTTTCTCTAGCTCTGAGTTGCGCTTAGACTGTTCTGTAGCTTTTGCTAAAACAAATTCTCTGTGACAACAAATAATGCCCTTCACATTGTTTTTGCGGATGCTTGCTCCAAGCACCTTTTTACACTCATCTACTGACCAAGTTTTGTCTGGGTGTATTTCATATTTCTGAGTTAGTTCCTGTCTAACTTTTTCAGTGACTATTAATTCCATTTGTTCTCCTAAAAATGTTTTTAATTCATTGTCTGTCCATAAAGGGGTAGCTAATCCACCTTTCTCTGTTGTGGGAATCAGCCTAGCATTCCTTCTAACCATTTTTTTTTTTTTGTGAGTTTTCTTTGTTACCACAAAATCAAGAACACTAAAACTTCTCTCTACTGTCTACAACAGAGGGTACACTTGTTAACACAGCTTAACTATTGTTAACTTTCCAAATTACCAACACTTCACACTTAACTTCCCTGCCGACAAGAACAGAGGATAAACAAAATAAATAGCACGTAAAGCCAATCCTTCTCTGCCTAAAGCAAAGGATAACACAAATCACTAGCACTTTACGCTAATCTTCCCTGCCTGAAAACAGAGGATAAATTTCATCTCTAAAAGACCATTTCTAGAGGATAACTTAGTTAACCAAACCCTGCAGCTGTCTGTTAACTCTTCTCTGAACGGCGCAGAGGATAAACAAATTTGTACTGGTTTGCAACGGTTCTTTGAATGGAGTGAAACTCAAAGAATCTTTTTGTAGAGAAAGATTCCGTCTGGAAAAGTTCAGTCTTTGAGATTCTTTGTGCTTGAAGTTTCAAGATTCAGATCTTTCAGCTTGAAGTTCTTTGAGTTTCCTTTTTCTCCATCCGGGTCGCGGCAGCAAATTGTTGAAAACTTTTCTTCGTCGAAGCAGAAACCAGGAGACGTTTGGGATCACGTTCAAGAAGTTATTCTTTATTGAGGACTTCGCGTTGACGTGGCTGCAGTTCTTCCAAACTAGTCTAACTAATGAAACTTTACAAGTTATCTTAAAGGCATTTCAGTGGGCTGTCCTTAAAGGTGCTGACCTTACACACAGCCTTAGAGGTAACCACTAAATCTAATCATCTAAAGACAATAGAGGCAATTACCCCCAACTGACTTCCCCAAATGGTATAAACACAAATGGTCACGAGAACTAAGACTATGTAACATTCACACACAGTTCAACTCTTAGTTGGAAGATCAAAGATGGTATAAACAACAAATGGTCACGAGAACTAAGACTATGTAACATTCACACACAGTTCAACTCTTAGTTGGAAGATCAAAGATGGTATAAACGACAAATGGTCACGAGAACTAAGACTATGTAACATTCACACACAGTTCAACTCTTAGTTGGAAGATCAAAGACTAACAAAACACTTTCAAAGGATTAAATCAAATCAGTAAATGGATGCCCTCATGTTCACCTTGAATGCCCAATACAGTATAGTTCACCTCAGTTTTTTATGTGATGTTATGTAAGGAATTAGGATCAGCAGATCTAAAACACATTCTTAAATTTGAATACTTCAGCGTAATAAATCAAGGTTATTGGTATTGTTTAGTTCATAAACATAATTTAACCTTTTAAACATACATCTCTACTGTTCATAAATGGTCTGTATGCACTGTTATTTTTATTTTTAGTTATATAGATATAATTTTTTCTTCATTCTATTTATTTGTATTTATTTATTTGTATTTGACTTTTTGATACGAAATGCCCTGTTATGGCTGCACTTTGTTCTGCGCTATGTTCCACCACTTTAACCCTTGTGTACCCCAGGCAACAAAATGTAATTTTGTAACAAAATTTAAACAAATTTAATTTTACTTAGTTTATTAATGTTTGTACTCCACATTTGGACATTTTTACTTCACAAAATGTATATAAATAAATTAAAAATATATATTTTTACATTTTTTAATAATTTAATTAAAAAAAGAAGTTTTTTTAATGTAAAATCCACCTTATAAAAGACCCACATTTCTAAATTTCATTCATGGGGATAACATGGAAAATTTGACATGGTTAAGTTTGGAAATTGCAGTTTTAAAAGTAAAAAAAGTATACTTTAATCAGTAGATGGCTGCAGAGTTCTAAAAGTACTAAATGTTTAAAGCTAAAAAGTTTTAAAAGTTTTAGGAAGGAAGTTTTTCCAGGTAGATTCATATCTACATATTATGAAATCACAATTATAACAATAAAAGTAACTTTTTGTCAAAGTGTAGCAGGTTTTGTACTGAATTTTTTTCTTTTTTTTTTATAATGTTACATTATGATTAGAATCCAACCTGATCATGATTTTACAAAGAGAAAAGTTGGAGTTTTTAGAGTTTTATAAATTATTTCAAACATCTGTTTTTTATATAATTCTACATATTTAAAGTGTGCCACTTAATTTCTGTCTATGTGTGTTCTGTGTTGTTTCTGATTTTGAGGATGAATTTTGTCCATTGACAAAATTCATTTGATACTAATCATAATATAACATTATTGGAAAAACAGATTTTTTTTTTTCAGTACAAAAAAAATGCATAAAGTTTGAAAAAAAGTTACTTTTATTGTTATAATTGTGATTTCATAATATGTAGATATGAATACAACTGGAAAAACTTGTGAAAAGATGTCTTTCAGTTAGTCAAATAGCAAATAGTGGAGATCTGCAGCAGCCATCTACTGGTTAACCTCTTATGGTTCGGCTGAAATTTCATGTTTTTTATCTTAACGACATACCCAAATTAAAAGTGGTACAGTTCCCATATACTTTGACACTCAGGGGTGTGCCTGGTATCATTGGAAAGGAAACAATCTCTGGTTTCAAGTGTCAGGGTGATTCTAGACCTTACTGACACAGAGTTACAGAGGCTAGAATGGAGGGTTTTTATTTCCGTCAAAGTCATTCATCTGTAAACTGACTAAAATACACTGCTGTAAACACATCTAATGAGATAAAGACAAACTCAAGGTCATAGCCACATGTCTTAGCTTACTACAGAAACAAGTTTGAAGTCAAAAGACTAAAAAATGGATTTTATATGAATCTTTTTCTACAGATATGTCTGTGCGTTTTTGTTTTGTGCCATTTGGAGACTCCAAAAGGAACTTTGGTTACCAAGACAACATGCTGAGTTTCAAAGGCTTATAACTTTTGAACCCCTTTGCCTAGAAACATAATCTTGGTATCTGATAAAAGCTAACATTCTGATGTATTTTGTTATGTATTTGGATTTGATGTCAGTCACTTAGGCACAACATTACATTAGCATAACCACACAAAACCCATATTTTCTTCCATTCCGCCTGAGAGATTTTGATAAAAAAGGGCAAACAAAGTGCACTGTCAAAGTTTTATATAGAAATATTAGAAAATTGAATAACTAAACTATGCAAAATACAAATACACACACACGAATGATAAAAAACTATTTACATGACCGAAGAGCCTGAGAAAATTACAAAACTGAACTGTGCAAAATACAAACACACACACACACACACACACACACGAATGATAAAAAACTATTTACATAATATATAAAATTAAAAATTGTTCAGGGTGTGCCATGTGTTGTAACAGTCCCTGGTTATTGTGAAGCACAGGCACACATCACAGGAGGAGCATTTCACTGTGGTCCTCTGGTGGCAGTGGACACACCTCCTCCGACCTACGGTGCCATCCTGTGAAAAATGTACAGGTTTGTGTAAGGCACCTTGGGGAGCAGGAGGGGGTGGCTGTGGAGGGGCTGTGGTGGTAGACCCAACCGCTTTCAGTTCCATCACCAGGGTCTCACGAAAGGCCTTGTGTGACATCACCTTCTCCTGCCTTGCAATGGCACTCTCCTTGTACAAGAAAAAGGCGTTGACAATAGCGTTGTCGATGAAGTGGAACAGGAAAGACCGGTACCACTTCTTGGTCTTGTGCAGGATGGAGTAGTAGCCAATCAGGGCATCGGACAGGTCCACACCACCCATGTTTCTGAGTAGAAAAGGAACATAGCCATTACATTACACTGATACTGATGCATTGACATGATATCAAAATTCAATTCAAAGAGTCGAAACTATGAAAACACTGTACATACCTGTTGTAATCCTTGATGGCTGGTGGAATGGAGACATCCAGTACAGACCACTGCCCATCTGCCCCCTTGATCCTTCTCTGGACTGTATCCTCTCCATGTGCTGCATGGATTGTGGAACACATTAGCACATCTCTGGTGTCCCTCCACTGAACAAACACCAAGGGCCCCTCGCGGATCCAGCGAATGGTGCCCCGGAGAGCCCGCCTCTCAAGCCCGCCTGGCCTGTCTTTGGGGAACCCAATACGCTGTCCGCGAATGGTACCGCAGGCCCAGATCTTCTTTGCCAGCAGGTCACGAAAGAGATCTGGGCTTGTGTAAAAGTTATCCACAAATAACTTGTACCCGGTACCAAGCAACTGCGTATTCATGAGCCGCATTACGGAGTCATAACTGAGCCCCTTGACAATTTGTGATCCCTTGCCTTCGTAGATGAAGAAGTCCCAGGTGTAACCATTGGTGGAATCCGCCAGCACAAACAGCTTATAACCCCACTTCACAGGCTTGTTCTTCATGTATTGGCGGAGTCCGCTGCGGGCTTTGGATGCGACCATCCTCTCGTCAATTGCAACACACTGGTGGGGTTGGTAAAGCGCCATGCACACCTGCCTAACCTCATGGTACATTGGCTTAATTTTACAAAGCTTGTCGTACCCAGCGGTGCCTCTTTTTAAGTTGTTGGCAGCATCGTCATCAGGGTCACTGAGGTGGATGGCGCGTGAGATGGCTTTGAACCTCCGCCCTGACATCACACTCGATGGAAAAGAAAAGGAGTATAGCTCAGACCTTCTCCAGTTGTCAGTGATGTTCGGTGTCTCGACTAGTCCCATGTAGATAATCATCGCCAAGTACGACATCATCTCTGGCAAGGTGATCCTCTGAAAGGTGTTTGGGTGGTCAGTCTCTCCAAACTTGTTGGAATTTTTCACAATGACTTGGAGTATATCATTGGTTATAAACAAATTAAATAATTGTAGAATGGTGTATTGTACACCACCCATGAGCTGGCCCTTCAGGTCCAGAACTCTGCTCTGGAGTGCTTCTCCCTCCTGCTCTCCCTCTGGCTCTCCCCCTCCCCTGTCTTGCAGGCTGTGTGGAGGTAGAGGATTGGGGTTCCAGCTCATCCTCTTCTTCTTCCTCCTCAACAGTCATTGGGGTCCTCGTGGGCCTCTTTACCTCTGGCTGCCAATCTGAGTCAGATGACTCTGGCTCTCTGAAACACAGAAATGCAATGATTAGCTTATCTCACACCTCATACACACACACAATAACATCCCATAACACTCAGAATAATCCCACTGCAATACCAGGCAGGTGTTTTTATTTACACAGCAACCTTCCCAAAATACAAAGTTTCTGTATTGACCACAGTCAGAGAACTCAAAATGCAATTTATTCAAATCACATCTACAATTTTCCCCTACACACGCACACACGCACGCACACACGCACACACATAGATACACACATATATACACACATAAAATAATAATTACATAACATAATATATGTACTCACACTTCTAGATCAGGATCTCTTCCATTTAGAAAATCCTCCTCAGCTTCAGAGTCCACAGATACTTCGCTTTCCGAAGAGGACGCAATATCGTCGTCGGATCTTTCGGCCAAAATAGCAGCTGCCTCCTCCCTTGTAAACCACTTCTTTCCGAACATTATAAAATATTTCCAAAACTATGTAAAAGTTGTCCAAAAACCTCACCAAAGTCGCTCTATGCAATAACGCCCACTCGAAAAATAGTTTGTGTGAGTGCGCACACTTTACGCAAAAAAAAAAAAGGTTATGCGCACGGCTCTAAAAGGCACACACCCTTACCTGATGGCACATATCATATATTGTTGAAATCGTATCCTTATTCGCTAAAGAGTTATGACGGTCCCGGACCATGAAATTGCTACTGGCAGGAACAACTGTCAATCAAAAGGAGGGTGGTCCAAATTGAATGCAGAGCCATCATTTGCTCCTTAGCTGTCTATCTCTGCCCTACGGGAACCTATTGGCTCATGAGAGGGCTTATTTGATACGTATGAGTGGAAATAAGGTGTGGCCCCTTTAACTCTTCCGAGTCGCCGATCACGCCGGCGTGATCAAATAACATGACCAGTTTAAGACGTCGAAGCATAAAAACAAAGTCACGTTGAGCGCTGCTGTCCACTTCTGTCGAAAGTGCTGGCTTGAAACTCTATTTTACTTTTTGTTTTGTGTTGATAGACCAAGTAAAAACGGAGATATGATAATTTAAACTTTATATAACATTTTTTTTAAAATATTGACGCGTTCGTAAAGGAACGCAAGATGGGATGCGACAGGCGTTGCATTTATTCTCATAACTTCGTCGGTTTTTGTCATAAAACAAAACGGAGAAAAATTTGTGAATCTGCTGACTCTGCTCTTCAGGCTGCACATTTTAGGGAGTGGAGGAGGAGCCAACTGAGCAAAGAAGTGAAATTGAAAGGCGCCCGCGGGAGTCGGGAGATTGATGGAGTAGACAGAGAGACATATAGAAAGAGAGAGAGAGAGAGATATTGCTAGTTTTTGGAAAAGTTTGAATAGATTTTGAGAGTAGTTTAGGAGTAGTGTAAATAGTTTAGGTAGTTTAGGTAGTTTTTTGTGGAAGGAAAATGAAGCGAATGTCTTTGGTCTCATTGTTGACAGAAACTGTTTTGAGGAGTGGCACAGATAAATAAATAAAAACTCACCTGATATTCGTTGTAAATAGTTGTATATATAGTTTGATTTTGTGTTTATTTTACCTTTTGTATAGTATATTTGCACTTTTTAGGAACCCCTCTTACTCAAGGAAGGAAAGCCCTGTAATGTAGCTGTCTTTGTAATTGTACATGAAGTGTTTTGTAGAGTTTCTAAGCAAAAAAGAAAAGAAAAAACGCCTATTGCCACACCTGCTTTTTGCTGTATATAGTTTGATTTTATCTCAATTTGACCTTTTTTATGTTGTATTTGCACTAATTGGGAACCCTCATACTCTGGGAATGCAAGGCCTTAAATATAGCTCTCTGAATAATTGTGTGCATAAACTTTTAAAAAGTGGCAAAGCTAAAAAGAGAAAAAAAAGCCTATGGCTACACTCTTGATTATATCTGAATTTTACCTGTATATGTTGACATTTACAACTTGTGTTTACATTTTAAACCTTTTAAAATGCTTCATTGAGCATATTTGTGTTTTTTTTGTAGTAAAAAAACAATTATTTTTCTATTCGGATTTGGTGTTTTTTGTGTGATTTTGGGTCCAGTATGTTGATACAGAACATAAAAGTGAAAAAATAATTGTCTGTTCATATAGGTGATGTTGTGCTGAAAAAAACAATACCAAACATTGGTATGGTAAACATTTGTTTATGTCGCAAAATAAAAAAAATAAAAAGTACTCAAAAACGGCCAAAATAGCCCAAGACTCCGAAGAGTTAAGAGCTGCGCGTGCCCTTTTGAACTGTCGGCAGTCTGTATTGTATGTGCACCTCGCACACCCCATGTATGCGGGTTATTTCAGTTTGATGCTCATTCTTGTCCTACTTTTGTTTATCAAGTAAAGCTGTGGACGGTAGAACAGGTGACAAACAGTTACACGAGTTCGATTGGGGAATAAAGTGCAAGTTGTGAGATGTCAATCGCCTCCGTGAGTCTGTCTGGCCTCTGTAATAACTTCATCTGTGAGCTATCCCTATTTCTCCTCCTGACACAACGCGTTACAAAGCGTCGGACATCGAACAGGCACAGATAACCTCTGAAGATGTCTACTAGTCCATCAACAAGAACGATATTTACTCGAGTCTGACTCCTTGCTCGGTCAGTCTGCCGTTTCCTCTTTCTTTGGTCCTCCGACAAACCTTTCCTAGCTTTCTGCTTCTTTTTTACCAGTTCAGCCATGACGAAAGTGTGAAGAACTCAATATCTAACGTTACCTTTTTCTACGTGTACGTGTGCAGTGCCGTAAAGCAATTCGTTACATCGCGAGACCTGATATCACGCGATAGTTCCTGACGGCCCAAAGTTGCAAGGGTGGTTTTTCAGCTCACAGGCGCTTGGGGGGTGCGAGACGACCACCATTCAACCCGAAAAAAGTCATATAACTATTCCAATGACTCCGAAGCTGTTCGGTTAAGGTAAAAAAGTTACTTAGTTCACCTTTAAATAGATTATAAGATAGATGCAGCTTTTTTGGGTTCACATCAAATGTTCTTCGACTTTTATACATAATAAATTTGTTTATGAATAAAGATTTGTCACGGTTCACGAATTCATTGTTTCCTTCTCGTCTCGTGTCATTGTTCTTATGCGTGTGTGTGTGTGGGCGTGACCGGGCCATTACCTCTGATCAGTGACATAGCTGATTCTCACTAGCGACGCCAGCTGCAACTCATCAACAGCTCTTCAACACACCTTCAAATACTCACCGTTTTCTTATATTATATCTTCACTCATTGATTTCTATCAATAAAGAGACTGTTCACTCGCAGTTTTGCTTCCTCGCATTTCAACATGACAAAATTGATCTGTTGAAAGCAGTTATTTTGAGATAGATGGCAAATGTTCTCCTCCAATTCATATTTGACATTGAGGGGGTGCATATAACATTTGCCCACCAGCAACTATAGTTGCCGCACATTAAAATACGATTTTCAAGAAAGAAAAAAAAAAAACATGGGGAAAATAAATGCAGAACATGTTCACATAGGACACTATTAAAACGACTATATGCATGAAACCATTCAGAAAAATTTGGCCACAAATGGGTTAATAGAGTTGGTCCTGGGAGACAGTGTTGCCTGGTGTACTTAGATGATATAATCATTTATTCTTCCTCTGTAACAGCATAGTTTGGATCTTCAGATGCTATTTGACAAACTCCAACAAGCAGGACTAACCATCAACTTGAAGAAAAGCACATTCTGTCTGGAAGAGATAACATTTTTGGACACATTGTCAATACCAACGGTATTGCAGCAGATCCAGAGAAGGTATGCTCCATTCAGCAGTATCCTGTACCGAAGAATCTCAAGGAGGTTCAAAGATTTTTAGGAATGTCTGGATGGTACCACAGGTTCGTTCCTGGCTTCTCAAAAATTGCTGAACCGTTGAATAACTTTAAAAAAAGGACAGTCTTTTATCTGGTCTCGTGAGTGTCAGCAGGCGTTTGATCAATTAAAATCATATCTGACTTCTTCCCCAGTTTTAGGACACCCCAAACCAGATCTTCCATTTACCGAGTATACAGACGCAAGTGAAACTGGTCTTGGAGCAGTACTTGCACAAAAAACAGGATCAGACTCTGAGAAAGTTATAGCATATGCCAGCAGGACATTGACCAAGGCTGAAGTAAACTATTCCGCAACCGAAAAGGAGTGCCTTGCGGTAGTATGGGCCTTGCAATGGCAGAGAGAAATGGCAGTACTATTTAGAAACAAAAGTATTCACAATAGTCACCGATCATTCTGCCTTGCAGTGGGTTCTGACTTGTAATAAATCCACAAGTCGTCTACTGAGGTGGGCTTTAAGATTGCATAAATTTGATTTCATTGTAGAGTTCAGAAGAGGCAAGCTCAATGTTGTTCCAGATGCTCTCTCTCGAATACCTTTGACAGTTAGGTGCAATTTGTTCTCTACAAAGGAAAAATAGAGGATCTCCCCTTTACTGCTGATATTGTGTGGGCAGAACAACACCAAGACCCTGAGATTGAAAAAGTGTTCTGTGCTTTGGCAGAAGGAGATCCTGTCATGTTAGAAAAATGTGTATAGGAAAACAAAAAATTTCTGATCACCAAACTCACTTCTGGATTTACATTCCTTCTTCTCTAAAATCGCTCATGTTACAGGCTTATCACGAGAACCCCCTATGTGGACATCTAGGCATCTTCAAAACCTACAAAAGGCTTCATAATGTTGCATTCTGGCCTAAGATGTGGTCCGAAATAAAACACTTTGTTAAATGCTGTGAGAAGTGCCAAGTCCTGAAAAGTGACAATAAAAAACCTCCCGGCAAAATGCAACAGACTATTGTGAACAGACCAAATGAGCTACTGGGAGTGGACCTTATGGGTCCGTTTCGATGCAGTTCGCAAGAACATGAATACATAATGCTGGTGGTGGACTACTAAAGTGGGGAGAACAAGTATTTGTTACACTGCCGATTTTGCAGGTTTTTCCACTTACAAAGCATGTAGAAGTCTGTAATTTTGATCATAGGTACTCTTCAACTGTGTTTGACAGAATCTAAAACAAAAATCCAGAAAATCACATTGTATGATTTTTAAGTAATTAATTTGCATTTTATTGCATGACACTGTATACGCGTTGGGTTGAGATTTTCCCCATGCGGACTGCAACAGCTTCCACCAGTTCTCGTATCCTTAGAACATAAGTTCTCACAAGATGGGGGGGTTCCAACTTATATTCTATCGGATCGGGGTTCCCAGTTTGTTTCGTCCATTTTTCAGGAATTGTGTGAGTAATGGAAAGTCATTCCAAAACTTGCTACAGCGTATCATCCCCAAACTAACATGACTGAGTGTGTTAATCGTACCTTAAAGTGTATGACTGCCTCGTGATTCTACCTGAAAGACAAGAAAAACAAAAGAGTCTGGAAATCTTTCAGGACTGAGTGTGTTAATCGTACCTTAAAGTGTATGACTGCCTCGTGATTCTACCTGAAAGACAAGAAAAACAAAAGAGTCTGGAAATCTTTCAGGACTCATCGGATGAAAAGGAATTCTTAGGATTCCAAGATTAGAACAACCATGGGTTGACTTTCCAATGGGGGCAGGATGTAGCGATGCTACAATGTAAAACAAAAGAAACACATATTTAATTAATACTTACATTAAATAACACCAAATGGAAACTTCATAACATTTATTAGAATTTGTACTAATGAAAAACTAGATATAGTAACGAAAAGTTTGTGTGATTGAGAGGAAAGGAAAAGAGGAAGTAGAGAAGCGGAAGCGAGGGCCTGGTCGGGAAGTTTGGAATCAGCGTCTGGAAAAGCCAGGGGAAAACTAGGACGTTGTTTCAGCGTGTCGTGAAGGTACTCTGTGGGATTATTGTCCATGTGGAAAGTCCGAATTTCTGCGCTGAAATGATGGAGAAGGGACGCGCAAGCAGTCGGAGTAAGAGCGGAGTAGCTGAACGAGCTGAAATCTGAACGCCGCCTGTGAGAAACCAATGCCTAAGGAAATGTTTGACCCAGTTAAGTTGGAGAAGTTGCAGACCAGTGAGGGTTGGTTCCTTCTGAGACTCTTTTCCAATGTGAGATCACCAACCTAAAAGGTAAAAAGTCTTCCCGAGCCCTCCTGGTTACCGATCTCTAAAACTCTGAACGCATCGCATCTCTCATCACAAACAAAAACAATTATAATTTGTTCTGTCTTATACCTATTATTTTGTTTGAATTAATTTCGTTTTCATTATATACTTACTCATGATTTGGGATGATTTTTGGAACTATTTTAGATTTTTTTGTTTAAAAAAAAAAAGGCCTACTGTTGGACCTTGACGGCCTGTGTGCAAACGCGCCAGAATTTCATTGTAAATAATCTTTTCGTTTGCTCATTTCTGAGGGTGTGTTTCTGGACATTAAGAGACTGAAATATTTATTTATTATTTTTTTGTTGTTGCTGCTATAAAATGTGAATGGACATTTCGGTTTTCTTTCTTCTTCCCGTAAGGGTGGTAAATAGAAAATTATAAATTTGTTTGTCAGTTTTTTTAAACTGTCTGGAGCCCAACCTGAACAATTAAAAACTTGAAAAACCATGGTTACAACATTTGTCTTGGACACGTGGTGATATTGGACACCTTGGGAATGAGAAGCCGTTGTCTCACAGCCTTTCTACAGTTAACCAGATGTGTTTTCTCAAGAATATACATTACCTATCAATCTTCATCAAAAAACCTAATGCCATCCTTTGGCAGTGAACTGACAAAAAAATTGCATCAGTATTTCATCAGCAAAGTTAAATTAGAAATCAGTGTTGCAATGTCACTATTCATGATCTTGGCAACTGTAATAGTAAAATATATCAAACGAGTTCCAGGTGTAATAATTATTTCATATGCAACGATATTACTTGATCACAGAAGTCTTAAATGAGACACAAAATCTTACAATATTTAAATCAGAGTGCTAAAGTCAGGGTAGAAAATGAACTATGTATACATTATGACAGTTTTGATGTAATTCTACTAACATTACAAGAACAACATGGAAAAAGAAATACTGATGCGTGATCTTTTAACATGAAGATACAAAAATGAGTGAACTGAGAAAATGTACAGGACAAAAATATTTGAAATCTCGCAAAAGTTCAGTTCATAATATATAGGCCTATTAGACCTATTAAATAAAAAAATTAAACAATACTAGGAGAATAGTTACAACGTGGTTTATTAGATAGTGTGCAAACTTTTCATACAACATGCTAAGCTTATTATATGGTTATCAGCATTAAAAGTTAAATATCAATGCTGCTTTTTGCAGTGCAAATTTAGTTTGGAAAGATGAAAATGTTTTTGTCAGTTATTTTATCTACAGGTCGCTACATTTCTTACAGATTTCTGCTCATCCGAAATCAGATACAGATGAAGTAGCACTGTAAGATTACATTTGTTTGAATGCATTAGCGAGAGAGTGATTGCGTGTGTGAATAAATGCTAACTGTTTCAAATGAGCTTTCACTCGATCATGTTCAGTCTAGAAGGTTCAAACTAATTCCTTGAGAACTATAACCTACCGCTCAGTTATTGTGACTTTACTTTTATCTACCTGTTGTGTGTTTTATATTGAGAAATTGTTAGGTTTAGGGGTATATAGGATATCACACACCTTAGGAATGAGAAGCCGCTGTCTCACACCTTTTCTGTGGCAGTTATAGCTGGAGGGGTACTAAAATGTTGATTAAATTCTTCTTAACCTTCACACACACATTAGCATGGATAAACAGACTACAGAATAAGGTAGGCTGCTTCCTAGTTGCGGACCCTGGGGCCGCTTCCCAGGGAAACGCCCTTCACATTAGAGCAAGGCTCACAGGTTTTGTTTACGGCTGAGTCAGGTATAAGACATAAGTAAAAGCAATAGAAAACTTTATTTGAAAACAAAAATATCCAACTTTTTTTAACACACAAAAACACCAACAAATCAAAGAAACAAGATACAATTCACACTAATGACACATGGACTGTACCACTTCAGAATTGGGTACTGGCCCTCCTAAACAGGAAGGACACAGAGCAATCATACGTGCACACTCACACCACAGCACAGCATTCAGGCGAAGAACACAACCACCACAACACAGGGAGACGCTGATCCTCTGCAGCTGGCCGCCTCCATTCTGAAGAAACAAAAAAAACATATATATAACACAGAATGAAACAAACACACGCATACACTAAACCAGTTATTTAAATAAAAAAAAACACACATTAATCAGTGCGGCATGTGTTTCACACAACAGTTTTAAACCACGTCAGTTCTGCCCATCTGATCGAAGCGTGTCCGGCCACCACGACGACAACTAATTTGCTGACGGACTGAAACAGGCAAAAGGAGCCAACAATATTACAAATAGAGACACATACAATAGAACAACCTCAAGTCAAGAAAATAAAATAAATAAACAGACATGCCACTTTAGACTTTGATTCAAGTTGGTTATTCACGGCACATTTACAATCGATGGTGAAGGCACCACGCCACAGGCCCAAACCAACGGTCCAGCTGATCCTGCGTGTTAAACGCTGCGAATGTAAACAGATAGATAATGAACAGGCACTGTGCGCCAACACACAAGCTGAAACAAACGAGTTCATAGCGCTAGTCTGCCAGTCCAATCCAGCAGTGAAATCCCTTCTCCCTCATTTCCCAGGAACAGGATAACAGTCACAGTAGTAAGTCCGAAGCAGACAGTAAAACAGGCATCCAAACAGAAGTTAAGATAAGACCCAAAGCCCACTGTAACGTCCCTTGCATGTTGGCCCGCACCTTAAATGTGAAGTACAGCACACACACACACACGTTAGCATGGGTTATATGGACAGTTTCTTCAAACCAGAAAAAAGGTGGTTTAGGGGGTCTATGACCTCCTTTTATGCTAGATCTTTCAAATAAAAATGGAAATGCTTTTAAAAATCATGGCTTCAAAACTCAAACTCTATTATTTTTTTTACAATTTATAAAAAAAAAAAGATACATGGCACCCTGATTTTGCTGACTTACAAGGACATATAATGTAAGAATGAGGAGATGAAACAAGGTACAGCTGCTTTTTCTGACACTTTGCAAACACAAATATTATCACAGAGCAGGGGTGTCCCAACTCGTGTCCTGCAGAGTTCAGCTCCAGCTCGCCTCAACACTCCTGCCTGGAGGACTCTAGTATGCCTTGATTCGCTGATTTAGCTGTGTTTAATAGGGGTTGGAGCTGAACTCTGCAGGACCCACTTTAGACACCGCTGGCTTTTTAGACTTTTCATTTAATTATATATATAATATTGGCAGCAATAACACTGCAGACCTTTGCATTCTACCTGTTAAGTTTGTCGTAATATTAAGATGTATGAAGCGCTATAGAAATAAAGATGACTTGAGATGAATTTTCACATCCTATGGGTCTAACCAACTTTACAACCAAGCTGTTCCCACAAAATCTACATAGGAATTATGGGGTAACTGTGTTTTCCAGACTATCAGATACAGTATAATTTGTTTTCTGTAAATCAAGATTAACCATATCTATCTACTAAACCTTTTCATCAATTTCTCCAAAATTGAATAAAATACCTTATCATTATAGTAATCCCTCAGTTGTTCTGCAATGTTGCCTAATTAAGATTATTTAATATAAAGCACTGACGAGTAATGTATGTATGTGCACTGATCAATGTTTGTATGTGAATGAAAGCCTGAATTAAATCGGTCAAGTCATGGTGTCTCGTCAGAAGACTGGATTAAACCATTCCATTCATATGGATTTGTTTTACCATTTCTTTATAAATGTTTTGAAGCATCAGAGTTTTGGTTGAACAGACTTTCAATAGAGGGACAGAAATCTCACAGATTTCATTAAAAATAGGGCTGGTGTCAGAAGCATGTAACTGCCTTCTGATCTTCTTTGCAGGTTTATAACAACTTAGTACCGTCAGATTTTAATGAAACTTCCTCGCTGGTAATAAAGAAACAATACCTCCCCTTCATTAAAGAGGCCTCTGAGGGGTGGCAATAAGCAGTTGAGCAAGTAAAAAAAAAAAAAAAAAAAAAAAAAATCACAAGTTTTAACCATTTAATATTTTGAAGTGCTTTAAAACAACGTGAACAGCAATAATTTTGTTATCTTGCCAACAATGCATATACTACAATTAAAGGGTTAGTTCACCCACAAATTAAAATTCTGTCATAATTTACTCACTCTCAAGTTGTTCCAAACCTGTATGAGTTCCTTTCTTCTGCTGAACACAAAAGAAGATTGAAGAGTGAAGAATGTTGGAAACCAGACAGTTCACGGCAGCCATTGACTTCCATACCACGAGAACACTATGCTGCAAAAAACATCTAAAAGTAGTCAGTCAGTTAAAAATCTTCCCAATTTCATGACTTAAAGGATTAGTTCACCCAAAAATGAAAAATGTGTCATCATTTACTCACCCTGAAGTTGTTCCAAACCTGTATGAGTTTCTTTCTTCTGCTAAAGTTCAGGTTCACTTTATTTATATAGCACATTTACAACAGCCACTAAGGCTGACCAAAGTGCTTTACAGAACAACCAGATAAATAAGAAAATAATACCTGCATATCAACACATACAACACAAATAAAAGCAACAAAGCTAAGAGCAACCTTAAAAGTCCCATTGCATGAAAATTTCACTTTATGAGGTTTTTTATCCTTAATATGAGTTCCCCTAGCCTGCCTATGGTCCCCCAGTGGCTAGACGTTTTGATGGGTGTAAACCAAGCCCTGGGTATTTTTGAGAAAATGAAAGCTCAGATGGGCGAATCTAGAAATCTTCCCCTTATGTCGTCATAAGGGGAAAGGTCACCTCCTCTTTCTCTTCTTTGCCCGCAAAAAGAATTTGGCCGGCCCATGAGAAAATGAACTGCGTGAGCACGATATTGGTTTTTCCTCGAGAGACATCATGGCTTGCAAACGAGCGAAGCATGGCAGTTGCTCAGTGTTTGGATGTTCAAATGAACACAAAAGTATTTTTTTAGTTCCTTCATCCGAGCCTCTGAAGAACCAGTGGGTTATGTGAATTTCTGATGTGTAATTGTTCAAGTTCAGCCAGTGACTAAATGATCAAATTCACGTCGTTTCTCTTAGTAGGATGAAAATAATCTTACTTAATCTGTGATTAATATACAGAAAGCGATCAAAGAACAATCCCTTTCCAATCGCCCAAGCTGTCAATCAATCACACAGCGCGAGTTTATCTGGACACTTTCCAAAACTCATTATGAAATCAATGACGCTGTTACGCTGCACAACGAAGCTCTTACTGTACTTACCTCATGTTTGCATTGGTGAAATCATCAGAAACTGCGATGCAGTGATAAGATCTTCATTCACGCGATCAACAGGCTGTCATCTGCTCAGTGCTCATCACTGCAGCCTTTTATGTGATGGGAATAGATCTAAATACTTCTAAAAAACTTCTCACGATTTGTTAATCCTGATAGCTGTAATAGTAAAAATGTATAATAGTTGTAATTGTAAAAGTTTTCGAGAGAGTTCCACATGTAATGCTAGATATTTCATATGCAAGTATGTCAGCCAATCACAGCAGAGGGCGTTTACACTGAAGTCTCACAGCAGACACGCCCCTTCAAACAGAGCGTTCAAATCAGAGGCTAAAATCAGGCTAGGAAATATGCCTATTATTTCTAAATTATAACAACTTTTGATCTAAAAACATACTAACATTATAAGGGCACCCCAGGAAACATTCTAAAATAATAAAATAATCCATGCAATGGGACCTAAAACCGGAGTAGCAAAACAGTATCAGACTCAAATATAAAATAGTAAAACAGAAGTGGCAAAACAGTATCAGACTCAAATATAAAATATAGCTTCAAGCAGCGATACGGGGCCAAGCCCCTGAAGCAGCCGCAACAGCAGTGCAGAGCAGGAAGAGCAAAAACAGCCGAAATTGAACATACATGAAAAAAACAGCTGGTTCAGAAGTACAGATGAAAATGAACACAGAATGAACAAAAACATACTTATTTCTAATCTAAGAGAAAGAAAGATTAGTACAACGCTTGAATAACAAAGCAATCAAAATGACACAATATCCCACACAATTTTTCTAAAGTCGTCCCACGCAGGACTATCTCTGGATCAGATGCCTGCCACTTATCTTGTTGCGCCACTGGGAAGACTTCCAAGATGCCGATGTTCCATAATTCAAGTGAGAATAAACTCTCACTTGTTCCTTCTCAGATAGATAGATTCTAGTTTTTCCAGGTTTAGATTTAACACTGCTAGGTTGGAATTTACAGTTCTGCATGTGTCTCCAAAGCACTCTTTTCATAAACAACCCTTGACAGTACACACAGTGAATGAAGTCTTGACCCTCACACTTTTCTTTTGGTTGTTTGAAGGGAACAAGAATTCCAGACCCTGTTTTTATAACTTCAGCATTATGTGCAAAGTTTCCTTTGATGGGATCCCTTTGGAAAACTCAATGCTCTTGAAACCTCAATCTCTTTTAAGTGAGCACGCTTCAAGTGTCTAGATATTTTTTGGACCGCTGATCTACAATATAGGCAGTGCTGTCGCTTGTTGTACATTTGAGATCCATTACTCTTTCTGACGACAGCAGGAACAAGATATATCTCCAACTGTTGTTTGTGTTATAGCAGCAATTCTGTCATTGTCCTGGAATTTAGCAAGAGGTGTCTTGAATTTAGATTAGATTAGATTAGATTAGATTCAACTTTATTGTCATTACACAAGTACAGGTACAAGGCAACGAAATGCAGTTTAGGTCTAACCAGAAGTGCAATAGCAGCAAGTGCAGGATATACAGTGGTTCCATAAGTGCAGAACATGGATATGTACTGAATAAATATAGAGTTGAATACTATTATAAACAAAAATTTACAGATAGATTGTCCTATGAATATAATATACAGATAACTGTTACTGTGAACAGAATTTACAGCTAGATATGTACTGAATATAATATACAGATGGCTATTACTATAAACAGAATGTTTACAGATAGATATGTACTGAATATAATATACAGATGGCTGTTACTATAAACAGAATTTTACAGATAGATATGTACTATGAATATATATACAGATGGCTGTTACTATAAACAGAATGTGAGTATAATATACAGATGGCTATTACTATAAACAGAATTTTACAAATAGATATATGTATAAGTTAGGCTAATGAGCAGTATAACAATGGATTTAAAGTAGTGCAAATAAAGTTTGGACAGAAGCTATCCGAGTGAAAGTGCAGTGGAAAGTAATTGCATATTACAGTTAAGGTACGATATTGCAATGTATATATAAACAGTCGGTGCTGTAAATAAACAGTCGGCAGTGCAAATTGAGCATATTCCAGTCAAGGTAGTAGTGCAAGATGCATATGTAAACAGTTGTTACTGTAATAACAGTCAGCAGTGCAAATGAACATTATAGTATTGCAAATAACAAAATGGAGGCAGGTGTGAGGAGGGAGAGGAGAGTCAATCAGTATATGAGGGGAGTGGGATCAATGAGGGTTAGAGTTTAATAAAGAGACAGCTCTGGGGAAAAAACTGTTCTTTAGTCTGCTGGTCCTGGTCCGGAGGCACCTGAAACGCCTGCCGGAGGGCAGGAGAGAAAACAGTCTGTGGGCTGGGTGAGAGGAGTCCTTAAGGATGCTGCGAGCTCGATGCAGACAGCGTTTCCTCTGGATGTGCTCGATGGCAGGTAGTGGAGTCACAGTGATGCGCTGGGCGGTTTTCACCACCCGCTGCAGTGCCTTGCGCTCTGCAACAGAACAGCTCCCATACCACACTGTAGCACAGTTGGTCAGGATGCTTTCTATTGCACAGCGATAGAAGTTCACCAGGATAGTGGAGGAAAGCTGATTCTTCCTCAGTGTCCTCAGGAAGAAAAGGCGCTGGTGAGCCTTCTTGACCAGGCTGGAGGTGTTGGTTGTCCAGGTCATGTCCGCCGAGATGTGGATCCCCAGGAACTTGAAACTGGAGACACGCTCAACAGCCATTCCATTGATGTGGATGGTGTCGTGTGTGCCTCTTGACACTTTCCTGAAGTCCACGATGAGCTCCTTCGTTTTGGTGGTGTTGAGGAGCTGGTTATTTTCGGTGCACCATGTGGCCAGGTGCTTGATCTCCTCCCTATAGGCAGTCTCATCGTTGTTGCTGATGAGACCAATCACCGTAGTGTCGTCCGCAAACTTGACGATGGAATTAGATCCGTACACAGGCTTGCAGTCGGAGGTGAAGAGGGAGTAGAGGAACGGGCTTAGCACACAGCCCTGTGGTACACCAGTGTTGAGTGTGATGGATGTGGAGCAGTTGGAGCCTGATCGAACATTCTGGGGTCTGTTGGTCAAGAAGTCCAAAATCCAGTTGCACATGGAGGTGTTGAAGCCCAGGTCTCCAAGTTTGGCTATTAACTTAGTTGGGATGACAGTGTTGAATGCTGAGCTGAAGTCAACAAACAGCATGCGTGCATAAGTGTTCTTATTGTCCAGATGTGTGAGCACAGAGTGCAGTGCCATGGAGACTGCATCCTCTGTGCTCCTATTGCTACGGTAGGCAAACTGGTGTGAGTCCAATGTGGATGGTAGAGAGTCTTTTAGGTGTGCCAGGACCAGCCGCTCAAAGCACTTCATTACGATGGGTGTGAGTGCTACAGGGCGGTAGTCATTAAGGCACTTCGGGCTGGAGTGTTTTGGCACTGGCACAATGGAAGTGCATTTAAAGCATGTTGGTACAGCTGCTTGGGCAAGAGACAGGTTGAAAATGTCTGTAAAAACCCCAGCGAGCTGCTCCGCACATGCCCTGAGTACGCGTCCAGGGATGTTGTCTGGTCCAGCAGCCTTGTGCGCGCTGATCCTGCTCAGTGCATTGCAGACATCTGTGGAGGAGAGTGTGATCGGTGGGTGGTCAGCTGAGGATTTGAGCTTGGTGGCAGTTTCTCTGTTGTCTCTTTCAAAGCGAGCATAAAAGTCATTTAGCTCATTCAGGAAGTTGACATCAGTGGCTGCGGGGGTGGAGTGAGAGGGTTTGTAGTCACTGATGGCCTGAATGCCCTGCCACATGCGCCGAGGGTCAGCGTTGGAAAAGTGTCCCTCTATCTTAAGCTTGTAGCAGTGCTTGGCCTCTTTGATGCCCCTTTTCAGATTTGCTCTGGATGTGCTATAGGCTTGTGCATCTCCTGATCTGAAGGCAGTATTGCGTGTCTTCAATAGGAGTCGCACTTCCCTGTTCATCCATGGCTTCTGATTTGGGTATGTGGTGATCTGCTTCTGGGTTGTAACACTACAATATAGGCAGTGCTGTCGCTTGTTGTACATTTGAGATCCATTACTCTTTCTGACGACAGCAGGAACAAGATATATCTCCAACTGTTGTTTGTGTTATAGCAGCAATTCTGTCATTGTCCTGGAATTTAGCAAGAGGTGTCTTGAATTTGCGCTTGTATGGAAGTACTGTTGCATCAGCTCGACTTTTTAATGATAGTTCTTGGTTCACGTTACTATCTGCACTATCCCCACTTGTGGATGGAACACATTCTTCTCCACTGTCCTGGCTTGATTCACTTATTTTTTCAGATCCAACAGAAATCTTCTGATTAACCTATAAAAACATAATAACAAATAAGCTACACAACACACAACTAGGTTTTTCCAATACAACAGGAGTAGGTTAATTATAGCTACACAGATGACTACATTGATAATGTATAAATCTAAATATTATTGGTTAGAATTGTTTTCCATTTTCATGGCTGAAGCCTGTTGTTGTTCACAACAAAGTCACGGAATGCAAATATAATATATAATATATAATGTAAATATATCTACAAACTGGTCTATATTAGAGAAAAAAAAATATTTTGTACTCTAATGTTTCCCCCCGGGTAGATCTGTCGTGCACGCGACAACTGTGCATATGTGCGTGAAGCCCGCAAGCTGGCTTTTTTCCGTCTTTAGCAGACAAGTCAGAAAGGTTAGCTATAAGCCATGCGACCAACATTTATCACATAATATATAAATATTGTGTCCCAAAAGCCATTGGGCCGCCATGGTTGTGTTATCTCGGAGAGGGACCATTTGATTTTCACACATTTACTCATTATTTCACAAAGTTCTGTCTTAGCCCATTGGACGGAACAGGGTCCATGTCTCCAGCTGATGTAGCAATCCTACCAGCTCAGCTCTGATCTCCCTTGGTAATAGAGCTGCTTGATAAGAGTGACAGACAAATGATGACTTAAAGTGATTTAGGAACATAGACCAATTAAAGAATTTTAATGGTGTTCCCCTTTAACAATATTTTTTCAATTGGGTACATAATATGGTTGATATTTTCACTTTTTTTTCCAGAGTTTTGAAAAAGTGACCTTGTTATTGAAGGATGCATGTATGCTATTGAAAAAGTAACCTGTTTGAATGCTGACTAGATTCTTACCACCACTGTTTGCCATGCCAGTAGAAGTCAAACATAAAAACTGCCTGTGATGGATGATACTTCTTCCTCCTAGCTTGAGATTCAGCAGAGTCTATCATTTCTCCTCTGTACTCCACAACAAAATCCCCTTTTTGAAATGGGGACAGGCAAACACACCACGACCTATCAAGATAAAATGCATAAAGATATCACATCTGATGTGGCAAGAATGCAAGTGCAGTGTAACCACTGTTATTGACAGTAAAGGCAATGTAAAGTCATTATACAAAAATATACATAAATAATCCAGATTTGTGGTAAATCAAATATTCTGTAAAACATTTCATGTTAAACTTGCCTTTTATTGGATTTATGTGACGTGACTCCAAAAAACACGTGTGGTCTGTGGCACTACGCACATGTTGCAGTGCTACACCTTCTGGGTTTATTCACAACCTCTTCCTAGTGACTTCCTCCTGTGCCGAATAATTGAATTGCACTATTTAGGCTATAACGAATTGTTAACACAATTACATGTGATACACCAAAAAACTAAATTTGTGACATTAACTCTGTCAGACCAAATTAGATATTCCAGGAACTTTATGCAACTCCATTGTGTATTCATACAAGTTTGAGATTTATTCTCACTGCGAGTTGCCCATTTTATAAAGTATAAAAATACTTTTTCAGCAAAGTAAAGTTACTCAAAAGAATACAAAAAGACAGTATACTGTATTTTGTCATTCAGCTACTCAATATGGCTACTACTTGAACTGTATTTACCTTGTGCATCTGCATCGCCAGGGCAATTACTTCAAACCTGTTGACAAAGAACTTGTTAAATATGATTTTTGCGCAGTTGAACCATTTAATCTGATGTGACTCACAGAATGACCATCCTCAAATCACCCAAATGTTTTTCTAAAAACATCATTTTTTTTCTGTACCACTGTTTATAGACCTCTGCTATAATCTGAATCATCAGGGATTGACATTAATGCTTGTCCACTTGTCCGGAACAAGTAAAAACAAAAACAAAAACAAAAACAACAATTAGAATGGTGTGTGATCTGGAAAGTGACTGGTTGTATCTGTGCAATTTTATATTGGTTACTCTAAGGGGCTGATCACTTCTCCAAACCAGGTATTTTCACTAATTAAATTGAAATAATTGTTCTGAATTTTTTTAAATGCTATTTTATTTTGATGTGTAGATTTTAATGTGTAAATACAGCTGGCAAAATTTAGGTTTAATTTATTTCCAGGGTGTATATTGTGACAAAAGGTAACGATTTTGACAGGGTATGATGATTTTCTACTTTAGAAAATTTTGTCAAACACATTGGCACAATACTTTTAGTGACTTGCAGATTTTGTCAGGTGCCATGTTGTAAATGTGATTTCACTTCACATTGAATTTAATTGGTGCTTTTAAGAGAAAGTGGCAATTTCATGTGACAGCCCAGTTCCAGTGTTCAGATCTTGCGTGATTTTTTTTAAGAAGTGTACTTCTTCTAGAAAGGGTGGATCCCACAAGTGATGTCCCAGTCATGGGGCCTCACAAAGTAACAAACACAAGTACACTCACCTAAAGGATTATTAGGAACACCATACTAATACTGTGTTTGACCCCCTTTCGCCTTCAGAACTGCCTTAATTCTACGTGGCATTGATTCAACAAGGTGCTGAAAGCATTCTTTAGAAATGCTGGCCCATATTGATAGGATAGCATCTTGCAGTTGATGGAGATTTGTGGGATGCACATCCAGGGCACGAAGCTCCCGTTCCACCACATCCCAAAGATGCTATATTGGGTTGAGATCTGGTGATGGTGGGGGCCATTTTAGTACAGTGAACTCATTGTCATGTTCAAGAAACCAATTTGAAATGATTCGAGCTTTGTGACATGGTGCATTATCCTGCTGGAAGTAGCCATCAGAGGATGGGTACATGGTGGTCATTAACCCTCTGGGGACCAAGCTGTTTTGGGGGCCCTTGAGATGTTCTGACATGCTCTGACATTTGTGCTTTTTTCAGTTATTTATAAACATGTTAATGGCAAAGGTGTAAATTCACTCTATATAGCACAAACAGGCCTACCATAATATGCGAGCAACATGTATGTAGATGTTTGTATTTTTAAGAGAATAATGTTTATGCGTGGTTATTTAAAAAAATAAAAATGAAAGTTGCTGAAATAAGACCACAAAACTCATACAAAATATGTGCCCACAAGACTTTTGACTAATGGATGTTTTCTCTTCGAGTTCTAGCTTCAAAATTATGTGAAAATAGTCTTGCTTTATCGTTCACAAAAAAAAATACATTGATTTAAATGGTGTAAAACAGGTTTTGCTTGGAAAGCCAATATGCGAGGGGGAGGAGTAGTTTACACCTTAGTCCCACCCACTCTGCATAATGACTCTGCATAATTAGCCATTCATTCAGGTGTGACACTGACTGAGCCACAATGCAAGGACAAAATAGCCTATATATTTAGAAGAAGACTTATATTGACCATTTAAGATTTTGCTTACATCTATCTTGTAAATATGTTTTGCTATTTTATTAAAAAGGTTACAATTACAACAATAATTACAATTTCAGCAATATTTCTGCAAAAAAAGTACTCTTTCTTTGTAAAAAAAAAAAAAGATTATAGGCCTACATTTTATCATATGTATTCATTAGTTTGAATATAGCCAACATTGGAACATCTTAGTCTATGACTTTATTTTTGACAAAATAGTATTTTATATATATGAGCAGAAAAGCTTATTTGATGTGACAGTATATTCTACAGTAAAAACTGTACCCAAATCTAGTCAACAAAATATTCTTTCATACTTCGCCTGACTGTAACGTTGTTTTTATGAAATATTAGGGCATAGCCTATAAATGTTAATTTGCAGTTTAATACGTTGCTTATACAAATACATTTTATTTCAACATATTTCAGTCGATTTTTACTCATCTCAGTAGGCTCTAGCAAAGCAGTTTATTCACACACAGACGCGCGATTCATATTTAGGCTAAACAGTCTTTACAAATATGTACCCTTCATTCATCTCACAGAAACGCGATTCATATTTAGGGTAAACAGTCTTTACAAATATGTACCCTTCATTCATCTCACAGAAACGCGATTCATATTTAGGCTAAACAGTCTTTACAAATATGTACCCTTCATTCATCTCACAGAAACGCGATTCATATTATAGAAACGCGATTCATCTTTTTGTTTACATAGGCCTACACTAACGTTATTCCATAACGTTATTCCACATTAACACTTGAGAAAGGATAACTTAGCCTACCTCACTCCTCAGCGGGATCTGCTCCTCATATCAGCACGGAAAATTTTCTCCATAAGGTAGGCTATATTATGCCTCTTTGTTTACAGTTGATGTGGGCGTTTCACAGACTGAAATGGTTCTCAGAATTTGCGTTTGAATAGCACGCGCTCTCCGGGGCGTGGTCAAATTACTGTGAATCATCTCGTAATGAGCTCGACTGGAGTCGCTCTCTTTTTATACAGATTACAGAAGCTGATAATATTTGTTTTTTATATAAATTACTTCATTTAAAAGCTGCGATCTCAAGCTTTATGCCCGTGGGTCTGTTTCCCTGTTTGACTGAATTTTCGCGGAGTTATAGATCATTTTCGAACGCGTTTCAAATGGGAGTTTACTGACAGAGAGAAGGCAGAAATAGCATCATGTTAGTTTTTCTTTATTTGTCAAAAAGCAAAACACTTTATTTTTATTGTGAGTATACAGAAAAAAAATAGAAACTGAACAGGATCGATTGATGTATTACACGAAAATGAAAGATCAAAATTAACAGAGCATTTTGTGTTTATTTTTCATTGCTAAAAAAAAAACCGAGCAAAACGCGCGGGCGCGTTTTTGGTCCCCAGAGGGTTAAGGGATGGACATGGTCAGAAACAATGCTCAGGTAGGCCGTGGCATTTAAACGATGCCCAATTGGCACTAAGGGGGCTAAAGTGTGCCAAGAAAACATCCCCCACACCATTACACCACCACCACCAGCCTGCACAGTGGTAACAAGGCATGATGGATCCATGTTCTCATTCTGTTTACGCCAAATTCTGACTCTACCATCTGAATGTCTCAACAGAAATCGAGACTCATCAGACCAGGCAACAGTTTTCCAGTCTTCAACTGTCCAATTTTGGTGAGCTTGTGCAAATTGTAGCCTCTTTTTCCTATTTGTAGTGGAGATGAATGGTACCCGGTGGGGTCTTCTGCTGTTGTAGCCCATCCGCCTCAAGGTTGTGCGTGTTGTGGCTTCACAAATGCTTTGCTGCATACCTCGGTTGTAACGAGTGGTTATTTCAGTCAAAGTTGCTCTTCTATCAGCTTGAATCAGTCGGCCCATTCTCCTCTGACCTCTAGCATCAACAAGGCATTTTCGCCCACAGGACTGCCGCATACTGGATGTTTTTCCCTTTTCACACCATTCTTTGTAAACCCTAGAAATGGTTGTGCGTGAAAATCCCAGTGACTAAGCAGATTGTGAAATACTCAGACCGGCCCGTCTGGTACCAACAACCATGCCACCCTCAAAATTGCTTAAATCACCTTTCTTTCCCATTTCCCATTCTTTCTTTCCCATTCATGGCCTTAATTCCCTGGACAACGACCTTGTGCCATCACAAATTACAAGCATTTTTTTTATGGAGCTACTGTTTAACCATATATTCTGGTTTCGACATGACACAGGGAGAGTAGTATTGCTTGTCTGAAGGACAAGTAGACAATAAATGTAATGTCAATGCCTGATCATGGTCAGTTGATAACTAGGTCTTTATGAGCAATCATATAGTGATTATGATTGCTCATATATATTAGAATCATAACTCCATAGTTAATAATGTTAGACCCTAGTGAGTAGTGAGCTAATAACACTAGCAGGCAGACAGTAAGCTACAGTTATAATGCTAGCTTGCGGCTAGTAAGACAATAATGCTAACTAGCGGCTAATAAGATAAAAACACTAACGAATGCCAAGGCTAATACGTTCAAATGTTAGCTAGTGCTAGTAAGCTCATAACGCTAGCTAGCAGCTAATAAGTTAATGTCGCTAACGAAAGTCAGTACTAGTAAGTTCAAATGTTAGCTAGCGGCTACTAACGCTAACGAAAGCCAAGGCTATAGTAATGGCCCGTTTTAACCGCAGAAACTTTACCCAGGAACTAGGGACTTTTGGGTGGTTCAAATGCAGGGATGCAAACACATGTATGGTCAAAAAAGAGAGAGATATCCAGATACTTACATAATTGTGATGAATTTAATCCTTTGTAAGTGATCATTTTGCAGTGTAAGATTACAGTTAACAACTTTAAATATGACATAAATGTATTATTATGTATTTTTATTAAACTTAGTGAGTGTATAAATCAGCAATCAAAAGTAATTCTTGAAAAATCTGCACAGTAATCTCTGGGAACTGGGCGCGCGCTCTCAGATACACGCTGCTCTTGTAAGAATTTTCTCTGGGCTCGCTCAGAGAATATGCCTGCACTTAAAACATGTTCAGTGCAATCGCGAATCTCTCCTCTTCGCTTAAAGTAAGCGTGTATGTGCTTAGACTGTGTCCCGTGCGTTCGCGCATGCCTAAGTACTCTTCTCTTCGATTTCTTTCTCTTTGTTCTTGGCATAAACGCTGTCAAAACGGCAACAACCAATCAGAAATAGGCTTCAACGACTGACCAATGAAACCGCGATATCGTACATGGAATCTTGTTAACAATAACAGTATCAAATTAACAATAAAGTTTTTAGCAATAAATAGTACTACCTAACACTGATTATATGTTTATTTATTTATTTTCATGATATTTAGTGGTGGATTGATTGACTTGCTGATGACTCTTAAAACATATGTTTTCATTGCAGTCTTTTCCTGTAGCCACTACTGCTGGATTGTCCTCGGCAGAAGCCAGCACTAGCACTAATAAATCAAACAATTAGGTATCAAATGAACAATACTGCCAGACCACTACTACCTACCCAGCATATAGAGTTCTTTAATCATTAAAGCTGAAGTGTGTGTGGTTTTTTTTGTGTGTTTTTTTGCACCACTGTATGAACATACAGACAAACTCAAACTCATTTGTTGTGTGCAGATGGACAGGTCACTTAAAACAAATATAGCAATAATAATATTTATTTAGCAATAAAGAGACAATGTGTACAGTTAGCACAGAAATCAGCTAATGAATTTCATATTTATAGTTTCTACATATGACAATGTGAGTATATGAGTATTTTAACATAGAAAATAATATGCACTTTAGCTTAAGTGATATGTAGTTTTTTTTTTTTTTTTGTGGTAATTTGTTTTCTTGGCTGATTGCATTATTGTATTTTTAGGCTGCCTGTCCACTGTGTCTAAATAATTTTCCAATGGATTATTTAGAAATTCATGCCAGCTTTTGCGGTCTTGATTGAACTTAAGTGAACTTATTCCATGTGCGGTTCAATATCAACCAATAAGATTCCATGTACAATGTCGCGTTTTCATTGGCCAGTCGTTGAAGCCTATTTCTGATTGGTTGTTGCCGTTTTGACAGCGTTTATGCCAAGAACAAAGAGAAAGAAATCGAAGAGAAGAGTACTTAGGCATGCGCGAACACACGGGACACAGTCTAAGCACATACACGCTTACTTTAAGCGAAGAGGAGAGATTCGCGATTGCACTGAACACGTTTTAAGTGCAGGCATATTCTCTGAGCGAGCCCAGAGAAAATTCTTACAAGAGCAGCGTGTATCTGAGAGCGCGAGCAGAGAGATTCGCGCTCGGCACATTATATTCCGCGCGCTCGCAGAGAGATTCGCTCTCGCGCATTATATTAATGTACTTTCGCGCTACAATAATGCGCTCTCGACATTTGACAGGAAAATAACGCCATAATCTACTTCCTTTAACAAAATACGGAAGTTACTGCAAATGTTTTTTCACAAACGTGTCATTCGGTAAATTACCTTATATTCAATATTCCAAATGAGTAGAGATTATTCCCGCGTAGACATTTTTCCCTCGTGGAAGCTTCCGACCTCCAATTATCCTGTAAGCGTCATGATATCCAACGTCGTCATCACGACACTTCACATCACTTCAAAAGACTGTACTGTATGCTGTGTGTAGTTGTCTTGGGACTGACCCACGTGACAAACAAGCATGCCTTTCATTGGCTTATAGTGTGTGTAAGTGTGTGAGAGTGCACTACCATTAAGCGAGTTAAGGGAGCAGTACTGAGCAAAATCTTAGCACACTTAAACACATTTATTAATTTTTTTCTCATCACTTGTGGGCCAAACTCAGATTTTTGCACTAGACATATCAGCAAAGTGTTTTCTATTCATTCCAGTGATAATCCTTGTGGGGTCCAGCAAAATGGCCCCACACTCTCACTCGCATACACGCATACACTCTCTCACACACACACACACAAACACTCTCACTCACACTCACACTCACTCACACACACACACAAACACGTGGGAGCTGGAGCTGTCCTTCAGCAATCTGATGTGGACAGAATAGACCAGTGGTCTAAAAAAAAAACGTAACTTCTGTGAGTTGAGGCGGTCGCGGGCAGACGGCATACATAATATAAATTGAACTATAAAAAAGATTAATTATGGCTGATGATGCAGGTCATGCAAAAAAGAAGAAGACTTATTATTTTAACGAGGAGTGGGAGACAGAATTCCTCTTCACTAATGTTAAAGATAAAGCTGTATGCCTCATCTGTGGAGCTAGCATTGCGGTTGCCAAGAGACACAATGCGGAGAGACATTTCATCACAACCCACAAGACCTTCAATGTTCGTTATCCACCAGGTACATCACTTAGAAAAGAAAAAGTTAGTGAGATGAAAACAACATTAAGCAGGCAGCAATCATTTTTTACAAGACCCGCTAAAAAGTCACAGGCTGCAACAAAAAGCTTCATTTAAAGTTGCTAATATTTTAACGAAACACAAAAAAACTTTCTCTGATGGTGAAATTGTCAAGGGAGCAATGACTGTGATAACCAACACTCTGTTTAAAGATCACAAGAATGGAAATGAAAAAATGTCCTCAGTCTCCGATGTTCAACTCGGGGCTAACACTATTGCGAGACGAGTCTCGGCTATGTCAGCGAACGTAACGGAGCAGCTGGAGAAAGACTTGGGTTCGTGCAAATGGTTCTCCATCCAGTGTGATGAATCTGTGGATTCTAGTAGTACAGTGCAGCTCATGGTTTTCATCAGAATGGTATTCAGCGATTTGTCAGTGAAAGAGGAATTTCTAACATTACTGCCCCTCAAGACAACAACGAGGGGTGTTGATATTTATGATGCGGTGAAGAAGTGCTTCATGGAAAAGAACGTGCCATTTGAAAAGTTGGTATCGGTAACAACTGATGGAGCCCCTGCAATGACTGGCCAGCACGCAAGCTTCGTTGCGCTATGCAGAGGAGACTCAGATTGCGCCAAAGTGATGGGATTTGATCACGTCATGACTCCAGTCGTTAAAATCATTAACAGCATCCGGTCCAAAGCGAAACAGCACAGGTCATTCAAGGTACTTCTGGAGGAGCTGTCAGCTGAATATGGTGACCTATTGCTTCACACTGAAATTCGATGGCTGAGCAGAGGAAGGATTTTGCAATGTTTTTTATCACTTTTGTGTGAAATCAAAGTGTTCATGGAATCCAGAGGGGAGGACACCTCCATGCTTCAGGACACTGAGTGGCTACTGGACCTTGCCTTCCTAACTGACATTACTGTGAAACTGAATAATTTGAACTGTGAACTGCAAGGCAAAGGTAAGACATGATCAGTGCTGTAAATGCTTTCAAACCCAAGATCAGCCTTTTCTCCACGTACTTGCAGAGGAAGAAATTGCATCACTTTCCATCCATGCAGTCGATGCTAAGTAACAATGATTCTGCATCTGACGTCTTTGACAGAGCATTACACAATTACTTTGAACTCCTGAAAAGGCTTGGACAAGAATTTGAGGACAGATTCAATGACTTTCACAGTCTGGAACCATGCGTGTCACTCATTGCAAATCCTTTCATGCAAGTGGACATTTAGCACATTTCTGAAAAACTAAGTGATGCGTTTAACCTGGTTTCTAGTGAGGTTGAGATGGAGATTCTCACTCTGCAAAGTGACGTTAACCTCAAAGCCCAACAGGGGGCAACAGACTTTTGGAAACTTGTTGACCCAGAGAAATACATTAACATTTCCACAGCAGCGATGAAAGTTTGCCTGTCTTTTTGGCTCAACTTACCTGTGTGAATCTGCATTTTCAGATATGAATTTTATTAAGAACAAACACAGAACACGCCTTACTGATGGACATTTGGAGGACTCAATTAGAGTTACAGTGTCGGGTTATACTCCCGATTATAGGGCACTTGTGGACGTTATGCAATGCCAAGCTTCCCATTAAAAGGTAGGTTTTTTTTGCCCATAAAAGCAGGCTGATTTGGCCTATTTATTGTTGTAAGTGTGACAAATGACTCTTGAAATTTTGTATTAAAATTATGTTCAAATGTGTAAATGTGTTCAGTTTAATTGGATCTACAGAGAGAAAATTATAAATACGATTATAAATGTACATTTCTTTATATAAATTCCTATAAATAGGATTGATTGTTGAATAAAAATAATTTAATAATTAATAATAATTTAAAATGCTTGTGAGAAATGATTTACATTTATTAAGCCATGATGTCAATATTCATTTCATTACTTAGACATATTTTGGTGATTAAAAGTAAAGTGAAAAAAGTGCCACAGTGTTTGTTTATTTTATGACATATTTAAAAAAAAAAAAAAAAATTATTTTTATATATAAAATAATTGCATTTCTTTCTTTTTGCTCTATCGAAAACGTACCGAACCGTGTCACCACTGTATCGTATTGAACCGAACCGTGAATTTAGTTTATAACCTAATTATAAATTAAATTGTCATAATATTTAACAATATTACTGTTTGTTGTATTTTTCAAAACTTGAAACTTGTGTGTGTGTGTGTGTGTGTGTATGAGTAGCCTATATCAAACAAGTAGCCCTCTAGTCTATTTTATCCCTTCAGGGAGCCCTCACTCACAAAAGGTTGGAGACCCCTGGAATAGACCATCCAGTTTGTTTCTTTTGGAGAAAGTTGAACTCATACCAGCGTAATTGTTCTGTTGTCGAAAAGGAAGCGTTTGCCCTTATTTGGGCCTTGCAGCATTTTGTAGCAACTCCAGTGCACCTATTGTGATATACGGATCATAATCCATTAACGTGTCATTCCCTTTGGTGTTTTTGGGAGCTGTCTTTTGGTCCTGAACCTGTGTTTATCCTATGACTGTTTATTGAGTTTTGTTATGTTTTGTTACAGGGATCACTTACCCCTTTTCCACCAACAAGAACCGGGTGCTGGTTCAGAGCTAGAGCTATTGCCAGTTCGGAGTTGGTTCGACTGACGAGCTTACTAAGAACCGGTTTGCGTTTCCACCGGCCAGAGAGCCACAACAGAGCTATATATTACGTCACTGCATACGTATCATGTTGCCCAGCAACGCTAGTGCGGCAGCGCCAAACACAAACACACCAGACTTGTTCGAGATGCATCGGCTTCTCGCAGAACGACCAGCACATGAAATCAAAGCACTGCGAAAGCGATCAAAAAGCACAAGGAGTCGTATGATCTCCAAACACTCCCGAATCTCTGATCGGTCCACGCTGCTCCGATGCATCTCGAACAAGGCATCAACAATGATAGACGTTGCGTTACTATGGATGCTCATGGGTTTGCGAAAATAAATCGGCATCCAAACACGGCGAATCCAACGCGTTCGTGCAGCTCGCCGTAACTTACATAGACGGATATTATAATCGAGCTGCTATTAGCGCGACTAGCTGCTATTTAAAAATGGCGGTCACAAGTTTCCCTTCAGTCTTGTTGGCCACGGTAACCCCGCCCTCAGCCTCTGACGAAAGCGGTTCTTTCTTGGCTCTGTTCTAGACCCTGCAATGATTTGGTGCTACTTAAGAACCAGTTTTTCTGGTTCAGAGCTGGTGCTTTGGCGGTGGAAAAACAAAGAACCGATTTGAAACTAGGCTCTGGCTCCGAACCAGCACCAGCTCTGCCTTGGTGGAAAAGGGGTATTTGTGGGAGTCCCTGTCTTATGGGGAGGGGTGTGACGACCTCTGCTGTTGGTTTTGGGAATTGCTGTTCGGTACCTTTGCCCAGAAATGATCTAAATTAGCAGTAAAATGGAAACACCTGTGACTGTGCCTCAGACGCTTCTTAAAGGAGATCGCCAACTGAGCCAGAGGGAGGACTTCAGTTTTGGACTTTGCTTGTGTTGTATTTGTTACCTTCTGCTTTTACATTTCAACATTGTATTACACTTTCAACCATGCACCTTGCTTTACACACTGATGTTGCTGATGGATACAGAAACACTGTTATTTTCTTGAATTGTATTAATTGTATTATTTAGTGTTGCCTTATTTTGTTATTAAACATTACTTTTGAGCTTATAATTTGGTTTACGTGTGTCCCTTGTTTTTGCTGCTTCCCTTGAGCCAAGGGTCGTAACACACTCACTCACTCTCTCTCTCTCACACACACTCACTGGTTTTTGTGGTATAGAAGGTGGTGGTATAAGGGGACACACTTTTCTCAATGCCCTACAGTGTTTTAATCTGAAAGTGAAAGTGAAAGTGAAAGTGACACGTGACGGCCAAGTATGGTAACCCATACTTGGAATTTGACCTCTGCATTTAACCATCCAAGTTAATGCACACACATTAGGAGCAGAGTAGTGAGTAGTTAACACACACACACTGCAAACGTGGATACACACACCCAGAGCAGCGGGCAGCCTTTGTGTGGCGCCCGGGGAGCGATTAGGGGTTAGGTGCCTTGCTCAAGGGCACCTCAGTCATTTCCCACCGGTTCTGGAATCGAACCAGCAACCTTTGGGTTACCAGTCCAACTCCCTAACCACTAGTCCTTGACTGCCCCACACTGATCAAACAAGTAGCCCTCTAGTCTATTTTATCCCTTCAGGGAGCCCTCACTCACAAAAGGTTGGAGACCCCTGGAATAGACCATCCAGTTTGTTTCTTTTGGAGAAAGTTGAACTCATACCAGCGTAATTGTTCTGTTGTCGAAAAGGAAGCGTTTGCCCTTATTTGGGCCTTGCAGCATTTTGTAGCAACTCCAGTGCACCTATTGTGATATACGGATCATAATCCATTAACGTGTCATTACCTTTGGTGTTTTTGGGAGCTGTCTTTTGGTCCTGAACTTGTGTTTATCCTATGACTGTTCATTGAGTTTTGTTATGTTTTGTTACAGGGATCTTTGTGGGAGTCCCTGTCTTATGGGGAGGGGTGTGACGACCTCTGCTGTTGGTTTTGGGAATTGCTGTTCGGTACCTTTGCCCACAAATGATCTAAATTAGCACTCACTCTCACTCTCTCTCTCTCACACACACTCACTGGTTTTTGTGGTATAGGTTTTTGTTTGAGGCACTTAGTGGAGACAAAAAGACGCCATTGTTGTTATACGTGCACGAACAGATCAATGACTTACTGCTTGTTTCCTTCTCCTTCTTTGATTTTCTATGCTGACTGACTTGTTGCACGCCGGTCTGTTGTTGTGGGGACATTTCCACGCCCCGAAACGTGACGCTGAACGAAACGAACTGCAATTGGTTGTTTGACATGTCGGTCAAACGGCCTTATGGGCGGGCCTTGGCCAAAGAAAGCTGCTATGAATTCCAGACCTTCAGCCGTCAGTCTGAAGGTCTGGCTACGCGAGACTAGACGACACACAGCTCTACTTAGCCCTATCGCCTAACGACTACAGCCCCATTGACTCCCTGTGCCAATGCACTGATGAAGTCAACAGTTGGATGTGTCAAAACTTTCTTCAGTTAAACAAAGACAAAACTGAAGTCATTGCGTTTGGAAACAAAGATGAAGTTCTCAAGGTGAACGCATACCTTCATTGTGTATGAAATGTGCTATATAAATAAACTTGCCTTGCCTAACGCTTTTCACACCACAGATTGCTTCAAAACAGCTTTACAGTGATAACAGGAAAATTATTCCACAAAGTTTGTTTCGGCTGTACAGCAGCTCTAGAAGAGTATAGTGTCATTGTTCAGCTGAAGTCAGTTCAGTGTTGATTCAGTTACGTAGTAAAAATCATCAGTTATTAATTTAGATAGTTTCATCTACACAGCAGATGATCGGGAGGAAACGGTCATGTCATCGTCCAGCTCAGTTCAGTCACATACAATAATGTCAATGCAGTCAGATCAATAATAACGTTGAATATTAAGATGTTATTGTGACAAACTATTGCTTTAAAAAACAGTTCAACTTCTAGATGTATAGAGTGAGGTCTTAGTATGTACTGCTGCCATACTACATAAGTTTAGCTATAGAATGAAACTAACAAAACCAACAACCAAAACAATAATCGAACGGCATCAAAAGAGACACATGATGTAACATCACTTATTTTAGGCTTTCCTTTTCAAGCTAATTCCTCGATTTCTTACAAAATCTCTGATGTTTTTGTAACTGGTCTGTTGTCTGCATTGTGAAGAAAGGGACAGCAGTCGGCAGTTTCGCTGATCTTTTATTCCTCTCTAATAAATCTGATATAAAACAAATTTAAGCAGCCTCTTAGTGTGAGAGTCACCCTTGTTTTATCTATAAATGCACTTTCCCAAAACAGGATCCTCAGCGGTCTTACACTGCTGGCATTCAGTCAGTGTGGTCAGTTTTCCTTTGGTTATATGTGCCTTAAAATGTTTCATTACAGCTGTAACTTTAGCATTTAACCAACACACTTTTTGTCCTTTCTGTAAGGTTTTGAATTCCTGCCTCGCTGTCATTCTCTTTACAGAAGAATACATGCTTTAGTAAGCTCTAACTATATGAGAGCTCATGTACTTACAATGATGGTCATATTCTGATTTAAACCTCAGGTACCTTGAGAAACTTCAGTGGTTTTCTCAATGGGCATCTTCTGAACACCTGTAGGAAATCAGTTATAGACTGATCAGAAACTCAGATGCAACTCAAACCTGTTTCTAGAACTTAAAACTGGTTATACACCATATATATAAAAATAACATTTCAAATGACATTCAAAATATTATCAGCCTGTTAACCCTCTGGGGTCTGAGGTGATTTCTCCACCTGAAAGTCCCTCCATCTGCCCTTACGAGACCCTCCATCACTCCGCCAGCCCTTACGAGACCCTCCATCACTCCACCTGCCCTTACGAGTCCCTCCATCACTCCGCCTGCCCTTACGAGACCCTCCATCACTCCGCCTGCCCTTACGAGACCCTCCATCACTCCGCCTGCCCTTACGAGACCCTCCATCACTCCGCCTGCCCTTACGAGACCCTCCATCACTCCGCCTGCCCTTACGAGACCCTCCATCACTCCGCCTGCCCTTACGAGACCCTCCATCACTCCACCTGCCCTTACGAGTCCCTCCATCACTCCACCTGCCCTTACGAGTCCCTCCATCACTCCACCTGCCCTTACGAGTCCCTCCATCACTCCACCTGCCCTTACGAGACCCTCCATCACTCCTCCTGCCCTTACGAGACCCTCCATCACTCCGCCTGCCCTTACGAGACCCTCCATCACTCCACCTGTTCTTACGAGACCCTCCATCACTCCTCCTGCCCTCACGAGACCCTCCATCACTCCGCCTGCCCTCACGAGACCCTCCTTCACTCCGCCTGTCCTTACGAGACCCTCCATCACTCCGCCTGCCCTTACGAGACCCTCCATCACTCCTCCTGCCCTTACGAGACCCTCCATCACTCCACCTGTTCTTACGAGACCCTCCATCACTCCTCCTGCCCTTACGAGACCCTCCATCACTCCGCCTGCCCTTACGAGACCCTCCATCACTCCTCCTGCCCTTACGAGACCCTCCATCACTCCACCTGTTCTTACGAGACCCTCCATCACTCCTCCTGCCCTTACGAGACCCTCCATCACTCCACCTGTTCTTACGAGACCCTCCATCACTCCACTCGCCGAGTCACAGCAGTGCACAGATCGCGATGCGCGTCTCTCTATATGAAGTAAATGGGAGCGGGAATTCACCGCATTATGAACTCGTCACTTGAGGGAGTTAACACTGTACGCAATACCCCCAACCTCACACCAAATGTCAGGCCCTGTAGATAGGCTAGCCTATATAAAGATCAGTTAGTAAGTGGAAATGTGAAATTAGGTAATGTACCAGAGAGACAAAAGGTGTTTAATGTTAACATTAGTTTAACTTTATGCACACACACTCTCTCTCTCTCTCTCTCAACACACACACACACACACACACACACACACACACAGTCAACATACAACATACACTATTCACCTCTTGCTGTCTATCTGGTGTCCTTCTTTATTTGTTATATTACTCTCTCATCAATTGCTGTTGTTTCTCTCTCTCTCATCACTTGCTGTTGTTTCTCTCTCTCTCTCTCTCTCATCACTTGCTGTTGTCTTTCTCATCCCTTGCTGGGTATCATTAAAGGGTATTTTCTTGGTTTGAGCATTGCGAATCTGTCCATGACACTGTTATGGTCTGTGACACACACACACACACACACACACACACAATTCCCCTCTCGATGGACATCACTGATAGGTAATTGAGCCTCTGCTGACCCTTGGTTCTTCTCAACCATGTGTGTAGGCGACGCAGAGCACTGAATGATCTTTCGCAACTGCAGCTGCTGACAGGAATCGTTAGTGCTGCTTGAAAGACTGATCTCAGGCTTGGGAACATGTCAGGGGAACTATATCTGAAATGACACCTTCATCTCTTCTTTCGATCAGGAACTGTCTAGCCAACCTGCAACCTCTTCTTTACTGACCTTCATGTTATAGTGTTTAGCAATCAGCTCTAGTGATTCTTCACACAGGAAGTCATTTTCTGCTGGATGGCAAGCTTTGATGCCTTTCATCAGCTCTGCACCAACACCACAAAATCTCCCCTCCAGCTCACTCACCATTCTGTCAAGGCATGGGTAAAATATGTGATTTCTTATCTCATCCCCAGCGCTCACATAAGCCCTTGTGCCAGTGGTGGACTCTACCACATAGTCATCTAATCGCCTCTGCTTGTGTCTGTGAGAACCTCCTGAAGCTGGGGTCTCTGAGAGATGGTTGGCCTCAAGAATTTCTTTGGCCTGATTATGGAATTTCTAAAATCTTGAAGTGGGACCGCATCTTTATACCATGTAGCTTGCGCTAAGTCCACATCCTCTTTTTGAAGGTACTTGTGAAGTCCCTCTGTAGTGGACAGAAAAGCTTTGAACATTACAAGCATATAGACATTTGAAAGTCTTGTTTGGAAAGCAGTCCAATTGCTGTGGTAGTAGTAGTCATTTCTGTGAGGCACTTCAACAATGTTGGCAGATTGCAGACTTTCAGAGCTGGCAAGCTCACTCTTCTCTAATCCCAAGGCTTTTTGCATGTCAGAGAAAGACTGATAATTAACTAAAGACACACTGAAGAAACAGTACACACTCTCCAGTGTAAAATCTATGGCTTCTGGCACAGCCCTACAAGTGTGACAAAGCACCAAATTCAGTTTGTGTGCATAGCAGTGCACATACACTGCTTCTGGATGCTTCACACGGAATTGAGCCTGAACACCCCGAACAGCGCCGCTCATGACGGATGGCCCATCGTAAGCCTGAGCAACACATCGCAGGTCTTGGAGGCCTTTGGATTTGAGAACAACTTCAATGGCCTCTGTGATGGAAGGCGCATCGAAAGACTTCAGACTTGTAAGTTCCAGAAAACTTTCTTTGATAGTGTTCTCATATCCCACATAACGAACACACACAGCAAGCTGTTCCACATGACCATCTCGAGCCTCATCAGCCATCACTGCATATCATTTCATTCTGTGAGCCTGAAGAGAGATATGTGGAATGGGCGGGAGGTGTGTAGCTTTGGAGAAAGGGGTCAAATTCCTCCCAAAATTTCTCTAAGAAATGTCCCGGATTGTCAGAGGACTCTTTCTCATCATGGCCACGGAATGTGAGGCCTTGCTTTCCCAAAAAGCTGATGACAGCAATGATACGACGGAGGTATTCTCTTCTTTCAATTATCTGATCAACATTGGCCACATGCATTCTCTCAACAACACTGCCTTGTGATAAGCAAGCATTGAAGCTTTGTGTCCTGAACTAGTATCGTGCTCTCTAAAGCTGTCCAAAGCTCATTTCCAGTTTGAAAATCCAACAGAGCTGGTTATCATATCTTTGTTTACTCGAGACACTTGTTTCCCAAAGAGCCTGCATGAGAAGCAGAAGGCTGCATTTCGGCTAGCAGAGTACTCTAACCACTCAAAATGTCTCAAACCATTTTAGCTGGAAGGCCCTTCTCTGTAGTCCAAAGCTGGTGAGAGGTTTTATTCTTTGAGTTTTGCACTGGCTGGACCTGTTTCTACAGTTCCTAAATCTTCCACTATAGGACTATCCTCAACGAACTCGTCCTCTCTCCTCCCTGAATCATCTGTGATGCAAAAGAACAGATACAGCACATAACTTATTGCAAATCAGCTTCAAACAACTAATTCATCAAGTGCTGCATATTTCAAATTGTAGACCAATACCATTGAAGAAAATGTATTGGGAAGAACAGATCAGTGGGATTGCTTTAAGATCTATCATGATTCTTCAATGTTCATGTACATTACCATAAAGTCATCACAAAAGAGTTATATTATAGTGAGGTAAAAAAATATTTAATATAAATAATTTATATTTTTTGAGATAGTCAAAATGATGTATAATATCCTAAGTTAAAGCAATACATGAATGACTTTAGTCTAAGTTCATTGACACACCATGGCATCGAACTGTATATAATTCTCAGTGCTCATCAGTCAAAATCCTTTCATTAGGATCATTAGGAGCATTGGGATAAACAATGTTTCACTTTTAACTTTCTCTAAAGTAAAGTGACTGATTAATTGTTAGCAGTTTCCATGCCTGATTCTGGCACAGCTGCCGCTGCCGGCTCCTCCTCAGTCTGCAGCTCATCTTTGCTACCCTCTACAAAACCATTTAATCAAATCAAAGTGTATAAACGCTATGGAAAACCATTCTAGGTAGGGCTGTCGAGTTACTGATGTTGTGAGGTGTAGGTGTTAAGCCACTTTTGCTTGTGGGTGAAAAATTGTGGATAAAATAAAGAAATTAACAACATATTCAAGAGATGAAGATCTTGGGTTTTTGTAATAAAAATAATATCGTTTAGGATAAAACATTAGTCACATTAGTAGGGTTTAAAATATAACAACTTAAATCCACCCTAAATGTATTCACAAAATAAATCAGCAGCTGTTTCTTCAACAAGACACTAAATGAGCACATTTCTTCAATATCAAGATATTTACAGAGAGATGAGTTAAACCTGTTGCTCATATCTTTTAAGTTGTTGCGCTTGTGATAACGTCGTAGGTCACATGATAACGTCAACATGGCGGATGATGTACGGCTCGCATTCATACTAATCAAGATCAGGCTATAAAGTACCTACTCTTTTAGTGCTCGTTAAGAAAGTACTTATTGAAATGAAGTACCTACTCAGTGAGTATGCGGTTTCGAACGCTGCCCCTGCTTTCCTTTCACAAAACTAACAACTTTTCTCCTCTTACCTGGCTATATACAAGACAAGAGAAGGAATGCAACATAGAGCCCCCTAGTGCATGGTAGTGGCATTACCCTAAAAAACTCAGTTTAAAAATCTGAAAACCTGTCAGTATCTGGTGTGACCACCATTTGCCTCACACAGTGCAACACATCTCCTTCACATGCTCAACGGGTGACATGTCCGGTGACAATGCTGGCCGTGCAAAAACTGGGATGTTTTCACCTGTGCAATATGCATACTGTCCATACTCAGCATCTTGATATGCCACACCTGTGAGGCAAAGGAGAAGTGCTCACTAACACAGATTTAGACAGATTTGTGAACAATATTTGAGAGAAATAGGCCTTTTGTGTACATAGAAAAAGTCTTAGATCTTTGAGTTCAGCTCATGAAAAATGGGGGCAAAAACAAAAGTGTTGCATTTATAATTTTGGTCAGTGTAGTTATAGGACGCCTGCATTTCCCCCATAAAGTACGTTTTGTAAAGTAAAATTATTCTTATTTGAATTATTATATTCTTAAATACTGTCTTTTTATGTTTAATAATAAAATTATGTTATTATTATAGCAATAAATATTTTTTAAATGTTTTAAATATTTGAACATTTTAAATATATACCAAATATTTGAGCCAAATTGTGCAGCCCTGCAAGTAGTCACAACAAACCGGTTTTTTTTTTTTTTTGTGAATATTAAATTGTAAATGGCAATTTTAACCAGAAATATTGCAATTTTGATTGTTCCACTAAATTGAGCAGCCCTAGTTGCTCCTGATAGTCCTGCTGACTCAAACTTTCGCACAAGTCTCTTCAAACTGTTTTTCTCTGATGACATGGTAAATGACAGGTATGTTGAACAGGAACTGTTTCAGGAATGCAGACTGGAATAATAATAACCACACCATGTTTCTTCATTTAGCCAGACTTGCCTCCTGACAATTTTATTTTTTTTACATTGTGTTATTTCACAGCAAGACATAAGTTTATGTAATTAAAGTAATATTGTAATTTTGAGGTGTTAAACTGACTGAAATATAAGAGGATGCTTCTAAACAACCTTATAAATTAGAGGGTGTCTCCCACAACCGCTCAATATTTGAAACTTTAGCAAAGGAGATGGTCAGGTATGGTCACATACATGACAAAGGCAAATAAAAGCCTCAAGGCAACGTGACAGATGCAAATAAATGACATGGTGGAGTGTAGGAGCATCAACTGTTCAGATGAGTATCTGACATGGGACACATGTAGAAAGTCATGTAAACAGTCAAACCTTTCGTTTGATTGGGCTATTTTTTTAGCAGAAAATCAGATTTGACCCACAATAAGCTCAGGTGTGAACATAACCTTTATTTGACTCGCATACAGTCTTGTGCCATTTTAAATGGTCTCACATCTGCATGGTTTTTTCACTTATCTGTAAGTGTGATGGCAAATGAAATTGAATTACACTGATCCCAGTTTAAAAAACAACAACTTGCCAGTCACCGCCAAACATTTGTGAACATTTTTGATCATTTTAACAAAAGTTTCATGGCCCCCAGAATATTTTGTTGTATGAATATCTGAACATGCATGCAATATATCAAAAGGAGGAACAGAGCATGTGCTTTTAAACAAAAAATGTTTTGTTCTATGCCTTCCTTTTTTATCGACACTTCAATGTGGGCAAGTCTCATAAAAAAAAGCACAATTTTTGGCAAAAAGCTGAGAAAAATTTAGTTTTTGTCGAAGACTACATCCAGATCGGTTTCAAAACGATGACCAAAACATAGATGGAGTAGATCGAGTCCATCAACATCCACAAAGCTTCACAGTCCCATAGCTCGTCCTGGGTCGACATTTCATCCAGTAACATCATCTTGATTTATATGCTGTTTAATGTTGATAGTGTTATTTTACATAAGCACCTGCTTTCATTTACTGTCACTTGTAAATGTGTTTTGATCAGGAGATTCAGTACTTGTTCAGAAGATGTCATAGCGCCCCCTACAGTATAACAGTGAAAACACGGAAAGCTGGACATTTTCCGTCAGGAGTTAAATTGCCTTCTTCCAGAGTGGATGCACAAATGACTTTTCTAAACTTCTTGCCAGATTGAGGAACACTCAATTCCAGAATGAGTTTGCAAATGACGCTTCAGGTCCCTTTGATATGTGAAACACATTTGACACTGAAGACATGCGTAAGGCCTCTCTCCAGTGTGAACTCTTATATGCGTCTGAAGGTTTCCTTTGAACCTGAAGCTCTTTCCGCACTGAGGGCAGGTGAAAGGCTTCTCTCCGGTGTGAACTCTCATGTGAACCTCAAGGTTTGTCTTGTTTGAGAAAGTCTTTGCACAGTGATGGCACATGAAAGGCTTCTCTCCGGTGTGGGTTATGATGTGCGCCGTAAGATGATTTCTCTCCGTGAAACTCACTCCACACTGATGACATATACAACAGTCTTCTCTTGAGTGAGTCCTCAGGTGCTTTTTAAGGGTTATTTTGTGTCTGAAACTCTTTCCACACTGTTCACATGCGAACGGCTTCTCTCCAGTGTGACTGTTCATGTGATACCTTAGGTTGAGTTCTGTTGTAAAACTCTTATCACACAGTTTGCAGATGTAAGGCTTCTCTCCAGTGTGAATTCTCATGTGCCTGTTAAAGCTTCCTTTCTGAGTGAAACCGTTTCCACACTGAGGGCAGGTGAACGGCTTCTCTTTGGTGTGAACCATCATGTGGCCTTTAAGGATTCCTTTCGTGGTGAAACTCTTCCCACACTGTTGACAGGTGAACGGCTTCTCTCCAGTGTGAATGTTCATGTGGGCTTTAAAACTTCCTTTTTTAGTGAAACTCTTTCCACACTGAGGGCAGATGAAATAACGTATAGTTTCTGTCTGTTGAGCTCTTTTTTGTGAGGAAGATTTCTCAGTCTGTGAGCAACTAAACCGTTTTTCTCCAGTTGTGGGATCATGTTTCTCATATTGATCTCTCTCCTCCATTTCATTCAGTACTTCACTATCCTCTTTCAGCGGCATCAGGTCTAAGGAGAAAAGAGACAAATACAAGTTAACACCAGTTTAATGACACAAAGCAACAGACATCAAAACCTTTAGACATGCTGAATCCTACACCCACTAAGCTACTGAAAGAGTTGTTACCTGTAACCTCAGAACCTCTTGCCAATATTTCTTATTTTTTTAGGACACGTCCTAAATACTTTCAAGCTGGTAAGACCCCCTTACCAAAAACCCAGTATAATTGTCTCAAACGACAATTATGTCTAAAATAGAAAACATAATATTGGCCTCTCGGCTCAGTTTTGCAGAGAAAGGGTATTTGTGAACAATATCAGTCAGGATTTAAGCCTCATTGGTTGTTTTAAAGTTATAAACTAATGACCTGTTTTTGGCATCTAGTCATGTCTATATCTTCCTTCAAGTGCTATAAGATCTTTCTGCAACAAAGGCTAACACTTTCTTTTGGATCGCTTAATAATTATGTTGGCATTTGTGGACAAGCATTAGCATGGTTTATGGTTATGGTTTCATCTAATTGATCGCTGCTACTTTGCTTGTGTTTCGGCTTAATCGCGTCCATTGTTTTTAGCTGCTATGTCAAAAATGGCGGTCACAAGTTTCTGTTCGTCTTGTTGGTCACGGTAACCCCGCCCCTGACTCAAGCGGTTCTTACTTCTAGACCAGCACTCTATTGGTCCTACTTATGAACCACTTCTCCTGGCTCAGAGCTGGTGCTTTGGGTGTCGAGAGACAAAGAACTGATTTGAAACTAGGCTCTGGCTCTGAACCAGCACTCAAACTGCCTTGGAGGAAAAGGGGTATATTAGGTCCTCTGCTTTTCTCCTTGTTCATGCTTTCCCTGGGAGTCATTATCATTAAATTTCACTCTTATGTCATGAAAGAAAGTTTACATGTACTGTTACATTGTTTTCTACAATTAAGAACCATGGGTGTTGCGTCCTTTGATAATGACATTTCAGTAGCACTTCAGGAGACGGCAGTGTGATTTCATATACCAGTTAACATCAGCATTAAAGACACATTAAAGAAATCATTTTAGCTCAAAACTCACTTTTTCAGACAGCATGGGATCACAGTGTTTGTGATCCGATGTAGTTCCTGATCACTGTATTAGGCAGAAATTAGGGATGCACAATATATCGCCACCATATCGGTATCAGCCGATAAACGGTAATATTTATTGTTATCGTTATTGGTCCGATAAGCTTGAAATATGATTGTAATTACTTCGCAAAGGAAAATACAGTTAAGTGCAGAGTCTGCTTGTGCATTCGCAGCCTTTTGAGCCATTCTAAGTTGTAATATGTTTATTTTGTGTAAATATATATGATTAATCTCATATAGGATGCGTTTGGTTAATTAACGATGCAGCAAAGCGCTACATTGTCTTTAGCTTTAACGCGCGCAGCTCAAACAGCAATGCACAACATTAATAACTTCTGGGCCTGTCATAACATTATAATGAGAACACTATTGTAATAAAACCTTGTGAATTATCTGAGTGTAGTTGCTGTTTCAGCACGTTATTGTGGGAACAAACGCATCCACTACAGGAGTTACACTTTCCGACCAGAACAGTCAAGTTCGCTTCGGCATTCGCGTCATTTTGTGCAGAAACAAGTCGTAATATTAAGTCTATGTAAAATAAATATCTGATTGATCTTATATAGGATGCGTTTTGTAGAGTTAATTAACCTTCTAGCAAAGCGCTTCAGTTTAACGTTCATTCTCTTCAGCTTCAGCGCACAATGCTCAAACTGCAATAATGTTATTTGAAAGGGTAATGTTAAATTACCATTACTGTAATATTAAAAAATATATATTTTTAAATTCTCCAAAAAACATTGATGCATTATTATGAATAACTACCTTTATTGTTCTCGTATTCTTTTGGTTTTTTATTTATCCGTGGCACATGCATTTTGATTCTTTATATGTAGCCTAAGTAATGTTGTCCAATAACTTGTTTGCATTATTTATTTTATTTATTTATTTATTGTTAGACAATAAGGTCTCATTTGTTAATGCATTAACTAACAGAGCAATAACCTTTGTTAATGTTAGTTAATAAAATATGTGTTTTTGTTAGTTCACAGTGCATTAACTAATGTTAACAGATACAACAAATGTCTTAGAAAATGTTAAGATTAATATTAGATTAGTAAATCCTGTAGAAGTATTGTCCATTCAGTGTTAGTTCATATTAACTAACTAACAAATGAATTCAAACAAACACATTTTTCTTATTGTAAAGTGTTACCAATTTTTGTAATAAAAAAAGTCAGCCACAGGAGTGTAAAATAAATGTTAAAAGTCAAGAAATCTTACACTGGTTCAAACTAACTGTGTATGTTTGATTTATATTTAAGTTTTGAGACATGGCTTTTAATAGTGAGCCTTTTGTTTATGTAATCAGGCTCTGAAAGTATAACAAAATTTGAATTTAGATTTATCGGCCAATATATCGGTTATCAAGCTTTCAAATATAAAGAATTATTGGTTTTCGGACAAAATGTTCATATCGGTGCATCTCTAGCAGAAATATTTTATATGCGATGCAAAAGACACGCGTGCTACCCATTACCATAGTAAAAGTGGTAAATACGAACACTTGAAGAAACAAATTAAAATTAAATAGTCTATCACAATCGTGTTTTTATTTTATCTGTCAGTACGTCTCGTCTCTTTATCCATTTAGACTGTCTGATATCCATATTTAGCTCTGCATGTGTCATAAAATAAAGCAACTTTCCTCTGTTTCTCTGACTGAAAATATGACTGTATTGGGACAGTCACTGGAGAGAGTGCTAAAGCTCCTCAGGTCGTACTTTTGGTGGAAAATTTGTAGAAATTATCATTCTTTCTAAATGTGAGGTAAATATACTGTCCTGTGACGACAAATAAACATAAACAGACACGACTGAACTGTACGTTTGTCCTCTTTCTTTTGTTAAATAATGATAACACTTTATTTCTGTGTGTCTAAAGCGCAATCTTCACATAAATAAATGTATTATGGTCAATGTATCACTTATTAGTGTAAAACTGTGGTAAAAACTAGGGGTGCACCGATCCGATATTAGGATCGGATATCGGCCGCGATACTGATAAAATAGCAGGATCGGGAATCGGAAAAAAGAACAGATCCACGGGCCGATCCAGGTTTTTTTTTTTTTTTTTTTTTTTCCTTCTCTCGTCGTCGCAGCAGAACCTACGTCATTCGTCAGCTTCACGCGTGTCGCATGCTAGAAGGGTGATTCTCTGAATTGGGTGCCCTTCAAGTCCCCCAAACTTACTTCAAAGATTTTCAATTGAAGGAAATCACAAAATGCATTTTAACACCGTCAATTAATAGAACCAGGTGCCTTTGCATTATAATGCAACACAATTGCTTTTTTTATTTTTTTATTTATAGATAATGGGTTGCCTAAGTAGTAGACAACAAGCATGTTTGCATGTCCTCACTAACCATCATTACATTTTCATTGAATATCAAACAAATAAAAAGTGCAATTAATACCAAAATGTTGCTGCTAATATAATCATATGTTGGTCTACTTTAACTAAAATATACATATATATATAAAAATGCATTAATTATATGTGAAATTGCAATATTTATACACGTCCTCCAGTTTGTTTTCAACCCCGTCACGCCATACTATTTACCCCCCTATAAAAATAATGGATCAATCCCTGTGGCATCACATCCAAGAAGTGACATCACACAAGTCTCTTGAAGAACATGCTGCAAAGAAAGGCAAGTGTCAGTATCTTTTCTTACCTATATTTCATGTTTTTCGCTGTCAGATAAGGATTGTCAGGCTCAACATTTCAACTCTGTTATATAACTAAATGATAGTAAACAACGGTTTAAGAAGAATTAAATAATAGTTTTGCAAAACATTAAAATTTTATGATGTCCTAAATGCCATGTAGTGCTACTGTCTTAGCTAAGCTAACTGTCTTAGCTACTGTTAGCCAAAAACTTCAACCCCGTCACATTTTTAGTATAACAGGGTGGAATCGTTGTGACAGGGTTGAATGTTTGACACTTCTTAGTAGATTACACAATTGTAGACATGCTGTATTGTGATGTGAACTGTCAGAAATAATCGATTATGGTATTTTATGTTCAATATTTTCAGACATCCCAATGGCAAGAACAGCAGCAGAGAGGCAAAGACAGTACAGAGCAAGAAGGGATGCAGATGCAGAGAGAAGAAAATGTTTGTTTGTTTTTGCCAACTTTAATAAAATAAAATGTTATTGAATGTGATATCATTAATTTTTTACAGGTAAGAAATCCATACTATATTGAAATAATGATCATCACTTCAACCCTGTTATCATTTTCAACCCCGTTATGCTGAGTTCAACCCTGTTATTTGATAGTTTTTATTAATATTTTCGTGATAAGAAGACAAATTAGGTCAATGTTTGTTTTGCTGTGTGCAGAATTTACAGGACAGTCAGAAAAAATATGAAAGCCTAATTAAATCCTAATGTTAATGCATATTTTGTGATAAGATATGAAGACCAATGTTAGATACAGTTTTCATGACCTGATTTGGTATTCAAATGGTGAGTATTTAAAAATAAAATTCTACATGCAATAAATGATATCAAACAAGGGACATCTCATTGAAAAGCTTCTACAAAAATTTACTTGAAAATCTTTTAAAATCATATTTAAACAGGGTCCAAGTGGTCTGTGAAATGATGGGTTTGTTCCAGAGAGAGGTGTGTTTTAGTGAAGCGCTGTGGAGCTTCTGGCCGACGGTGGAAACACAGTGTGATTTGGGGATCGGTGCTGCAGGCCTGAGGCTTTTAGCCCAGACCAGCCCATTGAAAGCGCTGGCTCGCACTGGCCTGACAGTGGAAACGCAGCTATTAATTTCTGTAGACATTTTAATAAGGATCAAATGACTGAGTTCAGCTTTGAGAATGAAACTGACCTGTTTGTTCCTCAGTATCTTCATGTTTCACTCTGAACGTTTCTTCAAACTTCACGTCTTCACTCTCCTCTTTAATAAACGCCATCTTTAAGATGAGAATAAATAACAGAAAGTAAAACACTCATAACTAAATCTCTGGGTGCGTCTCAGTCAGATCTAGCTCAGTTCACTGGTGAGAGAGTCAGAGAGAGAGAGTTAATGGACTTAAATGACCTGATTAGACTAAGAGCTAACATTATAACACACAATTAATATTTAGTTCTAATTTATATTTGGTATTTAATAACTTTTAAATGACATTTCATTGATTACACTTAGTAAAAGTTGTCATTTCATCTGTTTGTGTTTGTTGTTCTCGTTGTATTTACACGGTTTGACCAGCAGGAGTCGTCAGTGTTTTGAGGTGGTTAAAACACTTTTGATTCGAGCACTTTGAAACTGAATCATTTTGCAAAACATTTGGTTTAATTGACTCGGAGTTTAGAAAATTTCTGTTTCTCTCAAAACTACTTATCAGTGATCGAACTCGTGTTTATAATGAACTGATTCACGATATAGGGACTGAAAGGAGACACATCTCTTCTGTTACTCGTGTGTGGATGCGCTTTACTCACAAAAATAACATTCATTAATGATAGACAAAGCATTACAATGTTACATTCAATAATACATAAAACATTTTTACATCGCTTGTAAAAACTAAAAAAGTGATTGAACAATTTAAACACTTTAAATGCTTAAAAACACAAACCTTTCTTCAGCCGAATCACAACATTGAAAGAGCGCGACGCAACATGATGACGTCACATCACCACACCAAAATAAAAGTCCAGTTCAAACGCTAAAATCACAGAAGTCCATAAACATTCACATACAAATTATAAAACATATATCAATGGCGTTTAAATTTTAAATCTAATGCTGAATAAAAAGTTTGAACCACATATAATATGTGAGATTCTGTCTAAATGGCAAAACATGAATCACCTTTTTTAATTTTTGTTTGATGACATTTTTTTAAAACAGCTTTTATCAAAAAACGATTATTTTGCTACTATAAAATTAAACTAAAATACTAGGGCAAAAAAAAAAAATGCAACAATCAATAACATTGATTGTGTATTATATATTTTGTTATACATGCACAGGTGATTTTCCAGCACTTTTGGCACTGTGAGCTTATGGAAAATTCACTCTCTTAAAACACACTTAAAACAATCTTCCTGGCTTCATTCATTTGTCTTCTAACACAATATGACAGTGGGCAGGTTTAGAATTACATGGAATATTATTATTTTTAACAGTTTTTCTGAAGAGCGCTTTCAAAGATGTCATATCCACCACTTTTCAATTTATGTATTTTATTACAATATTGTAAAACTGCAAAATCTGCTAATAAACAGCCTCGCAAAAGCATTTTTAAAAGGAAACGGGCAAGATTTGGTGGTTACTAGGATGTTGGAGCATGAACTTCATAATGACAATTTATTTGTGCATTTGTTTGTTTATTTATTTACAAAAAAAGGCCAAGGACACAACAGTGCCTGTAGTTGGAGAATCACCCACACACTCATATAGTATATTCATGTATACATGTTGTATTCAGAAAATATACAAGCAGTTTATCAATGTGTCTCGGTTTCAACACTGTCAGTTCTTACTGGTCTATTCCAGACATCCCACCTCTCCCTTAAATTCAGGAATTCTCACTATTCCTTGATCCCTCCCTATTCTAGCTTGAACGATGGCTGAAACTCTGTATTAATAGCACTTCTCCTGTTTATTGCCTCTTTAGATGACTTACTTCATTTGAAATCCTCAATTGTAAGTCGCTTTGGATAAAAGCATCTGCTAAATGAAGAATATAAAAGTAGAAAAAAGAGAATTGAAACAAGGAGCATTACGATCTTTCAGAGTCTTTATTTTCTGAGTTGACAGGGTAAAACAGCATTTGTTGTCTCTTTCTCAGCATAATATAAATCCAAAATCCCTTTCAATATTTCACTCTCATCAAACAGGGGAAATACATTCAAATACAATATGATCTATAGTAGAAACTGTTCCAAAACTGTATTTCATTGCATATGTTTACTGATACTGATCACTACTGATGTAAAGCCAAACAACCAGCAGCTTAAAACTTTTTCTTATAAAATTCATCATTATTATATAAACTTTTGCCAAATTAACATGTACAGTATGTCTTTACACAGATATCATCAGATGATAAGGTTGAGTCCAATTGCATGAAGTTTCTTCAGACTTGTTGGAGTCACAGTCATCGTTTCTGGTCAAGATCAGTCTTTCCCCACCACCTGCCTCGTTCTTTCCAAAGGGATCCGGTTCATATTCAGCTGCAGAAAGCGTTCTTTGAATGATGCTGTCTATGGCCTCGGCTGCAAGGGACGCACACAGCTGGCCACATCGTTGAAGGAGAGCGGCACATAGCTGGCCACTTCTTCACCAGGGTAAGAAATAAGCTGGGAACCCTGACGATTGATGTGCTCATACAGCACCCAGACTCCACCTTTCACTTTGTGGGAAGAAGCTATGTCACTGAAAGCAATGTCGTGGAGATTGGTTTCTTTGCGTAGGGTCACGCTTCTTCCTCTATAGTTCACGTGCTCAAACAGCTGGATTTCAGGGTTGTCCAGGTCATCTGAGACCATCTTCAGGGAAGAAAACTGTCCTTTGTCATCACGGGTGGCGTACTCTCCTTCCTCAAACACCCGCTGCTTTCCAGCAAAATTCTTGTCATAATACGCCACCCATGGTTCGCCAATGACTTTAATGGAGGCGATGGCGTCATTGAAGCCCTTCTCTCTTAAGTCGCTGACATCATGGTTGAATTCAGCTGATCTGCCCTCGAAGGCTTCTCTGCTATAAACAATGATCTTGCCCATTTTGAATGATGAATCGAGGAGAGAGAGGCTGGAGAAGGCAAGTGTTTCTGAAGCAGCTTCCAGTGGTTCTGCTGGGAACAGTGACTTACTTGGTGTTCAGAGCTGCCTTTTAAAGCACAAGTAGACCAAAGTGGGCGTTGACAAGGTCATGACAGGGCATGTAGGTGTGGAAGCTGAGAAACATGCCCAGTCTCAAACTTCTAATACAAGGTCCAAAACTCTCTACGAGCCATATGTTACGTATGCTCCTGACTGGGGAAAACAAAAAAACATTGTGTTGTGTTCACTTTGACGGCTGCTTAGCTCTCATGTACAAGTTGATACTGATAATGGCCAAATCCCAAATACTGTAAATTGAGCCACTTCACTAATTTCGTTAAATTATAACATGCATCTTAACTGAGTTGCAGAAATATCACAGAATTTAATGGCAATGGCATTTCATGATGAAAGTGACGATAAGCTTCTTCAGGTGGCGATTTGTGAATGTGATCAGTTTCGGGTTTGTTCCGTAAAGCAATCGTTTGGTTGGAAGACTTGAAATATTTGATATTTTTGAATACATTATTGTGACCATACTTTTATCTGCCTGTTATGTGTTTCATATTGAGAAATGGTTAGGGGTCGGGGTCGGGTTAAGTGCTCAAAAAATCATCTATAAAATAGTCATACCCCAGAATATCATGTCATGGCGACACAATTATGCCCCAATATATAAGTTCATGATGATAAAATGTCTGTGTATTGACAGCAAAGGTTTCTCAATGAAAGCAATGAGCTTCCGGCCGCAGCACAATAAAGAGGCTAAAGGGCGCTTTTGGCGTCTGTGTAGAGTCACGCACATTTGTGTCAGGTGTTATTTCTCAAGAATATTCCTTATCCTTATCAGTTCTCCACAAAAAACCTAATGCCACCCTCTTCCAGGGAACTGACAAAAAAAATTGCATCAGAATTTGATCAGAATTAGCAGAATGTTTTCTTATTAGTGGGCTGGTGTTTTGAAATATATGACTGACTTATTCAGTACCGCTATTTACACGATTTATGTTCAAGCATGTTAATATTTTGCTTGTAAACTAAGTGACTTTTATGAGGCTCTGATTATTGTTAGCTTCCATGTTCATAACACACAAAATATTTTTAAAAGAACTGAATTCACTGATGACTCTCATACAGCCACTCAAAGGTCTCAGAAGGTCGGTCATCGCATTGCAAACAACACGGTTGTCTCTCGCCTTCATTACATGAGTCTTCACAAGGTTGTATGAATCGTTGCTTCTCCATCTCACAGATGTTATGAAGTACACAACATGCTGCCACAACTGTAGGCATGAAAGAGTGGTGAATGTCTGACCATTTTGCCAGGATGCGCCATCTTCCTTTCAGGTGTCCGAATGTGTGCTCCACCTTAACTCTCGATCCATTCAAGTGACAGTTGAATGCTCCCTGTTCTTCTGACAAATTGGGTCCAGAATAACCTTTTATGAGCCAAGCCAGTAGTGGATAGGCTGGGTCTCCTGCCACTGGCAGAGGCACCTGGACTCCCTCCACAACAGTTGTAGCCTGGGGGTGTCTCTCGGGGTGTCTGAGTAATACAAATATAGCAGAGCTCATTTACTGTGCAGGTCAAAAGATTTGACACACCTCACGTATTTTCATTATTTAATTTTTTTTAAGTAAATTGCAAATATTTCAAATTCTTCATTTAATACCCCCAATACATTTTCTTTTGTATAAATGATGTTAGTAGTGATAGTGATGTTAGATAACATAGTGATGTTAAATAATATTTTTGACTAAAGAAACCTGTTAATATAGATGTTACCATTTTCTTAAGTGCAGCATATAGTTCATATAGTTGTAAGACACATAACAACAATTGTTAGCTTGTTTTAATCATGACAGCACTTTAACAAATTATCTTCATGTTTTATCACAGTTTTCTTTTGTCAAATAAAATTAGATTAACTAATATTTTTTACAGTGCACAACTTTGAAAGACATTTCATTGTGTGTAAAGCTATTTTCGGCCTGGTAAAGGATGTTGAATGGTTAGGCTTACCTGTACAGATCTGAGGCTGCAAACACAGCTGCGTCATGGGCACTTCCAGGAGTGCCAACACACTTTCACGCTTTCGTGTCGGAACCGGTGGTCGGTGGCAACCTGGGATGGGCGCAACATCAGGACCAATGAATCCACACAGCATCTCAAACGTCGGCCGTGTCATTCTAAAATGTTGCAGCCAGAGACTTTCTGTAAAGTGTCTCTCCACAACTTCCTCCCAGAACGCCTTATTGCGTGGTCTCCCCCAGACCCTTGGACTTCGTCGCGTAAGGGTAGTTACTTCGAGCCCTATCAGATGAGAAACTGCTTCATTCTGCCGTCGTCTTCTGATATTTCGGATACTTGCAATTATTTGTGAAATTGAAATGAAATTAAGCTGGCAAATTTCAATAAACTGCCTGAATACTCTCTCCATTTTATTTTTATTTTTTGGTCTGTTTGTTTGGTGTTGGGGGGTGTGCTGACTTGTGGAACCCCAAAAGGTAGATTTTGCGATATTTAAAACAAAATGTGTATGGAAACGGCTCAAGGGCAGATTTTTTTTGCAATACACCAAAACATATGCCACAAAACGCTTTCGTCATTCGTGACGTCATCACGCACACCATCTTATCGGTAAAAGGCCAATTGAATGGAAACAGGCTGGAGACGGCAAATTTCGTAATGTTTTCTTTTTTTCGCTTATTCACTTTGTCGATAACAAAACAGTGCAAAAAGTGGATGTAAACTTGGCTATTGAGAGCCATTGAGTGATGGTTGCAGATAAATTCAAGTGAAACATTGTAGTTAAACGAATTCATAATCACAATACTGAAATTACAGTAGGCCTACAAATTTAGAACTGAAACAAATGTAGGCTTCTACTGTTGCTTCAAATTGAAGCAACGTAGGCTAAATGTTAACATTGTGTGTCCAAATTTTCAATTATTTAGAAAGGCTATGCATGTCAATAGGTTATGTGTCTTATACTTCGTGTTACTTTAATTTGTCAGTAGATTTATTAACTGAGACATAACAGTGAAATGAAACGTAAAATTAAAACATTGATCAGGACTTGCTAACCGATGTTAGTCGTCTGCATTTGTGTTTTAGCATTCTTTATTAAGAATTAAATAGGCGTACAGTAGGTTTTTATGTTTTAATTAGGTAGGTTTTATGCATAATTTCCTTTAATAAATAATGAAAACGTGTCAACATAAAACATTGCACTAGAAAAATATTAAGCTACATCGAAGAGGCTTTGCATGAGCATAAGACATTAAGCTCATTCTCTATACAGCATTCAGACAATAGCTTTGTGGTCAACGCAACAACATGCGAATCTCAGCTCTACCATATTCATAATTTTGTCTCTCGTTAAATATTTGTCAAAAATAAAAACTTTTGAAATGTTCATTTTTTTATTCGAAACACTTTTCGGAGATTTGTTGTGTTTGATTTGATTTGTTGTGTTTTCCTGTCATTTTTATTAATAGCCGTTTAGACAATATAACATTAACCGATGTTGGCCGACAGCGTTTATGTTTTACCGTTCTTGATGCTTAAATGTCAATCAAGCGTTTTGTTTAATTATCAATGGCACATTACAACATAAATTTGCTACATTCCAGGACAGATTGTCAGCCGACCGTACCAGAAAATGAAGATGATGAATCTTGTTAGATCTGCTAAATTATTGTTTTGTGAATCATTCACGAAATTGAGATGACTGACAGTGATACCCGGCCATAGCAACGAAATATTTTTTTTCAAAACTGATCCATACACTGAATAAATCAGAAAAAAGACTGATTTTGTTGACTTGGCTACATAAAATAACAGACTAACTAAATAGTATTGCTTTTAATATAAAAACCAATGTAAATGTAAATTTTCTTGCTGACATTTATAATCATTTACTATTTTAAGTTGCCTTTCATTTAGTTTCAATAAAAGTGACCAATAATCACAATGATATAGAATTAAAGTTGAGAATGTAAAATGTTGTGCTTAAGTTTTTGCCTATTTTTTTCTATAAAGCGAAGAAACAAATATATTTTCACATATCAAAGAACCAAAAAACTCTTGCTTTGTAAAAATATAACTTCATCATAGCGATTTTTTTTTTTTTTACGTTACTGTATGTGTCACTATAATAGATTTCCCCTGTATCTGGATATTTTTTTATATATGATTGACAGATTTTTACACTGTTGTGCAGTAGTTTTGGCGCTACATTTGTCTTTAAACAGTTTGACATTAAATATCTCCTACCCTTTTTCCAGTTAACCAGATGCAATCTCTCAAGAATATACATTCCTTAGCAATCCTCGTTATAAAACCTAATGCCACCCTATTCCAGGTAACATGTAAGAACTGATTTTCCTGCTAAAACAAAACTCACCCTGCAATAAAGCCATAAAATGCACCCTGGACAGGAGATAGCAAAGACAGAGCACAGGACATTGCCCTTCCCAAACTTATCTCCTTGTCTCCTTGTTTGACTTCAACAAATCCCCCCTCTCCCTCCTCAAGTCACTGAAAGTGCATTAAGAATGTCTATATAACACATATGGTGTATCTTGTGAATATATTGTTTTTCCTTTTCATGTTTGGTATCATTTTAAGTGTCTCAGTGCGATTGGTAAAATGGTCTTAATTTCATTGCAGTCATTGGTTTAATGAGAAAGATTGAGAACTTAGGAGAAACCTGTTCTCCTCTCTGGGTGATGTCTCTTAAAGATATCTCCCGAAACCAGGTGCTTCCCCCTGGGGTACATCTAAACAATATTTGTATAACCCTTCTGTTCTGGTCTGGGTATTTAAGGCTAGGTGACAGACCAGTCTTTGGGACCCTTTACCAGGATCCCCCATACAGTGCTGTTCCAGTGTTTTCCTGTTGGAAAGCCCTGACACACCACTCTGTGTCTCTGTCAGGAAAACATTACTTACTTTTAGAGTCATCTTTGAGTAAATTATGTCTTGTATTTTTCTGAATTGGCTTTTAATCATTTAATTGTGTAATTGGCATGATACATTTTTACCTGACAAATAAATGTTACATCTTGATTTATGCTGAAGTTTTCTGAAATCATTATTTTAGTAGACTATGAGGAGGCTGGTGCTACCGCAGCTCTGTGTCCAGGATAGGTCAAACTAAAGGCGCATATGAACGGAGCAGTAGGCACGTCATCTGAAGACCTTTTGATTTCTGTCTATCACCGACTTGGCAAGTTGTACGGAAGTGGCTAAATAAACGACACTTTTTTGTATGCGTGAGCAGTAGGCAACCGACTTGAGAGGTATTAGCAAACCCTGCACCCTCTGACCAAGATCAGACTGGCGAGGCTGTGTCCGTGAGATCCACGATGTTTTTGATGTCATTTTGTTTTTTCATACACTGTAATAAAAATTCTAGTAGGTTCAACTAATTATTTTTTAGTAAATACTTTCACAGATCTTTTTACATTCACTCAATTTCCCTCTTCAAAGTGTTGTAGTTAGTTTTTTAGTTTTTTTTACACAAATTTGAATCCAACTTTAAAAAGTAGAAAACTAGTTTTATAGTTAATTCATCTAAAATGTATTAATCAGGATTTAATATTTGGGAACCATAACTAGAAATTGATGTTGAATTAAATATATTTATTAATAATTTTATAATGAGGTTAACAAATGAACCCCCTCCTTGAACTGCCACCTTACCGTGGTGGAGGAGTTTGAGTACCCGAATGACCCTAGGAGCTATGTTGTCTGGGGCTATATGCCCCTGGTAGGGTCTCCCAAGGCAAACAGGTCCTAGGTGACAGGTCAGACTAAGAGCGATGATGCCGACAAATGCAAGGGCCGTGACGTCGCCTGGCATGGCGCAGCAGGGGCCCCACCCTGGAGCCAGGCCCGGGGTTGGGGCTCGTATGCGAGCGCCTGGTGGCCGGGCCTCCCCCCATGGGGTCTGGCCAGGCTCAGCCCGAAGGAGCAACATGGGGCCACCCTCCCGCGGGCTCACCACCTACAGGAGGGACCGTAAGGGGCCGGTGCATAGTGGATCGGGCGGCAGTCGAAGGCGAGGGCCTCGACAACCCGATCCCTGGACACGGAAACTAGGAACTAGAGATAGTCGGGATCACCTCCGCGCACGGCATGGGCTGTGGAACCACACTCCTTGAGAGAGGATGGACTCTTTACCACTCTGGAGTTGCCCATGGTGAGAGGTGGCAAGCTGGTGTGGGTTTGCTTACAGCCCCCCAGCTCAGCCACCATGTGTTGGAGTTTACCCCGGTGAACGAGAGGCTTCCCTGCGCCTTTGGGTCGGGGATAGGTCTCTCACTGTCGTGTGCGCCTATGGGCCAAACGGCAGTGTAGAGTACCCGGCCTTCTTGGGGTCTCTGGGAGGGGTGCTGGAAAGTGCTCAGACTGGGGACTCCGTCGTTCTACTGGGGGACTTCAATGCCTACGTGGGCAGCAACAGTGACACCTGGAGGGGCGTGATTGGGAGGAACGGCCCCCCTGATCTGAACCCGAGTGGTGTTCAGTTATTGGACTTCTGTGCTAGTTACAGCTTGTCCATAACGAACACCATGTTCAAGCATAAGGGTGTCCATCAGTGCACATGGCACCAGGACACCCTAGGCCGGAGATCAGTGATTGACTTTGTGGTCGTTTCATCTGACCTCCGGCCGTATGTCTTGGACATTCGGGTGAAGAGAGGGGTGGAGCTGTCAACTGATCACCACCTGGTGGTGAGTTGGATTCGATGGCGGGGGAGGAAGCTGGACAGACTCGGCAGACCCAAACGTACTGTGAGGGTCAGTCGGAACGTTTGGCCGAATGCCCTGTCAGAGAGATCTTCAACTTCCACCTCCGGCAGAGCTTTGACCGGATCCCGAGGGAGTCTGGAGATATTGAGTCCAAGTGGACCATGTTCTCCATCTCCATTGTCGAGGCGGCCACTCGGAGCTGTGGCCGTAAGGTCTCCGGTGCCTGTCGAGGCGCCAATCCCCGAACCCGGTGGTGGACACCGGAAGTAAAGGATGCCGTAAAGCTGAAGACGGAGTCCTATTGGGCCTGGCTGGCTTGTGGGACTCCTGAGGCAGCTGATGGGTACCGGCAGGCCAAGCGGACTGCAGCCCGGGTGGTTGTGGAGGCAATAAATCGGGCTTGGGAGGAGTTCCGTGAGGCCATGGAGAAAGACTACCGGTTGGCCTCGAAGAGATTCTGGCAAAGGAGGGAGAGGGAAGCAGTGCCCTACCAACACTGTTTACAGTGGCGGTGGGCAGCTGTTGACTCGACTGGGGATGTCATCGGACGGTGGAAGGAATACTTCGAGGATCTCCTCAATCCCACCGACACGTCTTCCATTGAGGAAGCAGAGGCTGAGGGCTCGGAGGTGGACTCGTCCATCACCCAAGCTGAAGTCACCGAGGTAGTCAAGAAACTCGGCAAGGCACCGGGGGTGGATGAGATCCGCCCCGAGTACCTTAAGTCTCTGGATGTTGTGGGGCTGTCTTGGCTGACACGCCTCTGCAGCATCGCGTGGCAGTCAGGAACAGTGCCTTTGGACTGGCACCCGGGGTGGTGGTCCCTCTTTTTAAGAACGGGGACCGGAGGGTGTGCTCCAACTATAGGGGGATCTCACTTCTCAGCCTCCCCGGGAAAGTCTATGCCAGGGTACTGGAGAGGAGAATACGGCCGATAGTAGAACCCCGGATTCAGGTGGAACAGTGCGGTTTTCATCCTGGTCGTGGAACACTGGACCAGCTCTATACCCTCTCCAGGGTGCTGGAGGGTTCATGGGAGTTTGCCCAACCAATCCACATGTGCTTTGTGGATTTGGAGAAGGCATTCGACTGTGTCCCTCGCGGCATCCTGTGGAGGGTGCTCTGGGAGTTTGGAGTCCGGGGCCCTTTGCTAAGGGCTATCCGGTCCCTGTACGACCGGAGCAGGAGCTTGGTTCGCATTGCCGGCAGTAAGTCAGACTTGTTCCCGGTGCATGTTGGACTCCGGCAGGGCTGCCCTTTGTCGCCGGTTCTGTTCATAATTTTTATGGACAGAGTTTCTGGAGGGTGTCAGGTTTGGGGACCACATGTTCATTTTCTTGTATTTGAGGCGTGGTTTACGAATGCCCAGAGCCGTTTATTGGGCGCTATGAATGTCTATCAAATGCGCCTGTACGTAGCTCATAGCCAATCGCTTCAATTATACCAGATGACGTATGTAGAGTGACAGAAATTCGACGAGGAAGAAGAAGTTGGGTCAGAGATTTTTTTGTACACGATGGCGTTCAGCGAATATTGCCGTTTGTGCAAGATAAACATGAGGGTAGAAGGTAACTTCGCGTCTGATGCCATGTTGAATCCATAGATATAAACAAACTGCTTCGGTGTCGTCATCGTCTTGCTACTCCCTCCCCGTTCTGTGATTGGTTCCCTTTTTCAGGGGAAAATCTGGTCCATGGTGTCCAGGCTGCCTACCAGCGTGAATAAAATCGCGCTACGAACAAGGCAGCATGGGGAAACCCAGGCTATTACCAAACAATAAATCACCAGGTTTAGGCGGCTTCCCACCAGAATTCTACAAACATTTTTGGTCAACTATTTCACCACAGTTTTTAGTTATGTCAGCAGAAATTAAAAATAGCTTGTCTATCCCACAGCATATGAACACAGCATTAATCTCCGTCTTACTCAAACCAAATAAAGACCCAGCATTATGCACAAGTTATAGACCCATATCCCTTATCAATACTGACATGAAAATAATTAGTAAAACCTTAGCCTCATGGTTAGAAACAGTCATTTCAAGTCTTATTCACCCAGATCAAACGGGTTTCATTCAGAGCCGGCTTCAGACTGCGCTCAGCAGGGGGGCATTTATTTTCAATGGGTGGGCACTAGGTATGGGGACTTTTTTTCGGATATCAGATATCCTATATTTATTATTGCTACTGCCTTTTCTGTTAGCTATTACCATGAAGTGATGCAAGTTGCAACCCATACAATAAACACATAAACCATTACACATTGTTGCAAGATGTGCAACTCTTAAGAAATTTGATTAAATAAGGGTTAAATAGGCCTATACAAAAAAATTACAAGACCGACTCTGACCACAGCTTTATTATAAACAAAGCTAACGAACATGCTCACAGTCTCTCACTGACAGGTCAGGATAGTAGTTTAACTGCTATCTCACTGGCGGAAGAGAGAAAAAAAGCTACACATCTTTATTCTGCTTTGCTCTAACATAAGCGTTCACAGTAGCCTACTATTAAAAAAGCATCATGTAACGTTAGTTACCTTCATCAAAACAAATTAAAAACACCCACAACATACACAACATACACAACATACACAGAGATTATTCTACAATTTCCATTTACAAGAAAATATAGGCTAAAACAGCTGTTTCTCCACGGCGGGAGTGACATTTCAGGACAATGGACAGCGCAAAACTGAACTAAATAGGCCTACTAAACTATTATTAGTCTCATCATCACAACATAACGTGACAACACAATATAGTGAACTTTGACAGTACATAATGCCAGTTAGATAAATACACTAACAACCGGCCAGCATGAAACTTTAAATTTAACTTGCAGTTAGAAAAGCTGAAGACGCCGCTTGTTAGCTGATTGGAACTTCCTGAGAACAGCGTCCTTCCATTCACCACAACACTTTTTTGTTAAGTCCTTCTCGAATGCAAGTTGAACTAGTCTGGCCTTTCTTGTGTGAAGCATGCTCCTTCTGTGTTCTGAAAACACATTTTTGAGCGTGGAGAACGAATTTTCGCAGGTCGCGGTAGAAGCACCAAATACCAAAGCCAGTTGGAGTGCCGTCAACGCAGTGGGCATCGCCTTAAGCGTTTTGTAATGTTTGGACAACAGTCTCTGAACTGTCCATTTCTCCTCTGAGTCGTCTTCCATTTGGGACTGGAGAAATCGACGTGCGACGCAGAACTCCGACTCCACTATCTCCATTCCTGCTAAATCCATAATGTGTTTGAGTTTTTTCACATCCAGAAAAGTTATATTTTCTGGGTCAAGAGCTTCCAATGCACTTATCAGCTTCCCATTGCGCTTGCTGAAACGCACATCCATTTCTCCAAGTACGGCATCAATCGCACTGAAAAAAAGTCTCTTCAGCTCTGACTTGTCGTCGTTATTTGTGTCGTTTTGTCCCACACTCTCCTCAAGAACGTACTCCTCCAGGTTCCTGTTCATAACACGTCTCCTTTTGCTGGGTTGTATGGGCTCGTTGTTGTTGGTAGCAGTACTCCAGAGCTCGGTAAATGCATCGTCGCATCTCAGATCACGAACACAGTCTATCGCGCTGTGCACGAGTTTCACTGCATTCAGTAGGTCCATTTCCTTCGCCTGTAGCTGTTTGTTAGGCGAGTCCAGAAGCAGTAATATCTTGTGCACACTATGTCCAATGAACACAAAGCTGCGCTCCTTTATCTGGTGTAAAAGGCCAGTTGCCAGCACTCTCACTTCTGATCCAAAGGCCCGAGAGCTGCTCGTCTATGACAGTACCGCAATGATATCCTCCAAGTTTTTAAGGATCACAGAGACCGTTGCTAGATGGCCTGTCCAGCGTTGGTCAAGGAGGCGCTTCAGGGTATCACCTTTATAGTGAGTGGAAACGGTGGGCTTTCTCAGGAAATTATAAAGCATGCCACACACATTAAAGAAGTCACCAATTGCTTCTTCAGCCGACAGAGCATGAACGACCACAAGGTGCAGCTGGTGGTTAAAGCAGTGGATGTAAGGGATTTCTCTGCCAAGTCTATCCTGTAGCAGTTTTTGGACTCCTCCGTGTTTCCCAGACATGAGGGATGCACCGTCATAGCACTGACTCAATATCTTTGCACTGCTGAGCCCCGCTTTTTGAAGTTCTTGTAATATGGTGTCAGTGAGTGTCCCTGCGTCCCCAGCTTCTGCAGTGGCCATGGTAAGCAGACGTTCTGTCACCTTACAACTGTCCTCTGATATGAACCGGATGACTATTGAAATGTTCTCACACCCAGTGGAGTCACGAGTCCCGTCAACTTTGATCGTGAACCACTGCGAGCCTATGTCACGTACAATAGCATCCGTTATGACACTGCTCATTGCCTCAAGTAGTTCGTTTTGTATTTCGTGACTTGTGTATGTTGCGTTGCGAGGTATTGTTTTCACGACTTTAACCAGCTGCTGGTCTTTTCGGAGGGTGTATTCAAATAGAGAAAGGAACAGTCCACTCCCCCCCTCTGACATACTATCAAAGGCATCTAGCTTACCTCTCAAAGGTAGTTGATTTGTTGCCAGAAACTTCAAAATGTCAATAATGGCAGACATGTAGTATCGGTTCCTTGAAAGCTGCTCTGTGTTAATCAATTTGGAAATCTCTGTGTCCGTCTCTGTGCGTTTCCCTCGTTCCCTCCAAGCGGCAACGCATGTCAGGTGCTCTTTGGAAGTGGCATGTTTATGGAAGCCTTTGTTGGATTCGTTTGCATGCTTCCAGTTGCAATATCCCTTTGTGATAAAAACTGAATCAACATTGGTATATGCTGTCGCTGACCGAAATTTCCTACAAGGAAAACAAAAAGCGCTGTCTGTGTTCACAGAGTATTCCAGCCAGTCTCTTCCATGGTACCATGTACTCACAAATGAGCGTTTTTTCCCATTATAAAGGCGGCTTGGATACTTGTCCAGTTTCACCTGGTTGGGCTTTTCGTCACCGAGATCCTCAGGTGGACCTTGAGGTGTAGGAAGGTCTGGTCCAAATGTAGTGGAGCTGGAGCTACAGGTGCTAGCTTGGGAAGCTGCGATGTTAGCGGCCACGCCGCCGCCGCCGGCCACGGAGTCACAAATGTTAGCCGGGCTGTTGTCGTTGTCTTGTTGTATGGGGTCAGCAGAATCGTTAATCGACGTGGAAGGAGAAACTGTGGTTTTTAACCATTTTCTAATGTCCATTTTTGGACAGTTTTCATCTGTTTGCTTTGTTTTGAATGCAGCCAGGAATTGCGCCAACTGAAAGTCATTTCATTCATGTATTAACGTGCAAGTGTTTGGGGGGGGCGGCAGGGGGGTTTCCTCACTGTGGTTTTATGTTGGCTAAGCTTTATTATATTTTCAGCTAATGAGCAGTTTGTAGACATATTTGTATTATTTCTCACTAAAATGTAAATTAAACTGATATTATTTTGTAAATTATATCATAATTCAATTTGGGGGGGCATAAAAGACATTTAGGGGGGGGCATTGCCCCCTAATGCCCCCCCATACCGCCGGCGCTGGTTTCATTAAAGGATGTCACTCATCAGACAACATGCGTCACTTATTTAACATCATGAATATTAGCAAACCACAAAAAATACTACAATTATTGTATCACTAGACGCGGAAAAAGCATTCGATAAAGTCAATTGGAATTTTCTTTTTGCAACATAAGAAAAATTTGGTTTTGGAGAATCATTCATTCATTGGATTAGAACATTGTAGAGTACACCCAAGGCCTCAGTTATCACTAACGACATCATTTCAATTGCAACGAGGGACCAAACAAGGATGTCCACTCTCTCCACTCCTATTTGCAATATTCATAGAACCCTTAGCAGCCACAATTAGACAAAATGATAATATCACAGTTTTTTCAACAAATAAAAGCACTCATAAAATCTCACTATATGCAGATGATATTTTACTGTACCTACAAAAACCAGAAAAGTCACTCATAGAAACTGTCAATATCATCAATAATTTTTCTGAAATATTATATATAATAATAATATATAATTCTACCAATAAATAAAATTACAATGTATAGAAAATCAGAATATCTCATTTAATATAGGCAATATCACATATCTGGGAATACACATCTCTCCCAACCTATCAGATTTATTTAATCTTAATTTCATTCCATTACTTAAATGTATAGAAGATGACTTAAAACGTTGGATGAATCTGCCATTATCGCTTATAGGAAGAATCTCAACAATAAAAATGGTCATATTACCAAAAATTAACTACCTATTTACAATGATGCCATTCCAACCTTCTAAGAAGTGGTTAGATACATTAAATAGCAAGATAAATTAATTCTACTGAAAAAAACAACAAAAAAAACAAGAATAAGCATTACCACATTACAGAAAAACAAAGATATGAGAGGATTGGGGCACCCAGCTTCCAGTATTATTATCTAGCTGCACAATTACTCTCTACAAATGTATCTACAAATGGATAAACGGCAATCATATCCATAGCTCATGGTTAGACTTAGAACAGGCAGACTGTAAAAAAATGTCATTATCAGACCTACCATACATTACTGATGTGATTAAGGCTCATAATTTATACAACAATACGACAATTCGTACAACATTAGCATGGTGGAAACTCATAATCCAATAACGCCACACTCTTTCTCTCCTATATGGCATAACCCAGATTTTTACCATTAATAAATCTTCACTTATTAATGAAAAATGGAAAATTGCTGGCATCACACATTTACATTGTACATTCTTGGATAATAATTTCATTCATTTTACAGAATTGAAAGAAAAATATAATTAAGGCAAAGATCAGTATTTTTATTACAGACAAATTACCTATGCTATTAAAACTAAGATTGGCAACCTTCTTCCTAAAACTCCACCTCTTATTGAAAAAATGTAAAAAATCAGCAACACAAAAAAAACGACTATCCAAATTATACACTATATTAACAAATACAGAGACAACATGTTCAATACCTATTACACAATGGGAAAATGACCTTAACATAAAAACAGATGTTAATTTATGGAAACAAGTCTGCTTAAATACATTTAGTTTAAGCAGAAATACTAATGTTCAACTAATCCAATTTAAAGTAATACACAGAACACATTTAACCTGACATAAACTGTTTAAAATGGGATTATCAGAATCAAATAAATGCGAACACTGCAATCTCAAAACACAAGATGATTACTTTCATGCCATCTGGTCCTGTCCCCCAGTTGCCAAATTTTGGAAAGAAATTATAGGAAAATTATCCATTTACCTTAAATGTAATATCCCGGCAAACCCGACATTATATTATGTATTCTAGGAGACACATTACAAATAAACCCTCCACTGGAACATACAACACCCTTACTTCTGTCTCTAGCTATCACCAAGAAAATAATTTTGATCAATTGGAAAAACAAAAATAAAATCAATATTACACAATGGCAACAGCTATTAATGGCTATTACTTAACCATAGTATCAAAGAAAAACAGACGGCCATCCTCAAACACAAAATAATTAAATTTAAACAAATATTTGGCACCATTACAGAATCCCTAAACATTAGTGTGCATTGATAGGTGAGTTAATGCCTCTCCAATTACCTATATTATGAAAAACAGGCAGATCATGCATGCATCAACGTTATTGAATACCCTCAGAATAACCTGTAATACTATATCAGGAAATGTAAAGGATAAAGACGTCAGATATATTTGTGGTATTGTTTTGCATTTTACTAGTTAATATATTATGTATGTGTAGGGCGTGTACGTATATACCTAAGACATTTTATTATTATTGTTATTAATATTTCTACTATCAGGTATATAACTATATGAAGGTGTATATGTAGGTATGTCTATGTGAGTGGGTATATGGGTATGTATGTTTGTTGGTATATATGTAAATGTATGTATGTATTCTACTTATGTATTTATTTATTTTTTATCGCTTTTTCTTTCATCCTTCCTGGTTCTCCTGTCCCCCCTTTGCTACAATATAGCAAGAAATCGATTCAACCAGGCAGTAGCCATCTTAACTTCCCATCCCCCCCATTTTCACTTCCATCTCTTCTTTTCTACTTTTCTCTTCTATCTGTCACCATCTATATCCCTTCTTCTCTGCATATGCCCCTTTTTCCTTTTTTTTCCTTTCTTTATTTCTACTTTATATGTATATGTGTATGTATGTGGGTGTATTTATATGTATGTATATGTATGTGTATGTATATGTGTGTGTGTGTGTGTGTGTATGTATATGTATATATATGTATATATGTGTGTGTGTGTGTGTATATGTGTATTATTATTTTTTTTTACAATAAATAATAAATGATAGCAATAACATCACACAAGCACTACTTTACAAAAACACACATTCTGGAAGGAGAGACGTGCAAGGTGTCTATGTATATATATGTATGTAGATGTGTATGTGTGTATGTATGCATGTATGTACACTCACCTAAAGGATTATTAGGAACACCATACTAATACTGTGTTTGACCCCCTTTCGCCTTCAGAACTGCCTTAATTCTACGTGGCATTGATTCAACAAGGTGCTGAAAGCATTCTTTAGAAATGTTGGCCCATATTGATAGGATAGCATCTTGCAGTTGATGGAGATTTGTGGGATGCACATCCAGGGCACGAAGCTCCCGTTCCAACACATCCCAAAGATGCTCTATTGGGTTGAGATCTGGTGACTGTGGGGGCCATTTTAGTACAGTGAACTCATTGTCATGTTCAAGAAACCAATTTGAAATGATTCGAGCTTTGTGACATGGTGCATTATCCTGCTGGAAGTAGCCATCAGGATGGGTACATGGTGGTCATAAAGGGATGGACATGGTCAGAAACAATGCTCAGGTAGGCCGTGGCATTTAAACGATGCCCAATTGGCACTAAGGGGCCTAAAGTGTGCCAAGAAAACATCCCCCACACCATTACACCACCACCACCAGCCTGCACAGTGGTAACAAGGCATGATGGATCCATGTTCTCATTCTGTTCACGCCAAATTCTGACTCTACCATCTGAATGTCTCAACAGAAATCGAGACTCATCAGACCAGGCAACATTTTTCCAGTCTTCAACTGTCCAATTTTGGTGAGCTCGTGCAAATTGTAGCCTCTTTTTCCTATTTGTAGTGGAGATGAGTGGTACCCGGTGGGGTCTTCTGCTGTTGTAGCCCATCCGCCTCAAGGTTGTGCGTGTTGTGGCTTCACAAATGCTTTGCTGCATACCTCGGTTGTAACGAGTGGTTATTTCAGTCAAAGTTGCTCTTCTATCAGCTTGAATCAGTCGGCCCATTCTCATCTGACCTCTAGCATCAACAAGGCATTTTCGCCCACAGGACTGCCGCATACTGGATGTTTTTCCCTTTTCACACCATTCTTTGTAAACCCTAGAAATGGTTGTGCATGAAAGTCCCAGTAACTGAGCAGATTGTGAAATACTCAGACCGGCCCGTCTGGCACCAACAACCATGCCACACTCAAAATTGCTTAAATCACCTTTCTTTCCCATTCTGACATTCAGTTTGGAGTTCAGGAGATTGTCTTGACCAGGACCACACCCCTAAATGCATTGAAGCAACTGCCATGTGATTGGTTGATTAGATAATTGCATTAATGAGAAATTGAACAGGTGTTCCTAATAATCCTTTAGGTGAGTGTATATGTGTATATATGTGTGTATGTGGAGATATGTATGTTCATCCATATTGCTTTATGTATTAGGTTGTTTTTGTACGTTTGTTTATTTGTTTACCCATTGGTTTCCTTCCCAACAGGGGTTCTCAACTCAAGTTTTATTTATGTACCCCAACTTTTCCCTTCAAACTTCAAAATCGTCCGACATTTTTGTTTTAATTTATTATTATTTGTATTTTTTTCGTGACCTTTCCAACGTGATAACGTAATACATGGCGCATCTCAGAGATGGTACAAGACGGGCATTTGTGGTTAAAAAGTATATATATATATTTTTTTTTTAAATGACCGATTGAGGATCCATGGAGGGGTATATAAAAGATAACTGATGGATAACAAGATTAATTTGGAAGCGAGGGTTTATAGATCACAATGCAAATGAGAGAAGCCTCATGTTACGGTCGTCACGATCGCAGATGAAAAACATCCAGGATCAACACTGTTCAGGTACTGCAGTGTAATTTTAATTAATTTACATTTAACCAGTTTATATGGAGAGGTACATAAATCATAAATACACATGCCCCAAAGATTGACGGCCCTGTAGTGGCTCAGATCCAGACTGAAGACATGGACCACACATGGGCCAACACTAGCCCAAGTCTCAGCCATTTAATAACCATAACAGGGCCAGAACTGGTTTTAATAGTGGTGCCGATTCTCAGCCATTAATAAACCATATCAACACCAGCTTTTAACCAGACCCTCATCCATTTAAAGGGTTACTTCACCCAAAAATGAAAATTCTGTCAGTAATTACTCACCCTCATATTGTTCACCCCGTAAGATGTTCGTTCATCTTCGGAACACAATATATTTTTTATTAAATCTGAGAGCTGGCTTCATAGAGGCTTCTATGGGATCGATATCAGAAGTTAGTAAAGACATTGTTAAAATAGTGCAAGTGACTACAGTGGCTCAACCTTAAGTCTATCAAGTGACGAGAATACTTTTTGTACTTTTGTCATTATAAAATGATATATTGTGGTATAATTTGATGATATTGATGACCCATGATATTCTGGGTTATGACAGTTGTGTAGATGTTTTTGAGCACCTAATCCGTCCCCGACCCCTAAACCTAACCATTTCTCAATATAAAACACGTAACGGGCAGAAAAGTACAGTCAAGATAATCAATTTTTTTAAAAATCAAAAATTTTGAGTCTTCCAAGGCCAAACGATTGCGTTGTTTATGTAACAGACCCTAAATTGATCACCGTCTCCATCCACTGCAACGCTCCAATCTTGCACACATTTAAGTATCGCCAGCTGAAGAAGCGTTACGTCAGTTTCATCATGAAATACCATTGGCTCTTGTGGCCGATTGTCACATGCTAATATTCAGATTCATCTTTGAGTTTGGTGAGGCCGTGTTCACGGAGCAGAAATGTTTTCACTCTGTTCCTCACACAATGTTATCGTATGGCTTCAGAAGAAATGCAGCACGAGTCATTTGTAGTACTTGGATACTGCTCTGATGGTCTTTTGTCCCCCCACATAAAACATGCAACAGGCAGATAAAGTATGACTTACAGTATCTATTGGTGAGACGTTGTTAGATTTAGGGTAGGGGTGGGGGTTAGGTGCCAGATAGGCCTACATAGAAACAATAAAATACGAGGTCAGAATACAAAATGTAAGACTGAAAATCCAGATAAGACTGAACACAAGAGCTCTCACAAAATCAGATTCCATGTAATAAAACAATAAATCTTTTCTGAAGAAAAGATGATGAAGCAAGGACACAGAAATCTTCTCTCCTTACCCATCCTAAACCCTCCTCTGCCCGCTCCTTTTCCTTTCACCCTGGCTGAAAGTTCACTAAAAATGGCCAATAGACCACATATGTATCTTGTCAAGTCATCTTTATTTATATAGCGCTTTTTACAATACAGATTGTTTCTGCTGTACAGCAGATCTAGAAGAAAATAGTCCAGCTTTAGTGAGTTCAGTGATGGTTCATTTTTGTTGTAAAAAAGTTATTTAGTTGATTTCTCAGCTTCCACACCTACATGTACTGTCATAGCCTAGTCATTACCCACTTTGGTGTAGTTGTGCTTTAAAAGGCAGCTCTGCACTACTTGGTGTAAGTCACTGTTCCCAGCAGAACCACTGGAAGCTGCTTCAGAAACACTTGCCTTCTCCAGCCTCTCTCTCCTCGAGTCATTATTCAAAATGAGCAAGATCATTGTTTATAGCCAAAAGGGCTTCGAGGGTGGAACAGCTGAATTCAAGTGGTGTATTATGAGAAGAATTTTTCTGGAAAGCAGCGAGTGTTTGAATATGAACCGGATCCCTTTGGAAAGAACGAGGCAGGTGGTGGGGAAAGACTGATCTTGACCAGAAACGATGACTGTGACTCCAACAAGTCTGAAGAAACTTCATGCAATTGGACTCAACCTTATCATTTGATGATATCTGTGTAAAGACATAAACTGTACATGTTAATTTGGCGAATGTTATATAATTAGAATTTTATTAGAAAAAGTTTTAAGCTGCTGGTTGTTTGGCTTTTCATCAGTAGTGATCAGTATCAGTAAACATATGCAATGAAATACAGTTTTGGAACAGTTTCTACTACAGATCATATTGTATTTGAATGTATTTCCCCTGTTTGATGAGAGTGAAATATTGAAAGGGATTTTGGATTTATATTATGCTGAGAAAGAGACAACAAATGCTACAGTTTTACCCTGTCAACTCAGAAAATAAAGACTCTGAAAGATCGTAATGCTCCTTGTTTCAATTCTCTTTTTTCTACTTTTATATTTTTCATTTAGCAGATGCTTTTATCCAAAGCGACTTACAATTGAGGATTTCAAAGGAAGGAATTCATCTAAAAAGAGGCAATAAACAGGAGAAGTGCTATTAATACAGAGTTTCAGCCATCGTTCAAGCTAGAATAGGGAGGGATTAAGGAATAGTGAGAATCCCTGAATTTAAGGGAGAGGTGGGATGTCTGGAATAGACCAGTAAGAACTGACAGTGTTGAAACCGAGACACATTGCTTGTATATTTTCTGAATAGAAGATGTGTACATGAACATATATATGTGTGTGTGTGTGTGTGTGTGTGTGTGTGTGTGTGTGTGTGTGTGTGTGTGTGTGTGTCTGTGTTTGTGTGTGTATAACAATAATTGTACATGAGCATATATGTGTGTGTGTGTGTGTGTGTGTGTGTGTGTGTGTGTGTGTGTGTGTGTGTGTGTGTGTGTGTGTGTGTGTGAATATAACAATAATAACAATATATACATAGAACACAATGTAATTGACTGTTGCAATTTTGAGTGTTTGGGGGACGTGCAGAGAGTTCCTCAGGGGCAGGGGCTCAAATGTAAAAAGGGGGCATTATATATGAAGAGTTCAGATGCAAAAGCCTCTAAGTGCCATCTGAAATTTTCTTCTAGAATGCTATTATATACTATTATGTATATACTATTCCTGCATAATTCTCAAAAATGTTAAAATAATATAGTCCTTTCACATCATCATTTTGCGTGTTGTTGTCAGCCTACACTTCACACAATAGGCCTGTAGGTGGAGCCTGGGCTTCATTTAACAACTATGATAGTTTGATCAAATGGTAAACGGTATATCAATACACATAGGCTATATACAAGTGACTTGAATACTACTTACCATTAATGCTACTTTTGGTGCTGGTTTTGTGCAGTGCTTTGTAGTCAATTAACATCCATTCTTTCAACGACTCAGATTTAGATCGCTTCACAAATGTAAAAATTGTCTGTGTAACAGGACTGTAAGTCTCGCCTCGTAGGGGAAAATTAAAACATTACCCTGGAAGACTTAAAAGTGAAAGGATCTTAGTCCAGTGCTTTTGAGCCTCAATATGCACGTTATGTGCATATGTTTTACCTTACACTATTTTATGATACTACAGGAATAGGTAGTGTAGGCTTCAGGTATGTCGATACGGTGGCTTCCTGAAGTGCATGTGATGAAAAAAACTCAAATTCACATCCCCACCCACCTAATCCCAATAGTCGCCCCTACCCCAAGGTAAGTTCAAAAATAACTGTCAAATGTCTTAATTTTAACAATTAGTCATTTATTTTTATTCCCTTAGGAAATTATATTTCTCCTGGAAGGATTTTATTTCAATAGAATAAAATAACAAAAAGTAACAAAAATAAAATAGTTATTCAGGATTTCTTGTAAAACCTTCAAATGGTTAACACTTCAAAAAAACTCTTTTAACACCTCAGAAATGTTTCCTGAAAATTAATTTCAGTATTAGGGCACAAACTGATTTACAAACAACACTGGATGTTGATGTGTCTTATAGTTTAATCCAAATAATTTACTTCAAATAACTCATTCCATCCAAATGACTCACTTCAAATACGTAGATAACCTTGAAATCACGTAAACGATTCTTATGAATCAATTTTATGATTCAGTTTCCAATCGACTCAGTTATCACAAACACAATTCAAATTGACAGTTGAAACCCTCAGTTCATTCAAACACTCAGGCCCCATCCACACTACTGCGTTTTAGTTTAGAAACGGAGAATTAAAATGAATATGATAGAATTGATCTCCGTCCACATTAAAACGACTGAAAATGCGGATCACGTGACCATTCACCAACACTGGGCATGCGCGTGCCGGTGTAAACCTAGAGACTTTCAAACATAGACTGTAAAAAAATGCTTTCAAACATCAAAATGTCATTTATTAATATGTATTTGTGTCAAAATGACATATAAACATCTTTTCCTATTCTATTTTGCCTGGAAACGCTTCCAACACACTTGCGTGTCACATGAAAAATAGGCGTCGGTTCTATTTCTATCATGCACGCGTTTACCGCGCGAGTCGCGCTGGAGACGCGGCAGTTTCTTACTGTAAGAAACTGTTCCAGCGGGTGGAGTTTACTGGTACTGAATATTACCTGTGTATACTCCATGACTGATGACACCCAATCATAGAGCCGAGCGTGAGCCTCTGCGTCATCGTTTCTAAAGTCCTCCGTTTTGACCCGTCTTCACTAAAACGCCCTCCGGAGATTCAAAATGCAAAACGGGGTCGGCAGCGTTTCTAAACTTCTCCGTTTTAGGTCTTTGTTTTTGCCGTTTTAGTCTGGACGGGAGGTGCAAACGTAGCAAAAGGTCTCCGTTTCTAAACGAAAATGCAGTAGTGTGGATGGGGCCTCAGTTCGGTTCACTCTATATCAGTGAAGTGTTCGTGTGTGTGTGTGTGTGTATCAGAGGTGTCAAGTAACGAAGTACAAATACTTCGTTACCTTACTTAAGTAGAAATTTGGGGTATCTATACTTTATTGGAGTAATTATTTTTCTGACGACTTTTTACTTCTACTCCTTACATTTTCACGCAATTATCTGTACTTTCTACTCCTTACATTTTAAAAATAGCCTCGTTACTCCTATTTAATTTCGGCTTGTTTTCATTACGGCTTGTCGTCGTTAAAAAAAAAAAATTGGCCAATTACACAAACGGTTTAGATCTGAGTCCCGCCTCCTGAATACACATCGCCAAACTGATTGGCGTTGTGTTTTCTTTCTAACTTGTGAGAGGCTGTAGTCACATTTGGTTGTGCGCAGCGCCAAAACTCCTCCGAAGGAAACCTAGATGTGGTAAGCGAGGGAGAAATCGGGGCAAATCGCGTCAAATATTGATTTAGAGAGAGAGAGAGAGAGAGAGAGAGAGAATTAATTGCATTTTCTTTCCTTACATTACTTTTACTTTTATACTTTAAGTAGTTTTGAAACAAGTACTTTTATACTTTAACTTGAGTAAAAAGCTTGAGTTGATACTTCAACTTCTACAGAAGTCTTTTTAAACCCTAGTATCTATACTTCTACCTGAGTAATGAATGTGAATACTTTTGACACCTCTGGTGTGTGTGTATTAGGGCTTGCATAGACTAGTCGAGTATGCTGTCTCCTTCTTTCCACAAGTGCTTGCGCTCCCATGGCGTCTAATCAATCATTAATAATTAATCATACTGGTTATGAGCCATATTACTTACACATTTTAAATCGCCCAAAAAGGGAATACATAGCCCGTATATTTGTATCTCTATATATAGATAATTAACCACAACGAATTACAATCAATTATGAATATACAGATGGGCTATAGATCAAATTTGTGAATGCCTACTAAAATTATGTCACATCGAATAATTTGTTCGTCCACCAAACGAATTATGCAAGTTTCTTATCGACTCTCAAGGAGGATTATTCTACTTATAAACTCTCAAGAAAGGCTATTCCTCTGGCCATGAAGAATAACTTTCTTGTTTTATAAGATTACTAAGTTGTAGTCTTAATCAACAATATAAAGCTTGTAGCTAAGATCACACATTTAAGAGGCTTTGTTCTATGAGCAGCATACAGAGACAATCAAGCGAATAATGGGTTTTTAATAAATTAAACTATAAACATACAACTACATTTAACAAAGAATACATATATGAATAGTATAATGAAAGTAAAGAAAGAAAGAAAGAAAGAGCAGATCACAGAATGGCAAACTTATCACAAACAATGAACCTTTGAGAACCAGCAAAGAATCAAAATCACTTTAAGCAGGGGCAGATAATCTTAACGCATTTAAATCTTGCTAAAAAGAATACTTGCATTGATCTTTGTCGCTGAGCAGGAATGCGTGTCTGTGAGTGTCCGTTCTCGGTGTGCCCGTTAGTTGGGCGCGTTCTTCCGGTTCTTCCGGAGCTTGTGCAGTTTGCGGGAAGTTCAAATGGTTTACTTGTAAGAGTTGCCAGAAACGTAGTTTAAAGTCCGTTTCACTCGTAGGTAGAGATGAGTGAACACGAGACTAAAACAAGGCAAGAAGTCGGAGATACGACTAATACAAAAAGCAAAGAAGCAAAAGTAAAACACAAAACAAAACGGAGAGCGGAAAAACTTGAAGAGAAGACAAAGCAAAGACAAGACAAGACCAAACAAAAACACTAAGAACCAAGAACCCCGTTCTCGGTGTGTGCATCCTTCTTTAAGGAGTTCGAAGGTCGTCCCCTTCCTGGGTGTTTCAACCAATCGGATTAAGAAATTTTGAGCGGGATAACGTTTTCTTTGTCTCCGCTTGACGGCCTAATTTGCATGGTTTATGATGGTGTTAGGATTTGTCATTTCTACTCCAAATGATGGTAAAGACAGTATAATACATTTTATCATAACCTACTACATATATTTAGCTTAGGCACACCGAGAGGTTTAATTAGATACCAAGATTGGTATATCTGGAAGATACAAACATAGAGATACATTCTTATTCTTTAAAATAAGCACTTAGAGTTCAACTAACACAACTAGGAAAGTCACAACTAGGCTAATAAAAGGGATTAATCATACATGCATACAGGAATACATCATATACACTTTTGAATCACTTATATTCTGAGTTAAATGTAAAGAATGTTTGTGTGTGTGTATTTGGCATCTCAGAGGGCTTTTTCTGGCCACCTGGACTTCTTGCTTGCAGAGAGAGGGGGTTTGAATGGATTACGATCTGTTTGAAGCTCACAGAGGAGCTTGGAGGTGTTTCTGTTAAACTTCCACCGGCCACAAACGTGTCAAAGGGGCAATTTGATTCAGACTCATTGGCGCTAAGCTGTGATTTACCTTTATTTGTACCATGGTCTGGGTGAATACTAGATTCTGATTGGCTGCAGGGTGTCCATTAAAAAGTGATAGAGGACACCTAGTAAAGGAGTTCTGGTGAAACTGACTGTTTACTGTTCGAAATGAATAAATAAATGCGCTGGCTACATCAGCTGTGAGTAACCATAGCAACAGGCAGTCAAAGTATCTATGCTGTCACGTGGTGAAGTGACGGGATAAACTCCCGCTTGGAGTCATTCATTTAAAATGGAGGAAAAATTTATTTTAGCAGTGAGCAGTTACCCAGAGCTCTACGATAGTAGTTCCTATTTTTACCAAGACAGGAATAAAAAGGACCTCGCTTGGAATAGGGGCAGGGAGGAGATTGGGCAAACTGGTGAGTTGTAAATATGTTACACATTTCACTTTTAATTCACGTTATTGACCTGCTAATCAGCTACTAAGCTGCCTTTCCGCTATTTTCCCGCTAATATACAGCTACTTTTCGCTAAACAAGATAATGTGTATATTTAGAGGAAGTTTGCCTCAGGGACACGTACCTGAAGGAGAAGAGGAAGGAGATGGAGAAGAGGAGTGGGTCGGCAGCAGGGTCTGCGAAGAGGTGGAAATTCTCTCAGGTCTTGGGATTCCTCGAGTATATATAAAGTGTATATTATTCCTCCAGTAACATGGAGGGGGTCGAGGCCCAGATCGGAGAGGACAACCACCTCGAGGACCAGGGACAGCCTGAAGAGATATCAGGGGAGACAGTGACAGGTTTGTTTCCAGTGAAGCCACATTACAAGGCATTTATGCTGTCATGTTTACAGATGAAGAAATGTAATCACTCTATGACTATTGTTACCAACGTGTTTAACATTTAACAATAACATTTAATATTGTCTTGACGGAGGCAAATTATCAGAGAGGGGATCTGTCAAGATCCCCTGCCTCTTCTCCTGTCTCCCCAGTCCCTGGTCCCTCAGCCCCTGCTGCTGAACCCACAGGTGTGTGAAGGCAATAGTACAAACAATATTTCAACCTAGGAGGAGAGCCCGCCAGCGGCCCCATGAGCGGTCCCAGGATGATCCGTCATGATGATCCGACCTCCAGCCCCACCGCCACAGTCCGCCGATGAGCACTTCCTCCTCAGCCTTCTGCCTTTTCTACAGAGCATGCCGCCTCATATCAAAGAAAATTTTTTATTTCAAATATACAAATTGGCGATGGAAAACAGCACCGTTGTGCTAAATTTGGAGCAATTTAAATGACATTTAATAGATTACACGAAGTAAAAGAAACCTGTTTGTGTTTGTTGTTCTCGTTGTATTTACACGGTTTGACCAGCAGGAGTCGTCAGTGTTTGAGGTGGTTAAAACACTTTTGATTCAAGCACTTTGAAACTGAATCATTTTGCAAAACATTTGGTTTAATTGACTCGGAGTTTAGAAAATCTCCATTTCTCTCAAAACTACTTATCAGTGATCGAACTCGTGTTTATAATGAACCAATTCACGATATAGGGACTGAAATGAGACACATCTCTTCTGTTACTCGTGTGTGGATGCGCTTTACTCACAAAAATAACGTTCATTAATGATAGATAAAGCATTACAATGTTACATTCAATAATACATAAAACATTTTTACATCGCTTGTAAAAACTAAAAAAGTGATTGAACCATTTAAACTCTTTAAATGCTTAAAAACACAAACCTTTCTTCAGGCGAATCACAACATTGAAAGGGCGCGACGCAACATGATGACGTCACATCACCACACCAAAATAAAAGTCCAGTTCAAACGCTTCTTCTTCTTCTTTAAATTTATTGGCGGTTGGCATGCCAATTTGGTGCATTACCGCCACCAACTGTTTGGGGTGTGGAGCTTCAATGCGGATTTATAAGCTAACATATATATACACTCACCTAAAGGATTATTAGGAACACCATACTAATACTGTGTTTGACCCCCTTTCGCCTTCAGAACTGCCTTAATTCTACGTGGCATTGATTCAACAAGGTGCTGAAAGCATTCTTTAGAAATGTTGGCCCATATTGATAGGATAGCATCTTGCAGTTGATGGAGATTTGTGGGATGCAGATCCAGGGCACGAAGCTCCCGTTCCACCACATCCCAAAGATGCTCTATTGGGTTGAGATCTAGTGACTGTGGGGGCCATTTTAGTACAGTGAACTCATTGTCATGTTCAAGAAACCAATTTGAAATGATTCGAGCTTTGTGACATGGTGCATTATCCTGCTGGAAGTAGCCATCAGATGATGGGTACATGGTGGTCATAAAGGGATGGACATGGTCAGAAACAATGCTCAGGTAGGCCGTGGCATTTAAACGATGCCCAATTGGCACTAAGGGGCCTAAAGTGTGCCAAGAAAACATCCCCCACACCATTACACCACCACCACCAGCCTGCACAGTGGTAACAAGGCATGATGGATCCATGTTCTCATTCTATTTACGCCAAATTCTGACTCTACCATCTGAATGTCTCAACAGAAATCGAGACTCATCAGACCAGGCAACATTTTTCCAGTCTTCAACTGTCCAATTTTGGTGAGCTCGTGCAAATTGTAGCCTCTTTTTCCTATTTGTAGTGGAGATGAGTGGTACCCGGTGGGGTCTTCTGCTGTTGTAGCCCATCCGCCTCAAGGTTGTGCGTGTTGTGGCTTCACAAATGCTTTGCTGCATACCTCGGCTGTAACGAGTGGTTATTTCAGTCAAAGTTGCTCTTCTATCAGCTTGAATCAGTCGGCCCATTCTCCTCTGACCTCTAGCATCAACAAGGCATTTTCGCCCACAGGACTGCCGCATACTGGACGTTTTTCCCTTTTCACACCATTCTTTGTAAACCCTAGAAATGGTTGTGCGTGAAAATCCCAGTAACTGAGCAGATTGTGAAATACTCAGACCGGCCCGTCTGGCACCAACAACCATGCCACGCTCAAAATTGCTTAAATCACCTTTCTTTCCCATTCTGACATTCAGTTTGGAGTTCAGGAGATTGTCTTGACCAGGACCACACCCCTAAATGCATTGAAGCAACTGCCATGTGATTGGTTGATTAGATAATTGCATTAATGAGAAATTGAACAGGTGTTCCTAATAATCCTTTAGGTGAGTGTATATATAAAAATTTTTTTTTTATATATTCTTGGTTGTTCTTAAATTCGATTAAATAAACCTGTTTCTTTTAAGTATGAGAGCTGGCCATGCTGATGGTTTTGATGTAGAAAAAGAAAGTAAACCCTCTACTGATAATTGTGTATAACCTAATTCTTTGACTTGTTCTAACAGTATGATTCTCTCTGTTCTGTATGCTTCACACTCTAATAATACATGATCTACAGTTTCTCTCTTGTCACAGTTTATGCATAGTCCTCTTTCGTGTTTCCCTAAATGACTGAAATTATGATTGAGACCTGTATGTCCAATTCTTAGCCTTGTGATCACCGTTTCTCCCCTTCGCTTCCAACCACCCTGCCTCCTTGTTGTCACTTGTTTCTGTACTTTATATAAAAAACGACCTTTGGTCTCCTTTTCCCATTGTCCTTGCCATAACCTATTGATTCCTGTTTTAATGACACTTTTCATTTCCATTTTACTCAATGGATCTGTCCATTGCAGGTCTGACTTAAGAGTCTTTTTAGCCAAACGGTCAGCTGCTTCATTACCCTCTATTTCAACGTGAGATGGGACCCACATAAAACACACTGTAATATTAAGATTTTGTAATCTATATAGACTATGAAAGATTTCATAAATCAAGTCAGGCCTACAAACAGATTTGCAATTTGCAATACTTATTAATGATGCCATTGAATCTGAACAGATGATATATTGATTAGGCCCAACCTCCTCTATCCATGTGAGTGCTAGTAAAATAGCTAAAAGTTCCACAGTGTAAACCGCTAAATGATCTGAAGTTCTTTTTAGTATTGATTTCTGAAAATGTGGTATATATACTGCTGCTCCCGTCTTTCCTGTACTTGGGTCTTTTGAGCCGTCTGTAAATATTTGAATACTATTATTATACTTGAGACCTAGATATTGTTTTACCAGATCGTTCATCCCACCATATTCCTTGCATTGTTTTAATATCTTTGCGATTTCAAGATCCACAGCTGGTAATGGAAATATCCAAGGAGGAATAGCAGGTAACACCACTGTACAGCTGGTAGTTAATTTAACTAGTCCCAGTTTCTCAGCTTGACTGTTTCCCACCCATCCAAAACTGTTAAATTGCTTCCTTCCATGTTCCCAACATGCATTCAACACTGGTTTGGTTGGATGACCCTGCTTATGCCCCTGCAAAATTTACCCAATATACCATGGCAAGCTGAAGACGTCTCAGAGATAAAGGCATCTCCCCAATCTCCACCTGGAGAGCTGGGATTGAAGAAGTTTTGAATGCACCACTACATAGGCGGAGGGCTTGTGTTTGGACCAAGTCAAGCTTTTGCAAATGAGATTTTGCAGCTGAACTAAACGCAATGCACAGTTCAAACGCTAAAATCACAGAAGTCCATAAACATTCACATACAAATTATAAAACATATCAATGGCGTTTAAATTTGAAATCTAATGCTGAATAAAAAGTTTGAACCACATATAATATGTGAGATTCTGTCTAAATGGCAAACCATGAATCACCTTTTTTAATTTTTGTTTGATGACGTTTTTTTAAAACAGCTTTTATCAAAAAACTATTATTTTGCTACTATAAAATTAAACTAAAATACAATACAAAAAAAAAAAAATGCAACAATCAATAACATTGATTGTGTATTATATATTTTGTTATACATGCACAGGTGATTCTCCAGCACTTTTGGCACTGTGAGCTTATGGAAAATTCACTCTCTTAAAACACACTTAAAACAATCTTCCTGGCTTCATTCATTTGTCTTCTAACACAATATGACAGTGGGCAGGTTTAGAATTACATGGAATATTATTATTTTTAACAGTTTTTCTGAAGAGCGCTTTCAAAGATGTCATTTCCACCACTTTTCAATTTATGTATTTTATTACAATATTGTAAAACTGCAAAATCTGCTAATAAACAGCCTCGCAAAAGCATTTTAAAAGGAAACAGGGGCAAGATTTGGTGGTTACTAGGATGTTGGAGCATGAACTTCATAATGACAATTTATTTGTGCATTTGTTTGTTTATTCATTTACAAAAAAAGGCCAAGGACACAAAAGTGCCTGTAGTTGGAGAATCACCCACACACTCATATAGTATATTCATGTATACATGTTGTATTCAGAAAATATACAAGCAATTTATCAATGTGTCTCGGTTTCAACACTGTCAGTTCTTACTGGTCTATTCCAGACATCCCACCTCTCCCTTAAATTCAGGGATTCTCACTATTCCTTAATCCCTCTCTATTCTAGCTTGAACGATGGCTGAAACTCTGTATTAATAGCACTTCTCCTGTTTATTGCCTCTTTAGATAACTTCCTTCCTTTGAAATCCTCAATTGTAAGTCGCTTTGGATAAAAGCATCTGCTAAATGAAAAATATAAAAGTAGAAAAAAGAGAATTGAAACAAGGAGCATTACGATCTTTCAGAGTCTTTATTTTCTGAGTTGACAGGGTAAAACAGCATTTGTTGTCTCTTTCTCAGCATAATATAAATCCAAAATCCCTTTCAATATTTCACTCTCATCAAACAGGGGAAATACATTCAAATACAATATGATCTGTAGTAGAAACTGTTCCAAAACTGTATTTCATTACATATGTTTACTGATACTGATCACTACTGATGAAAAGCCGAACAACCAGCAGTTTAAAACTTTTTCTTATAAAATTCATCATTATTATATAAACTTTTGCCAAATTAACATGTACAGTTAATGTCTTTACACAGATGATCTTTCATCAAATGATAAGGTTGAGTCCAATTGCATGAAGTTTCTTCAGGTTTATTGGAGTCACAGTCATCGTTTCTGGTCAAGATCAGTCTTTCCCCACCACCTGCCTCATTCTTTCCGAAAGGGATCCGGTTCATTATCAGCTGCAGAAAGCGTTCTTTGAATGATGCTGTCTATGGCTTCGGCTGCAAGGGACGCACACAGCTAGCCTTATCGTTGAAGGAGAGCGGCACATAGCTGGCCACTTCTTCGCCAGGGAAAGAAATAAGCTGGGAACCCTGACGATTGATGTGCTCGTACAGCACCCAGACTCCACCTTTCACTTTGTGGGAAGAAGCTATGTCACTGAAATCAATGTCGTGGAGATTGGTTTCTTTGCGTAGGGTCACGCTTCTTCCTCTATAGTTCACGTGCTCAAACAGCTGGATTTCAGGGTTGTCCAGGTCATCTGAGACCATCTTCAGGGAAGAAAACTGTCCTTTGTCATCACGGGTGGCGTACTCTCCTTCCTCAAACACCCGCTGCTTTCCAGCAAAATTCTTGTCATAATACGCCACCCATGGTTCGCCAATGACTTTAATGGAGGCGATGGCGTCGTCGAAGCCCTTCTCTCTTAAGTCGTGGACATCATGGTTGAATTCAGCTGATCTGCCCTCGAAGGCTTCTCTGCTATAAACAATGATCTTGCCCATTTTGAATGATGAATCGAGGAGAGAGAGGCTGGAGAAGGCAAGTGTTTCTGAAGCAGCTTCCAGTGGTTCTGCTGGGAACAGTGACTTACTTGGTGTTCAGAGCTGCCTTTTAAAGCACAAGTAGACCAAAGTGGGCGTTGACAAGGTCATGACAGGGCATGTAGGTGTGGAAGCTGAGAAACATGCCCAGTCTCAAACTTCTAATACAAGGTCCAAAACTCTCTACGAGCCATATGTTACGTATGCTCCTGACTGGGGAAAACAAAAAAACATTGTGTTGTGTTCACTTTGACGGCTGCTTAGCTCTCATGTACAAGTTGATACTGATAATGGCCAAATCCCAAATACTGTAAATTGAGCCACTTCACTAATTTCGTTAAATTATAACATGCATCTTAACTGAGTTGCAGAAATATCACAGAATTTAATGGCAATGGCATTTCAGGATGAAAGTGACGATAAGCTTCTTCAGGTGGCGATTTGTGAATGTGATCAGTTTCGGGTTTGTTCCGTAAAGCAATCGTTTGGCCGGAAGACTTGAAATATTTGATATTTTTGAATAAATTATTGTGACCATACTTTTATCTGCCTGTTATGTGTTTCATATTGAGAAATGGTTAGGGGTCGGGGTCGGGTTAGGTACTCAAAAAATCATCTATAAAATAGTCATACCCCAGAATATCATGTCATGGCGACACAATTATGCCTCAATATATAAGTTCATGATGATAAAATGTCTGTGTATTGACAGCAAAGGTTTCTCAATGAAAGCAATGAGCTTCCGGCCGCAGCACAATAAAGAGGCTAAAGGGCGCTTTTGGCGTCTGTGTAGAGTCACGCACATTTGTGTCAGGTGTTATTTCTCAAGAATATTCCTTATCCTTATCAGTTCTCCACAAAAAACCTAATGCCACCCTTTTCCAGGGAACTAACAAAAAAAATTGCATCAGAATTTGATCAGAATTAGCAGAATGTTTTCTTATTAGTGGGCTGGTGTTTTGAAATATATGACTGACTTATTCAGTACCGCTATTTACACGATTTATGTTCAAGCATGTTAATATTTTGCTTGTAAACTAAGTGACTTTTATGAGGCTCTGATTATTGTTAGCTTCCATGTTCATAACACACAAAATATTTTTAAAAGAACTGAATTCACTGATGACTCTCATACAGCCACTCAAATGCCTTTCAATCTTATTTTCTTTAAAAAGTAAATAGCTGTAATTTTGTAACATGTCACAATAACAAAAGCCCAAGTCGGATCTTCTCAGGTTGAAGCAGCATTAGTATTTTTCTGGTCATGAGAGTTTAATGGGTTTGAAACCGAATGTCTAACGAATGTCAAACGTTAAAATACAAAGTTCAGGCATGAAATTCTAACTAATGCCAATTGGTTCTTTCAGCACGAGCCAATCAGAAGTACTTCCAAATGCACGTAATCACATATATATATATATATATATCCTGACAATATCCTGTCCAAAAGTCTGTCTTTAGCAGAATTTTATGTATTTGGTGTATACAGGGGATACTCTATGAGAACATTTCCCAGATAGAAGAGCTGAGCTAGATACTGTACATACCCTTACGAAAAAAAGTATACTTCAAGTTCATTTTATGAAGTATACTTGAGTAATGTTCAAGTATATTTTTAAGTATACTTTATGTAGTAAGTATACTAATGTCAATATGTACTAGTAGTAAACTTGTAAGTGTACTATTTTAATACCGCTTGGGACTAAATTGGCCCACTTGAAGTATATCAAAGTATATGTTTAAGTGTACTATAAGTGTAACAGTAGTAAACTTTAAGTGCACAACTAGTTCATAATTATGTTTCTCATTTGTACTGCAAGTGAACTTATGAGTATACTAGTAGTTTACTATTTTAATACTTGTAGCAACTTTGAAGTATACTCTCAGTAAACTACTAGTTTAGTAGTTATATACTACAAGCTTTCTTTTAATGTACTCTCAGTAAACTACTAGTTTAGTAGTTTTATACTACAAGTTTTCTTTAAGTGAACTTAACATCATGCTTATAGTTTACCATTTATATATTATTTTTACTTTTAGTGTACTCTCAGTAAACTACTAGTTTAGTAGTTTTATACTACAAGTTTACTGAGAGTACACTAAAAGAGTAAAACTAATATAAAAATGGTAAACTATAAGTATGATGTTAAGTTCACTTAAAGAAAACTTGTAGTATAAAACTACTAAACTAGTAGTTTACTAAAAGTACACTAAAAGAGTAAAAATAATATATAAATGGTAAACTATAAGCATGATGTTAAGTTCACTTAAAGAAAACTTGTAGTTTAAAACTACTAAACTAGTGGTTTTCTTTAAGTGAACTTACCATCATACTTATAGTTTACCATTTATATATTATTTTTACTCTTTTAGTGTACTCTTAGTAAACTACTAGTTTAGTAGTTTTATTCTACAAGTTTTCTTTAAGTGAACTTAACATTATACTTATAGTTGACTATTTATATACAATTTTTGCAGTTGCAGTAGGCCTACAGTACACTACTATGTTCAAATGTTATTTTTTATACTTGAAAAATACCTTTAACTCTACTTTAATTTTAAAAACATTTTATTAGCTTCATCCTTTTTTATCAACACTTGAATGTCAGTAAGTTTCATAAAGAAAGGCAACATTTTGTTAAAATGTTGAGAAAATAGTTGAGAAAATCACATTTTTGTCAAAGACTACGCCTTGATCAGATCCAGAACGATGATCAAAACACAGGTGGAGCAGATCGAGTCCAACACCCCCAAAGCTTCACAGTCGTTTTCTCTTAATGGGTTAGGCCTACGCTTCATTTCATTTGGAAACATTAAGCAGTTTTGATTTACAAGCTGTTTAATGTTTGATGATCACATTATTTTACATTTGAGTGAGCAATCTTCTATCACATGGTTCAGCTTCTTCTTCTCCTGTGTTTTGATCCAGAGATTCTGTACTAGAACTGTCATAGCGCCCCCTATCGTATACCAGTGAAAACATGGATAGCTGGAAAATTCAGTCAATGGTGGGGAAAAGTTTAATTAAAGTAAATATGTACACTACCAGTGAACTAGGCCTACACAAAAATTCAGATACGCAGAATTAGAAACATATCTGTTTTATATCAACATTTTAATCAATATTTTCAAACAAAGTTTCATAAGACTGTATATGAAAAACAATGTAAAAAAGTATATTTAATAGGCTACTCGATCAAAAGAGTTAACACAACTACAAGCCAAGTATACTTTGAATAATTACAATTTTAAGTATATCTCGATCAAAAGATTGAGTACAAGTATAGGCCAAATATACTTGGACTTTTCTCTCAGTATAAGTCAAGTACACTTAAGTGTAATTAAGTATATTTTTGAGAAGTATATAAAATGTAGACTGAAAGTATGCTTTCTTCTTTTTAGTTGAAAAGAAGTATACTAATAGAACACTTGAATAAACTTATTTTCCATGCTTATTTTATTTACTCTATAAGCTATTCCACCCGAAAGTTTGTTACTATATAAAGCTGAACATGTTAGTTTATAAGACGTTATGTAATATTATGTTTTTAAAAAAGTATTTAATAAGCTACTCGATCAAAATAGTAAACACAAGTACAAGCCAAGAATACTTAGAATACTTAATTATACATTTAAGTATATATCGATCAACAAGTATAGGCCAAATATACTTAGACGTTTCTGTCAGTATAAGTCAAGTATACTTAAGTGCAATTTGAAGTATATTTCTGAGAAGTACATAAAGTATATTTCTGAGAAGTATATAAAAAGTAGACTGAAAGTATACTTTCTTATTTTTAGTTTAAAAGAAGTATACTAATAGAACACTTGAATAAACTTCTTTTTCGTAAGGGTATCTTGCCATTGTTTCAGATCTTGCGCTCAACTACAGCGGCTCACTCTTCTACAAATACCACAAATCTTTCTCAGCAAAAGCAGCTATGTACAGTATCTCACAAAAGTGAGTACACCCCTCACATTTCAGCAAACATTTTAGTATATCTTCTCAAGGGACAATACTATAGGGGGATATTCTGGGGATATTTAATTTGATTTTATCAATCAATAATAAATTCCACTAGAAACAAACCTTGTTGTATTATTTTAATTTAATACTGTGAAGCTGCTTTGATACAATCTGTATTGTGAAAAGCGCTATACAAATATACTTGACTTGACTTGACTATAGAAATGACACTTGGATATATTTTAGAGTAGTCAATGTGCTGCTTGTATAGCAGTATAGATTTACTGTCCTCTGAAAATAACTCAACATTCAGCCATTATTGTCAAAATAGCTGGCAACAAAAGTGAGTACTGAAATGTGAGGAGTGTACTCACTTTTGTGAGATACTGCATATGTCACGGTTTAACCCAAAACTGGACTGGTTTGTCTTAGACCTCCAACTTATTAGCCGGTACTTTACCAGCCACAGAGCAATTTCTTGTTCAGTTTGCGGTTCATTCTCTCACTCTGAAAGTCTTTGTCCCAGGACGGCATACCTTCAAACTCAAAGCAGCTTCAGCTACCTCGCCAAAAATGTCATGGTGAAATTGACGTAACGCTTCTTCAGGTGGTCGATACTTGAATGTGTGCAAGATTGGAGCGTTATGGTGGATTGAGACTGTGATCCATTTAGGGTCGGTTACATAAACAACGCAATCGTTTGGCCTCGGAAGACTCTTAATTTATTTTTTTAATAAATTATTGTGACTGTACTTTTATCTGCTTGTTATGAGTGTTATATTGAGAAAAGTTAGGTTCAGGGGTCAGGGTTGGATTAGGTGTTCAAAAACATCTACACAACTGTCAAAACCCAGAATATCATGTCATGACGACAAAATTATACCACAATATATAATTTCATGTCAATAACATTCCCATGCCCATTGTGTCTGTGTATTGATGCCAAAGGTTTCTAAATGAGAGCAATGGGCTACAGGCCGCGACACAATAAAGGGTGTTTTTGGGTGCATTTGTCTTGGACACGTGGCAATATCAGACACCTTGGGAATGAGAAGCCGTTGTCTTCAACCCTTTTTCCAGTTAACCAGGTGCAATCTCTCAAGAATATACATTCCTTAGCAATCCTCGTCAAAAAACCTGATGCAGCATTTCGTCACCCAAGATCAATCATTTACTTTTTTCTGGCTTTATCTGGTATTGAAAAAGTTCAGAGTAAATCTATCAATTCAATATGACTAATGTACAAGACCCAGAGATGCCTCAGTTATTGCCCCTCGAGTTTCATGTGATCCTTGATTCGGCTCAAAAACTCAATTCAAGCTCTCAATGGAAGTCACTGATGTTTTTGATGTCATTTAGTTTTTTCATACACTGAAAAAAATGATTTGTTGAATTTAATCAATTTTTTTATCGTAAGTGGTTGCACTCAATGTATTTGTTTAAATGTAGGTAAAATCAATTAAGTTGAACTTAATTTTATTTAGGTACGTTAGTATATAAAAAAAGAGCAATTCCACCCCTATTTAATTATGTTACTTCTACTTAACACATTTAGTTGAACTTAATTTTATTCAGTTTCATTAGTATAAAACATTTTATAATTCCACCCCTATTTAATTGTCACTTATACTTAAATGATTGATTTCTTATTTATTTATTTTGAGTGTTCAAAATTATCCAGCTTAATCTACTAGTTAAACATATAACCTACAGCAGAATTTAATTGACAGTATGAGAGGTTGTTAAACGTCTTTCAAATACGCACACTTGCTCAGTTTATGGCCAGCAATATTGTTATGTTTAAGGAGATTATGGAATTAAGATAATGTCTGTACTACATTATGATTGTACTGATTGCACGATAGGCCTATCACAACAGACTGAGCTGTCTGGCCAATCAGAGCAGAGTAGCTCACGGAAAGGCGGGAGAGATTTAGAGAGATTGAAATTCATTGAAAATGTGATGATGTGCAAATGTATATTATGAGGAAATTAAACAGTTTTTTTTTACCTTTGATGCATGTAAACATGTTGTAGGAGACGCCACAACATTCAGTCCCTCCAGGATTTCACGATTTTTTAATGTGATTTTTGCGATCAAAATGACTGATTTTGTGGTGGTAATTTCCAGAAATTTGTGAAAAAACTTGCGATTTTTATATTTTATAATTAGGACATCACATTTACCATATTGTATTATGTCAGATGCACAATAGTCATTCATGACACAAATCACAAACAAAATGCATAAAGCTTGTTTATTTTGGTCTAATCAAATTATCGTCAAATTAACTTTTAAAACAATGGGCAATTGAAGTTTGCTATTATTACAGTGCATGGAAAAACAGAATGACACCAAAAACATCAATGGCAAAAGTTGATTTGAACATTAGTCACATTGAATTGAATTGATAGATTTACTCAGAACCTTTTCAATGCCAAATTAAGCCAGAAAAAAGTAAATGATTGATCTTGGGTGACGAAATGCTGATGCCTTTATTCTTTGTCAGTTCCCTGGAAAAGGGTGGCATTAGGTTTTTTGACGAGGATTGATAAGGAATGTATATTCTTGAGAGATTGCACTTGGTTAACTGGAAAAAGGGTTGAAGAAACGACGTGCAGAGAGTTCCTCAGGCGCTCAAATGTAAAATATATATATATATATATATATATATATATATATGTACATACTGTGTGCAGAATCATTAGACACGTTGATTTTCTGTTCATATTTTTTTCCAGGCACATTTTGCCAATTCCAAACCACATTAATCTTCATAACTACTATTACTTTTGTATTTAATCATTTGTAAGTGATATATAATTGTTCATGAAGGCTGGAAATTAAAAACGCCTTATATTCAGATGTGCAGAATTATAAGCAGTGTATATGCTCATCAAGGTTGCATTTATTTGATCAAAAATACGGAAAACACTGTAATATTGTGAAATATTACTACAATTTAACATAATGGTTTTCTATTTTAATATACTTATGTGATGGCCCTGATGCCGCCACACATCAGTGAGCAGTAATGTTGCGCACGCACATGCATACAAACACTCATTAGTCATATGTTCTTGTATGTATCCTGCACATTCTTTAGTATTTCGTTTTATGCTCTCAATAGTTTCTGTTCATATATTTATTTGGCAATAAGACTCAAACACGGTTTATTTCTCATTAAGATATTTATTTGAGTTGCAGTACATCACTGACTGATTGAAGTGCACACAATCTAGTTGGTGTTGTGCAGTACACGCATCTATTATTATTACTTTCTTTGAGTTTAAGTTACCGTTGTGTTGCTGAGGAGTGGATGACTGGAACTTCGGATGGTTCGGCTAGTTCCATAGACAGTATATAAACTGGACACAGCGACCCCATAGGTTTCAACGGAGAAAAGTGAAGCAAATTAGAAGCACTCATTTCCTGATGGCTGAGCGAACTGCGCAGACTCAAACTGAGCTTGACGACGTGGATGTGACGTGAGCAACCTGTCTGACAGTTGTAAGTCTTCTAGTAGCTGTGCCAAGAGAAATCTGAATCATTCCCTTCCGAAACTTGCAGAGACAGAGAGCGTGAGTAGGAGCTGTCCATGAGCTAGGAGCAGGAGCAACTTTATGACTCTCTATGGGCTTCTCCCTTGACTTTATCGGACTTTATGCCCCCACGTCCCCCCGATTGACTGCGAGCTTCTCCTCCTGTCTCTACGGTAATTTCCAGAGAGTCGCGTGGTTATAATCGTTAGCCTGTTTTTACAAAAACTGCTTCTACGGGGCCATAACATGAGATACAAGGTAATGGAGCATTTTATACATTGTCGTGTTTCTTTAGAAATAAATAATGGGCAAATGGAGCCTTTAAACGGCTCAGATTTAAAGTTATTCGCTGTCAAAGTGACGCCAAAATGAATGGGAGTCAATGGGATGCTAACAGCAGGTGAAGGCTTGATAGCCAATGGCGGCTTCGGGGGGTGGTACGTTAATCGAGAGCTCGATTACCCCCCTGGCAGAGAATGTCTAATATGGCGAGAAGTTTCACTCTCACTACACTTCCGGCTTCTGAACTGGTTGCAGTTCCACTCTGATTCCATATGAGGGCGCTCACAGGACGAGTGCAGAATGAATGGAGGTCAATGGCGGTATACCCCTCAAAATCCACTTTTCTCAGGATACAATTTTTTGTCTAGTAATTTGAATGTTGTATTCGAAAGGAGATGCAAAGAAATTACACATTGCTGGGTGTTAGATTTTTTAGAGTCACTTATTTGCTTTAAAAAGTCTTTGAAAATGTCAATGACGTCAGAATGCTGACGTCATTAGCAGAATGCTAGCGTGTTATGGGCAACAACAACTCAACCTGTAAGAATTCGAAAGGACATAAGTACTCGTTCATTCAACTTTCGACCTAAAACCCATGTTGAACTTGCAAAATCTACAATCAGATCTGAGATTTCTCAACGGCAATCGGGTGAAAGAGACAAATTTAGCCGTCTAGCCCCATTGACTCCCATTCATTTTGCACTCATGGCGATCGCCCCCAGTGGAACTCTGGTGGTACTACAACCAAAATTCGGTACAATAGGGCTTAATAGGGAGTGGGCAGGCTCTCCGTAGACTGGCTCTGCCCCTGGCTAGTTCCGGTTGTGGTCCGCATGAATTAAGGGCCGGTGTGGTGAATAATACGGTTACTCGGTGTGAATCATCTGGGCCTAGGACCCCATTAGTATGCCAGTAGTATGCCTGATCTAAATCTGTTCTCGCGATAACTTGTAGCTAACGTGAGCTGTTTTAGTGTTATTATGTGGTAGCTTCATGTAGAATGCTAAATCCCGCTGCTATATGCAAGGTAAGATTAAATTAAATGTTATATTGTATATGTAAATTGTGTATATTCTATAGCTAATATTTAAAACCTCAAGTTGTGTCAATAGCAGGAGAAAGACCGCGAAATTTAAAAATACTACTGTTAATGTGTCACAAAATGTAGTTTTAAGAGTTTTTCAGTCGATAATGTAGTTGTTTCAATCTCAAATATGTTGTTTGTTTATACAGATAGTGCCTATTTAAAAATTTTATCTGACGTTTTCGGAGATGTGAGATCCAAGGGATCACCCGGTGCTCAGCGCTCATGTATCCCGCCTGGAACAGCCTTACCTCGGCTAGGTCTTCTGACGTCTGCTTAATGAATTACTAACGTAATGATAGCAGTAGCACCAAAACGTAGCCTACTTTGCAAGATTAAGCGCTGTTTTATATGGATTAACCCTTTCATGCATAGTGGTCACTACAGTGGACAGCTATTAAAAAAGCATTTTCTTAAATGTACATGGGTTTTGATGGCATCATTATTAGCCTCTTCATTGGACCCTGGTGCATCATCCTATACATTGCAACCAAGTGGCAAGCCGTTGTGTTTCGATTTTTTTCCCCTCCAAACCAAGATGGTCAATGGTCAGTCAGAAATGCCAAGTTGCTCCGGAATATCCAACCATTCCTTCTTTCCTATTAGACTCTTGTAGATAAAAAAATATTGCAGCATCAAGCAATATCTAATGAGTCATATCACAGTTACATTTTCAAGTTTTGATTTTAGATTGGGAGAAAAATCTGATTAATCATCTGTCCACTGTAGTGGACCTCATGCATCAATGGCTATATTTCAGCTACAGTTCATACTTATACTGTGAATATTGTTTTTGAAAATACTTAATCTGCAGTAACATTTATGTAAATAAATGTATTTGTATTATTAGAATGTAATGTGCTTACATAATGTATGTGACTTGTATTGCATTCATTTTATTTTTCAAATAACAATGGGAACAGAGAAAATTACTCACTGGTCCTAACTAAAGAACTTTTGTAGCTTTAATAAGGATTCATTTATATCTAATTTATAAATTATGCAATGCAGAGTGTTTTACGCTTTATTCAATTTATTTTTATTTCCCATATTTATCAATACATCAGTAGCTGTATTAGTATCAGTGATACTGGCCTTCATAAAAAAATATGTCATTAAACAAGTATTTAAAAATATAATGTCTTTATTTAGTTATTTTATGTTTTTCTACATTAATCTGGAGATTAAATGTGAAATGATTAAATGATAAAATATAGTAAAACCGTATAGAGACTTGGGTAACACTTCATAATAACGTTCAGTTGTAGGCCATTAATAAGTGGTTAGTTAATGATGAACTAATCATTTACATAACATGCATAAACATGCAAAATAACATTTTATGTATGTTTTGTAAATTCCGGTACAAGTGATTAGTAAATGATTAACTAATTATTTATGAAACATGACTATGCATTCATAAATGATTAATAAGTGATATACTAACATTTTATGTATGTTTTGTACATTTTTTCGTTACAAGTCATTTACAATTGATTAGTTAATGATTAACTAATCATATACAAAATATGACTATGCGTCTCATAAATGTTCATTATGTTAATTTTTTTTGTATGTTTTGCTCACATCAGGTGCAGTGGTTAAAGATTCATGTGTTTCAGAGAAGACAGCTGTCTATACCCTCACCAGTCAGCACTTACACTGCAGTGCACACTACACTACACACGACACTACACACTACAGTGTTCAACACCTGTTATAGATGTGTAAACGCATGAATAAATCATTTACAACACTTTTTGCATCCCCTAATCTAAAGTGTAAACTATTTATTACTTGTAAATGTGTTACACTTACCTGTTACAAATGATCTGTATGTGTATTCAAGGCATTTACAACACTTTCTGCACCCTCTAATTGCTACGTATATACAAAAAAATAACATTATTTATTAAACATGTATGAAACGCATATTCATGTTTTATAAAAGATTAGTTAATCATTTACTAATCACTTGTAAATGACGTGTAACAGAATTTACAAAACATAGGCTACATAAAATGTTAGTATATCATTTGCTAATCATTTATGAATGTTCTGTAAATGATTAGTTCATCATTAACTAACCACTTATAAATGACTTACAACTGAACGTTATTATACAGTGTTACTGAAACTTGAGTGTTTATGATTGCGATCAATCGCAATTAATCAGAACAAAAGTGTAATTAATCTAGTTAATTTTTTAGATCGATTGACTGCACAATTAATACGTTTAATCAACCTAATATCATTACTTTTGTTTTGCATTAAAGTTATGTTACAGTTTGCGCTGCATGCTGAGGTGAAGGAGTACCTGGAGCGTGGAGTTTACCAAGGGAACGGCGACACCGGACGCAAGAGAATTGTCAGGCGTTCTGCTAAGAAGTTCATTGTGCAGGGGAAGTGGAAAAAATATCATTGCCTTTTAATGTGTTATGTATTATGTGATTTACAGTATCCGCTACGTTTGCTTATGATAAAACAACTAATTTTACATAATATTTTCTTCAATAAATAACATGATTTATATACTGTCTGTTGCATTCCCTCACATTACCTCTTTATGTCTCTAACACAGGTGGACATGTTTATTACAAAACTGCAGACGGATCGAACCGTCTAGTTGTCATGGATGAGAAACAGAAGGAACAAGTCCTTCGGGACTGCCATGACAGCCCAGCTACAGGTGGGCATCAGGGGAGAACAAGGACATGCAATAAGATTGCAAGCGCATACTATCGACAAGGCATCTTTCCGGACGTCACGAAGTGGGTAAGATAATTGTAGACTCAAATTCCCGAACCACAAGATAGTTTCATACAGCCACTCAAGTTTAAATAATTAACTTATTGGTATGTTATGTAGAGGCCACGACATATTATATTGAGGCCACAAGATCATATTATAATAAATACTTAATGGTGTTAAGTCGTGTCCTCAAGATCCTATGTTGAGTTTGAGACCCCTCATGTAGTTGTACAAAGTAATGTGTTTCTGTTGTTTGTAATGTTACAAACACCTACAAATTTCTTTTTAGATTGCCCAATGTCCACAGTGTCAGCGTACTGATACTATTAAAACAGTGGCCCCAGTGTTGCACCCTATCAAGAGCCGCTTTCCAACCAGAGGAACCTTTTCACAGTTCCTAGAACTATTCGCTAAAGTACCCGGATGTCGGCGTGTTCGCACCGCAGGAACTAGGAACGATTTTAGTTCTAGGAACTCCATTTGTAGGAACTAATTTAGGTCCTACTTCAGAGTAGGGTCTAAACCAGCACTATAGGAACTATCTGTGACGTTAGTGTACGCTGATTGACCGAACGCACGCGGAACACCAGCACCCGCCATTTTTAAAACAGCTATATGTAAACACACAGATTATAGAATAAATGCTTTGTGGAATCTCCATATCTCAGCTCTGGAAGGCTCTAGAGCCTCCAATCATGCACTCCTGTCTGCGCCTCAGCACCCTCTATCCGAATCCAGAGTTTCAAGAAGATCAGATAAACTTTATTTTTCGACCCAAAAATATCTATAAGTGTTATACATCTATAAACCTTATAGTTTTTTGGGGTCGAAAAATAAAGTTTCTCGGATATTCTCGAAACTGCGGATTCTGTTAGAGGGTGCTGAGACATAGACATGAATGCATGATTGGAGAAATTTTGGGACTCAAGCGAGCCCTCCATATGCGTCCAATGGCAGCTTATTTGTATGGTCGTTTGTACACGAACCTCCTATATGTATACTTCTTATATTATTCAACAACATTTTATTGAAATCTACTATTTCTTTTAGATTCTTGACACAAGGATTGCACAGCTCTGTAAAGCACATGGTGGAACTGCTTTACAGGTGCACACGTTCGTGCTCTGGTGGCGATCCTTCACTATCAAGAAACATGTGGATGACAGTCACATTTATTGTCTGAAGGTAAATCAAAATCTATTAATTAAATTTCAGTGGCAGGGGACACATTTACTTACTTATTTACTTATAAATATTTTAAAGGACCTTGATGAGAATGACACAGTCCTTATTCCAAGAATTGTTGGTGGACAGAGCCCCGAAAAGGGAAATCACTTCATTTTGTGGGTATGTGTGGATTAAAAAATACATTTTTACTCAACAGTTGTTACTCTGGTTAAAGCGGTTTCTGTTTATGTTGTAAAGGTCTTGGATGGTTTGCTGAATCGTATTCGAGTTTACGACCCCAGTGGCAACTACAAGTCAATTTCTGCGATGGACCTGGCTATACTTTGGTATTATGTGCTTTGTAAATGTTAAAATTGTGATCTTTATTTATTTATGTACATTTATTAATTTCTTTTTTCTTTTGTACAAAAGCAATGCCTTCCGAAATACTTGGGACTTGGGAAAATGGACTGTTGAGTACCCAGAACAGTGGAGGCTGGCTGACTCTAACAACTGTGGGGTTTTGGTTTGTACAGTAAGTTAAATAAATGCTTTTATTTATTTATTTTATTTTTATCTACATTACTTTGACAACTGTATTTATTGCATTAGATGGCAGAAATGGAGGTGAGGGACAAATGGACCTCTATGAAAAACGAGGTGATACAGGTAGACGATCTGTGGCATCTGAGAAGATATCACGCATCATCAATGGCAGCATATGCTGTTCAGCATATGACGTATAAAAGGTATGTGTAAAATGTGTGTCCTCATTCATATAAATCAACGTAAAAGTTTAATAAATCAAGTAGATCGATGATTTTGAAAATATAGGACAGTCGAGGAGGTGGAAAAAAAAGGAATTTGTTCTCTTGTCAGTGATACTGAAATTCAGGTACATATAAGACTTTACAAAATTTAAAATGGCTAGATATTGTTTGCTATACTAAATATTTTTTTCAGGAGTTGTTTCAAGGAATTGTGAAAGGCTCACTGAAACCCACGTGGAACAAATGGTGGCAAATGAAGACTGGGAAAATGGCAAAACCTAAGAGCTTTCATCCAGCCTTGTCAGCACATGTTGAGGAACTTCTAGGACACATCGACAACATTGTGTTTGAGCAAAAGAAGGACAAAAAGCTTGAACATATCGACCTTGTAATGTGTGAACTGATTCCTGAGGTAAGCATTGATGAGAAACTGATGGCTGATTTTTAAATGTTTTGGTGAACTAACTCATTAAGTAATTATTTTTTTTTTTTATCTTTTGTTGTACAGATCAGCCTTATACTGAGACGAACGGAAGGTTTCAGTCACTTTTGGGCTGATTTATCTTATCTTGTGGAGTGTGTCATTAAAATAGCCTTTTAATGTCACAACATCCCTGGTTCAACGAGCTAACTACGTTCTGCTGCGTTGCACCTTTGGGCTTGCATATCAAAGTAAAAAATTCTGATGTTCCATAGCACTAAAGACTTTGCAAGTGTACAGTTGCACATGACGTATTGCAGCATGTTTGTGTGTTTTTGCAGAGTTCCCTCAAGCCAGTCCATCCATGACCCCCAGGTTCAACGAGCTAACTACGTTCTGCTGCGTTGCACCTTTGGGCTTGCATATCAAAGTAAAAACAGTGAGTGATGTTCCATAGCACTAAAGACTTTGCAAGTGTACAGTTGCACATGACATGTTGCAGTATGTTTGTGTGTTTTTGCAGAGTTCCCTCAAGTCAGTCCATGACACCTAGTCCAGCCTCCTCGCCTACCAGGTCACAACCCAACCATCTAAAGGGGAACTTGACTGACTGCATCATCTAGGCCTTAGGATGGTTCCACAAATAATTGACTGCACATACAACATGAATTTACTTCGTTCAAACCAAAGATTTGACTTTTCATACAGCAAAAGACACTGCATCAATTTGTGTCTCATTAGCTCTCAAAAAACTTTAACCTTACAGTTCATTAAATATTTTACACAGCTAACTCAACATTAATTGTTTTTAAATCTTCACAATGTATAGCCAGAGGACTATCACAAAAGTATTTAGAAAAGTAAAGACATAGCATGTCTGTTTAAAGCTGCTTTGTATTGTTGTGTATTTTAAAATGCTCTATAAATGTCCTAAAACAATGTGCATTTTGCTTGTAGTTTTGTGTTAATAAAAATGTAATATATTACATCTAATAATTCAGTTGAATTCATTATGTATTGCATTGTGTAATTTAATTAAATTTTTATATAAGTTTTGGTTCTCTAATTTTATTACATTAAATGTTATTGTGTTGTATGATGTTCTGTATTAAGAATTAATTATGACATAAATCATATGCATTAGTACACAAATTACATGCTTGTAATAAAAAAAGCATATTATGCCTATTGCTTAATAACAAATAACTGCGTCACAAAACATACTTATAAATGTTATTTCTTCAAAATAAAAGATCATTATATGAATTAAGGGGTTTGATTAATTACATTAAGATTGTGATTCCATAATTGTATTACAGTGTTCTTTAGTCAAGGCTAGACAACCAATTAATATTTATACCCACAAAACATAGCTAGCATTTTGTGATTTATTTAAATGTCTAAACTGTTAATAAGAAAAACAGTAATATACACAAATAAACATCTTATGGCTCTTTTAATAAATAAAAGTGTACCTGTAACATATTGCGCTGATTATTGCGATAAAAAAATAATGACATAATTATAATTGCATTACGAATGGCTGTGAATACAGTTAGGCAGTATCAGTGCAGTATAAGCTCACAGCACGATCATCGGATAACGTTAGCTGTATGCTATGCTACTATCTAGCTAACTAAAAAAACACACTAACAACGAGAAATGTTTAATTTCACAATCTAAAGCTTCGGTTAAATACTAGTATATGAAACGTATAATTTAAAATACATTAATGACTCGTTATAACGTAGTACAAACGTCTTCTATAATAAAATGATTTTGTATGATTTGTAACCAGGCACTAGAGCGATTACCCATAAACGGGCTTTGCGCCAATCAGATTGCTTGGGTCCTACGCCCGGACTATTCACACCGGAGTAACCGTAATATTCACCACACCGGCATCGATGCCAGGGTGGAGACCTAGTAACATTACCGTGTTCAGTCCTGGAACGCGCGCTGTGTGAACAAAAGCCGTAATAATGCCGTGTCGCAGTGATGACGCTGAAGCGCGGGATCGTTCGCCAGCTGTGAAACGGTACGTAATGCGCAAGTTTATGATCGAATGATTTGAATCAGAGAAAAAAAATGCAGAAGTGTTGTTTAGCTCATAAGCAAACTTAAAGGGATAGTTCACTTAAAATTCTGTCATTATATACTACTCACCCTCATGTTGTTTCAAACCTGTATGAATTTCTTTCTTCTGCTGAACTCAAAGGAAGATATTTAGAAGAATGTCAGTAACCAGACAGTTTCTGATCCCATTGACTTCCATAATAGGAAAAAAAATACTGACGAACAACGATGCCGTCTTCATCTGTTAAAATAAGCACTCTTGACAGTTTTTGAATGGATCACCTTGCAAATAAATTTTGTTGTGGGATGTAGTTTTTAGTCGGTTTTAAAAACATTTTCTTCGAGGAGTCCTCATACGCCAGGTCAGTAATGTCGCAAGTGTGGTGATGTCGTTATGAATTTAGGTAAGGCAAATTAATTGTAGTTCCTAATTAATTTAATAACAATACTAGCTTCATAATAATAATAATAATAATAATAATAATGATTTAATACATTAATGGGAAAACGAGCCAATTATCGTATTGATATCGTCAAAGGCTGCCAGCAGCGATATCTCTGACTTTGGTCGATACACGATACTATCGTCTATCGGCACAACCCTAGTATATGTGCTTTATTTAATGTTAAAAGAGTGTGCAAGTTTGAAAATCATTTTGTTTGTCTTTTATAGCCGTACTGAAAGCAACTCACCTCAGATCTTAAAAGTGAACAAGATTGTTCAAACTGTTTGTTAACAGACAATTGTTTCAGTAACTATGTATGTTTAATAATGTTAAAAAAAAATTGTGTAATATTCATGAATTTGTGTAATTATCCATTTAGTTGAGAGTGCTTGGAGCTTGCCGAGCGTGCGCTCTTCTGATTAGCTGTGATTTTTACCACTGTGACAAATTTTTGTCGCTAGAATCTTATCGTGTCTGGTTAGGACACGATGTTACTCCTACCAGTTAACATTTGATCTCAGCAATACTGGTAAATGAGCAAAACAAAGTGTTTTTTTTTTTTTTAAAGGTGCTCAAAGTGATTTTGGATGACTTCACTTCTTGTTGACGTTGAAAGTTTTGTCAAACAAAACGGAGGCTAGCTAGACCCTCCCCCTCCTCCTCCGCACACTAACCCCCCAAACCACACCCCCAAATCCTTCTTGTCAGTTATTGGCTGGAACATTTTGTTGGGTTTCGTGGTGCGGGTGAGCCCAGTCTGTTTTTCTTGCCGTTTGTGGAGCCTGGGCTGTCTACAGAGACTGTTTCTTTACAGTGTTCAGGGGACAGGCAGCTAGCGGATAGTGAGGAGATGTTTGCTGTATGTGACAAATGTTTTGGCCTAAAAAACGTGACATCGCTTAGAGCACCTTTAATTTTTAAATTAAATACTGTGAGAATCATGTTCAATCTGATTCAATCTGATTTCAATTCCACAGCTATTATCTATTAAGGAGGTTGCTGACAGTATTGTGTTCATGTTTCTTCATTTCACATGGTGTTCACTGCCCATTGTTGTTTGTGAGAAATAAGTATTTTAACCCACAGTAACTTTCCTTATAGAATGCTCTAACATCTTTTTCATTTTCTTTTCTCTACCAAACAGCTTAGGAGAGTTCATCCTCAGATGCAGATCTACCTCTAGTCCACCTTCATTCCCACACCCACATGGCCATCAATGTTTCATTAAATAATAAATATGCAATAAAATAATAAATATGCAGTCCATAACCAGTGTCTGCCATGCACGATCTGTTCATTGCAAATGTTTTAGATTGTTCTATTAAAGCTCATTATAATCTTTGAGACTAGTATTATGGTAGCTGCAACACTTCCTAGGGAAGGGCTCTTTCGTGTAGGTGTTCTGACAGAACTCGTCCAGCAGGAGTAAGAACTTAGTGGGTCATATTGCTCCAAGATCCTCCAATCAGCACCAGCTCATCAGCAGAAGCCAGAGTCGCTACTGGACCTTATTTGTGACTATATTCACCTTTATGCTCTCAGCAGTTACTACATTACACTGTGTACATTGTGTCCTTAATTTTTTAAATATATTTAAAGTTGAATCAATTCTCTGGAAAGTAAATGGCATTAAATATGTGAGGTAATATGAATCAAATTAACATTTGTATATTGTCTCCTCCTAAGGCTTCTTCCTCATACATCTACAAGGGTTTTCTTTACCATTGCGAGCTTTGCCTTGCTCATTGGGAGTTTGTAAGCATCATTATTTGGAACAAAATATGAAAATGGCTTGGTGTGTGTTTAACTATTTCCGTGCATGGCATAGTCAAAGAACCACCTGACACAAAGCCATGGATCATGGAATAAATTAAATTGTTACTGAAATGATCAAGCTTGTTATGCTACACTTTACATGCTAAGCAGCAGCAGCCAGGTATGGTAGTCTAAGGGTCTAATTTATGCTTTCTGCAAAATACAAGAAATGACGTGAACCACACCTATAATCAGCATGTGGACTTTCATTTGACTTGCAAGGAGGTTAACCTCAAATGTACAACTTGGCTGGCTTTTTTTTTTTGCATAGCTTTTTTTTTATCCAGTAAGAGGATAAAGTTGCCCTTAACAAATCATTGAAAGCATTATTTAAATAAATCCATGTGTGTAATGCTTATATTTTTATATTCTGTACTGAAAAAAAAAGCTAAGTGTTCCTCGTAAATATATGTAGTAAGACTAAATGGATCGGTGAAACTGCATTAGCCAACGCAAAATCTCTTAGGTAGCCTAAAACTGTCAGTTTTGTTTTCACATGTACTGGTAAGGGAAAAATGCAACAATGTTTTTAATGCTTGTCAAATTGTATGCTGATCAACTACGAACAATGAGCCATCAATGTATGTATTTTATATAATTATTAAAAAATATATATATTCTGTGTTGTGGATGCGAGTGGCACAATACGAAGCCACACCCGGCCGCGTCTGCTGATCTGCTCAATCCGCGTGGCAGCATGCAATTTAAAATATTTAAGATTCATCGTATAGAGGTAAGGAAGACGGCTCATTAATATTAAAAAACGGTCGTTCGAATGCGATGTTTACCAGACGCTACGATCTTTCAAAGACGTCTCCGCGATGTACGTGTGCTATCTGGGCACTGTCAGAGTCTTCTGGGTTAAAATGGAATTACAGGTTATTGTTGCACTGTCTCAGATTTTGTTCAAACCTCGTCTATATCAAGAATGTGTCCCAAAACCAAGGCCTGTAAAATATTTCTGTTCAAATCCCATGTGTTTCATATTTTCAGCCCTTGAAATTACTTCAGTTTTACAGCCTGAAAATCACATTATCTGGGAAGCAATATTTGAACATTAATATAATGAAAAGTATTATTGATAGGCATTATCTACTTAGACAGTGATACATTTTGAAAAATAAAACTTGTGATTTGCTTAAATATCTGATTCTTCTGCTATTACGAAACACAATTTTGGCTGTTTATAGCATTATCTCTTTTAATGTGATAAAAACACAAAATAATAATTTTGACTATGTATTGGTATGTAATTTACAGTGGTGTAAGGTGCTGGAAAAAGCTTTAAAATGGACCTTGAAAGTGCTTGAATTTGACCTTGGAAAAGGTGTACGAACCCTGAAACTGACGCTCATGCTGGAAATGCCTCCACATGTTGGAAGTTTAAGTTGCTGGTGCTCATGGTTCACGGTCGTCACGCACATAGGAAACACGCCACCCTATCGGCAAGGCTCATCAGCAGAAATATTCATATCGGCCGATGCCGATGATGGTCATTTAAAGCTTTTATCGGCCGATACCGATATTGTGTCGATATCATCGTGCATCCCTAAAATAAGCCCAAGTCCGCCCGATCTGTAAAAAAAAAAAGGCCCGAAATGGGAATCCGATTTCCGAATGGGCTTAGCGTGTCGGGTCCCCACGGGCTTGCAGACCTCTAATAGGGACAGTCACTAGAGAGAGCGCTAAAGCTTCTCAGGTCTTATTTTTGGTGGAAATTTTTTAGAAATGATCATTCTTTCTAAATGTTATGTAAATATACTGTCCTGTGACAAAAAATAAACAGAAACATTCAATCGTGTCTAAGTATGAGTGTCCTCTTTCTTTTGTTAAATAATGATAAATAACACTTTATTTCTGTGTCTAAAGTGCAATCTTGACATAAATAAATGTATTATGGTCAATGTATCACTTCATAGTGTAAAACTGTGGTAAAAACATCAATGCTTGGGTTTTAAATCTTTAGGTAAACAACAAAAATGCCAACAAACGGCCACTTTTGTCATCTTCGTTCTGCGATCTGCACTGTTTCCAGTGATTTCTTTCTGATTAGTTTTCTGATAAAACTTCCATTTGTTGGTGAAATGATGGGTTTGTGTGACGTTGTTCCAGAGAGACGTGTGTTTTAGTGAAGCGCTGTGGAGCTTCTGGCCCGACAGTGGAAACACAGTGTGATTGTATGCCCGAGGCTTTTAGCCCAGACCGGCCTGTTTAAAGCCCTGGCTCGCACTGGCCCGATAGTGGAAACACAGCTATTCATTTCTGCAGAGCTGGACATTTAAATAAGGATCAAATGATTGAGTTCAGCTTTGAGAATGAAACCGACCTGTTTGTTCCTCAGTATCTTCATGTTTCACTCTGAATGTTTCTTCAAACTTCACGTCTTCACTCTCCTCTTTAATAAACGCCATCTTTAAGATGAGAATAAATAACAGAAAGTAAAACACAACTAAATCTCTGGGTGTGTCTCAATCAGATCTAGCTCAGTTCACTGGTGAGAGAGTCAGAGAGAGAGTTAATGGACTTAAATGACCTGATTAGACTAAGCTAACATTATAACACACAATTAATATTTAGTTCTGATTTATATTTGGTATTTAATAACTTTTAAATTACATTTAATAGATTACACTTTGCAAAAGTTGTCATTTCACCTGTTTGTGTTTGTTGTTCTCGTTGTATTTACACGGTTTGACCAGCAGGAGTCGTCAGTGTTTGAGGTGGTTAAAACACTTTTGATTCGAGCACTTTGAAACTGAATCATTTTGCAAAACATTTGGTTTAATAGGCCTATTTCACAAAAATGGCCGCCAAGACCGGAAGTAGGGTAAACTCTTTTCCGGTGAAAGCGCTAGCAGTAGCAGTCAGAGGACAAATGTGGAGACAAAAAGCGGCCAGTCCTGTTGCGTACCTTTTTATGTTTGCACTCATAGAAGAAACAACCCTATTTATAATTGCACAGCTTTCCTTGTGACGAAATGTTGAAAAAGCGCTGGATTTGGGCTATACCGAGAGAAGAGGGGCACTTTTTTGTGTGTTAAGCACTTCACGGAGGATGAAGTCCGTGTAACTTACGAGTCTTCGCGAGTCCGGTCGTAGATATCTTACACTGCAGGCCGTGCTTTGCAGGTTTTCATGGAACAACTGGGGAGAAGTTAAATCACGCCAGATACAGACGGCAAAAAGACGTGTCTGTGGTGTGAAGGAGGAAGCAGATGGAGTGTTGATGCCTGTTCTGGAGTGATGCCCTGACAAAACATGTTTATATTGCACTTGATTGTTATCTGATTTGCACATCATGCACTTTTATTTATTATTATTAACTGTTGGGAAATTAAAATTGTTTGTAGAAGTTGTTTTCTGTAACTTTCTTAAAAATTAGTGAACACGGAGCAGTTTTTCCGTGAGCGGGATTGGAAAACCCGGAGTGAGTCAGGAGCGGAGTGATAACAGAACGCTTAGAGTGGAGAGAGGAACGTGCTTTTGCTCCACTCCAGGCTTTGATCACATCCCCCTAAGCAGGGTGAATAGCCTACACCTCGTCTTTCCCATTCAAACTAAAATTAAGACATTTATTACACTATTTGAGAAATGTAACCATATTTACAGCATTCAAATTATGAACAGTGAATTTAAGACATAAGGACAGGGGGGGACCCTGATATTGACGGAAATCCGTCGTATACTCTTGTAGCGACTGAGAACTTTAATCCCTGTATATATTATGAAGTGTATTACTGAATATAAAATTACATACATTATGATATATTAGTAAATATTTGTCTCACATTTTTAAATATATGAAAATTCTTTATGTATTATTCAATATATTGTAATATTAACAATATATTATTCTGTATATTTTCATTCACTGTTAAACCATTTAATATATTGATCATTCATATATAGGGAAATATATTTTCTTTTCATAAGGGGACCCGACAGTAAAATGTGATTTTGTAACATCATGATTTTTTAAAACATGTAATATCACTCACTTTAGTCTAACCATTTTTTTAATTATTTGCCTTAATTTCATTATTAGACCTACTAGCAACTTTAGGTCAAATTCACTGTAAAGATGTACAATTCTTAGTTTCATTCATGGTGGTAAAATGAAAAATGAGCCATAATCTAGTCAGATTGCTGCAATCTCCGGGACAAACTAACACTTAATAACATGAAATTTTAACAAAAGCCACTAGATTTCAGCCTACAATCAGACATCATTTCGATTTATTTATTTATTTTGTTTAGCTATAGTAAGTCTGAGCTTAGTAGTCATCAAGTGCCATGCCATTTAAATCTTTTTTTATGCAAGCAAACGTCAAGAATCATTTGTAACCTTTGTCCAATTTCGATCTTGTCACAGCTCCCTGAAAACTATCAACAAAACGGACAACATCTGCTATTCTTACTTTTGTCAGCTATATTAATGACAGAGAAAACAAGCTGTGCACAGTCCATTTTGAGAATGAATGGCGATCGTAGCGGGCGGTGGCGCGACCGGAAGTATCGCTACCCTACTTCCGGTCTCGGCCGCCATTTTGTGAAATAGGCCTGTTGACTCGGAGTTTAGAAAATCTCAGTTTCTCTCAAAACTACTTATCAGTGATCGAACTCGTGTTTATAATGAACTGATTCACGATATAGGGACTGAAATGAGACACATCTCTTCTGTTACTCGTGTGTGGATGCGCTTTACTCACAAAAATAACATTCATTAATGATAGACAAAGCATTACAATGTTACATTCAATAATACATAAAACATTTTTACATCGCTTGTAAAAACTAAAAAAGTGATTGAACAATTTAAACACTTTAAATGCTTAAAAACACAAACCTTTCTTCAGCCGAATCACAACATTGAAAGAGCGCGACGCAACATGATGACGTCACATCACCACACCAAAATAAAAGTCCAGTTCAAACGCTAAAATCACAGAAGTCCATAAACATTCACATACAAATTATAAAACATATTTCAATGGCGTTTAAATTTGAAATCTAATGCTGAATAAAAAGTTTGAACCACATATAATATGTGAGATTCTGTCTAAATGGCAAAACATGAATCACCTTTTTTAATTTTTGTTTGATGACATTTTTTTAAAACAGCTTTTATCAAAAAACGATTATTTTGCTACTATAAAATTAAACTAAAATACTAGGGCAAAAATACAAAAAAATGCAACAATCAATAACATTGATTGTGTATTATATATTTTGTTATACATGCACGGGTGATTCTCCAGCACTTTTGGCACTGTGAGCTTATGGAAAATTCACTCTCTTAAAACACACTTAAAACAATCTTCCTGGCTTCATTCATTTGTCTTCTAACACAATATGACAGTGGGCAGGTTTAGAATTACATGGATTATTATTATTTTTAACAGTTTTTCTGAAGAGCGCTTTCAAAGATGTCATTTCCACTTTTCAATTTATGTATTTTATTACAATATTGTAAAACTGCAAAATCTGCTAAAAAACAGCCTCGCAAAAGCATTTTTAAAAGGAAACAGAGGTAAGATTTGGTGGTTACTAGGATGTTGGAGCATGACCTTCATAATGACAATTTATTTGTGCATTTGTTTGTTTATTTATTTACAAAAAAAGGCCAAGGACACAACAGTGCCTGTAGTTGGAGAATCACCCACACACTCATATAGTATATTCATGTATACATGTTGTATTCAGAAAATATACAAGCAGTTTATCAATGTGTCTCGGTTTCAACACTGTCAGTTCTTACTGGTCTATTCCAGACATCCCACCTCTCCCTTAAATTCAGGGATTCTCACCATTCCTTAATCCCTCTCTATTCTAGCTTGAACGGTGATTAAAAACTTTGTATAAATAGCACTTCTCCTGTTTATTGCCTCTTTAGAGGAATTCCTTCATTTTAATTCCTCAATTCTAAGTCACTTTGGATAAAAGCATCTGCTAAATGAAAATGTAAATAAATAAAAAAAAAAGAGAATTGAAACAAGGAGCATTACGATATTTCAGAGTCTTTATTTTCTGAGTTGACAGGGTAAAACAGCATTTGTTGTCTCTTTCTCAGCATAATATAAATCCAAAATCCCTTTCAATATTTCACTCTCATCAAACAGGGGAAATACATTCAAATACAATATGATCTTTAGTAGATCTGACTGTAACAATTGTAACAAAACTGTATTTCATTGCATAGATACTGATCACTATTGATGAAAAGCCAAACAACAGGCAGCTTAAAACTTTTTCTAATAAAATTAATTCTTATTATACAACATTTGTCAAATTAACAGTATGTCTTTACACAGATATCATGAAATGATAAGGTTGAGTCCAATTGCATGAAGTTTCTTCAGACTTATTGGAGTCACAGTCATCGTTTCTGGTCAAGATCAGTCTTTCCCCACCACCTGCCTCGTTCTTTCCAAAGGGATCCAGTTCATATTCAGCTGCAGAAAGCGTTCTTTGAATGATGCTGTCTATGGCCTCGGCTGCAAGGGATGCACACAGCTGGCCACATCGTTGAAGGAGAGCGGCACATAGCTGGCCACTTCTTCGCCAGGGTAAGAAATAAGCTGGGCACCCTGACGATTGCTGTGCTCGTACAGCACCCAGACTCCATTTATCACTTTGTGGGAAGAAGCTTTGTCGGAGAAATCGCTGACGTCCTGAAGATTGGTTTCTTTGTGTAGGGTCTTGTTTCTTCCTCCATATTTCTTCATCTCAAACAGCTGGATTTCAGGGTTGGCCAGGTCATCTGTGACCATCTTCAGGGAAGAAAACTGGTCTTTTTCATCAAGGGTGTCGTACTTTCCTTCCTCAAACACCCGCTGCTTTCCAGCAAAATTCTTGTCATAATACGCCACCCATGGTCTTCCAGTGACTTTAATGGAGGCGATGCAGTTGTTGAAGCCCTCCTCTTCTAAGTCGCTGACATCATGCTTGAATTCAGCTGATTGGCCCTCAAAGCCATTTTTGGTATAAACAATGATATTGCTCATTTTGAATGATGAATCGAGGAGAGAGAGGCTGGAGAAGGCAAGTGTTTCTGAAGCAGCTTCCAGTGGTTCTGCTGGGAACAGTGACTTACTTGGTGTGCAGAGCTGCCTTTTAAAGCACAAGTAGACCAAAGTGGGCGTTGACAAGGTCATGACAGGGCATGTAGGTGTGGAAGCTGAGAAACATGCCCAGTCTCAAACTTCTAATACAAGGTCCAAAACTCTCTATGAGCCATATGTTACGTATGCTCCTGACTGGGGAAAACAAAAAAACATTGTGTTGTGTTCACTTTGACGGCTGCTTAGCTCTCATGTACAAGTTGATACTGATAATGGCCAAATCCCAAATACTGTAAATTGAGCCACTTCACTAATTTCGTTAAATTATAAGATGCATCTTAACTGAGTTGCAGAAATATCACAGAATCTAAGCCTTACGGAACGAAAATATATTTCCTCAATCTGAATTATCAATATATTAAATGGTTTAACAGTATATTTGAAAATATACAGATTAATATATTGTGAATAATACATAAGAAATTGCCGCTTTTCATATATTGGAAAATATGTGACAATATATTTACTAATATATCATAATGTATGTAATTTTCTCAATGAAAGCAATGAGCTTCCGGCCGCAGCACAATAAAGAGGCTAAAGGGCGCTTTTGGCGTCTGTGTAGAGTCACGCACATTTGTGTCAGGTGTTATTTCTCAAGAATATTCCTTATCAGTTCTCCACAAAAAAACCTAATGCCACCCTTTTCCAGGGAACTGACAAAAAAAAAAATTGCATCAGAATTTGATCAGAATTAGCAGAATGTTTTCTTATTAGTGGGCTGGTGTTTTGAAATATATGACTGACTTATTCAGTACCGCTATTTACACGATTTATGTTCAAGCATGTTAATATTTTGCTTGTAAACTAAGTGACTTTTATGAGGCTCTGATTATTGTTAGCTTCCATGTTCATTAAACTGAATTCACTGATGACTCTCATACAGCCACTCAAATGCCTTTCAATCTTATTTTCTTTAAAAAGTAAATAGCTGTAATTTTGTAACATGTCATAATAACAAAAGCCCAAGTCGAATCTTCTCAGGTTGAAGCAGCATTAGTATTTTTCTGGTCATGAGAGTTTAATGGGTTTGAAACCGAATGTCTAACGAATGTCAAACATTAAAATACAAAGTTCAGGCATGAAATTCTAACTAATGCCAATTGGTTCTTTCAGCACGAGCCAATCAGAAGTACTTCCAAATGCACGTAATCACATATATATATATATATATATATATATATATATATATATATATATATATATATCCTGACAATATCCTGTCCAAAAGTCTGTCTTTAGCAGAATTTAATGTATTTGGTGTTTACAGGGGATACTCTATGAGAACATTTCCCAGATAGAAGAGCTGAGCTAGATACTGTACATATCTTGCCATTGTTTCAGATCTTGCGCTCAACTACAGCGGCTCACTCTTCTACAAATACCACAAATCTTTCTCAGCAAAAGCAGCTATGTACAGTATCTCACAAAAGTGAGTACACCCCTCACATTTCAGCAAACATTTTAGTTTATCTTCTCAAGGGACAATACTATAGAAATGACACTTGGATATATTTTAGAGTAGTCAATGTGCTGCTTGTATAGCAGTATAGATTTACTGTCCTCTGAAAATAACTCAACATTCAGCCATTATTGTCAAAATAGCTGGCCACAAAAGTGAGTACTGAAATGTGAGGAGTGTACTCACTTTTGTGAGATACTGCATATGTCACGGTTTAACCCAAAACTCGACTGGTTTGTCTTAGACCTCCAACTTATTAGCCGGTACTTTACCAGCCACAGAGCAATTTCTTGTTCAGTTTGCGGTTCATTCTCTCACTCTGAAAGTCTTTGTCCCACGACGGCATACCTTCAAACTCAAAGCAGCTTCAGCTACCTCGCCAAAAATGTCATGGTGAAATTGACGTAACGCTTCTTCAGGTGGCCGATACTTGAATGTGTGCAAGATTGGAGCGTTATGGTGGATTGAGACTGTGATCCATTTAGGGTCGGTTACATAAACAACGCAATCGTTTGGCCTCGGAAGACTCTTAATTAATTTTTTTAATAAATTATTGTGACTGTACTTTTATCTGCTTGTTATGAGTGTTATATTGAGAAAAGTTAGGTTTAGGGGTCAGGGTTGGATTAGAAGTTCAAAAACATCTACACAACTGTCAAAACCCAGAATATCATGTCATGACGACAAAATTATACCACAATATATAATTTCATGTCAATAACATTCCCATGCCCATTGTGTCTGTGTATTGATGCCAAAGGTTTCTAAATGAGAGCAATGGGCTACAGGCCGCGACACAATAAAGGGTGTTTTTGGGTGCATTTGTCTTGGACACGTGGCAATATCAGACACCTTGGGAATGAGAAGCCGTTGTCTTCAACCCTTTTTCCAGTTAACCAGGTGCAATCTCTCAAGAATATACATTCCTTAGCAATCCTCGTCGTAAAAAAACCTGATGCCACCCTTTTCCAGGGAACTGACAAAGAATAAAGGCATCAGCATTTCGTCACCCAAGATCAATCATTTACTTTTTTCTGGCTTTATCTGGTATTGAAAAAGTTCCGAGTAAATCTATCAATTCAATATGACTAAGGTACAAGACCCAGAGATGCCTCAGTTATTGCCCCTCGAGTTTCATATGATCCTTGATTCGGCTCAAAAACTCAATTCAAGCTCTCAATGGAAGTCACTGATGTTTTTGATGTCATTTTGTTTTTTCATACACTGAAAAAAATGATTTGTTGAATTTAATCAATTTTTTTATCGTAAGTGGTTGCACTCAATGTATTTGTTTAAATGTAGGTAAAATCAATTAAGTTGAACTTTATCAATTTTATTTAGGTACGTTACTATATATAAAAAAAGAGCAATTCCACCCCTATTTAATTATGTTACTTCTACTTAACACATTTAGTTGAACTTAATTTTATTTAGTTTCATTAGTATAAAACATTTTATAATTCCACCCCTATTTAATTGTTACTTATACTTAAATGATTGATTTCTTATTTATTTATTTTGAGTGTTCAAAATTATCCAGCTTAATCTACTAGTTAAACATATAGCCTACAGCAGAATTTAATTGACAGTATGAGAGGTTGTTAAACGTCTTTCAAATACGCACACTTTCTCAGTTTATGGCCAGCAATATTGTTATGTTTAAGGAGATTATGGAATTAAGATAATGTCTGTACTACGTTATGATTGTACTGATTGCACGATAGGCCTATCACAACAGACTGAGCTGTCTGGCCAATCAGAGCAGAGTAGCTCACGGAAAGGCGGGAGAGATTTAGAGAGATTGAAATTCATTGAAAATGTGATGATGTGCAAATGTATATTATGAGGAAATTAAACAGTTTTTTTTTACCTTTGATGCATGTAAACATGTTGTAGGAGACGCCACAACATTCAGTCCCTCCAGGATTTCACGATTTTTTTATGTGATTTTTGCGATCAAAATGACTGATTTTGTGGTGGTAATTTCCAGAAATTTGTGAAAAAACTTGCGATTTTTATATTTTATAATTAGGACATCACATTTACCATATTGTATTATGTCAGATGCACAATAGTCATTCATGACACAAATCACAAACAAAATGCATAAAGCTTGTTTATTTTGGTCTAATCAAATTATCGTCAAATTAACTTTTAAAACAATGGGCAATTGAAGTTTGCTATTATTACAGTGCATGGAAAAACAGAATGACACCAAAAACATCAATGGCAAAAGTTGATTTGAACATTAGTCACATTGAATTGAATTGATAGATTTACTCAGAACCTTTTCAATGCCAAATTAAGCCAGAAAAAAGTAAATGATTGATCTTGGGTGATGAAATGCTGATGCCTTTATTCTTTGTCAGTTCCCTGGAAAAGGGTGGCATTAGGTTTTTTGACGAGGATTGATAAGGAATGTATATTCTTGAGAGATTGCACCTGGTTAACTGGAAAAAGGGTTGAAGAAACGGCGTGCAGAGAGTTCCTCAGGCGCTCAAATGTAATATATATATATATATATATATATATATATATATATATATATATATATATACTGTGTGCAGAATTATTAGACACATTGATTTTCTGTTCATATTTTTTTCCAGGCACATTTTGCCAATTCCAAACCACATTAATCTTCATAACTACTATTACTTTTGTATTTAATCATTTGTAAGTGATATATAATTGTTCATGAAGGCTGGAAATTAAAAACGCCTTATATTCAGATGTGCAGAATTATAAGCAGTGTATATGCTCATCAAGGTTGCATTTATTTGATCAAAATACGGAAAACACTGTAATATTGTGAAATATTACTACAATTTAACATAATGGTTTTCTATTTTAATATACTTATGTGATGGCCCTGATGCCGCCACACATCAGTGAGCAGTAATGTTGCGCACGCACATGCATACAAACACTCATTAGTCATATGTTCTTGTATGTATCCTGCACATTCTTTAGTATTTCGTTTTATGCTCTCAATAGTTTCTGTTCATATATTTATTTGGCAATAAGACTCAAACACGGTTTATTTCTCATTAAGATATTTATTTGAGTTGCAGTACATCACTGACTGATTGAAGTGCACACAATCTAGTTGGTGTTGTGCAGTACACGCATCTATTAATATTACTTTCTTTGAGTTTAAGTTACCGTTGTGTTGCTGAGGAGTGGATGACTGGAGCTTCGGATGGTTCGGCTAGTTCCATAGACAGTATATAAACTGGACACAGCGACCCCATAGGTTTCAACGGAGAAAAGTGAAGCAAATTAGAAGCACTCATTTCCTGATGGCTGAGCGTACTGCGCAGACTCAAACTGACCTTGACGACGTGGATGTGACGTGAGCAGCCTGTCTGACAGTTGTAAGTCTTCTAGTAGCTGTGCCAAGAGAAATCTGAATCATTCCCTTCCGAAACTTGCAGAGACAAGAGCTGTGTCCCAAACTGAAGGCTGCGTCCTTCGAAGGCCGTATTTGAAGACCGGATGGCCATATTTGAAGGCCGATTGCGTCACCGCGGCGAGACGAAACGTCACAGCGGCGCGACGAAGGACGTCCCAATTCAAAGGCTGCATCCTTGGAAGGTCGCATTTGAAGGCCGATTGCGTCACCGCGGCTCGATGAAGGCTGTCCCAATTCAGTTATGCATCCTCGAAGGCCGTATTCGAAGGACGGTTGCGTCATCGAGCCGCGACGAAGGCTAAAAGCGACGCCAAATGCACCCTTCTTTCCCCGTGAAAGGAAGGATACAAAAACGGATCCTTAGTGGCCTATCCTACCCCATAAGTCATTGCGCACCGGTGACGAAAGCATTTTCATTTGAAAAAATGGCGTCCTCGAGTTCGGCCGGTGAGGGAAAATTCACTTTTAAATGTAAGTATTATGTTTTCATTTACTTAAATAGCTAGCGAAACCACAGTCAAAAGCCACACGTTTTTATTTCTTATAAACTTCATCTTAACTCATTTGTTACCATTGGGTGGCTTTATTTGTCAGGTGGTTAGACGCAAAACGTGTGCTAATTACTTTAATAATTTTCAGGGAGCAAGGAGCAGACCGCTCAGTTTATTACACTGCGGTCTGAAAACGACCATTTATTCACCGGGGTGAAAAACTCCGCCAGCGTGGCTTGGAGGTAAGACAACACCTACTTGTAAAATTTGCAGTAATCTGTCTCACTTGTGTATTATAATAAATATCATTCACCCTAGAAAACCCACAACAATAAGAAAAGCAGTAGATGATGCAATGGTTTTCACTTTTATGTGTTTTTGTAGTGCTGTCATGCAAGTTATGTTTACAAAGGTTTTAACCACATTTGAGTATCCAGAAATATGATTTCTAAACTATTTTGAATGCATGTCCTGATGTGTCTTTTTTCAGTTTTAACAATGCACTAATGTTAATATTTAATTTGCACCCCTGTGTTATAATTTTTCATAAATACCCTTTTCTGCTTTTTTAGAGCAATTCTGGAGAAAATGGGCCTGCAGGCGAAGGTAACCCCCATGCAGGCAAAAAAAAAATGGGACAACTTAAAAACAAAATACAAAGTAAGAAAGTTAATACACACATCTTTTCTGAAATATATTGTGCTGTTGTTGTTAACAAGCCATGGTTAATTTGTTCTGCCTTAGGATTGCAAGTATCCTGGGACAGGAGAGGGAGTGGGTGGGAAACCCACTGCTGAAACGTGGCCCTGGTTTGTCCTCATGGATGAGGTGTTGGGGCAGAGGCATTCTACCAATCCCCCTGTCCTTATTGCCTCAATCCGTGAGGACACACCAGGGCCAAGTTCAGCAGTGGGTGGCCACAGTGAGGAGGAGCCAGCACCAGCACCCGCACCACCACCAGCAGCAGCACCCGCACCACCACCAGCACCCGTAGCACCAGCACCTGCACCTGCACCACAACGAGCACGGAGAAAGCGGGACTATGATGAGGAGATGCTGGACCTCATTAGAGAGGACATGGCTCTGCAAAGGGAGGCAGAGGAGAGGAGAGCTCGAGAGAGCAGGGACCGGATGGACAGGCTGTTTGCGCTTCTTGAGCGCATGGTGGAGAAATAGTTTTTTTTTTTTTATGTATATATAAATGAGGAATTTTAATTTAAATTAAATGTAAAGAGGAAACTTAAGTTTTGTACAGTTTATTTTTGTAATCTAAGTTATATTAAATTATCTATTTTTTTCCAAACTTGTGTACAGTTTATTTAAAATGAATAATAAACATTACTTTTGTTCCATTTCTGTGCATTGTTAATTTAAGTAACTTGATGTGTTGGGATATGAAATAAAAAGGAACGGTTCTTGACATTGCTTATTTTTTTTAATGACAGGCAATATTTTATACAATAATAACATTTGGAAAAAATAAATAATTATATAGATAAATAACGTTTTATAAATAATAAATAACCATTTACAACATAACTTAAATATCATCTGACAACATAATTTAAATGAACAGTACATAAATGAACAGTACATAAATTAAGATTTCAGCTGAGCAGGGAGACCCTGGTGGTGCCGCTGGACCCCGGTGGGCTCCACAATAGAGACGCTGGTAAGGCCTCTCTGCCGGTGGGTGGGACATCATCTAGGATGGTCTCCAGAGTGTTTGACTGCATAATTTCCACTGTCCACTGCATTGTCTAACAACAGGTTTGCAGGGCTGACTCAATTGACGGCTGCCATGTCACTGAATCATTTCAAAAAGAGGGAAGAATAAAATAAATTCTCATCCTCAAATCAAAGCATCAAAAATTTCAACATGTAAACCCATTCTATGTAAATAAATTTTTGGTTTTGGCCATTATAGCTTTAAAGTTCTCTGACTTGCCTGTTACCAGTAATCATGGTCAATGGGAACCTCCTCCAGGGCAGACACCTCTGCAGAGAGCTGGTCACGCCAGGGAGCCCCACTGACCGTCTCCAAAACATGCTCCCCCTCATCCTCCGCATCATCCTCCTCATGCTCATCCTCCGGGGCCATGATGTCACCAACCCCAAGGCAGATGTTGTGGAGGATGGCACAGGCTGTGATGACCTGAAAAAAAAAAAAAAAAATTTGATATGGTCTGGAAGAAAGAAGTTAATTATGTTTTTTGCAAATGTATTTTTCATTTAACTTACATGAGGTACAAAGGTGTGGTGCACCTCCAGCGCTTTCAGGAAGATGGATCGGAACCTGGTCTTCATCATCCCAAAAGCACGCTCTATAATGGAGCGTGCCCTGGAATGATGGAGATTAAAGCGCTGGGCTCCCACACCTCGTACTGGCCTCTTGTAGGGAGTGATGAGGGGGAGTGGGTGTTGGAGACATGGGTACCCTCCGTCTGCGAGGATGAAGTGCCCTGGAGGAGGGTACATTGACCTCCTGTACAGTGGGCTGTACCGGAGCACCCGTGCGTCATGCACTGACCCCGGCCAGCCCACGTAGGTGTCAATGAAGCGGCCCTGATGGTCACAAACAGCCTGGAGGATGATGGACGGGAACAGTTTCCTGTTCCTGTAGCATTGACCATCAGGGCCGCTTGGAGGCTTGATGCGGACATGGCAGCCGTCGATTGCTCCAGCAGCTTTCAAGAAAGCTCTGTGTCTGGCCAGCCCTGCAAAGCCACGGCAAACTGCCTCCAGGTCTTCTGGGGTGTTGGGGAACCGAATGACCTGGTGGCAGATGGCCACCACCTCCTCAGCGACCCGGTGGACAATGCGGTGGACAGTGGAACGAGGCATATCAAATGCTCTGGAGACGACCCTATAGGATGTACCACACGCCAGCCAGAAAAGAAATACCAGGGTCTCTATTGTGGAACCCCATCCGTGTTGCCGGTCACTTCTCAACAGGTCCAGCAGCACTCTCAGGGCCTCCCTGCTCAGCCGAAAATCAGGTCGTGTGTCACGGTCATTAAAGAACCCGTCCAGCACTGGCACACTCAGGTTTATCCTGCAGTACAGGGGTCTGGTCTGATTTAGGGAAACAAACAAAGAGAGATTGTTTAAAGTTGTGACAAAGTAATTGTTGGAAGATATAGTGATACTTAAAATACTTTTAGTAAGTATTAATGGCACATTGGGGAAATTTTAGTAGTTATATTTAAAACCTTACTTATGTACAAGTGTTATCTTGCATACTTGTATTTAATTTACTTAAGATATGAAGAGTAAAAGAACAGTTAAGTATTCTGCATAAAAAACTGTTTGTCAGGGTTTTTAGATATTTTGTTACATTCATATTACTGCTTGGCTATGTGTATGTTGCATTTTAATTCTGAATATGTTGAAGGTAGTTATATTTTAATTTACTGTTGAATAGTTTACTATAGAACAAGTTATCATATTGTAAAATACCATGGTTTTGTAGTGTTGCTGTCCTGTGAAAGAGAAAAAAACCCTCATTACTTCACATTTGTATGTGAATACTTAACGAATGTACTTGCTTACAGTCAACCACAGGTTATTTTGAAAATGAAACGAGCACAATTTTAAGGAAATGTTGCTATACAGATGCATCATGCCATATAAAAGGCTGCATCCGAAGGCGAGCGGGAGTAGCCTACCTATATATATTAAAGAGGTATATTTCACTGTATTTATTTAAGAAGTATATTTCACTGTGTTTATTTATTGTTTTGCGTTTTATGCTTCGACTGCGTTAAAAGAAAGCACGCTGGAAACATGCCTGAATAAGATCACCATGATCAAGAGAATAAAACTACATAAAAATCGCATCTTCGTAAGGTAACTTAGCCTATAACTAAACATTTGAACAGCTTTATGTGTATTTTGTATTTTCATAAGTAGCCTATCATAACATGACTCAAGTACAGTCTCAACTTGTGTACTCCAGCAATTAAGGACGCAACTTCTGAATTAGGATGCAGCAAACCAGTTTACTTTACCTGGCCACGGTCTTGACAAAGCCGGAGATACATCACCCGGCGGCGCCGACTGGGATGAAACATCCCCATCATCTCCTCCAGTAAAACATAAAATAAGAAAAATAAAATTATGTAGTCTTGCTCTTGCTCCATTTTTATTTGTAATTGATGCCTTGTATGATGGCAGCTCTCCTATCGCAGCGTTGCTAGGCGACAGCATAATGGGGAACACCTGGTGGCAATTACAATCCAACGAAGGCTAGACTCGGAGCGTCCTTCTACGGCTGGGAAGGCTGGGTAGGCTGGGTCCTTCGACGGCTGGGAAGGCTGGGTAGGCTGGGTCCTTAGAAGGACGTGTCCTTCGAAGGACGCAGCCTTCACTTTGGGACACAGCTAGAGAGTGTGAGCAGGAGCTGTCCATGAGCTAGGAGCAGGAGCAACTTTATGACTCTCTATGGGCTTCTCCCTTGACTTTATCGGACTTTATGCCCCCACGTCCCCCCGATTGACTGCGAGCTTCTCCTCCTGTCTCTACGGTAATTTCCAGAGAGTCGCGTGGTTATAATCGTTAGCCTGTTTTTACAAAAACTGCTTCTACGGGGCCATAACATGAGATACAAGGTAATGGAGCATTTTATACATTGTCGTGTTTCTTTAGAAATAAATAATGGACAAATGGAGCCTTTAAACGGCTCAGATTTAAAGTTATTCGCTGTCAAAGTGACGCCAAAATGAATGGGAGTCAATGGGATGCTAACAGCAGGTGAAGGCTTGTTAGCCAATGGCGGCTTCCGGGGGTGGTACGGAAATCGAGAGCTCGATTACCCCCCTGGGTAGTTCCGGTTGTGGTCCGCATGAATTAAGGGCCGGCATGCCGCTTCAACCGCTATTTTAGTTCCGCTTGCCGCTACCAACCAGCAGATTAATTGTGGGGGGGGGGGGGGGGGGGGGGGTCTTGAATGTTTGTGTTTGTATTTCTTTCATAATTGCTTGTTCTTTTTCCTAGATTTATTATTTGTGTTAAAAATATGCACTTAATTATAGTGTAATTATTTAACTGACCTTGGTATTGATTTTGTTATTGTATTAGTGAAGTTGTTGTTTTTGTCTTCCCTTATGTGTTAATGTGGACTAGTCCGTTTGTATAAATGTGTCCCTGATGTTTAACTTGTAGATCAGTTCAGTTTGTCTTTACATGTACTCAGTTGTTTGAGTTTAGTTTGTTCTGTTGATCTCTTTTATAGGCCTAAACATTTGGACTTTGTTTCCTTTTTGAACCCTTTGTATATGATTTTGAATTCAGTAAAATATATTTTGGGAATATATTTCTATGGCCCTCATTCCTTGACTGCTTGGTCCCTCACAACTTATAACCTTTGATACTTTTCAGGATTCTGAATTTAAAAAGTAAAAAAAAAAAAAAAGAACAGCATTTATTTAAAATAGAAATCTTTTGTACAAATATACACTACCGTTCAAAAGTTTGGGTTCAGTAATTTTCTTTCTTTCTTTTTTTTTTTTTAAATAAATGAATACTTTTATTCAGCAAGGATGTGTTCAATTGATAAAAAGTGATCCTAAAGACTTAAAGAATTTATATTTTAATTAAATGCTGTTCTTTTGAAATAATGCTGAAAATTCAGCTTTGCAACACAGAAATAAATTATATTAAAATAGAAAACCATTATTTAAATGTAAAATAAATCTGTATTTTTTATCAAATAAATGCAGACTTGATGTGCATAAGAGGCTTCTTTAAAACAATACAAAAATAGTACTGTGTCCAAAATTGTTATTGGTAATGTACATACTATTATATCGAAATTGTTGGAAGTTGTGGTCTACATACCCTCCATAACGCTTTCAAGAGTGGATTTGAGGTGTGGCAGATACAGAAGGTGCTTAAATCTCTTTCACAATGCCCCAGCAGGAGAGAAGATTTCACATCATCAACGTCATCAACAACATTCCCCTTACCCTTCTGTGGTCATCGGTGGCTTGAGATCTTGTCAACTGTGCAAAGAGCATTAGAGATTTGGCCCTTCATTGAGAAGTTTGTGGACCAGGTGAAGACAAAGAAGGTTAAGAACCCAGGGACATCATCATATGACACCCTCTCTGAAGCTCGACTGGATCCCCTTCTGCAGGCCAAGCTCCATTTTTTCATGGCCATATCAAGAGCTTTCCGACCTTTTCTGGAGAAATACCAGTGATGCCTTTTTTGTGGAAAGATCTGGGGCCTCATTTATAACCGTTGCGTACGCACAAAACAGGCCCTGAAAGAGGCGTACGCCACTTCCGACGCATAAGTTGTGATTTATAAAAACAAACTTTACGGGAAAATTTGCGCACCTTGTTTGGGGTGTTGAGGGGGGTCCACCTGAGAGTGGCACTTCCTTCGCTTCAGTTGCAGCTCCAACTCGACGTCAACGCAGAAAGGGTCACAATGAGAAATCTGTAACTAAAGATGCAGCCAACGGTTAATAAAGCATATGACCATCTAAAAGTGTTCTGCTGAATAAAGAGGTTGCTGTTCATCTCTGCCTCTCTCAAACCACATGAGAGAGCAGTGACCAGAGTCATGATCCACAAATACAAAGGAACTATTGTATCTTCAGCTGCTGCTGGAGAACAAGCCGCTGGCTAGCCATAGTCATGCTTGCACAGAAATAGCAGTCATACGTGTGATATTGAAACAGCAGTCATGCGCCTTATATTAACTATGATGAAGATGACTGAATTCAGACTATAAAAGAAGAGACCTGGACAGGACTCTTCGCTCTGCCTTGCAATCTCCAGTCCGATACGCCAGCAGTTATCAGATGCAAGAAGCTTTAAGCCTAGCTAGTATCTCTCTGTTAGTTAGTACTCATTTTGTGATCTGTAACAAGTATTCTTTTCATTTGATTCTTTTAATAAATATTGTTAAACATTTATTATAATCATCTGACTGGACCTTGGATTCTTGAGTACGCGTCTCTTTCTTCTATCTGGATCAGGAAGACGACAAGAGGGTGAGCATTCTTTTGATATAAGAATAATCACTGTGAGATTTGATTGATTAAAAAGCCAAAGAGGCAGCTTACGACAGGGTTATTGTTGTATAGCGAACACGGTTGAAGAGTACCTAAAAAGGTAGACTTATACTACGAAGGGGAAATCTATTATCTTTATAATAGAATACGAATTTGTAGAGACTGATCGCCTAACTCTTGAGGACACGACTAAAGGATAGGCTCTTTAGTTACCGCGGGATAATCTATACTGTATGTCCTGGATAGGATGTAGGATAATTTGGAACGGTATTAATCGTGATAATCCATCGCAACCTGCACGCAAACTCTGACCCATGCGTACGAACGTTTTGGAGACGGAGCAGTTTTGTGACACCAATGGTGAGCTGGAGTTAAATGTCTTTTTGGCCACTTTTAGACAGAAAAATCTAAAGAAAATTAAACATATACAGAAAGATAATACAAATATAATTTCACTCTCTAAGCAAATATCCATCCCTTCTTAAAGGTGAACTAAGTAACTTGTTTACCTTAACTGAACAGCTTCGGAGTCATTGGAATGGTTATATTACTTATTTTGGGTTGAATGGTGGTCGTTTCACACCCCCCTGGTGCCCGTGAGCGGAAAATACGCACTTGCAACTTTGAGCCGGCGGGCCGCCGCGTCAGGAAGTCTCGCGTGATATCAGGTCTCGCGATGTAAACAATTGCTTTACGGCCAAAAGAAATCTGCTAAAATGCTGTCATTATTGCGCTCCCTCACGCTGTTCGAACCCGAATGAAGAAGACGTTTTAACCTGTTAACCGTTGCCAGTGCGCCCGCGCACTGAAGCGTTATTTATTTATTTAATTCAAAATGACTATCAGATTTAATGTTATACCTTGACAAACTATACATAATTAAAAAGATATAATACTCAAGTTTCAGTATTTGACCACTATTGTATTCTGAGAAACTCATAGTGACAGTTATGTCTTAATTTGTGTCAGGAGTTATGAAATGAAAAAATGAGTCGATACCTTTAATATGAATTATGCGCGTCAGCCGCTTTCATTCATAAAAAACTCCGTGCTGTCGTCATGACAGCGATACACAAAACAACGTCCCTCAGGGCTTTAGCTCAAAAATGTGCAGATTTGGAGAAATATTGATAGATTCTCATAGATTTACATCAGATTTCTATAGACAGGAATAATATTTATTGAATTTATACCCAAATGCGTCGATGTAATCATTATGAGCGTTTGCATACTCTGTTAATGTGTTTTCAATTCATACCAATAGCCTGAGGGCGCCCTCGCCGCCCTGTGCACAGTATTAGAACATGAAGAAGAGCCATAATCATGTGACAATCCAGGAAGCCTCGAACACACACACAGCTAACAACAGATCGCGCTGTAACTATGGCTGTAACATGCAGATACAGACATTTTGAAGACAATAAACATGTTTGCTATGATATTTGAGTTACCTGTGTTTTTCAATCCATGCCAGGTATTTCCATAATAATAGATTATATTTATAATGTAATGCTAATCTATATAGAATCGTTGTGCAGAACACTATCCAATAGTATATTTTCTGTCTGATTTTTTATCTGAAGCCAAATTAGATCACAGAAAATTATTTAAAATACTCGATTTGCTTTATAAAGTAAGTTTATAAGCACAAACATGGTTTTAATCTCATAAATTGTCGTGTATTGATGGTGTGCTAAGCTAACATGCCAGCTAGCCCTAGGTGCACCTGCCACGTCTAGAAGTTATATTTTTATTATTTTTTTAATGCTTACTGAAATGTTTCTTTATTCAAGAAATGCATTAGATACAGTTTAAAATGTAAGGGTGAACTTTGAGAAAAGAAATTAGTGACTGAAACCATATGAATAGCCTGTGAATAGCCAGTCGTTAGTAGCTATAATGCAGACAAAAGAAATGCATATTTACAGCCATAACCAGGCTGGAGAGGTGTGAATGTGTGCAGGGGGAGACTGAGACTGAATGGGGCTCGTTTGCACCACAAAACAATAAAGAAAATATACTGGATAGATGGTTAGAAGATGGCAATAAACATCAGTAGCATTTTAGCATCAAATCAAAATAAAGTCACATGACATGGTCTTGAAAAACATTTCACTAAATACAGAGTTTTGGACTTATTATCTTAAGATTTTAAACATAAAATGTTTAGACATGTGGCATTAGCTGTAGTGCATTTCTAGATTGCTCCAGTGCCAACTTCAATTTTATTTTCATGAGGATATTTCATAAAAAATAATTTCTAATAACTTTACAAAACTTTGAAGCTATTTATAACAATTTTTGTCATTATGACAATAATTAATTCTACATTTACAATAAACTGCCAGGTGTCAGCTTTCAAATGAGATCATACTTGTGCTTTTAGTACAAAGGGTTCATGAACTGTATCTGTTTCAGTTTGGGTATGTCATTTCTTGGGATTTTTCAAAAGTGGGGTTGCAGCTTAACAGGTTAAAGAATGTCCCATCCGCTTTGATGTCGTTGATCTACTAGCCTCTGGTGTCCGAGAATCGCCTACGAGTTTTTACAACAGTGTTGTCAAATATCTATTCCGAAGCTGTGGGGGAGCTCTAGAGAGAAACCTGCGAGCAAAAAGCGAGAATACAGCGAAGAAATCCCGAAGCTACTGAGTGCTGCTTTAAATGTCCGCGCCAGCGAGCGCGTTGGGCTGTTTAGTGAAACTGACGCAAATAACAGTTTAAATAAATAAAATAATAATGATTTAAACTATGTTTACTTCTGATATAAACATTTAGATTAAATATGCCATTCAAATTAATGGAGTTAAACATGAAATCATTACTGAGAAGTTGCAACATTTTTTTGTATTCAATCAATAGAAATATGTGTGTCGTAAAGAAGAGATAGGATCCAAATGCGAACAAAAGTCAGAGTTTATTGAGAGAGAGCAAAATAGTTCTTCAAACAGGAACACAGGATGCTTGCAGATTATGCAGATGAATAGTCTTAAGAAAGGTAAACAGAACAGAGAGAATAATCCTCCAAACGGGTCAGCTACTCTCTCACAGCTCTCGCTCGTTGGCTGAAGTGCAGCAGAAAGTCAGGGAGATCGGCCGGTCGACCTCAGACCTCTCGTCTTCTCGTAAAGAGTGGTAGCAATGCATAGACAACAGCACAGGGCGTTCGTGGACAGCGGAAGAGCTGGACACAGTGAAGAACAGATGATTAGTAGAGAGAAATAAATTGGCTGATCTGAACCAGACTGTAGACGGGACTTGGACACTTGATACTCTCACGAAATAATCTGGCAAATGACAAAGGGAACAGAGAACATTAAATAGCTAGCGGGGCTAGAGGAAAGAGCAGGTGAAAGGAATCAGCGCGATCACAGCTAATGAAAATCAGCTGAAGAGGGAAGAAGGGAAAAAGAGAAAGTGACCAGCAGAGGGGGGAAAAGGAAAGGAAAAGCCAGAGAAAAGAACCAGACTCATGACAATGGCTGCGTTCCAAACCGCATACTCAATGAGTAGGTACTTAATTTCAATGAGTACTTACTTAACGAGCGCTAAAAGAGTAGGTACTTTATAGCCAAATCTCGTTGAGTATGAATGCGAACCGGACATCTGCCATGTTGACGTTATCATGTGACCTACGACGCGTTATCACAAGCGCAACAACTTAAAAGATTCGAACGGACACGTTTAATTCATCTATCTGTAAATATCTTGATATTGATTAAACTTGCTCATTTTGTGGTCTTTTTGAAGAAACTGCTGCCCATTTATTTTGTGAATACATTTAGGGTTGATTTAAGTTATTTTATTTAACCTTACTAATGTGAACTACCGTTTTATCCTTAACGATGTTATTTATTTTTATTACGAAATCCCAAAATTGTCATCTCTTGAATATGTTGTTAATTTTTTATATCCAAATATTTTCATCCACAAGCAAAAGTGGCTAACTGCTTTATTTTTTCCTCTTTTTCTTGTTGAATTTAACTGTCGTTTCATCTCTCGGGCCTATAAATAACAAAAAATGCTTTTTTAAAATGTATAATAATGAATTATTTAAGAAAATATATATTAAGATATTCAACCTTGTAGGTTCTTTTTTCCTATGTAAAAAATCTCATATTATGTATGCAAACCAATTATATATATATATATATATATATATATATATATATATATATATATATATATATATATATATATATATTGGGTTTGCATACATAATGAGATTTTTTACAGATCTCATAACATCAGTAACTCGACAGCCCTACCTAGAACGGGTTTCCTCAGCGTTTGTAATGTCTGCACAAAGGGCAGCTGTGCAAAGATTCGCCTTTGGAGGAAAACTGTTGATTTTATACTCGAAAATTTTAAGTATCATTAATATTAAAAATGAATATTACCTCAGAATGAATTGCATTTCTATCCCACCCCAAAACATACAATAATAACAACGATAAATGCTGACCAATACTTAATTATATGACTTTTTACTGAAAATTATATAATTCAATAAAACAAACAAATTGTAATGTGTCATATGACATAGCTATGCATGATTGAATACACTCTAGATGTGTATATAATGAACATATCTACATCTTCTTTCAAACAATTAAATCAAACATTAATTAAATAATTATATTTTATTTACTGACAACAATGAGAAATATTAATAAATTAGTAAAAGAATGAATGAAAGTCATCATCACACAATAAACAAATGCATATACAAGTCAACACATGAAACAAAGCTTTATTCAAACTACAATCATGTATGTAGACTACAGGCGCTGAACCCCACATCCTTCTGCCATCTCAACACAGCGGTTCCCATTCTGCGGCTTTATTCTGATGAATCAGCTGACCCCCAGAGGTGAGCCATTCCCTCGTGCCGGAGGTTGTTGCGTGATGTGTTGTGCTTCACAATCTGAGGCAAGTGGAGTGATGGAGGGACCATCTCCAGGATTCAGCTCTGGGCTCTTCATCCTCAGTGCTCACACCAGCCCGCTGACATTTCAGATCCTACAAAATGCACAAACATAACACAAAAGCAGTCATTTTAACCACACAATGTCATTTGATTTCAGTATTATTTAGAAGACAAAAACGCTTTTTTTCCACAAATGCCGCCATCATCTTTCCTTGCAGGTCCTGCTCCACCACAAAAGATCTGCAGCAAATGCACAGAAATCAAGAATCAGAAAAGTGCTGTAATAGCTCTGTTTGAAATTACAATAATTAAAATAAACTACAACTTAAGATTTAAGATTTAAATAGTTGTTATTCATTTCTGTAGTATACTCACTCAAAGCCTTCTTCAGCCACTCTCCACCAGATAAACACACATCTGTTCATCTGACCCTGTAACATCCAGACAAGATTCACATTACCTCTGTGATTTATGAGCTCAGCACTACATTTACATGTTGAGGTTGTTTTAACTTTTTATCCAACATAAATGTTCCTCAATTTATCAACAGTAATGGACAAATAAAATAGATAACTTATGTTTAGTTACTTTATAGATTTGTTCTACATAATAGCACACATTCATCACTCAGATGTCTATTTCATGTTGTGATATTTCAAGATTTTCCTGTCAGATGTAAATAGACATTTAAAATAAGCGTCTTTGATGTATGGTTTGTTTATGTAAATCCACTTTAGAGACGTAACTTACGTGTCTTTACTGGAGCTCCCCTGTTAGCTAACGTTGTATACAATAAAACGTGTTTTTACAGCAAAATCACAACTATACTGTGTAACGTCTTTACACCTTCAACAATTCAACAGTTTACTCTACAGTAGTTCAACACATGCAATTTTGACAAAAGGAACTGTGTTTACTCACATTTGAAAGCACCCGCGTCGCCGATCTCTGCGATGTTTGATAATGACGTGGCCTCCTGGGATAGAAGAGTATCCATCGGATGAGCACTCAAAAATCTGTCCGGAAGCAGTAAGCCATCCGGGAACTTCTCGCCTACTCTTTCATGAATACTGATGTTTCGAACGTACTGCTTCCTTCACGTACTGTTTTCGCCTACTATATAGTAGGAAAGTAGGAATATTCGAACGCACTTAAGTCCGAATCTCGCGATAATTCGTACGTCACCCAGGTAAGATCTCGCCTACTCTTTTGGATTCGTACATACTTTTTCGCTCGCCTACTCTTTTTCCCATACTAAATAGTAGGGAAGTATGCGGTTTGGAACGCAGCAAATGTGTTGTGGATGCGATGTTTTTGAACAATTTTCCTGTGGCGTGCTGTGTTTTAATGTTTTAACCACAGAGATAATTGCTTATCATGATAATACCAGATTGTCTGAGAAAATAGTTTTGTGAAAATAATGCCCACCGCCTATCTGTTTCCATTAAAAATATAAATCAATTAAAAATACAATTCGGCCAGTGGAAAAAAATTGAGAAAAACTTTCTCTGAAATGTTTTTTACACTATTTGATTTATGTATTCAAAAATAAGGCAAGATATAGGTATTGATACATGTGTCTTATACCGTTAAACGTTATCACGTGGATGAATATGCAAATGCAAATGATATGCAGATGAGGATCTGCATAGTAAAACTAGGCGTTGTAAGCTCCATAAATGGTTATTTCGGGGGGAGGAGACGCACATGCGCACAATCTTCCGCTGACTGGGATTTATAAAGTGAATTCTGCGCAGGTTCTGGCGTACGAACGGTTTTATAAGTCTGAATATTTTTTTGTGTACGCCATTTTTGGCTTTCGGGCGCACGTACACTTTTAGTAAGGTTCCTACGCAGTTTTATAAACGAGACCCCAGGAGGATTTGATCAGGGTAATTATTCATCGTAAAAATACACAACACACTTAAATGGCCAGGACACAGGACAGGTTTAACTTTAATTATTATTTTTAGGAGGTGTGTAAGTCACTTGAAAGTGACGTAGACCGAATGGCAGAACAGGCAGAACATTCTGCAGGCTCCAAAATGGCCACGCTGATTACAAAGTCTAACACAATGAGAAGACGGGCCAAAGAGAGGCAGGAGGAGTTGAAGGGAGTAAATGGACAAATTGAGAACAAACTCTCTGAGCTCAAAAAAATGTAACACTTCAATCTTATTTATTTTTTAAATAGCTTTTTATTTTATTTTTTTATCTTTATAGTTTTTTATACATAGTTCCCACATGACGTCACAACATACGGGCATTTGCCGACCCGGTGCCATTTCTGAGGGCAGAACACAACATTCTTGCAATGCAGAACATGAGAAGAAGAAGCTGAAACGGAAATTTTGTGATTAAAAAGTGAAAATGGTCATCTCCTGCTGGGTCAATGGATGTTCCAATCGTGCCGGAGGTTCAGTTAAATTTAGTTTTTTAGCATTTGCCGACCCGGCGCCATTTCTGTGGGCAGAACAATAGTAGAAGAAGCTGAAGCGAGTTAATTTCGTGATAAAAAGTGAAAATGGTGATCTCCTGCTGGGTCAATGGATGTTTAAATCGTGTCGGAGGTTCAGTTAAATTTGGATTTTACAGTATACCCGTCATTAGACTTCGTGAATGTGAGAAGACTAAGCTTTTGTCAGAACAACGACGGAGGTTATGGCTGGCGAGGATAAACAGTAAAGAAACTCCCTCAAAACACGCAAGAATTTGTTGTTTTTTATTGCGAGTGTACACAAATATAAGTTAACACTTTGCAGTTTGAATTATGTCCTGTATGAACAAAATGACGAGATATTAAAAACATACAAAAACAACATTGTTTCCACTGTTCGATCGCGCCCGCGACTCTCTCACTCTCTCACTCTCTCACACACACACACACACACACACACACACACACACTCCAGCACGGCAATCTCAGATTATGTCCCTAAAGAACCCGCGTATAAAGTAGTTCCGCATTACATTAATTAATTTGCACGCGATTTTTATTTATTTTCATACCGTGTATATTCATATTCATGCACATATTTCCAGGCTCGAAATTGCTCACATGTATTAAAACTCCTAGCCAATACCAGATAATGATACACATGATACTGTATCTGAGGCAAAGCTGCATAATCAGTGCTCAGTGCTTCCTTTGTTAGCGCATACGGATCCACACCATTTATGACTGAAATGTTCACATTGTACCTCTCTCTGTCATGTGTTAATAGAGTCTCTTTATAATCTCTGTCACTTTGTCTCTTCATGATTTTCGTAACATTATAAATGGAAAGAAATATTCGAAATTTGCTTGTAAAACTCATCGACAGTATGGTAAAACATTGTAAACACAGCAGCTTTTGCCCTCAAAGATGGCGTCTCCGGGGAGGTCACGTGACATTATTTGGCCTGTGGGAACTATGTATACTGATTTTGTCGCCATTTGCAGTGGATATTTGATGTTATTTATGTAATTTGAGTTGTACATTTTGATGTGATTTGAGGTGCAGGGGGGTCGGCTAAGGATCACCCTCTACATTAGGGCTCGTCTTATACAGTTTTAATTCCTCAGATAATGCCAGCTGCGGTTGTTCATCTGGTACTATTTGCCGTTTATTGCTTTGTTTTTGAAATGTTTCAAGGTGTCTGCTCCAGTAACAGTGGCAACTGCAGGCCCAAAACACAAGACTTGGCTTATCCAAGCAGTTCACATGTTTGCATGTCTAACAGTTGATATTAATGCACCCTGTTGTTCACCAAATGTGTGCTAAAGTTAGTAAAAAAAACTATTACATAAAACAGTTTAAGTTGTTGTATTTATCTTTCTTGCTGTGGTGTAGTCTTAATTTTTCCATTTAGATGTCTTGAAAAGGTCTTAAAAGTCTTTAGATTTGCACTTAAAAAATGTGCAGATTCCCTGTGTGACGGAGAGGCAGAGACGGTCGGATCCATTTGCAGATATTTATTAAAGATGATATTACACTGAGAACAAGAAGACAGAAACTCAATAGATGACAAGGGCAATCCAGAATCGTAGTCAAACAAGCAAAGGTCAGAGGCAGGCAGCAAAGGTTCACAAACGAGTTCAGAGTCCTAATTCAAATACACGAGATCAAGTAAAACACTGAGTAGCAAGAGATACAAACTGAGACAGAGGTTTGGTAAAACAAGACTTCACAAATGAGAACAGAACAGTCCAGATAAAGGGGAGCTGAGGGTGCACAGGTGAGACTGATGAAATACTAATGAGGTGATGAGGGAATAACGAGCAAGATGGATAATGGGAAATGCAGTCCTAGTATGCAGGAGAGAGGGACCTAGTGAAACCAGGAGGAGGCGTTGTCGTGCGTTCCGTGACACCCTGTATCAACATTATTCACTCTTCTTCAATCTTCTTTCGTGTTCAGCAGAAGAAAGAAACTCATACAGGTTTGGAACAACTCAAGGGTTAATAAGTGATGACAAATCTTTCATTTTGGGGTGAACTATCCCTTTAAAAGTAAAAACAACAACAACTGAGAAATCAGCTACATTGAATACAGAAACTGGAACATCTCACCAGTCACATCAACAAAGAAGTGAAGTGTATATAACCCAGAAGACAGCAGGGAGGCAACATTTAAAAAGAATAAAATAAGCTAAAACAGTCTTAAAAAATGTAATAGCTTATGGCTGCATTTCATGCACTTTCATACTGACTTCTCCTTTTGGCTCTTATCTGTTTCTCACAAAATCCCTAGTTTTGTAGCACATGCTCTTCAGCAGATTTGCATTGAAGACACTTAGATGTTGTGGCCAAATGGCCTTTTAGCTATGTGAACTTTAAAATGCTGTATCAAGCAGCAACTTATGCTTTTGACCATATTCTTTTCTTCCGACGATGTTAAACACTTTCAGTCACTAAAAACAAGAAAGATAAAAACAAGAAAACATTGCAATGTGAAATGTTTAAAAAATCAGTTACAAGTTACAAACAGTGGTTCACATAATGTTACATAATGCATGTAACTTTAATAATACATTAATTTATATGACATTTTCAGACATCCCAAGTCTCCCGAAAGTTCCGGGAGTCTCCCACATATTGATAGCGGCTCCCTGATGCTCCGCAAATAAGTTAAAGTCGGCATGAAATCAAATTTGAAAAATCTTCTTTTTATATGTAGTATTGTAGTGTTTATTATAAATGATGAGGCTCTTCATTTCAGGATTGCTCCTGTCTGCCTCGCTGCCTGCTGTGAGTGTGTTTGCCTCGGTGCTGTAAGCTCCGTCTTAGCCTCGTATTTCTTTGTTTTGAACCATCATTTACTACAATTTGTAGTTGTTTATACTAAATACAGCTTACCCAACATCTCAGATTGACATCGCTAGCATCCGTTACTACTAACACAACACGCTAATTCGCTACTGCTAGCCTGTTAACGCGCCACCCGTGCGCTCAGCTGTTTTATTTATTTATTTTTTCTCTCGCGCGCTCGCGCCTTTGAGTTCATAAAAGCTCAGGTAAGTAATAATCAGTCAACAAACACGGTGAGTAATGTCTTGTCCTGTTATTGTCACCTGCACTTCATGTCACATGTTTAGCATAGACTTCTCTGTTGGCAATGTAGGATTTATATGTGATAAATGTAAGGAGACAGTTAGGCTGACAGAGAAGATTTCAGAATTAGAGACACGCATCCAAACTTTAATTGAGGATAGTAAGAGTGCTAGAGCTTTAGATACTATTTTGGATGCGCCTAGCATAGTGAACTCTTTACATGATTCGGTTCCAGCTGAAGTAGTGCCTGAGCAGCCGGGCAAATGGGTGACAGTGAGGGATCGCTCTAGTCGCGGATCAAAAAACCACTCTTCCGTTCCGATTACCACAACAAATCGATTTGCCCCGCTCAGTGAAACACCCACTGAGAATTCTGTTGATTGTGCCCTAGTAATTGGTGATTCGATCACACGGAACGTGAAAATAGAGACACCAGCGAACATAGTCACATGTTTGCCGGGAGCCAGAGCGCCTGACATCAAAGCAAATTTAAAAGTGCTGGCTAATGCTAATCGTAAATTCTCTAAGATCATTATTCATGTCGGCACTAATGATGTTCGACTCCGCCAGTCGGAGATCACCAAAATTAATATTAAAGAGGTGTGTGAACTTGCAAGTACGATGTCAGGCACTGTAATTTGCTCTGGCCCCCTTCCTGTTCGCAGGAGTGATGAGATAGTTAGTAGATTGTGTTCACTGAATCGCTGGCTGTCTGAGTGGTGTCCGTGTAATAATATAGAATTCATAGACAATTGGAAAAGTTTTTGGGGCAAACCTGACCTGTTGAAAAGAGATGGTATTCATCCCTCCTGGGATGGTGCTGCTCTTCTATCTAGTAATATGGCACATAGTCTTAGAGCTCAAACATGACAAATTGGGCACCAGGTCAGGAAGCAGACAGACTGGCTAAACCAACCGTCTGCTAGCGGCCTCGCGTCACCCAGGTCAGATAAATCCCATCACATAGAGCCTCTTTCACCTAGCTATCATCATATAGAGACTGTGTCTGTTCCCCGAATTTGGAAATCCAAAAAATGTTTAAACCTATCTAAGGTTAAAAATTTAATTGATGTTCAACAAATAAAAAACAGCTATAATACAGATGAGCAAATGATAAAGCTTGGGTTGCTGAATATTCGATCGCTTACTTCAAAAGCTCTCATTGTTAATGATATGATTTCAGATAATAACCTAGATGTGCTGTGTTTGACAGAAACCTGGCTAAAACCAAACGATTACATTACTTTAAATGAGTCCACCCCGCAAGATTACTGTTATAAACATGAACCCCGTCTGAAACGCAAAGGGGGTGGTGTTGCTGTAATTTATAGTAATATTTTCAAAACCACTAAGAAATCAAGTTTCGAATATAATTCTTTTGAAGTGTTAGTGCTTAATGTAAAAATATATAGTAAAAATGATAAATCACGTTTGAGATTTGTGCTGGCTACTGTATACAGGCCACCAGGGCACCATACAGACTTTATCAAAGAATTTGCGGACTTTCTATCAGAGTTAGTATTGGCTGCAGATAAAGTACTAATTGTTGGTGATTTTAATATACACATCGATAATGAAAAAGATGCATTGGGATTGGCATTTAAAGACATTGTAAACTCAATTGGAGTTAGACAACACGTGTCAGGACCTACTCATCGTCGTAATCATACTCTAGATCTAATAATATCACATGGAATAGATGTTGATGCCGTTGAAATTCTGCAGCAGAGCGATGACATCTCAGATCATTATCTAGTCTCGTGTAAATTACATTTAGCCAAGGCTGCAAAGCCGACTCCGTGTTACAAATATGTTAGACCTATCACTTCTGCTACTAAAGATTGCATTATTAATAATCTTCCTGATCAGTTTCATCATTTTAGCATCCTGGATAGCTTAGAAAAACTTGATATTGCAACAGAAACTTTTAACTCTCTCTTTTCCAGCACTTTAGACACAGTTGCTCCTTTGCGCTTAAAGAAGATTAAAGAAAATAATCCAACGCCGTGGTACAACGAGCACACTCGGGCCCTTAAGAGAGCAGCCAGAAAAATGGAGCGCAACTGGAAGAAAACAAAATTAGAGGTATTTCGCATTTCATGGAAAGAGAGCTCGATTACTTACAGAGAGGCTTTAAAAGCTGCTAGATCTGCTTATTTTTCAAACCTATTAGAAGAAAATAAACATAATCCTAGGTATTTATTTGAAACAGTGGCTAAACTAACGAAAAAGAAAGCTTCAAACACAGAAGGTTCCAAGCAGCACAGCAGTAATGACTTTATGAACTTCTTCACTTATAAGATTGATAATATCAGGGATAAAATTATAACTATGCAACCGTCTACTACAGTATCGCATCAGGCAGTGCATTGTAGTCTCCCTGAGGAAAAATTTGATTCATTCATTGCTATAGGAGAGGAAGAATTTACTAAACTCGTTAAATCATCTAAATCTACAACATGTATGTTAGACCCTATACCGACTAAGCTACTGAAAGAGATGCTTCCAGAGGTCATAGATCCTCTTCTTAATATCATTAATTCCTCTTTGTCTCTAGGATACGTACCAAAAAACTTTAAGCTGGCTATGATTAAACCGCTTGTTAAAAAAATGCAACTTGATCCTTCAGAATTAGTCAATTACAGGCCGATCTCGAATCTACCCTTTCTGTCAAAGATACTAGAAAAGGCAGTATCTTCACAACTATGTTCCTTTCTAGAAAGAAATGATATCTGCGAGGATTTTCAGTCCGGATTTAGACCATACCATAGTACTGAGACTGCTCTCGTTAGAGTAACAAATGATTTGCTCTTATCATCCGATCGTGGTTGTGTCTCTCTATTAGTGTTACTCGATCTTAGTGCTGCGTTTGACACCATTGACCACGACATTCTTTTAAATAGACTAGAAAACTATGTTGGCATTAGTGGAATTGCACTAGCATGGTTTAAATCATACTTATCTGACCGTTATCAGTTTGTAGCAGTAAATGAAGAGATGTCTTATCAATCACAAGTTCAGTATGGCGTACCACAGGGCTCAGTACTAGGACCGCTGCTGTTCACTCTGTACATGCTGCCATTAGGAGATATTATTAGGAAACATGGAATTAGCTTCCACTGTTATGCCGACGATACTCAGCTCTATATTTCTTCAAAACCTAACGAAACTTACCAATTCACTAAATTAACAGAATGCATAGCTGATATAAAAAACTGGATGACTCGTAATTTCCTACTTCTAAATTCTGAAAAAACAGAGATTCTAATTATTGGACAAAAAACTTCCTCACGTAATAACCTAGAATACTGTCTAACACTTGATGGCTGCTCTGTTAAGTCTTCGTCGTCGGTTAGGAACCTGGGTGTGCTCTTTGATACCAATCTTTCATTTGAAAGTCACGTGTCTAGTATCTGTAAAACCGCATTTTTCCATCTTAAAAATATATCTAAATTACGTCATATGCTCTCATTGACAAATGCGGAACAATTAGTCCATGCGTTCATGACCTCAAGGCTAGATTATTGTAATGCTCTACTGGGTGGTTGCCCTGCACGCTTAATAAACAAACTACAGCTGGTCCAAAACGCAGCAGCTCGAGTTCTTACCAGAACCAGGAAGTATGACCATATTAGCCCGGTTCTGTCAAAACTGCACTGGCTCCCTATTAAACATCGCATCAATTTTAAAATATTGCTGATTACTTACAAAGCACTAAATGGTTTAGCTCCGCGGTACTTGAGCGAGCTCTTAACGCATTATACTCCTTCACGTCTATTACGATCTCAAAATTCCGGCCAGTTGATAATACCTAGAATATCTAAATCGACTGCTGGCGGTAGATCCTTTTCCTATTTAGCACCAAAACTTTGGAACAGCCTTCCTACCATTGTCCGGGAAGCAGACACACTCTGTCAGTTCAAATCTAGATTAAAGACACATCTCTTTGACATAGCGTTCACATAATACATTATAGACTTCTATAATTCAATATTAGGCTGCATAGATTAGGTCAGCTGGAACCGGGAACACTTCCCATAAATCCTGATGTACTTGTTACATCATGAGAAGAATGGCATCTACGCTAATTTTAGTGTCTTTGTTTATCCCAAGGTTTTCCCGCAGCCTGCCGGATCCAGGCCGTTTCCAGATCTGATGAAGGACCTTCGCCTGGACCCGATGTCAATGCAGTGCTGAAGGGCCAACTAGTCTCTCCCTATGGAGGATCCCTTTCCCACTCTACAGATAACGCGTCGTCGGGAAAACTCAATTTGCGTATCTACCCCGAATTGATAAAATAAAATAAAATTCTGAATCAAAACTATAAGGAAACACCAGTAATTTGTTTAGGTTTGGTTTGTAGGGAATTCCAAACCTGCACACATATATTCAAACGCACATAACTATAGAACTCGTTCTTAATGTGCATCTGAACGCCATCAGCGTTTCTCACAGGTTCGCGTTTAAAGTCTGTGTAGAGAGAATGGTGTCGTCTTGGCGGCCCTAATTTAAAAACAAATGATCGTTGCGACGGAAGCGAATCAATCAAAACTAACTTTAGCTGGAAAATAACTTTATTAAAGAACCGCTATAAAGCCAAAACAATCTTACGTTATATTATACATTTATCTCTGTGAAGCTGCTTTGAGACAATCTACATTGTTAAAAGCGCTATATAAATGAAGATGACTTGACTTGACTTCACAGGCGTCGAGTCGTCTCTTCACGGGTGTTGGGGCATCTGAAGTTTCCATGAGAGGCTGGATACCTCTCTGAAATGACCTTTTGCAGGTTGGGATGTCTGCATTTTATGAACAAAAATAGACTAGAATCAACATTAACTGTTTTTACCATAACAGAGCCAACTCTGAAAGTTTAAAGATTTTTAAGTGACATGATGCATGAAAAGAAGGACGTGATGTATTACTGGATTCAGAGGCAAGCGCAGCGCTGAGTTTATTTACACACGTGCAACTCATGATACAGCGTCTTAGAACAGCTTGGCTCATTTACTGTGAATCCAGCTGAAAACACAGGATCATAAGCTGCCCACATGTGAAACAACAGTACTGAGCATCACTCTCAAACCATCAGTACATATTTATTTGCAGACGATCAGATAAAATAAAAGATGTATGGTGTAACAAATAAATGAAGAAATTAAGCTGCAAATATTAGTAATACAATTGAATAACTTAAGGAATACACTTTATTTTGTGTTTTGCATTTTTATTTAAAGATGATTCATCTAAAAAAAAAAAAATCTACAATATAGTGTTATCCAATCACTGCACTCGAACTGGGAGGATAATAATTTGGCAATCAGCATCGACATTGCAATGTGCGCATCCGTGATAGTCACACTGCAGTGATCTGTGATCCGTACAGACCAGGACCCACAGTTCAGAACACATGTGATTTGTGGATTAATTGCAGTTTATGAAAATTTTTATCATCTGCAAGTTTAGTACAAGATGCAAATGAAAACTCAATTTACAGTAGCACTCACATGCCGTTTTATGTGCGCACACAGAGACGAGCAGACAGATACACTCAGCGAGTATCCTCGTAAAGAGTTGCTCATATCTTAAGTGAATGTAAAAAATGAAAAAGAAAATAAATGCATCCATCTACGTTATTATTAATGTTGATCAAACAACAAAAGACAAATAGAAAATCACTTTTGTAGCTGTAATCGATTGTGATGCGAAAAATTAATTCACATATGAATCATGATTCTATATTCTACCGATTCAAATCGATTCACAACTGTCAAAAATAGATTTTCTTAAAGGTCCATTAAAAACATCAGAAAACAGTCAACTGAGAGCAAAAAACTGAGAGAAGAGTTCATTACTTGAAGTTCGCCACAATCTAATATTCCAATTCTTAAGTACATGTAAGTGAATGTGTTTTGTCATTTAAATCACCTTTATAATAACCATGTTAATGAATCTATAATGCGTGATGGGCAACGGCAAGTTTGTTTGCACTACAATTCAGAGAATCGGATCTGTCAGGATTACATCATGTAAATTCACCCATTTCTCCCGAAATACATGCAAGTAAAATGTAAAATAACTTTATTTTAAGGGAATTATGCATTAGTTAAGCATAAATACATGATTAACTTGATCACAATTATGCATTAGTTAAGCACGAACACGCTAGTAACTAATGTTTAACTTAACATATAGTAAGGACATATTAGCCATCATTCATGCAATAAATAAGCTAGTAATTAATGATTAACTGAATGTACAGTTAACGCATTTTAGCCATTATTTACAACTTAGCAAACCATATATTATTTTTGTGTTGTAATGTAATGTTATATTTCAGTGATTCACCATCTATTAAGTTAACTGAACAATATGAAGCTAGTAACTATGTTTAAATAGAATAAGCCAATAATTATGGCTTAACTACTACTGATACTAATAAAGACAATTTGTTTAGCCATAGATAATAAATCAATATGTGCCATAATTAATGAGGATATAACTTTTACTTTAGAACAGGGGGTCAAAGTGTCTTTATTACACTATTTTAGAAATGTATAACTGTAAATCAGCACTAATTAAACAGTTACTTGCTTCATATTGTTCAGTTAACTTCACTGAAATACATTACTACACACACAAAAAAATGGTTTGCTAAGTTGTAAATAATGACTAAAATGCCTCCACCTCGTGCATTTAAAATTGTTTAATGCACAGATAGCCGCGGATTATCCCTTACTTATTTGAATTTATTTGTGCTGTTGCTTGTATTTTGATTATTTTTTCTTATTTTCTTTGTTTTTATTTGACAGTAGTCTTTTTTTCCCCTGAACATAGTACATACCGAACCATGCCGAAACTGTGACCCTAAAACTGACAAAGCCAAACCGTGAGTAATTTGTTACACCCCATTTTTACGGTGGCCCAGTAAGAACACATAAAAAATTAAACAAGTCACAACACAACATGTGCAAGTTACTTTACTTCCTAAATTAATACGGACCCGAGTCAAAGTTCCTTTCACATTCCCGCTAATCATATCACAGCTCCTACAGGTAGTCTTGGGTACAGTACCGTGGTATACTTCTCAGTCCGATTATCACTACCTTATTTTAATGCTCTAAAGAAAAATGATACATTATAATTACCTCCATTCTGGCAGGCTTCTTGTATTGATGATGACATTTCATTTTGTCTGCCAAATGAACTGGTGCCATCAGGTTTGTCATCTGCATCATCTTCAGTATCGGTCGACTGGATCTGATCTGAAATCATAACGTTAATTAAGTGCAATACTCTTGAATGGAAATGTTGGTATTGGTATAGGAATAACACCTACTGCACATTTTGCAATAGATATGCAAAATACCTTAAATTTGAATCTCATCAAGTGACTTCTGCTAAAAGTAACTTAGAGATTTTCGTAAGCTGAATTGTCGCCTCAGGCAGTCTGTAGTGATCACGGTGGACACGTATATCATGTCCGAGAAAGTCAGCTACCTGGTCCAAGTCGTTGTCTTTGAGGTTTAAAATTTGTGAAAGTGTTGCAACGTTTCCTGAGCTGGGTTGAGCGTAGATATTCTGTTTTTTTGGCTCCACACTTTTCTGCATGAAGTCTCAAGCTGTCTTGACCTCTGTTGTAACATGAACATTTTGGTCTAGCAAAGAGAAAGATATTGGCATCGTGTACACCACACTCCATACTTCTGCTGACTAATAGATGCAGCGATTTCACCATGTGTGGTTTTTGGAGGACGGTCACTTTTCGTCCACGTTTGCCCCTGATTTCTACCCGAGTGAAGTGCTCACAGAGCTTCTTTTCAAACTGGGTTAATCCCAAGGACACATCAACATGGAGTGGGCTTTTGTCTCTTTCAATGAAGTTTTTCAAGTGTATTTTGGACACCTCCCCCGCACGCCTTCGATTAAAAACTATAGTCTGATCAAAAGTGGCTTTTGCAAGGTCAGCGTAACTTTGGGGAGATGCTTCTTTCTCCAGTTTGTCAAAGGCAGCCTTTGCAGACTGTTCCAGGTGAGTGTGAAGAAGTTGTACATCCTGAGTAAAAGGCAAGGTCGATGGTTTGTTGAATTTCTTCTCACTAAGTGTGTTCAGGGCAGAGTGTGATACAAGCTCACACCATTTTGTGGAGTACAGTCACTTGAAAGCTTCAGTTGATTTGATCAAGCCCTCATTTTCTGTCATCAAAGCCCTACAGTGAATTATGTCAGCTATTTTCTGTAGAGAATATCCTATTTTTAGAGCAAGACTTGGTGCTGTGTAAGGGTTGTTTTCTTCATCAAAACCAGAGACTTTTTCACAGCTTTGACAACTTTTCCAGGCTTAACAGCATCTTCGATGGTGTATATCGAATCACCACGTAAAACCAACAACACACGTTCAAGTTGCCATAACTTCTGACGAATATACTTATATCGTATATAAATATACTCATATTTTGTAGTGTCAGCTCCATGCTTGTTGTACAGAGCTTGTGCCAGCTGCAAAGTGCCAAAGTCATTACGTACAACTGTTGTCATATCATCCTGTCTCATTGGGTCAAGAAGCTTCCAAATCCCTTGAGAAATACTTTCAGAGAACACAGACTGAGCAGTTGTGGCCAAGGCAAAGTGTTACGTCCACATATATACTTGGCATCTAGAGGTTATGGGATGTAACACACACAAAAGAAAAGGAGAATAGAATCAATAGAATGTTGTTAAAAGTAAGATACTTTACTCTATTGAGGAAATGTGATGTGTGAAAAGGCAGAGACCAAAACTGAATTCGTACTTGCTTTCAATAAGAAAAATAGTTTGATCTAACAAGACACCCAATAAACAGTGAACCAAATATACTTCCAAAACAATGAATATCTATTTACAAATTATATAAAACATAAAAGATTAACGATTACAAAGTGAGGGACAAGAGCGGTGCTAAAGAAAACAGGAAGGAAAATATCTTCTGTGTAGGACGCCACTAACTACTCTACCTAATAAACATTAATACATGGGTTAGCACCTGCTCATAACCTAGTGTGTTAAATAACTTTACGTGTTGTGAGATTTCATTACAAAGATATTGCAAGAAAACAACCACACGGGGTCATTTTTTACCTACTCATGCATCGAAGGGTTAATATGGTAAAGTGTAACTAGCACCATTGGATTCCCTGACCCTTACAGTGTGGGTTTAGCAGTAAAAATCCAATTAATTCAGAAGTCGAGAAATTACAATTTAAAAGTTTACAGTGGCCATTTTTTAACTTCAATATGGCCGCCATATAGACATCTGAGCAAATGAAAACATTGATTTGCTGACTCCTTATACAATAACCTTTCCAAAAAATGTATAGTTTAGCAAATCCCCAAAAAATTCCCACAAAGGTTCAAGTCTGAATATAATGAACCTGAACCCGGATTTGTAAAATCTAGATATGGCTTTTTAGATTTGTAGATTACTGAATATTCTAGATCATGTGATCAATGAACGCACTTTAATTGTGTCGCTTGATGCCGAAAAGGCATTCGATGGGGTGGAGTGGCCTTTCCTTTTCGCTGTATTAGAGAAGATAAATCTAGGAAACAGTTTTATTAACTTGATTAAACTGTTATATTCCCAGCCTTTGGCGGTGGTTAATACGAACCGGCTAATGTCTAGTAGATTTCCTGTTGGCAGTGGCTGCCGTCCTCTCTCACCTCTCTTTTCTTTGGTCATCGAACCTCTGTCTGCAGCAATGAGGGCAAATACAAACATATTGGGTATTAGAGTTGGCTCAGATGAGCATTTTATTTCACTTAATGCTGACGATGTGTTATTATATTTTAAATACCCTGAGACTCCGGTTGATGCAATTCTTTCTATTATCGGAGTATATAGAACATTTTCAGGATACATTTTTTTACCTAAATAAATCTCAGGCCTTGTACTTGTTTGCTCCCCCTGAAGCTGGTTTGGGTTCCCCGTTTCATCTAGCTTCCTCTGGTTTTCAATATTTGGGAATAAATGTTACACCCAATTTGTGTGACTTATTCAAAGCTTATTACACCCCATTAATTATCAAAATAAATCAGGACTTGTCCGACTGATTAAATATCCCCATTTAATTTCTGGACAAGATTAATGTAATAAGGATGAACATTCTTCCCAGGTTGAATTTTCTAATTCAAAGTTTGCCCTGCTATTTGACTTTTGTTTTCTTTAAAAAGGATAAATTCTATCATATCAAAATTATCGACTCGACTCAAATTTTCTACTTTACTGAAACCCAGGGAACTAGGAGGGGTCTCACTCCCTAAATTCCAGTAATATTTTTGGTCTGCCCAGATCAAAAAATGATAAATTGGTTTCTTAATAGAATGGATGTGGACTTTGATTTCAATCAATCAATAAATTTTTATTTATAAAGCGCTTTACAACAACCAAAGTTGATCAAAGCGCTGGACAGAGACAAAAATAAAGGCGAAAAATAAATGAGTGAAATACAAAACAATACAATAAAATAAAATACAACACATCTATAAAATCATTATGCTAATCAGTTGTCCATCAGGTGTCAAAGGCCGATTTAAAGAGATGGTGCTTCAGCCTAGCCTTGAACAAGGGCAGGTCCATGATGGAGCGTAATTCCAGGGGCAGAGCGTTCCAGAGTTTTGGCCCCGCTACCGCAAAGGCGCGATCACCCCACTTTTTGCACCTGGACCGTGGGACCACCAGCAGATGTTGTTCAGAGGAGCGCAGGGCTCTGCTGGGCTGGTAAGGGGTCAGCATGTTACACAGATACAGAGGTGCAAGGCCATGGATGGAGCAGAAAACAAACAGTAAGATCTTAAACTGGATTCTGAACTCGACCGGGAGCCAGTGGAGAGAGTACAGGACAGGATTTCATAAACCGATCGGTCTGTACAGCACCGGTTCAAGTCGAACAAGCCTAAAGACACGCTGATTGGTTACATCTAGCCGTAGCCGATTTCGAATACACACCTATTATCAAACCAATACGTGACATATCCCCCCCTCTATGGGTGGCTCCCGACGCCCAACAAAACATCAAAAGTTCAGGAGGGTGGTGGAGCGGAGGCAGTCTTGGGACCGGGACCAGGACATGGCAATGGTGGGCCTGGGTCGAGGAGCACGGATGGACCTGGGCCATGGGCGGAGCCGGGCCGTGGAGTGTGGGCGAACTTAGGCCGTGGGCGAAGCCTGGCCATGGAGCATGAGCGGAGCCGGGCCGTGGAACGTGCTTTGTAGTCAATTAACATCCATTGTTTCAACAACACAGATTCAGATCGTTTCACAAATGTAAATTCATCTGTCCATGTAATTTTAAAATGATTTATGAATGACCAGAAAATTACCACTCCACTTCACATTGTCCAATGAAATTTTAACGTTGTGCCAGATGATAATGGGTCGTTGTATTCTAGCCACATAATTTGTGTTCGAGTTTGGAATAACATGAGGGGGAGCAAATGATGACAGAATATGAATTTTTGGGATGAACAATCCCTTTTCAACACCTGTATGTGCAATCAGATGTACTAGATAACAACCACATAGCAAGCAGTCTTGGCCCGGTTGTGTCCTCAGTCTGGTTTTGCTGGCTTCCTGTTGGCAATGGCATGTCTCCTGTCAGCCAGAGCTGGGCCATATGTGGCAATGATGGCACAGCAAGATCACGGCAAAACACATGAGGGCCGAATGTGAGAATGATGGCCCTGTAGTGGCCCAGATCTGGATTTAAGACTAGGACCACAAATGGGCTATAACTGGCCTGAGTCTCAGCCAATTAATGAACCATAACTGAAGCATTTTTTCCCTTGGTTGAACATTATTAAAGTTAGAGCTAATATAGAGATATCAGCCGAATGGCTTAGTGCAGGTTCTAACGGATCCAAGGTTGTATCCCGTAAATTACCCCACTAATAATGCCCAGAATGGTACCAAACTTCTACAGTAGTACAAATAGGTTCTGTACTCATAAAACGAGGCATTGGAAAGTTTGTAAGTACATCAGGAGTTTGCCTGACGGCTCATGCTACCGCTAACCCGGACGCCGACGTCACTTCAGTGATTTGGGAAAAGCACGTAAAAGTCCTGGCACAATGCACTAATATTTTGTTGGTAATACCAGTTTGCAACAATTATTAGTTAACACTAAGTTGTCAACACTTAGGAACAAAAAGATAATTTGTCGTTACTCTACATCCTTATGCCTGCCGTCCACACACACTACTCCGGAGTTTTAGACCCTCGAACATGGAGACTGATCCTGTCAGTCAAGTCCGAAGCAAGAAACACACTGTGCCGTTGTCATGTTAATTATAACCAAATGCATTTTGTTTTATTGATCACAATATTATCATTGATATTTGTTTGAGAGGGGCACTTTTGATTAATAACTAATTGAAAACAGACACCCCCCTATTTTTTTATGTGAACACCAAAATAATTATACGTCAGTTCACCGCCACACCAGCAGATGGCGCCTGAGCGCTCCTGTGAAGCACACTATAGAAACTAGCTTTCTCCCGGGTGCAATCTCAGAAGTAAAGCTATTTTTATGTATTTCTCTTATTATGTGTGTTTGAGCAACAGATTTGTGGTTGGCCATTTTTAGTGATGCAAGTAACAAAAGAGTGACATATATGTGAATCTTTATTGCTTTATTCTGTATTTAAAATTTATTTGGGTACATATTCTTCTTTACATATAAAATGTAACTCATATATTGCCTTTATTTGAAACAGGCTACGGATTACAGGTGTGTATGTATTCATATACCTTATGTGTACATATTATTCATATCACATGTCAGTCAATGTGCAGACAGGCTATATGAAGTTATTTTTGTATGTAACTCAAGAAATGCTTACAATACAATACATACAATACATACAACATCCTATCAACATATCACACACAATATTCAATACATACATAAGTTCTAAACCAAGTGTTTTCCTGACCTCTGGCCCAGACAGTTGTGCTCTCTTTGACGGGAAGGTAGGTACGTGGACTTTGCAGGCACACAGTCTTCCACAAGGAAACCCTTATCCACCATTACAGCCAGTGTTTGTCTTTAGAAGAGATACAATACCAGACTGCTTTAGAATCTCTCTATCACTGATGGCGCCTTCATAGAGAGATGACACAAAGGTTACAGCATCCCAATCAACCCTTTGAAAGTGCAGTGAGATTTGTAGGTAGAGAATACCTCACTCTGAAGAGTTTGGTATTTGGCAACGCAGTTCAGTACAATCCAAAATCACTTGTGTGTCAGAGTAATACTGAAAAACATCAGGCATGTGAGCTTTGACAGTCTCCTCATCCAGCTAAATGCCCACAGCTCCAAGTACAGTGTAGACAAAGTCAGCCCATGTGTTGATAATGCGGCTTACAACTGATTGGTGGATTCTGAATCTGTGGGCCGGATCCTTCTGCATCAGACCCAATGACAGATATGTCATAAACAGGATAAACTCGTCAATGGGTTGAAGAGACTGTGAAAATGTGGCGAAACACGGAGGGATTAAAGATGGACAACTAGAGACTATGCCTATGGGGCGCCGTTTGTAAAGCGGCTCACGCTGAAAATAACAGCAACATTTTGTCACATTTAGCTTCAAACATCATTTAAAAAACTGGTATGAATTTTTGACGGTCACTTTTTAGCACATTTACAACAACATTTGTCAACTTAGAGATACTTTAAATAGTTAAATCTAAATATTAAATGTTACACCTAAATGTTAAATCTAAATCTAAATGTTAAATTTAAATCTAAATGTTGAATCTAAATGTTAAATCTAAATCTAAATGTTGAATCTAAATCCGGTTACAGGTATTTTGAATTTGCATATTAGTTAAATATTTAGTTTCACCCGAAACATTTAGATTCCACATTTAGATTTAGATTTAATATTTAGAGTTAACATTAAGATTTAGATTTAGATTTAACATTTAGATTTAGATTTAATATTTAGATTTAACATTAAGATTTAGATTTAGATTTAACATTTAGATTTAGATTTAACATTTAGATTTAGATTTAACAGTTAGATTTAACATTTAGCATTTAGATTTAGCATTTAGATTTAACATTTAGATTTAGATTTAGCATTTAGATTTAACATTTAATATTTAGATTTAACTATTTAAAATATCTCTAAGGTGACAAATATTGTTGTAAATGTGCTAAAAAGTGACTGTCTTAAGGTCACTTAATTTCCTATTAAGGCAACAGGTTAGCTCACAGTGAATCGGCGAGAGACGTGGATATAAAAGAAAAATCTACATTTTATTCAAGATAGGAAAAGACTTTACAAAAGCACAGAGAACAAACCATCAATAACATTTAATGCAGAAAACAACAATTACACCATTTAACAAAATACACAAAGAGCGACCCGAGTAGTCAGCAGCATCTGAGTTTCAGGGTGAAGAAGCTGAGGCGTGACAGCAGGGAATAAAAGGCACAATAAGGTCTCCACGGCAAGTCACCATTCCCGTACACCTGTGCACACACACACACACACACACACACACACACCACTTAGTCAGGGGGCCAAAACTGATATTAAAACTTTGTTGGACACTTTTTGGTACAAGTATACAACCTATCCAGTATTAATATTTAACCCCTCAACATGTGTTCTAGCCAGGTTGTCAGCTTAGAAAATGTTTTTTTGTCCATTTTAACACTATATTCTTAAAAGTGGTAAAAGCGGATTTTTTTCCCAAAGTGCTTCCATTTTCTTTCATGTTACCTATTGTAATTTTGGGCAAATGTGCAATATAATCCAACTTATGTGCAAGCATGATCATTAAAAAAATAATAATCAATAAATACCACAAGAGTATCACACCACAAGGGGCACTGTTGTGTCAGCACAGCTGTGATTTGGCAGCAGATTGAGGCAGCAGATCCAGAGAAGATGATCACAGCAGGTGTCAACAATACAGTCTGGACAAAACTTTATAAAGGAGTGAATTACACAATCACACAACAGATTAACTTGATCTATTTGTCTACACAAACATTTACCTCAAGATTCTACCATTCTACCATCAAATGTTGCCAGAAACAGGTAAGCTAAACTGTTTTCCAACTAGCTATATACTTGCCAGACATACACTCACCTAAAGGATTATTAGGAACACCATACTAATACTGTGTTTGACCCCCTTTCGCCTTCAGAACTGCCTTAATTCTACGTGGCATTGATTCAACAAGGTTCTGAAAGCATTCTTTAGAAGTGTTGTCCCATATTGATAGGATAGCATCTTGCAGTTGATAGAGATTTGTGGGATGCACATCCAGGGCATGAAGCTCCCGTTCCACCACATCCCAAAGATGCTCGATTGGGTTGACATCTGGTGACTGTGGGGGCCATTTTAGTACAGTGAACTCATTGTCATGTTCAAGAAACCAATTTGAAATGATTCGAGCTTTGTGACATGGTGCATTATCCTGCTGGAAGTAGCCATCAGAGGATGGGTACATGGTGGTCATAAAGGGATGGACATGGTCAGAAACAATGCTCAGGTAGGCCGTGGCATTTAAACGATGCCCAATTGGCACTAAGGGGCCTAAAGTGTGCCAAGAAAACATCCCCCACACCATTACACCACCACCACCAGCCTGCACAGTGGTAACAAGGCATGATGGATCCATGTTCTCATTCTGTTTACGCCAAATTCTGACTCTACCATCTGAATGTTTCAACAGAAATCGAGACTCATCAGACCAGGCAACATTTTTCCAGTCTTCAACTGTCCAATGTTGGTGAGCTCGTGCAAATTGTAGCCTCTTTTTCCTATTTGTAGTGGAGATGAGTGGTACCCGGTGGGGTCTTCTGCTGTTGTAGCCCATCCGCCTCAAGGTTGTGCGTGTTGTGGCTTCACAAATGCTTTGCTGCATACCTCGGTTGTAACGAGTGGTTATTTCAGTCAAAGTTGCTCTTCTATCAGCTTGAATCAGTCGGCCCATTCTCCTCTGACCTCTAGCATCAACAAGGCATTTTCGCCCACAGGACTGCCGCATACTCGATGTTTTTCCCTTTTCACACCATTCTTTGTAAACCCTAGAAATGGTTGTGCGTGAAAATCCCAGTAATTGAGCAGATTGTGAAATACTCAGACCGGCCCGTCTGGCACCAACAACCATGCCACACTCAAAATTGCTTAAATCACCTTTCTTTCCCATTCTGACATTCAGTTTGGAGTTCAGGAGATTGTCTTGACCAGGACCACACCCCTAAATGCATTGAAGCAACTGCCATGTGATTGGTTGATTAGATAATTGCATTAATGAGAAATTGAACAGGTGTTCCTAATAATCCTTTAGGTGAGTGTATAGCTAGGCTAATTTACTTTCATAATTACTAGCATACTTACTAATAGGTAAATTAAGTTTTGTGCAGATGTGTAATGGAAATATTATGTTTTTAATTTATTTGCTGCACAGCAGCCTATTTTACAGTCTGCTATAGCTAAAAGTGTTAATAAGTTTGTTAGATAGCAAAGCCCTCAGCTTATGTCAGAGGTCATTGTAGGGATCCACTCAGAAACCAATCAGACTAGTGTAGTGAAAAATGTATTTGCCTTCAGATGAGATAACATGGATCCAGAGGGAGCTATAAGCCTAGCGTCCAAAGAAAACCAAATAGGAAGAGATATTGATTGGGAAAAATGTTTCATTTGTCAAGACAAATATGGCCAAGATAAAGCCCTTTGATTGAAGTGATTTTTTAGGAAGTGGTGTCTTTCTGGATATTATTGTAGTATAATATTGTGCAATATTTTTGCAATATAATAGACACACACCATTAATTGCACTTAGCTTGACCTTGCTTATTCAATCCATTCAGTCTCAAAGGGATGAGACTGACAACCTGAGAGCCACTGCTTTGATGGGGAAAAACATACCTTTGCCATACGACTATTACATAGTTATTATTACTAACTAGTTACTAACCCCTAACCCTAAAGAAGTGAGAGAGCAGTTTTGTTAGGAAGGAATTAATAACTATAGTGATATGTGAATTAAATATAATTTGTGTTACAACCTGGTACACTAATTAAGTCAAATACCACCATAGACCATCATCTACAGTTCTAAATTTCCGCCTTGACATTAAAGTATTATAACTTGTGCAGCATTGCACTGTCTCTCCCTACAAGCTTTAAACTTGGCTTGACTCATTCCCATAGATATGGGTAATGATTGATAGAGGTTTTGGGATACTAGGTTATGTTTCCAAGCTGATATTCACTTTGAAAACTGGTTCTCTTTAGGCGGAGATAGTTTTTTTCATGTTCTAGTTCTGTTGTATCTTACACTGTACAATAAATGTTCATTCTGACACTTCAGCAGACATCCCATGAGTGTTGGCTTTCATTTGATACCATTTGTATGAATATGGTCCTTGTGGTTGTGGAGATATTCAACATTTACTGTTGGCATGTCGTGTTGAGCAGGAAACCAAAAAATTGGCCTGAAATTGCTTGTACAAGTCACAAAAAAAAAAATTCAGCTTGACAACCACCCTAATATCTTACCTATGGGTGTCTTCTAACTAAAAAAATAGGGTGACAGCTTGTACCAAAACATGTCCGCAAAAGTCTTAACGGAAGCCCTTTTCAGAATTGGCCCCCTGACTAACTCACGACACAGCACTCGTGACTCTTTTCTGCCATAGGAACTCAGCTCCTGTAACAACAGAATTATGTTATACACAACTCATAATTGTCACAATAACACTGATAGAAACGGTCTCTCCCCAATAGACAAAATCAACAAATGGGAATAAAGACTTTCCCCACTCACACGGTTAACCCCAAAATTAAGCAGATTACAAATACTTAAGTTAACAACACAAAACCAAAAATAAGCTAATACAAAAAAAGGAAATATTTAAACAAATCCCTTACAACACAAGTGTAATACTTGATTTTCCTGCTAAGAAAAAAGCTGAGATAAAACGCACCCTGCAATAAAGCATTAAAACGCACACTTGTCTCCTTCCTTATCTCTGCATCCCCCTCTCCCTCCTCCTGTCCTCTCCCCCTGAGTCAAGTCACTAAAAGTTCACTAAGAAGGTCTATATACCACATATGATGTGTATCTTCCAATTCTATTGTTTCTTTCCTTTTCATGTTTGGTATCATTTTAAATGTCTCAGTGTGATTGGTAAAATGGTCTTAATTTCATTGCAGTCATTGGTTTAATGAGAAAGACTGAAAACGTCTCGGTTACGTATGGTAACCCTCGTTCCCTGAGTCCAGGGAACGGAGACGCCTCGTCGGGGGAGTTCCCCTGACGAATTGGGATCACGCTAGGGAGACCAATTGCCTACGAGTGAATTAAAACGAGCCAATGAAAATTGGCATGCAGGATTTGCATTCCGCAGCCCGCCTACCAGCGCGGGTATAAGAAGGCGGAAGCAACGCATGCATAGTGCTTTTCGCTGAGGAGCCGAACGGTGTCCAGTCCTCCGCGAAGGTACAGCAACATGGCGACGGGATGAGGCGTCTCCGTTCCCTGGACTCAGGGAACGAGGGTTACCATACGTAACCGAGACGTTCCCTTTCGTCAGCAGGGAACTCCGACGCCTCGTCGGGGGAGTTCCCCTGACGAATTGGGATCCCTACCAAAACGCCATGGTGCTGGCCCCTTCCAGCGCCCAGCTAAGCTACAGCCCTTCAGCAGTTTCCAGAAATTTTGCGGGAGCTAGCTAGGGAATCACACTGCTGTTCCGCAAGACCCAATCAGTGGATATTGGATAACACTGGGAAAGCGTGCCCGACCCCAAGGAAATAATGGGGGGGGGGTGCGGAAGCTGAGGCAGCCTAGAGGAAGGCCCTCAAATACACACATGTACTAACCACGTAGGGTAGTGAAACATATGGCAGTCCTTGAAGGTAGTCCCAGTCCGGAGGAGTGAGGAGCATACTCAACAGGGACGACAGAATGAGTCTGTCAAGGGGAAGACACGGCTGAACTGCACGTGGCAATCAAGGGTCGCCGCAGGGACCACTGAAAAAGGCACCCAGTCTACTAGCAACTCCTTACTGAAGGTAGCAGACCTGGAGCCGGGCGGTCCGCAACGCCTGGCACCGGAGGGGGTGATGGAGGAACTCACGAGGTTAGCCGTTTGTTGGGTAACCAACGGAGCAAAAAGACGCACGTATCCGTTCACGGAATGGCGTCGCAAGCCGACACACCTATTCCCTCTAATTACTGGCCGTAGCAATTACTCGGGAGGAAAAAGGTTCCACACGTAGGCTATAAAACCTAGCGAACGTGTTCGGTGTTGCCCAGCCCGCAGCTCTACAAATGTCTGTTAGCGAGGCGCCTTATGCCAGAGCCCAGGAAGCGGCAACACTCCTAGTGAATGTGAGCCCGCAACCTGGGTGGGCAGGGCTCACCCTGGGACTCATAAGCCCTGGTGATAGCATCCACTAGCCAGTGGGCTAACCTCTGCTTGGAGACAGCCTTCCCCTTCTGCTGGCCTCCGTAACAAACAAAGAGCTGATCTGAGGTCCTGAAGCTTTGCGTTCTGTCTATATAACCCCGGAGGGCCCGGACAGGACAGAGAAAAGCTAGGGCTGGGTCTGCCTCCTCCAGGGGCAGCGCTTGCAGGTTCACCACCTGGTGTTTTTTGTGTGTTTTTTTGTAACTTGCAACTTGTAAAATTAGGACACTGAAAATAAATTGCCTTAAAAAGCATATTTTAGGTTGATCCAGCTAGCGCGCATGTGCAGTCTCACGCGCGTGTCATGTTTCTATGGCAACCAGTTACCAGAGCTTCAGTGAGGAACCGCCAAACCGCGCTTTAGATTTTACAATATAAATTAACCGTCTTGTTTAATCTTAAAGTTTTAGTGGTCAGATTCAGACTCGATGCAGAGCAGAGAGCACGGAGATGATAGCAAATAAATAACGTCAGCGGCCATGGCACTGAACAAGCAATCGTTATTATAGTTCAAAAGGGCAAACAGTCAAAGTTATTATGCTAGTTAACTCAAGTCAGAATGTAAGTTATATGTGCAAAGTTGCATTTGTCATCCGTCACCGTGACATCAAGTGGATTTTTGAAGCTGGAATAATGAGTGGATTAAGCTTGGACTTGAAATAACGAGAGGAATAACATTGATAACTTTCTTGTCGGAGGATTGTAATGCATGATCACAGCCAGTCAGGTAACATTAACGTTACAAGGAAGGGAGAGGAGACTACTACGCTACCACGGCTCCTTAAATTAGGTGAGACAAAAAGTTGTATTTTTCGCAACAGGTTTATTGACTTGTAATAGCAGTTTAAGGTGGAATATGTGACAATCGGGTCCAGTCGGGTCTGTGTCTTCCCGGTGGTTTCGGGTCCAGCTTTCAAATAATAGACGGGTCCTGGTCGGGTCCGGTTAGGCATTTCTCGGATCTGCACGGGTCCGGGTCTAGCTTTTGAAATAATAGACGGGTCCGGGTCGGTTCGGTGTAGCACATTACAGGTCTCTTTCGGGTTCGGGCACGAATTTTTGGACCCGTGAAGACCTCTACTTTGGAGTGCTTTAAGCACTAAAGTTAAGTCCCAAGAGGGTACAGGGTGCAAATTGCGAGGTGGATTTAGCCTCCTAGCACCCTTAAGGAATCTGATGACCAGGTCGTGCTTCCCCACGGACTTACCTTCAACTACATCGTGATGTGCAGCTATTGCGGTAACATACACCTTGAGGGTGGAGGGAGACAGCCTTCGCTCCAACCCCTCTTGTAGGAAGGAGAGCACGACTCTGATCGGGCAAGTTCGTGGGTTCTCCCCGTAGGAAGAACACCAGTCGACGAACAGGTTCCACTTCAGAGCGTAGAAGCGCCTCGTAGAGGGGGCTCTAGCTGAAGAGATGGTGTCTACCACTGCCTGTGGCAGGTCATCTAGAACCTCTGCGTCCCGTCCAGGGACCAGACATGGAGTTTCCAGAGGTCTGGACGTGGGTGCCATAGAGTGCCCCGTCTCTGAGAAAGTAGGTCCTTCCTCAGAGGAATCGGCCAAGGAGGGGCTGTCGCGAGGAGCATGAGTTCTGGGAACCAAGTCTGGGTTGGCCAATACGGGGCCACCAAAAGGACCTGCTCCTCGTCCTCCCTGACCTTGCACAGGGTCTGTGCAAGAAGGCTCACTGGGGGAAACGCATATTTGCATAAGTTCCGGGGCCAGCTGTGTGCCAGGGCATCCGTGCCGAGAGTTCCTTCGGTCAGGGAATAATACCACTGGCAATGGGTCATGTCCGGAGAGGCAAACAGGTCTACCTGCGCGGCTCCGAAAATTCACCAAATCAGCTGGACCACCTGGGGATGGAGTCGCCATTCTCCTGGTAGGGGAGGCTGACGTGAAAGCTCGTCGGCCACATGATTGAGCTCCCCTCAGATGCTTCTGACTCCATAGGAGGAGGTGGGAGGCGAGTCGCGACATACGACGGGAACTTAGACCACCTTGTCGGTTGATGTATGCAACGGTCGCAGTGCTGTCCGTACAGACCAGTACGTGCTTGTGTTTGAGAAGCCCCTTGAGGCGACACAAGGCTAAGCGTACTGCTTGCAACTCTAGGCAGTTGATGTGCCAATGCAGCTGGGGCCCCGTCCACAGACCCGAGACTGCATGCCCTTTGTACGTGGCCCCCCAGCCCTTGGCAGAAGCATCTGTGAACACCACAGCATGCCTGGAAACCTGGACTAGGGGCACTCCGGCCCGTAGAAACACAGGATCCGACCAAGGTGTGAAGGTTTGGCGACAGTGCGGGGTGATTTTGACCCGGAACGTGCCGCTCTGCCACGCCCACCTCGAGACTCGATCGTGAAGCCAGTGCTGGAGCGGTCTCATATGCAACAGGCCGAGCGGCGTTACTGCGGCTGCGGCTGCCATATGCCCCAGGAGCCTCTTAAACTGTTTCAGTGGGACCGCTGACTTGCCTTGAAGAGACTTGAGGCAGTTGAGCACTGACTGGACGCCTTCCTCCGTGAGGCGCGCAGTCTGGGCGACCGAGTCCAGTTCCATACCGAGATAAGAGATCTTCTGCACGGGGCAGAGTTTGCTCTTGTCCCAGTTGACCTGAAGCCCCAACTGACTGAGGTGCCAGAGCACCATGTCCCTGTGATCGCACAACACATCTCGCGAGTGTGCCAGAATGAGCCAGTCGTCGAGATAGTTGAGAATGCGAACGCCTTGTTCTCTCATGGGAACAATGGCCGCCTCCGCAACTTTCGTGAAGACACGGGGCTACAGGGCCAGCCCGAAGGGTAGGACCTTGTACTGATATGCTCGACCCTCGAAAGCAATCGATAGAAATGGTCTGTGTCGGGAGAGAATCGGGACATGAAAGTATGTGTCCTTCAGGTCGATCGCTGCAAACCAATCCCGGGGACGGATGCATTCGAAAATGCGTTTCTGCGTGAGCATCTTGAACGGGAGCTTGTGCAGGGCCCGATTCAATACTCGCAGATCCAGGATTGGCCGTAACCCTCACTGTCATCTGAGCGCTCGTGCCCGTGAGTGACTCAGAGGAAGTGGACCGCTCAACTTTGGGTACCGCTGGCTGGATGACCAGCGGCGGAACAGAAACGAAATTCTCCACCCGGCCCTCCTCCGGGGGAAGGAGTGGTGATGACACTCACTCCCGAAGAGCAGACGTCACATACTCTGGGTCGCTCCTCTCAGGGTCATTTCCCTTCCTTTTGCTGGGGGGGAAACGAACTCTGAGCGGGCTGGTTTTGGGGCGCTTCTGGACCACGAGTGTGGACATCGTCTGACCGAAGACCAGCGCTGTGACTAATCACGATCAGTCATAAAGCGCAGCTCCACTCCGAGTCAGAACTACCCACGTGCACTGAATGTGCAGGGGTAGTGAGAGAGGAAAAACTTCTGCAGATTTAGGCATGTTTGGCTTGCCATATTGGCACCAAAATGCTTCCATACTGCCAAAATTTTTCACACCCATCCAGGCACTTTAGAATAGCCCAGGAAAGTGTGGCTGTCAAGTCTGAATCTTCAGCATGAGAACACACCATTATAGTAGGAACTCACCATCATTTTCAGAGTATAACAGCCCTCTCTCCGATGTAGCGATCGACATCTGTCCTCCCCTGGGGCCCCGAATGAAATGCTTGGTCCCTCATGAGAAGGACCAGAATCCCATCCGAAAGCCTCGACGGCACACGGCACGCTGAGCGGCTCAAGCCTTCAGGCAAGGCGAACAACGCGCCGACGTGGTCATGCTCTCATAAGAAAGCATAAACCACCCACGAACATAGTCTCAGCATGTTTGCGATGCGCTAGAGGAGTGAGTGGTCCGTGCTCACTGTAATCCTCAGATCACCAATAGCCGGGTTTCCACTGTCGGGCCAGGGCCGGGCCAGGGCTTTAAACGGGCCGTGCCGGGCTAATAGCCTCGGGCCAATAGCACCGGGCATGCGTTTCCACTGTCGGGCCAGAAGCTCCACAGCCCTTCACTAAAACACGCCCGTAACACGCCTCTCTGGGACAACGTCACACTAACCCATCATTTCACCAACAAATGGAAGTTTTATCAGAAAACTAATCAGAAATCACTGGAAACAGCGTTGAAAACAAACACGATAAAAGCGGCCGTTTGCTAGCTTTTTGTTTGTTTGTTTGTTTAGCAGCTACTTGAATATTTAAAACCAAGCATCGATGTTTTACCACAGGTTTACAATAAAAAGTGATACATTGATCATAATGAATTAATTTATGTAAAAATTGCACATTAGTCACTCAGAAATAAATTACCGTTAGGTCTATTTCACAAAAGAAAGAGGTTACACTTACTTTTTCAGTCGCGTCTGTTTCTTTATCTGGTAACTTAGTTACAGGACATATTTACATCACATTTAGAAAAAATGATAATTTCTACAAATATATGCCATACGACCTGAGAAGCTTTAGCACTCTCTCGACTCCCATACAGATATTTTCAGTCAGAGAAACAGAGGAAGCTCCCGAAAAAAAAAGTTACTTTATTTTTTGATAGTCCGGTTTAAAGAGACGACGTAGGCTATGACAGATAAAATAAAAACATGACTGTGATAGCCTTTAAGATTGGTCTGATTTCTTCAAGCGTTCGCTATGTTTTTTTTTATTACTATGCGTATCTTCAAGCGTTTACTATGTTTACTATGGTAACGGCTAGCGCGCATAGTCTTTTGCATCACAAACAGAAGGCATTCAAACATGAACGCGATTTAAATTATTTTATTTTTAAGTCTTAAATGCTGACAGAATTATCCGGCGCTGCCGTCTCCCAACGGTAAACTCCTCCTCTGTTGGTAACCACTCCTCTAGCCCGAGCTGGCCCGCTTTGGCCCAAGGTATTCGACGGGCCAGAAATCCTGGCCGTTGGCCCCGAGTAAGCCCCGATCAAGCCCCGGAAGTGACAGTGGAAACGCGACTGGCCCTGGCACGCACTAGCACGGCCCGGCCCTGGCCCGACAGTGGAAACGCGGCTAATGTTATTAGCCAAAGTAGCCCTCTTCTGGTGCACCAGAAGAGAAACTAGATCGGGGAATAAGCAAAGGGACTCACCTCATAGAGGCACGCGAGTCTTGATCTTGACCGCGCATCTTGAGCGCCGAATGACGCGCGCTGGGTTGCCGTGACAACCCGCGCTGTCAATCGGCAGCTCGACGGCACACGGCACGCTGAGCGGCTCAAGCCCTTACGAAAAAGGAGAGACGAACAACGTGCCGACGTGGTCATGCACTCATGAGAGAACATGAACCACCCACGAACGCAGCTTTAACACACTGATTAGGCATGTGAAACAGCGATCGCGGCCGTCAAATGAGGACAGGAAACGATCGCACCCAGAAACACACGAGTGAAACGGCATCCTGAAAAGGACGCGATCTTCACTCGTATTTCTCTTTCAGGAAGAAAGTACTCTCTTTATTGTGCTGAAGCACACAGGGACCCAACGCGGCAACACAGCGGGGAAACTGCAAGCCCGCTGTGCGCACTCAACCGTTTACCAGCTGTGAAAACAGCTTTTGAATTAACAGCGTGTAGACGCAGCCGGCAGACAGGAAATCGCGCGGTCGCTGAAACGCCGTCTCACCAGCACAGAGATATCCCTTCCCGAAACAGCAGACTCGTAGAGCGTGTAACCCAGTAGAATATAATTATTCATTTAATGGGTTATCTCAATTTATTAGTTTGTATTTAGTTCTAATCCAGAGCTAAAATGTGAATGAAATATACATCTCAGTAGTGTGTATAAGGTGTTTGTTCCTTTAAGAGCGTTCGTGCATCTTACAAGTTTGATTGATGTGTACATGTGGAAAACGTGGCATTAGCCATCATGTTAGGTGTTTCTTATTTTATTGGTATATGTGAGTTAAGTCCCGCCCTCGCTGGTGTTTTGTGTAACTTGAGTGGTTGTTCGAGAGGGATGAGAGAGTTGAGATTGACAAGTGCGGGAGTTGAGATAGAGTTGTGAATGTGAGAGACGTTTTTGCGGTAAGAGAGTATTTTGATTGACGATTTACAAGTTTAAAAGATCTTTAACTGTAATGTAGATCAGAGGTGAAGCACTGACACAGAGATGAATCGCTTGTGTGTGCTTCTTTGAGATTGCCGCGAGTGTTTTACGGCCATTTCCAGTGTTGTTAATTTGCCGTGCAGCCGCGAATATAGACTGTTTAGGTGAATTATCAATGCGCATATCCGCGCATCTGAATGCGTAAGCTAAAACAACAGTTACCAGACTAAAGACAGTTATCGCGTTTGTTTCCTCTTCAACGACGGAGACCTTGAGGACCAGATAGCGCCCCAGATACCCGAGTTATTTGGGGTTCCTCTGGCGCCGTGGGAGGTGCGTTTCATTCGGCTGACGAGCGAGAGAGAGGACGAGGAGCTGCGCGAGGCCTGCTTCAGGATTCGCGGAGTGCTGTATTGTCTCACGTGGAATTTGAGGTATCTGTTTGATTTGTTTTGTGCTCAGGAGAGTGAAGGGGCCATTTGTCAGTTTCCCGGCCACCACGAACACGAGCCACGTTTCAGGCCTGCAACGGGGTGGGTTGTGTGAATGACTGGTGTGTGTGGGCCCACAGCATTATATATTGGTTTATTTAGTATTATTCAGTGCACTGAAAATAATATGTGAATACTCAGAGTATATGTTTTATAATCTGTGAGTTATTGTATACATTCATTCTATTGAGTTCATTGGTTGAATCAATACTGAGTGTATTTGACCTAGAGATTAATTTCAGTAGGTCTGGCATCGGAGATATTGCCCTTCAGGGGTAAATTTGTGTCAGATTTATATGCAATGTGATTGTGTGAATACTTCACATTCTGAAATTCATTGTTTGAGCCAGTTACCATTTGATAATTCTTTTCTAATTAAATTCTTTATTTGTTTTGTACTCCTAACAGTGTGTTATTCTCTCAGAAGTGTTTATGTTGACTTCATCAGCTAAAGGGCGTAGGGATTTATTCTGAGTAAATTTCAAAAGAAAAGTATTTATTTCAGTGACATCAGAGGGGCCTTGTAATACAACATCTCTTAGGCACTAGTTTATTGAACCTGGTGCTGTCCCTTACTGAACCGTTAGAAAAGGAGGTAGGGGGCGCTACAAGCGTAAGATAGATACAATCTTAAAACTCATTCACTCAGAGAGGACACAATCGGTCGGCTCCGAAGCTAAAAGCACTATGCATGCGTTGCTTCCGCCTTCTTATACCCGCGCTGGTAGGCGAGCTGCGGAATGCAAATCCTGCATGCCAATTTTCATTGGCTCGTTTTAATTCACTCGTAGGCAATCTCCCTAGCGTGATCCCAATTCGTCAGGGGAACTCCCCCGACGAGGCGTCGGAGTTCCCTGCTGACGAAAGGGAACTTATGAGAATCCTGTTCTCCTCTTTGGGTGATGTCTCTTCAGGATATCTGATAATTCTCCCCTCTCCCCCAAAACCAGGTGTTACCCCCTGGGGTACATGAATTGACCCAAAACAACTCTAAAAAATATTTGTACAAGCCTTTTGTTCTGGTCTGTGTATTTTAAGGGTAGGTGACAGAGCAGTCTTTGGGAATCTGTAACCAGTAAACCCCCATCCAGTGCTGTGTCAGTGTCATCTCAAGTCTTGCACTCAGAACACACTCACACACCACTGTGTGTCTCTGTAAGGTACACATTTCTTATCCTCTTAGAGTCATCTTTGAGCAGTTGATGTTGTGAATTTATTATTTATGAATTGGCTTTTAATTGTTTTCTTATGTAATTGGCATGATACATTTTTACCTGACAAATAAAATGTTATATTTGATTTATTCTGTTTTCTAGTATAGATTAATGTGGAGTCTGGTGTTTCCGCAAATCAAACTAATGGCGCTAATGAATGGAGCACCTCATTAAGGAGACCTTCTGATTTCTGACTATCACTGACTTCGGAAGTTGCAGTTCGTGACTATAAAAAAAAATTACACTTTTTGTTATGAGTCAGCAGAGAGCGACCACTTAAAGGTAAAATAGTTTAATCCTCTACTTCAGAACTGGCTAGCTTGTGTCCGTGAGCTCGCGATGTTCGGCCGACATGCAGTCTCAAAGAAATACACTTAATGAATGAATAATTGATTCAATTGAATAAGTTAAATCATAACCAATATTTATGATTATTTTCTAATAAGAAACACAATCTAATTTTGATACCCATTTGAAATTGGAGTCAGATTAAGCGTGGATCGCTAAAAAGACACACGCATTATCCCTTCGCCCACACCGTTGGATTGCGTTGTTGGACCGACATCATTGTTCTGGTAAACTGTATTAAAATAATCTGCATAAGTGAGCTTATTCATTACCAGAACGAATCAAGAATATATTTTGTAATGTGACAATTTTTGTGTATCCAGTGACATCAAAAGCAGTTTGAGATGACAAAATATTTGCTGATGAAACTTAAATCTATGACTTCACACATAAAAATAATTAAGACATTTGTGATTATTTAAAACAAAAAGTCAATAATGATGTAATCAAACTTTATTGATCCATTTTGATCTCTTTCTTTATCCATTCAACAAGAGTCTTTTTGCAAGAGCTCATAAAGAGATGACACATATGGAGAGGAGTGTATATAAAGAGTGTTTTAGGCGTTAAGTAGAAGGTAATACAGAACTCTGCAGTTTACAAGTACAGTATTTAAAAAGCCTAACATCATCATCCCAGGTTACCAGCGTCATAAGACGGAAAACAAACGCACTTGTGCGTGTCACGCTCTGTAGATCATTAAGAAATGGCAGGTGTAGCAGAGGATGTCACACTTGGTGGTGGGTCTATTTTCTCCAGTCGTGTCTTTACGCTTTCGTATGCCTTTTGCCACTCCTCCTTGGAGAGAGAGGAAGGACTAACCTCCAGAAACCTGTAGGCATCTCTGGTTTGGAGCTTAAAGATGACAGATGCTTTTTTACAGCCTTCAGCAAAACTTTTCCAAGCCTGTGGAATTAAAACATTTACAAGTCACGTTAGACTTTTAGATGAATCCTTAGTAATGGCTGGACAAAATGAGGGAACCCTCAAGCCTTCCCTTCGGGTACAAATAAATAGAAATAATAAATAAATTAAACAAAATAAATCAAACATTTTAGAATATCTTACTGAAAATGTTTTGAATCATGTAAACATTATTTTTACCTCTTCAGCTGTTTTGATTGATGCTAGAAATTCATCTTTTAGTTCGACAAGGTCTTCAATAAGATCTTCTCCAACAAAGGTCTTCTGTTCCAGGTTGTCCAGCATTTGAGCAAAACTCTCCCAGAAGTTTTTGAGCTGAATCAGAATTGCCTGAATTTTTGTCAAGCTACTCTGAACATCCTTTAGATGGATGGGGTCGGATATGGAATCTGCAGAGGGGAAATAAAGGTTTCAGCAAGCCACATGTTTGCTCCCTGTCTTAAACTAGACTTGAATCTTGACACAGTCTGAAGTCACAGTCACTTGTCATATTGGTATACTATAGACATGAAAGAAAACAGACTCACTCCGTTCAAAACTGGCTTCGGCAACCTTCATCTGCCCATCAATGATCTTTACTTGGACCTGCCACTGCTTCTGTTTCAGAGCAGTCTTTTCAGCGATGAGGCGATTCAGTTCAGCTTCAAGAGCCTTCATATGTGCAACATTTTGAGGATCACGCACAGCATCATAAATGCTTTTAACAATTAGCCCGATGAATGGAACGATGGCAGCGAAGATGCCGAGGCCTCTACTTGTTTGGGTTATGGATCTGGCAAATTCTTGAATCTCTTGGATTTTGCTGTTTATCTTTTTCTCAGTTTCATCGAGCTCTTGTGTGGTTTTTTGGAGTTCAGATTTCAGATCATTCAGGGTTTTTTCAGTTTGCTTCAACTCTTGGTCTTGTTCAGTAATCTTTTTATCTGTATCTATTTTTTCCATGACAACATCACTGGTGGACGATGCTACATCTTTGTTGTGTAAATTATACCTATACAATGTTGAAGAAATGTTGCAGTGAAATTAGCATTTTATAACAATGGGCGGGTGTAACTAGCTTAAAAGTTTAGCTTAAAACATGTTCATACTTCTGCCTGATTTTAGCAGATGAATGTAGAAGAACAATTCAACTGCTCAAGGTATTTTTTTAAATATGTTTTCATGAGGAAAATGTTCTTACTTTTCCACCATCCTGTCCACATCAGTGATAATGTCTTTGATCCAGACTCGTGCTTTCCCTAGGAATTTGATTGCCAAAACCGGCTTATTTTTCACCACAGCTTCAGCCAACATGGGAAACAGCGACTGAACCAGGTTCTCACTGGTCAAAATACACTGTGAGAAGAAAGAGACATAAGATCAAGTATCTTAGACTTAAAAACAAAACAATCAGAACTCTTATTGCTTGTATTTGTCCTGTAAATCTTTCTGAAATGCTGCTCATAATGCTTCTGCGTTAACTGTTGTTATTATAATTTAAGTTCAAAGTTGATAAAAAATTCAAGATATGCATTTAAACTTTATAAGAAGCATATCAAATCAAGTTGATGTGTACAAACTCTTAGGTTATGAATGATTTTACCTAAAATCTAAAACCTAAAAAAAACTGAACATTTTTCACATTATGACACATTATGTATTTTTTCCAGTTAAGGGAGAGACTCTAATAACTAATTTAGCCAAATTTAATCTCTAGCTAACAGACAGACTATATGACATTCTATTTACTACAAACAAACCCCTTATGTTTGGTGAATTGACACAAATTTCACAGAGATGAAAATACTGAAGTCAAGAGAAAGTCTGAAACGGTACTTTCAACATAGTTGCATCAGAGGATCCAAACAGAAGCTGAGTTTCCACAGCGCGACTCCTGATGATTCTCTCCAGGTTGGGGAAGTTGGCCAGGCTCAGGTAAGAGAGATGGTAGAGAAGCGCTGTCTTTTCGGCAGCAGGGAGAAGGTCTTGGACAAAGGTTGGGCTCCACTGGGACACAGCCACTGGTGAAAAAACATTGCAAATTTTAAAGGCTGAAAAGATCACATTGATGGCTGGTATTATTTTCTGTTTGATAAAATAAGATGATACTTGCTTTTGTTATCAGCCATCCTTAGTAGGTTTACACAAAAATGTGTGTAATGAGTTCTTATACAATGTACTGAAAGCAGAACAGTTTTGTTTGGTTTAAACCATGAAAATGGAAGGATATCTGAAAATGATTATAAAAATGTTAAGTGAAGCTGACTTACCTTTGTTTTAGTAAGTGAAATGCAGAACAAAGTACCTGGTGCTTTTATACTAAAGGTATGACCACCCTGCCTCCGCCCTCAGAGAGAATGACCTCAAAAGAAACATGAGATTATTGAGTGTGGTTAATGTTATGATAAATGGAATTAAGCTTCTGTGGAATTGAACTTCCCACCAAGTTCTGCAATAAGTATCAGTATTGTACTTAAGTGTACTTCATGTGTATCTACATACCATATCAATGTGTACCCCAGTTTGAATTAACTCACTAGTACACAACTTAAATACATGTACATACTTCCTAATAACATTTACATTATAGACTATTACTCAGTGATATGTTCCGTAAAATAAAGTGCAACAGTGAACACTGCAAAAATAAAAATAAAAATTGGCTCGGTCCTTCATTCAATTGTTTCTTTGTCTTTTTCAAAAATACAGGTAACACTTCACTTATGTTGAAACTTTAATCCACACATGACTTATGCATTACTTCATGCATTACTATCTCATGAATCATCAGGAACTAAGTACAAAGTTTTTCATTCGTGACTTCATGGAGGAACAACACCTTAATTAAAACATTAAGTAAGATGAGTACATCATCATGAATCATGATGTTTACTTTGTTCACAAAAAAAAGTAGGTCTTTACTATCCATTTTGGATAAAGCTACCGTTATGGTACATGAATCATCAGGAATTCATGCATGAAAAAAGCATTAATTGATGCATGTAAGACTACTTCAATTATTAAAGGAATATACAAAAATCGTCTTGGTTACGTATGTAACCCTCGTTCCCTGAGTAGGGAACGGAGACGTCACGTTAGTGACTGACGAATGAGGGTTTCGCTTAGAAGCCTATCACCTTCAAGTTCTTACAAAACGAGCCAATGGCAAAACAATGCCATGAATTTCCATAGCACAACTCTGAAGGAGAAGCGTGGCAATCTCACTTTATGTTATGCCGAGGACCCGAGACTGAACTCCTGGCTGTTCCAGCAGTACAGTGGTTGTGGCAGGGGGACGTAACATCTCCATTCCCTCCTCAGGGAATGAGGGTTACATAGGTAACCGAGACGTTCCCTTTCGTTCAGTCACTCCGAGTTACATCATTGACTGACGAGTGCCCTTTTGCAAGTCTGAGCTCCCTGACATGAGATTATTGGGACATCAATTTTTGGGAATCAATATTGATTATAAGTTAAATTGGAAAGCGCATATAAATATACTAAAGACTAAAATTTATTAACTTATTGCTATACTGTGTAAAATAAAAACCTTTGTGAATCAAAACGCATTGTATATACTGTATAATTCCCTCATCCTTCCATACCTTAGCTATTGTGTGGAAATATGGGGGAATACCTATAAAACTAATATACAATCCATTTTCTTATTGCAGAAGAAAGCAATTAGAGTGATTAGCTATGCAGAATACCTTGCTCCAACAAATCCACTTTTTATTAGATTAAATATATTAAAATTTCAAGATCTTGTTGATGTTTACACAGCAGTTGTGATGTACAAGGCTCACAATTTCATGCTTCCTCACTGTTTACAAGAGATGTTTCAAACTAGAGAATCTAGATACAGCCTCAGAGGAACTGATCTGTTACAAAAACCCATGGCGAAGAGTAATACTAAGAGGAGGTGTTTATCAGTTAAAGGAGTTGATCTATGGAACGGTCTTCTTATTCAACTTAAGGGCTCTAAAACTATAAATGCATTTAAGAAAATGTATAAGTTAAACATTATGGAAAAGTATAGAACACTTGAATGAAGAACATTAGAAAAGAAGTTGAAAGAGGATGCATAATATAATTTTGATTGTTGAAGTTTAAGTTCTGTGCTTATATGTTACCATCGTTGGTATAAGAGAAACTGTATAATTGTGTCATCTTTGGACATAGTGTCCCAGTTGTAAAAGGGGTTAGGCAAAATAAGTCTTGACTTTAGCCTAAACCCCTTCGGTCAGGCATTATTTTACATTTAAATTCCTAATGTACACATTTTGTATTTTTCTTTCTAATATACACATTTAGTTTTTTTCTTTCTTTGTTTTTTTTTTATTGTATTATGTACAGGATCTTTGAATAACATGTGACCTAAGATTTAAATGTTTATAATGACCGAAGAAATAAACTACTAACTAACTAACTCAGGTAATCCAGCAGTGACTGCGTGCGCTCACTTGTGAGCTGCGCGTACATAGCGGCGAGTCGATTTCCATACTGAGAAAAGAGATCCTCTGGATGGGGGAGAGTTTGCTCTTTTCCCAGGTGACCCGAAGGCCCAGATGGGCGAGGTGCCGGAGCATCACGTCCATGTGTTCGCAAACCTGCTCTCGAGAGTGAGCTAGAATCAGCCAGTCATCGAGATAGTTCAGGATGCAAACCCTGTGTTGCTGAAGTGGCTCAAGGGCTGCCTCAACGACTTCTGTGAAGATGCGGGGAGACAGGACTAGTCCGAATGGAAGTACAGTGTACCCGTATGCCTGCCCCTCGAAAGCAAATCATAGAAATGGTCTGTGTCGAGGAAGAATGGAGACATGAAAGTGTGCGTCCTTCAGGTCGATCGCTGCAATCCAATCAGAGCATGTGAGCGGAGTGGAGCGGGAGCGAGCGGGGAGCGCGAGCGGGCGGATCTTGGACAGAGCGCAGAGCGCTTTCAAAAGGACGGAGCGTCGCATTTCCCGCTCCAATTTCGCTCCGCTCCGCTCACACCACGAGTCTGAAGCATGCTCAGTCAAGCCTGACCCTGAATCCATTTGTCTTGCACAGTCATCAACAGTAGACTATTTTCAGGCAAAACTCGGCTCAATAATGGAGTTCAAAAAGTAAAATGAGAATTCATACAGGTGTAGCCTATCAATATAAGTCGCTCCGGAGTAGCCTATAAGGCGCATCAGTCAAAAAATGCGCCATGAAGAAGAAAAAACATAGGCCTAGCCTCGCACTGGACTATAAGTCACATTTATTTAGAAATTTATACAAAAAAAAAAAAAAATGTTATGGACGGGACAGTTCTCCATTACGGACGTGAGCGCTCTGAAAGCGGCATAAGACTGCTTTAAAACTTTCACTCAGACCTCAGACAGAAAGCACAAAGCCTGTCTTTAAAATTAATTTCGTTTTGTATTAATTGTATCTTAATTTTAATCAAGGTTTCATCAACCATTGTCTGGATTTAATAAGAAGTAGGCTAAATATATTAGAAAATAGATAACCACGATACGAAGGCGCCGGCGTGAACCTGGAGTTTGTCTCATGAATGAACCAGCGTATAGCCTACTTGCCTCACACACCTGAGACATATATATAAAGCTTGAAATGTCTACTTTTAAACAGAACAATTCAAAACGAAAGAAAACAGACTGCTCTCCCGTATGAAATGTGCATTTCTCTCAGGCGCGTTCACTACTGCGAAGATCACGAGTCAGCATCTTTCCAGCCGACAGACATAAAAAAAATTAAAATGTCTTCTGCTATATTTTACATATTCATAATCATTTTGCCGGTTCGTTGTGACAGCTTTTAGGTGCCCTTAAGTTACATGTTACGTGAACGCATCAGCACTGAAAACATAGAGATTTTTTTTCTTTTGGGGGCATTTTGTTTGTTTTCAGACTTTCTCATTTGCCTGCGCGATGTTAGAGGACGCTATTAATAAAGTTGCGAGTAAGCCTACACATTGGATTCACGTTTATTATTATAGGCTATTTAAAAAAATACCCCAGTTTTTATGCCAGTCGTATCATTTTAATCATTTTTGTTGTATTTATCCGCCACACACCTTGAAGGCCGGTCCGTGTCTGATATTGTCTGATTTTAAACCGGTCCGTGGCGCAAAAAAGGTTGGGGACCGCTACAATATACATGTAGATTTTTTTTCCTTTTTTGGAGCGAGCGGGGGGTGATTTGAGTGGAGCGCGAAGCAAACTGCGTTGAGCGCTGAGCGAAAATGAGCGGAGCGGCCTGATGTAGCTTTGAGCGGGGGAGCGGAGGGGTGAACAGTTCAGTGAGCGATGAGCGGAGATTCTCACCGCTCCACTCCGCTCACATGCTCTGAATCCAATCCAACGGACGAACAGTCGGAAATGCATTTGGCTGCAGGGGTCTGGCGACAGAGGGGGATGAGAGTGGCGAGGCAGAGCATCGCACACTGCCATCCGCGGCCTCTGAGGGCTCAGAGATGGGAATGTCAGTTCTTTCTTTAAGGGAGAACAAAATATTCTCCCCCAGCCCTCCACCTGGAGGTGCTTATGGGGACACAATTGCATCGCCACAGAACGCTCCACCGGGGGACCCCAGCATACCCTTTGGCCATGGCCTCATCGAGGCCAGAGAAGGTGGAAGAGGCCGCTGAGCAGTCACGAGAAGTCAAAGGAGACTTCCACAATCTCATAACCTCTTCATGCACTTCCAGGAAGTAAGGAATTGGGGGTGGGTGCTGACAGGTGTCAGCACGCGCCGCCCCCAAAAACCAATCATCAAGCCTTGAGCACTCGGGACATGGTGGAGGGTTCCACACAAGCCTGATGCTCGCAGCTGCCCGGGAAATCATGGCAGTCAGTTCTGGATCAGACTTGTGCAATGCTGGCACCCCCGAAGGAGGCAGCATAGCCGACTCTTCATCTTCAGACATGACGTCATCTGCCAGGGCGCCGAATGAAACGCTGGACCTGCCACAAGACTGGCCAGCGACCTCATCCAGAAACCTCACGGGCTGCAATGTGCAAGAGGGGGGTGTGGCCAGAGGAGAATTCATCGGGTTGTTCCACACCGTCAGCCTCAAATCACCCTGGCCACCAGCCAAAGTATCCCCTCTCGTGGAGGGAATAGATTGGGGTGTGGCAGAGCGGACTCTACCTTTACAGAGGTCACTGAGTCTCGATCGCAGCATTGTGATGGTCATGTTCCCGCAATGAGAACATGCCGCATCCACGAATGCCATGAGCATGATTTAAGCCCAAGCAGCGTTCGTGCCCATCAGCAGAATTAATCTGTCCACCTCACCCAGAAATACATGGGCTAGACATCTTTAAAATGATGCGCCGCATGCAGCTCTTTTAGAGAGGATAAAACTCAACCGCAATGCTGAAGCGCCCAGGGAGAAAACACACACTGTTGGCAGATCACTGCACAGACCAACAGCAGGAATGAGATCTCGCTGGAACACGCCGTCACACCAACATCACTGAAGATTCAGAACTCGTAGACAGCTTGCAGTGGAGTGAAGCGAAGAAACACTTCAGAAGCAAAAACATAGTGCGAGATTGCCGAGCTGCTACTTTTATACCCACACAGTGGGGCAGTGGGGCGGAGTTGCGCTATGCAAATTCCGCAGACCCATGGCATTGTTTTGCCATTGGCTCGTTTTGTAAGAACTCTAAGGTGATAGGCTTCTAAGTGAAACCCCCATTCGTCAGTCACTGACGTAACTCAGGGTGACTGAACGAAAGGGAACCACATTACCTCATGCATGCATACAGGCTAGAACGGTATATCTATTAATGTGAAACTAATGTTTTTTCATTAATTATGATCTGGGTTATCAAGCATGTTCATGTCTTCTTCCTAGTAGCCTGCAAGTAAATGGACAGACCCCAAAATTGGCCAATCACAGCACATATCACATGAATTCTGTTGACATCCAAATACAGTAGTCATCATTAACTAAGCATCAGCTTCTCATGACTTCATCATGTATGTAGCCCCTCAACTAAAGTGGTGACTTGGAAACTACTTGATGAACAATGTGTTATTAATGATGGCATAATTGTGAAATGACATGAATATGAACATGAAGGATTCATGAGGAAAATGTTTGGTTTAAACAAGTTTTGGTTTTTACAACTAACAGTTAACAAATATATACAGACTTTAACATTGTTGTCGCTGCAGCTGCTCGAATGCGGAGAAACCGGCGGACAGCGTACAACTCGCTGCGAGTGGAAACTATGGTAATGCAGGCCTGTCAATCAGCGGCCGTGAGCGGGGCCTGAGCAGGATGATGTCACACTGCTCAGAGAATCAAAACCGCATGTCTAATGAGATTGCTTTGTTTAATGGGGATTAAAAAAAAGGAGAGGGTGGATTTTTATCATTGTAGGGTGGTTGTCTTCACACACTGCCAGCACACATGTAAATGGTGTTGTCCATAATAGGTGCCCTTTAAATAAAAATTCTGTCAGTAATTACTCACCCTCATGTCATTTCAACCCCGTAAGACATTTGTTAATCTTCGGAACACAAATTAAGATATTTTTGATGAAATCTGAGAGCTGTTTCACTCCGTCATATGCTGCTAGGTAATTGCAGCTGCCGGCCCAGAAAGTTAGTAAAGACATCGATAAAATAGTCCAAGTGACTACAGTGGCTCAACCTTAAGTTTATCAAGCGACGAGAATACTTTTTTGTGTGAAAGTATAAATATATATACTATATTATATAATTTTTTTTATATATAAATAATGACTTTATTCTACTGTTAATTTTCTTCTGTGTGGGCCTCTGACGCGAGTTCACGAGAGCGCCACAACGCATGCGCGAGAATGAGCTTGAGTGAGTTCAGAACTACATATCCGCTTTGTGGGGTGTGGTTCGCTAATCTCACTCGCCAATGTCCATTGGCTTGTTTTTGTGTACACTCGAAGGTGATTTGGCTCTCAGGTGAGATCCCAATTCATCAGACACCTGACGTAATGTCGAGCGTGACTGACTAATAAGAAACTCAAACTTCTGCTCAGTATCTACAAGACATGTAACTTTCTACTTTTTACAAGTTTCTGACTGGGGAAAACAAAAAACTATTGTATTGTGTTCACTTAGACGGCTGCTTAGCTCTCAGATACAAGATGCTACTAAATTTACCCAATTCCATAATTTCTTTAAATTATAAGATTCATCTTAACTGAGATGCAGAAATATTACAGAATCAATGTTCTGAAAAAATAAGTAATAATAAAAAAATTATATTATTAATAAAAATAATAATACTAATAATTCATGCAAAAATCATGCAAAAGAATCTGCTTACCAACACGGCTGGTAACCCATTGCTTTCGGTGAGAAACCTTTGAAATCAACTGAACAGTGTCGTAACGTCAACAGATAACTGACACGAAGGTCGTTGATATTTTTATGATCATAATGTGAGTTTCTTAAAATACCTTTATAACTTTGCTGGCTAAAATGTGTCCATTCTTATGTTTGTTTGTATGGAAAGGTGTCTTCTAGATTGATCTCTGTATCCATACGATAACATTGAGTGAAGAACAGAGTGAAAATCTTCCCGGTCTGTGAACAGTATTCATCCAAGATGGCCTCACCAAACTCAAAGATGAATCCGAATATTAGCATGTGGCAATCGGCCATGAGAGCCAATGGCATTTCATGATGAAAGTGACGATAAGCTTCTTCAGGTGTTTTTTTTTTAATGTGATCAGTTTCGGGTTTGTTCCTTAAAGCAATCGTTTGGAAGACTTGAAATATTTGATATTTTTGAATAAATTATTGTGACCATACTTTTATCTGCCTGTTATGTGTTTCATATTGAGAAATGGTTAGGGTTAGGGGTCGGGGTCGGGTTAAGTGCTCAAAAAATCATCTATAAAATAGTCATACCCCAGAATATCATGTCATGGCGACACAATTATACCCCAATATATAAGTTCATGATGATAAAATTCCTATGTCTGTGTATTGACGCCAAAGGTTTCTCAATGAAAGCAATGAGCTACCGGCTGTGGCACAATAAAGAGGCTAAAGGGCGCTTTTGGCGTCTGTGTAGTGTCACGCACATTTGTCTTGGACACGTGGCCATATCGGACACCTTGGGAATGAGAAGCCGTCGTCTCACAGCCTTTTTACAGTTTACAAGATGTGATTTCTCAAGAATATACGTTACCCATCAATTCTGACTCTCGTCAGTATTTCATCAGCCAAGATAAATAAGAAATCGGTGTTGCAATGGCAAAAAATCCTTATTTCCTTATTTCCTTAAATCCTTTTTGCAATAAATCCTTATTTCAAATGCAACGATATTACTCAATCACAGAAGTGGGCGTTTACACTGAAGTCTGAAATGAGACATAAGTCTTAAAGTGTTTAAATCAGAGTGCTAAAATCAGGGAGGAAATGGCCTATGTATGAATTACGACAGTTTTGATGTAATTCTACTAACATTAAAAGAACAACACGGGAAATAAATATGTATGATCTTTTTACATGAAGATACAAAAATGAAGCTGAAATCAGTGAGTGAACTGAGAAAATGTACAGAACAAAGATATTTATTACTAGCCCTTAAACCGAACTAGCAGAATGTTTCCTTATCCTGTTAGGGTTTTTTTTATCAGTACATATGACTGACTTATTGCTTGAATCAATACTGCTATTACACTATTTATGTTCATGTGTTAATATTTTGCTTGTAAACGAAGTGACTTTTATGAGGCTTTGCGCTCATAGCACTCATGGGAGATTTCTGTCTCACACGGGCTTTTGGCAGATAAAGCCCAGAGTCCAATGTTAGTTTTAGTTAATACGATTTTAGCCAACTAAATCTACAGTGGATTTAGTCGAATAAAATCTAATGGTTTTAGTTAAATTGTAATGCATTCATTTAGAAGTTCTCAAATATTTCCAAACCCATTAAATATACCCAGATAAAACATCTATTAACCTGTAAATATGAATGATTTTAAAGTTTGAACATGCAATAAAGAAACAGATTTAAAAAAAAATCTTAAAATGAAATAAAACCACTTCTCCTAAAGTAGAACACAGTCTTCTTTTTAATGAATGATATATGCATTCTTTATAACTTGAATAATCATTCTTTATTCTTTCAAGCAGACATATTTATTTGTATAAATTAAATATAATTAATCCTTATTAAAGAGCAGTGAATGGTTTTCTCTTTTTTTTTTTTATGAATCTTAAAAAGGGATAGTTCAGGATTTTAGACATGAATCTCTATAGCTTCCCCATAAGCAGTGTGGTGCATTGACCATGACTTACTCCCGACAGCGTCCTGTGAGCCGAGCTCCGGTCCAGTTTTGGTCAAGATGAAATTAGTCCGGCAAGTTTGCTGGGGTCACGGCAATAAAGCTTTTTTCTTCTCAAATCAATATGTGTTCAAAAGAGTGATATATTTGCAGCACAAAACCGCTGTCTATGGAGAGGTCAGACCTCGTAATGGCTTGGCACTATTTTCTCCCGTCATAACACTGCGCGCTGCCGCTACCTACAGCCAGCTGGGAGCCGCGCACGTGTCACTTTGTTTACAGCTCGTAAAGAGAACGATAACATGTCTGACTACAGCAGCGACGATGACAACATTGACTTCGACACACAGCCAAAAGGATATCTTTACGAACCTGAATACACAGATGACGAGTTACGCCAGATGGAGTTAGAAAGGACAGAAAGAGAGAGGATGGACAGAGAAGTTGAACAAGTTGAAGCTGGAGCCACAGCTGCTGCAGTGAGACATCGAGTGGCCGACAAATGGTATGTTAGCTCGTTCGTGTAGCTGTTCTGAGCACGTAAACACTGCTGTAAACACTGCCGAACAACTGAAAAAGTGGTGTGCGCCTGCGCAGCTCGCAGCTGGCTGTAGGTAGCGGCGGCGCGCAGTGTTATGACGGGAGAAAATAGTGCCAAGCCATTACGAGGTCTGACCTCTCCATAGACAATGTTTTAGTGACGCAAATATATCACTCTTTTGAACACATATTGATTTGAGAAGAAAAAAGCTTTATTGCCGTGACCCCAGCAAACTTGCCGGACTAATTTCATCTTGACCAAAACTGGACCGGAGCTCGGCTCACAGGACGCTGTCGGGGGTAAGTCATGGTCAATGCACCACACTGCTTATGGGGAAGCTATAGAGATTCATGTCTAAAATCCTGAACTATCCCTTTAAGGGCACAGACTGTATTAGGTTTATTACGCACTGTCACTTTAAGACTGAATTGCAGTATTGCACTGATGCACATACATTACACACACACACACACACACACACGCGCGCGTACACACACACACACACACACTAATCCCAGATTTATGAATGTGTAAATGTCTGACCAAACAATTTTATTATGCAAGAAATCATTGTGCTTTGGTCATCTGAACCACATAATTAGACTTATTTTAATAATTTAATGAGTAAATTAGGCACACATTTTAACAAAGCCAAATTACTTTTTGTGTAACAAGTAAATACATTTGTTGACTTTAGACATAACACAAGGCTAAGACACTCTTTTTCGCCTCCTGCTGGCGTATTTATGTAATGTGAAGAAATTGTCACTGAACGAATCATTTTAGTGAACGAACTGAAAATGAATGAATCTCTGGAAAGAATCACTAGTGTGTGTGTGTGTGTGGTGGGCCCACAATAATTTTTTTTTCAATTGATGAATGATATAATGGTTTAATACTCTGTGATTCATTGAGTATATTATTACAGGGTTACAGTATTTCTGATTGAAACTGAAGTTAGCTCAAGTGCTTTATTTCTGTACTGAGCTTTCATAGATACCAGAATTACACTGGTATATTGGGTTACACTAAGTGAAGACAAATTTGTACTTTGTGTAAAATAAGTAAAGGTTAATTTAAAGAGTGATTTATTGGAAAGCCCTATTTTGATGGAAGTATAAAAGGTTAACCCTTTAAGTGTCTGTGCAGAGAAGAGTCAATCAAACACTGTATTTGAAAATACCATTTTTTGCAGCAGTTGGTTGAACAGATTTTATTCATATTTAATTTGGTTTCTTTTTGTTAATTCCTTTTGTTTATTTTCTTTTAAAGAAACTCGTATATTTCAGTTATATAGTGTGGTCACTTTAATAGAACAGATAGGTAGCTGTAATTGGTTAAAAGTGGATTTGCAGAGATCTGAGTTGCACTTTGTAAGAAGTAGTGTAGAACCAAGGGTCACAGATTGATTATAAGATCACGTCCAGAGACAAATAAATGAATCTGGGTTCAAGCGTCCAACATTACAAAGGGTAGATACACCTAGGACAGTAGGGGGCGCTACACAACTCTTGTTAATCTTTCTCTCAATCAGGGTGGTGTTCCCACAAGTTTTAAATCTTCAATTATTATCCCCGTCTCTTAACGTTTACCGTCCTGTTGCACTCACTTATGAAGTGCTTTGAAAAATTGGTCTAAGCTTATATCTGTTCCTCTCTCCCCAGTGGTCTAGACGCTTTACTGTTTGCATGTAGGCCAAATAGGTCTATTATGATGATGCTATTAACTACATTTGCACTCTGCTCTTTCACATCTGGATCAGAAAAAAGGGAGTTATGTGCGGATCAGAGCATGTGAGCGGAGTGGAGCGGGGAGTGCGAGCGGGATGATCTTGGACAGAGCGCAGAGCGGCATTTTTTAAAGGACGGAGCGTCGCCCTATTTCCCGCTCCAATTTCGCTCCGCTCACACCACGAGTCTGAAGCATGCTCAGTCAAGCCTGACCCTGAATCCATCTGTCTTGCACAGTCATCAACAGTAGACTATTTTCAGTCAAAACTCGGCTCAATAATGGAGTTCAAAAAGTACTTCAAAAAGGAAAATGAGAAGTCATACAGCAGGGCTCGAAATTAACTTTTTTATTTGGTAGCACTGGTGCTCCCAACTTCAAAAAGTTAGGAGCACCAACAAAAATTTAGGAGCACCCACCAAAAATTAAAGAGCACCACAACTACAAATTATATATTAACAGATTTATTTTAAAACAACACCAACAATCACTGGGGCTTTAAACATCCTGTGGCCAGGATTTAAAATTTGGTCTTCTGGCTCTCTGTCCCTCCTCCATCCATCTCTTCACTGAGGCTGAGGCATCGAACGCCTCCAAAGGAGGGCCCTCAACGCTGATTCGTATCAGATCTTCTACTGTTTTAGGGTGTAATGAAGATCTAATGTCTGACTTGATCCGCTTCTGTACAGAGAACCCTCTCTCACACTGTGCCGAAGACACAGGAAGGATGAGCATAATCCTTACCAGATGAAGGATATTCTGAAACAAAAATCATTTAAATTTCATTGTCAGGGTAGAAGCATTCAGCGACAGCATAAAATAATGCAATCTATATAACAATCTAAAATATATTGATCATCAAACTACTTAGACATTATATTACATGGCCTACCTGTAAATCTGAACAATAGGGTTCCTAGGTCAGAAGGACTTCCCATAACCCGTGGTAGCTCTTGTCTTTGAAGGACATGAACACCAGAGTTTTCAAGGCCTGAAACTCCTCCTCAGCAAGGGCAAAGTCACAGCCATTCCTTAATTAGATACAATCCAACTGTAACTGGTTGGCTCTCAAATGATTAAAGCTTTTAACAAAAAGCGATCAAAAGTCTATATTTTCATTATTACCCATGAATTACCTTTCCAGTACAACTTTAAAATGGTCCAATAAGAAGTGGACCTCCTCAATTCCATAGTCAACCAACTCCTCCACTGTCTCTGGCCAAACATCATGGTTGAACACCTGAAAGCATTGGACCGCCTTGGTTGCTGCAGTGTCTGTTCCATGTCCCTCCTGACCTAAAGTAGACGTAAAAAGATATTTCTATAATAATTATAATTTGTTTTTGTTTTTTATTACTAAAGTGCAAACTGAGTGGAATAAGGTTAGTAAATGGCCTTTAGTTTTTTTTAAAGATAGTGATTTATTTTAGTGCAGGTCATCAAAAGTTTGTAATTTACATATAATGTCCTGATCTTAATAACATACAAAGTAGGCTGCTGAACCGGAGACGGAGCTGTTTAACCATTGCATCAACAGTGGTCTCTATCTGCTTCTGCAGTCTGGGAGCAGTCTGACTGATTGGTCCATCCGTAGCCATATTCCCTGCCTCTCCTTTCCTCAAAGGAACTCCCTTGACAATTGAGAATGAGCAATGTACATTACAAATTAATTAAATTATTATTATTAATGAAATTATTCTAAATTCTGTTAGATTAAATTTTTTATATAATTACACTACACTACAAACATTATTTAATGAGTTCATGTTTTAGCCCCCACAAGACACCTACATTCACTGCACACATTCATTAATATTAAAATGGTCAGTAAGGTTTTTCTGTATGAACATCAATTGAATGCTTTCAAAAAGGATTATAAGGGTTGTACCCGAAACATAAATTGAGGCCTCTTTTCCTGCTCCTGCTCCCTACTAGCATCTCTCTGCCTTTTCATGGCTGCATGGAAGGAAGCTAGCCTGCCACTTGGACTTGGCCTCAGAGCCATTGCCTCAATGTTGATGATCAGGTTCCTCAAGCTGCTGACTGCCTGTTAATGTGATTCCATCTAGACATAACTTTGTTGTACTCTTAACATGGCAAAGTATGTCAAAATAATGATGATTTATTATTTGACCACTAATTAAAGCTTACCTGGGGGAGGATCACATCATTTCTTTGCAGTAATAGGCTGTATTTACTGATGGCAGAAAACAAATCTGCCAAGAAATGGCAGAATGCCAGGAATGAGCCATCCTCCATGGTCTCTTTGACCTGCATAGAAGAACACAGCACATTTATACCCTCCCCTCCCATTAACTCACTGTACAGGGGCAATATCCACATTTCCACCTATAGTTTACACTGACATGCTTTGCTCGGCCAGCTATATCCGCATTCGTTGATGATGCAGCCAGGTGGTCCATATGAGCATATACAGCTGTGTACTGCCCAGCATCTTCCAGGGTCCCCTCCTTCCCTTGCTTCAGAAGCACATCCAGTGCCCTGGATACATGTGGTAACCATTGTGTCCCCTTGACTCCACTTGGATTGTTCACCGACACATCCAGTTCAACTCCAAGGCATTTTAACTCCCTTCTGGATTTTGAACTGAAGTGGTAAGTCTTCCAAATTAAGTGGAGCAGGTTGTACACATTGCCTACCCAAGGTGAATCCTTCTGGGCAGACAATAGGGCAAGCTCCAATCTATAATAGTGATAGTGAACAAATCTGACATTCCAGTTTGCAATCAAGACAGAGAGCCTTAGCTTTTTGTTTATTTATTTTTTATCAGAGTTAATGACCATTATCAGCTCACCTATGAGGCATGCAGTGAAATGGGATGATGTGCTTTCCCGCCTCCTCTTGGAGTTTTGTTGATACTCCTCCCTTCCTCCCAAGATTCACGGCTGCACCATCAGCTCCCATGGCCACTGTCTTCTGGAGCCAGTCCTGGCATGACTCTCCAAGACCAGCAAATGCTGACTTGGCGGCTGCATAGATTCCTAAAAGAATTCCAATTAGTTGAAATACTGTTACAGTTCTTTAAACAGCGTTAATAATTTATCAATTACATTTAATGAATATATCCAATTACTAGAACAAAGATTGCAATATAATTCCTAAACAACAACTTTTCGCCTATTAAACATGTCTATTAAACCTTTGACAAAAATCACTGAGTATATTCAACTACACAGTAATTGTTTCTGTGTTACAAATATAATTATTATCACAGAAGAACTTGAATTGGAACTAGAATTATAGATTATAGATTGGATATAAACACTGACGTCTACAGAAGCTATCAAAATAGAGAAAAGCACCTTTTGAAAGTAACATGGAGCTTTTAAATAACTGTTGTATCATTACATTGTTACACCACTAGGTGGCGACAAGTGACTTAAATGTATTTGTTATTGAATCATTCATTCAAGAGATTCGTAAAAAAATGCTGATTGATCCATTAATGAAACAAGAAAAGTATTTATTATGATATTAATCATATATTGCTATATAATTCCAAATAAGCTATGTATTAATATACATTAAAAAATGTTCGTCGGCTTTCCATCAAGCAGGACGCGGACATACACGATCTCACACTCCTTGACAGACAGGTCGGTATCTCCATCGATAATGAAAGAGATATACTGAGCTGACGATACTTTTACTGCGGTATTCTCGCGGATAGAATCTGCTATCACCCCGATGATATTGGCACATGATTTGTCATTAGCATATGTCATGTTAATCGGGACTCCGTTCTTTTTCATGAGTTGCAATATAGGCTTAAATTTAGTGAAGGCAAGCTCTTCTTTGGCGATGGTGTATGCGGTGTTAAATTTTACGTTTAGCTCTGCCAGTAGAGCGGAACGACCGGCATCATCCTGGCGATTAAAAGCCTGAATAATCGAACCTGATGATGAGCCTGATTTGTTTGGCAAACACTTGTCCCTGCATTTTTTGTGCTTGGCACTCTCTCCGTGTTTAACCAAGCTCTCGCGCTTAAAATGTGTTGATTCAGTTGCGAACGCTGTGTTACCCGCAAACACAAAAAAAAGTCCCACAGGCTTTACAGTGAACGCAGTGCATTGAACCATCAGCATAGCGGAGCCACTCGAAATCTTTTAGCCACTCTCTTCGAAAGCTGTAAGATTTCTTTTCAGCTGGTGGATCCACATTAACCACATCACCAACTCCAGGATTTTTTGTGACTTTAGGAGATGTTTTACAAAAGAAATCTGTCAGCGTTCGTTTCATCTTCTCTCTTCATTCATTCATTCATTCATTCAGCCTTTTAAATTTTTCGCGGTAGTCAGCACCCTGTCACGTGACAATGGAGCGCCGCGAAAGATAGTAGGAGTGATTGACAGCTAATATTAACCAATCTAAAATCTGCTTTAAAGTTAAGAACGTTAGACTGAAGTTTGATTGGTTATGTAACGTTGGATAGAATGATGGTCCGGCCACCGCGTATTAGCGCACATAAGGTACACATTGTGCAGTAATTTGCGAACGTTTTGTAGAGAAATTAAAATAGGTCGCACCACAACCATTATTTGCACTCGCACAAATGCTCCCAGATATATTTTTAGATCGCACGGATTAAATTTCAGGAGCATATGCGACCAAAATGGTCGCAATTTCGAGCCTTGTACAGGTGTACTATTAATATAAAACTAACTAACAATGATAATGTGGTACAAGAAAACGAATGTGGAGACATCGTTTCAGTCAGTAAAGATTCATTTTGGAATCTAAAAAGACACATCTCTCGAAAACATGAAAGTGTGCTACGTGAACACGCTGGGAAGAAAGCAAAAGGTTAGCAAATTGAATACGGTAACTAACAAAGTGTAAATTAAATATAGCATAATATTCAAACAAATTAGTTTTGTCATTCAAGTAGGCCTAATGGTTCTTTTTATTTAATTTGTGTCGGCCGTAATAATATTTATATTATTTGGCTCATTTATTTGTTTAATTTTACAGCAGTTTGTGTGTACAATGGATATAAGCCAATTTTTATTTTAATCGTGCGCGTTGCCCAAAAGTTCACTTATCAAAATTCTGGCCTAATAGTTAATTTACTTTTAAAACTTTTATGTATATTTTTGTTTATATTATTTTTATTTATATTATTAGGCCCATTTATTCGTTTAATATTACAGGACTTTTTGTGTAGGCTATATTCCTTCTTACATAGGCCTAATGTGTCATTTGAAATAAAACATTTCTATTTGAAAAATGTTGTTGTTGCTCATTAGTTCTTTAGGAGGTCAGGCTGTGGTCTAAGCCAAAAGTGATATACATGTAGATTTTTTTCCTTTTTTGGAGCGAGCGGGGGGCGATTTGAGTGGAGCGCGAAGCAAACTGCGTTGAGCGCTGAGCGAAAATGAGCGGAGTGCCCTGATGTAGCTTTGAGCGGGGGAGCGGAGGGGTGAACAGTTCCGTGAGCGATGAGCTGAGATTCTCACCGCTCCACTCCGCTCATATGCTCTGGTGCAGATGCTTTCATGGATTATAGCTCTGCTTTTATCAGCGTTGTCCCCTTATACCTCTGCAAAAAGATTCAAAATCTAGGGCAGAATTCCTCTATTTGTCACTGGACCTTTTTTTTTTTTGACAGGACACCCCCAGGTGGTTAAAATGGTAAACTACACCTCCTCTACATTCACCCTCAGGGCTGTGTCCTCAGCCCCCTGCTTTACTCCCTGTATACCAGCGACTGTATGGCTAGACACAGTTCTAACAAACTGGTGAAGTTTGTCAACGATCCAAGCCTCATTAGTCAAAATGATGAGAAGCCCTACCTTGAGGAAGTGGATGCTCTCTCCACATGGTGTCATACTAATAATCTCTCTTTGAATTTGTGGAAGAAATGTTACGTTTAAGATGTGTGTGACCATCATATGACAGTAAAAGGGCACACACAAACCTTATTCTGATATGGAATTGTATTGGAGTGGTAAAGAGTGTTGGTAGGTGACAGGAGGCCCTCTCTTCTTGTCTCTCTTCTTGGGTTCAGATGCCTGTGATCTCACACTGGATCCAAACACAGCAAACACTCGTCTTTTTCTGTCTGAGGAGAACAGGAAGGTGACATCTGTGAAACGGTATCAGTCATATCCTGATCATCCAGAGAGGTTTGGTGTCAGTTATAATAGTAAGTTCACTGACATTCACGTCCCTTTAGGCTCCTGTAGGAGAGTAGGAGTGTATGTGGATGTGTCGGCCGGCACTCTGTCCTTGTACAGCGTCTCTGTCACACACACACTCACACACTTATACACATTCAATATCACATTCACTGAACCCCTCTATGCTGGATTTTGAGTTGGTTTAAACTCCTCAGTGTCTCGTGTGAGATCAAAAACCCTGTGAGCAACCACGGATATACCATTTCAGAAAAAAACACTTACATAGGCAATTGATACTTTGCACGTGACGTCAGTTGTACTGGCTGGCGGGCAAGAACGTCGTTCTCCAGCAACGAAACCCAGTAAACTAATAAAGGATCTTGCCAGGACGTCGCCAGTTTTACTATGCAAAAGTTGGTGTTTTGAGGTGTAAACGACATGCCAGATAGTTGTTGTGCAATTGGATGCACTAACCGCAGATGAGATAAGCAACCTTCACAGTATACACACGTCTGTGCAAATTACCATCAAAGGTAATTTCAACATTTGTTTGAATACAATGGGTGTATGATCATGTAATTAATCGTGTCTTTAAGTTACTGTAGTTTTGTCAATCAACACCACCAGTATTCACCAGCTGGTTCGGCGAGTCAGTTCAGCTGTTTGTGTTATTAGTCTAACTGTACGTTCACAACGCTGCCGGCGAGAGCGGCAAAATTCATTGAAAATGAATGATTTCCGGGCACTTTGACGCTCTCGACGGTTTGTGTGTACAATGGATATAAGCCAATTTTTATTTTAATCGTGCGCGTTGCCCAAAAGTTCACTTATCAAAATTCTGGCCTAATAGTTAATTTACTTTTAAAACTTTTATGTATATTTTTGTTTATATTATTTTTATTTATATTATTAGGCCCATTTATTCGTTTAATATTACAGGACTTTTTGTGTAGGCTATATTCCTTCTTACATAGGCCTAATGTGTCATTTGAAATAAAACATTTCTATTTGAAAAATGTTGTTGTTGCTCATTAGTTCTTTAGGAGGTCAGGCTGTGGTCTAAGCCAAAAGTGATATACATGTAGATTTTTTTCCTTTTTTGGAGCGAGCGGGGGGCGATTTGAGTGGAGTGCGAAGCAAACTGCGTTGAGCGCTGAGCGAAAATGAGCGGAGTGCCCTGATGTAGCTTTGAGCGGGGGAGCGGAGGGGTGAACAGTTCCGTGAGCGATGAGCTGAGATTCTCACCGCTCCACTCCGCTCATATGCTCTGGTGCAGATGCTTTCATGGATTATAGCTCTGCTTTTATCAGCGTTGTCCCCTTATACCTCTGCAAAAAGATTCAAAATCTAGGGCAGAATTCCTCTATTTGTCACTGGACCTTTTTTTTTTTTTGACAGGACACCCCCAGGTGGTTAAAATGGTAAACTACACCTCCTCTACATTCACCCTCAGGGCTGTGTCCTCAGCCCCCTGCTTTACTCCCTGTATACCAGCGACTGTATGGCTAGACACAGTTCTAACAAACTGGTGAAGTTTGTCAACGATCCAAGCCTCATTAGTCAAAATGATGAGAAGCCCTACCTTGAGGAAGTGGATGCTCTCTCCACATGGTGTCATACTAATAATCTCTCTTTGAATTTGTGGAAGAAATGTTACGTTTAAGATGTGTGTGACCATCATATGACAGTAAAAGGGCACACACAAACCTTATTCTGATATGGAATTGTATTGGAGTGGTAAAGAGTGTTGGTAGGTGACAGGAGGCCCTCTCTTCTTGTCTCTCTTCTTGGGTTCAGATGCCTGTGATCTCACACTGGATCCAAACACAGCAAACACTCGTCTTTTTCTGTCTGAGGAGAACAGGAAGGTGACATCTGTGAAACGGTATCAGTCATATCCTGATCATCCAGAGAGGTTTGGTGTCAGTTATAATAGTAAGTTCACTGACATTCACGTCCCTTTAGGCTCCTGTAGGAGAGTAGGAGTGTATGTGGATGTGTCGGCCGGCACTCTGTCCTTGTACAGCGTCTCTGTCACACACACACTCACACACTTATACACATTCAATATCACATTCACTGAACATAGGCAATTGATACTTTGCACGTGACGTCAGTTGTACTGGCTGGCGGGCAAGAACGTCGTTCTCCAGCAACGAAACCCAGTAAACTAATAAAGGATCTTGCCAGGACGTCGCCAGTTTTACTATGCAAAAGTTGGTGTTTTGAGGTGTAAACGACATGCCAGATAGTTGTTGTGCAATTGGATGCACTAACCGCAGATGAGATAAGCAACCTTCACAGTATACACACGTCTGTGCAAATTACCATCAAAGGTAATTTCAACATTTGTTTGAATACAATGGGTGTATGATCATGTAATTAATCGTGTCTTTAAGTTACTGTAGTTTTGTCAATCAACACCACCAGTATTCACCAGCTGGTTCGGCGAGTCAGTTCAGCTGTTTGTGTTATTAGTCTAACTGTACGTTCACAACGCTGCCGGCGAGAGCGGCAAAATTCATTGAAAATGAATGATTTCCGGGCACTTTGACGCTCTCGACGGTGGCGGTGTGAACGCACAGTAACAGTTGTCTTTTGCTAACAATAACAGAAGTGTGTGATAGGTTGTTTTGAGGTTAGCGATATCTATGGTTTTCAATGAGAACCAGAGATGACCCAACAGTAGAGCTAGATTATTTACGGAGGAATTATTACTGCTCGATTATCTTGAAAAAACTTGTCTGCTTTACACAATTTAGCTACCTTGGAGTTAATCCTAGTCCATAGTTATGCAGCTAGCTCGCTAACAGACTTGATAGCTACTAGAAAGACCTGGAACTACAGGACTCAACGTTGAAAATACCCGTTCCCTTTCGTAGTCACTCCGAGTTACGTCGGATGACGACGAGTGGGGTTTCGCTTAGAAAGCCTATCACCTTCGAGTATATAAAACGAGCCAATGGCAATTAAATGCCATGGGTCTGCGGAATTTGCATAGCGTAACTCCGCCCCACCCTGGGGGTATATAAGGAAGTGCGCTGGCAACATGCAGATATGTTTTCGCTTCGGAGCCAAGTTCAGCACACTCCACAGCCAAATTCCTGAGTATCATCTCTATTCTCTTCGAGATGAGCCTCTCTCCAGGTGTTGGTGTGACAGCAAGTTCCAGCGAGTGCACATTCCCTGCTTATCTGTGCAGTGATTTGCCAGAGTTTGTGTGTTCATTTACCTGGTCGCTTCAACACTTGTGGAGAAAATCTCCTTTCTAAAAGAGCTTGCACGTGGCACGTCTTTTTAAAGATGCCTCGCCCATGCACTTCTGGTTGCGGTCGATGCATTTCTGACTCTGATGGGCACAATCGCTGTCTTGTGTGTTTAGGCATTGATCACGCTAAGGCAGCGTTTGTGGATGAGTCATGTTCCCACTGCGGGAACATGCCCATCGCACGGTTGCGATCGAGACTCAATGACCTTCATGGTAGAGTCCCCTCATCCGCTCTCCGATCTACAAGCTCCGCGAGAACTGGTACTTCGGCTGGCGGCCAGGGTGATCTGAGGGTTACGGTGTGGAATAAAGCGCCGACTATTCCACGCTCCACACCGCCCTCTAGCACTGTGCAACCCGTGAGTGTTCCGAATGAGCCCTCAAGTCCTCTGACTTGCCGCTGGTCTCATTCGGTGCTCCAGAGGAAGATGTGATGTCGATCGCTGCATCACAAGGTGGGCAGGAGTCCTTGGGAAGTGAAGATTCGGCTGTGCTGCCACCTTCGGGTGTTCCAGTATTGTCCGAGTCTGATCCCGAGCTGACGGCCATGCTTTCCCGGGCAGCCGCGGCCATTGGTCTTGAGTGGTCCCCGCCACCTGGTCCAGTGTGCTCGCGGTTGGACGATTGGTTTTTGGGGGCGGCCGCTGATCCCCGTCAGCGTCCAACTCCAATGCCTTTCTTCCCGGATGTGCATGAGGAGGTCACGAGGTCCTGGAAGGCACCATTGTCTTCCCGCGATCGCTCGGCGGCCTCCTCCGCCTTTCCTCCTCTCGACCAGGCGGCTGCCAAAGGGTACACTGGGGTTCCCCAGGTTGAACGCTCTGTTGCCATGCAATTATGCAACTCAGAGTGCTTCTTCCCACGGTGACCCTAAGCACCCCTCCAAGGCCTGTAGGTTCTCCTCCACGCTTGTGGTGAAGGCCTATAGAGCTGCGGGGCAGGCAGCCTCCTCACTGCATGCCATGGCGACACTCCAGGTCTACCAGGCCCAGATGTTGTGTGACATGCACGAGGGGAGGACTGACCCAGGGCTCTTCGATGAGCTGCGTGCCGCCACTGACCTTGCTCTCTGAGCGACGAAGGTGACCGCATGCTCCCTGGGTCAGGTGATGTCCACTTGTGTGGTCCAGGAGAGACACCTGTGGCTTAACCTGGCTGATATGCGGGAGGTCGAGCGAACCCATTTCCTGAGGACTTTGCCCAGCAGTTCTCGACTGCCCAGAAGCAGACTGAGGCTCTAAAACATGTCCTGCCCCGACGGCCCGCTGCTGCCTCCACCCAGCCGTCGGTACAGGCGCCTCAGCCTGCTCGCCGCCGAGGACGCCCTCCTGCGGTTCCTCCCCCTCCCGCACGGCCCCAGCAGCAGCCTCCACCCGGGCCGCGTCGTGGAGGAAGCCGCAGGAAGGCGTCACAGCCCCCTCCAGCCCCGCTAAACGGCAGGCTAAGCGGCGCTCCTGAGACGGCCTGCTCAGAGATGGCTCTCAGTTTTGTGCAGGAGACGGTAGCAGGGCCGCTCCTTCCCCCGGTGGAGGGCCAGGGGGAGAATCCTTGGTTATCCCACTCCCGCTGCTCGTCCCTCGACGAGCAGCACCCTAATGTGGTTAAAGACAGAACTGACACACCCATCTCTGAGCCCTCAGAGGTCGCGGATGACAGTGTGCGCCGCTCACGAGCCTCGCCACTCTCGTCCCCCTCTCTCGCAAGTCCCCTCCCAGAGCACGCCCCCGTAGGACGCTGGTCCTCCCCTGGCCTCCTCTGGCAGGACGCGGCTAATGACCATGCCCCCGCACCGGGCCGCTATGCCACCCACGCCTGGGCCGGTCATTCCGCTTCGCTGCACCACCGAGGGTACGTCTGTGGTCCGCATGACCCCGCTGGTACAGTTCCTGGAGGCCTGGTTAGAGCTTCCCAGGCTGTCCCACTGGGTCGCGAGGACCATCAGGCTCGGCTACGCGATTCAGTTCGCGCGGTCTCCTCCCCGCTTCAGGGGAGTCCGCTTCACTTTGGTCGGTGGCAATGCCCCTATCATGAGAGCGGAGGTCGGTACCTTACTGGCGAAGGGTGCGATCGAGACTGTCCCTCCAGCCGAAATTAAGTGAGGCTTCTACAGCCCCTACTTCATTGTACCGAAGAAATCCGGTGGATTGCGACTGATCCTGGATCTGCGCGTCTTGAACCGCTCCCTTCACAGGATTGCAGCGATCGAGCTGAAGGACGCCTACTTCCATGTCTCCATTCTTCCTCGACACAGACCGTTCCTACGGTTTGCCTTCGAGGGGCAGGCATACCAGTACGCAGTTCTCCCTTTCGGGCTAGCCCTGTCTCCTCGCGTCTTCACGAAGGTCGTCGAGGCAGCCCTTGTTCCCCTTCGGGAACACGGGGTTCTCATCCTGAACTATCTCGACGACTGGCTGATCCTAGCTCACTCTCGAGACCAGGTTTGCGAACACAGGGACCTAGTGCTCCAGCACCTAGCTCGTCTGGGCCTTCGGGTCAACTGGGAGAAGAGCAAACTCTGCCCCGTGCAGAGGATCTCTTTTCTCGGTATGGAAATCGACTCGGTCGCCATGTGCGCGCAGCTTACGAGCGAGCGCACGCAGTCACTGCTGACTTGCCTTCGTCAGTTCTAGGGCAAGAGTGCGGTTCCACTGAAACTATTTCAGAGGCTCCTGGGGCATATGGCATCCGCAGCCGCAGTCACGCCGCTCGGGTTGCTTCATAAGAGACCGCTTCGCGATCGAGTCCCGAGGTGGGCATGGCAACACGGCACGTTCCGAGTCCCAGTGACTCCGACCTGCCGTCAGACCTTCACCCCGTGGTCGAACCGGAGTGCCCTTAGAACGAGTTTCCAGGCATATTGTTGTATCAACAGATGCCTCCACTACGGGTTGGGGTGCCATGTGCAATGGACATGCTGCCGCGGGCTCCTGGACAGGACCCCAGCGCCTTTGGCATGTCAATTGCCTCGAGTTGCTGGCCGTACGTCTCGCCCTGCACCGCTTCCGTGCGTTGCTCAGGGGCCAGCACGTACTAGTCCAATCGGACAATACCGCGACAGTAGCATACATCAACCGTCAAGGTGGTCTGCGCTCTCGCCGTATGTCGCAACTCACCCGCCACCTCCTCTTATGGAATCAGAAGCATCTGAGGTCGCTTCGAGCCATTTATATCCCAGGAGACCTGAACCGTGCGGCCGACGAGCTGTCTCGGCTTCAGCCTCTCCCTGGAGATTGGAGACTCCATCCCCAGTCGGTTCAGCTGATTTGGGATCACTTCGGGGATGCTCAGGTAGATCTGTTTGCCTCCCATGACTCGTCCCACTGCAAACTGTTTTATTCCCTGGCGCACAGCTGGCCGCGGGGCCTCCGCAAGTATGCGTTTCCCCCAGTGAGCCTTCTTGCGCAGACCTTGCGCAAGATCAGGGAGGACGAGGAGCAGGTCATTTTGGTTGCCCCGTATTGGCCCAACCGCACCTGGTTCCCAGAACTTATACTCCTCGCGACAGCAGCTCCTTGGCCTATCCCTCTGAGGAAGGATCTTCTTTCTCAGGGACGGCACCTTCTGGCACCCTCGTCCCGATCTTTGGAACATCCACGTGTGGCTCCTGGACGGGACGAGGTAGGTTTGAGTACCCTACCACCAGCGGTGGTGGCTACCATCACATGCCTACGTACATGCCTATGCGTTGAAGTGGAACCTCTTCGTCAACTGGTGTTCTTCTAAACATCAAGAACCCACGAAATGCCCGATCAGTGTCGTGCTTTCCTTCCTGCAAGAAGGTTTGGAGCGAAGGCTATCTCCCTCCACCCTGAAAGTGTATGTTGCCGCCATTGCCGCACATCACGACGCAGTTGATGGTAAGTCTCTGGGAAAGCACAACCTGATCATCAGGTTCCTTAGAGGAGCGAGGAGACTGAATCCTCCTCGTCCTCCTCTCGTTCCCACTTGGGACCTCTCAGTGGTTTTAACTGCCCTGCAGAGTGCTCCCTTTGAGCCTCTGCAATCAGTGGAGCTTAAGTTCCTGTCAATTAAGACAGCGCTCCTGGTTGCATTGGCCTCCATCAAGAGGGTAGGGAACCTGCAGGCATTTTCGGTTAACGAAGGGTGCCTGGAATTCGGGCCGGCTAACTCTCACGTGATCCTGAGACCCCGGCCTGGATATGTGCCCAAGGTTCCTACCACTCCCTTTCGAGACCAGGTAGTGAACCTGCAAGCACTGCCCTTGGAGGAGGCAGACCCAGCTTTGACACTGCTCTGTCCGGTACGTGCACTCCGTGCTTACGTTGACAGAACGCAGTGTTTCAGGACCTCAGACCAGCTCTTTGTCTGTTATGGTGGGAAGCTGAAGGGAAAGGCTCTCTCCAAGCAAAGGTTGTCTCACTGGATAGTGGACGCCATTGCTTTGGCTTACCAGCAGCAAGGTCGACCGTGCCCCCTTGGTGTGAAGGCTCACTCCACTCGGAGTGTGGCCTCCTCTTGGGCTCTAGCGCATGGCGCCTCGCTAACAGACATCTGCAGAGCTGCAGGCTGGGCGACACCTAACACATTCGCGAGATTCTACAATCTCCGAGTGGAGCCAGTTTCTTCTCATGTACTCGCTTCAACTAGCCGGTACTAGATTCTGCTCAGGTGTCTTCGCTTGCTCGCCATTCCTCTCCACGGACAGGATACGTGCGATATTCTCCTCAGGTGAGCCTAATAAGCCCTGAGTTCCTCCAGCACTGTTGACGTCAATGCCAGAGTTATGCCACCGGCAGCTTTCGCGCTTGGCTAGGTGCCTCCATGTGCATGGTTCCCCTCCGGGCGACCCCCACATGTGTATTTCCACTGTAAGCCTCTCTGAGCATGTGTCTTTCCCTTGGCAAGCCACCTTGCCACCCCTGTGGCTGAAATATTCCACCTGCGGCTGGACACCCCAGTGATACTCCATATGCAGCCCCTCCGGGTCATATGTGTATTTCAAGTCCCCCCATTCGGGTTGGGCATGATTGCATATTTCCACTGAGATATGCTTCCCAGTGTACCTTGGTATTCCTGTGTTAAGTAGGAGTCCTTCGGGAACCCCATTCGTCGTCATCCGACGTAACTCGGAGTGACTACGAAAGGGAACGTCTCGGTTACGTATGTAACCCTCGTTCCCTGAGTAGGGAACGGAGACGTTATGTCTCCCTGCCACTTCCGCTGTACTGCTGGAACGCCTGAGTTCAGTCTCGGCTCCTCAGCGAAGACATATCTGCATGTTGCCAGCGCACTTCCTCATATACCCCTAGGATGGGGCGGAGTTATGCTATGCAAATTCCGCAGACACATGGCATTTCATTGCCATTGGCTCGTTTTATATACTCGAAGGTGATAGGCTTTCTAAGCGAAACCCCATTCGTCGTCATCCGACGTAACGTCTCCGTTCCCTACTCAGGGAACGAGGGTTACATACGTAACCGAGACGTTTGTTGCCCGCCAGGTATCCGTGGTAGTCACGTGACTGCAAAGTATGAATAGAGTAGGATTACTTAAAAGATTAAACTTTTGCAGTACAAGGCGCCTAGATTGCACACATGGTGATGGATAGGAGGGATGCCATTTTCAGTGTCACACATAATGTGTTGTACCCCTGAAAAGGGGGAGAGGATTAATCACCAAAAACCGCAGATGTTTCTTCACTGCAAACTTTGTGGAATTCTCTTTTGTAACAATTGACAATGAAAATCTTTAAAAAACTGCTTCATTGGAATTTGTTCTTAAACTAAAGTGCTACAGCAACTCAAAGAACCAAAAAAACAACATTTATTGTTTGAATTTCATGATAAAATTGACAATTTGGAAATTGGCCAGAGCGAGAGATTTAGGCTTTTGGCCAAAAAGAGCGCACATTAGGAAGCTCTTGATAAATTCTCATATGTTCACACCTCATTTCTTTACAGAGAATGATCATTTCTATTAATTTTCCACTTAATTATGTGATCTGAAGAGATCTGACATTGATTTGATAGCCAACACTATCAAACTATGGACTATGCAACTCTGAAAAACCTAAACTTAAAGAAAATGTGGACTGGTGATGCATCTTGGCTGGGTGCGTCACCTGATGGGCTGGTATATGACCCGCTTGAGAGACCATCATTTAGCTTGGTTGAAATAAAATGCCCAAACGCACTAAGCTACATTGACTACAGGTACCTCAGAGTTGACCATGGCATACATAAATTGAAGGAAAGCCATCCTTATTATTGGCAAGTGCAGGGTATGGAATGGTGTGACTTTGTTTTATATGCCCATAATGACATGTTTGTGCAGCGTATTTACAGAGACACTTCTGTGTTAAGCTCCCTGATTGGTTTTTCTTTTATACATATCTGCCAAAATACCTCTCTATGCGCAAGTAACTGAAGAGGCGCAGTGCTGAGGAAATTAATTTATGCATGATTTTACAAACATGTCATTTTATTTTGTCAGGTCATCTGTTTAAAGTATTTGTTTCACCATTCTATATTTGTTGATAATTTCATAATTTAATTTCAAATTATGTACAGATAATGATATGAAGGACTCATTCTAAGCTTAAAACCAAAATGATTGGTTTTAGATGATTATACAGTAATGAAAAACATTTATAGATATTCCGTTCCATTTCTGCCAGTCTAATTCTGCTTCTTCAGCATTAGCAATTGCTTGCCCAGGCTTTAACTAAGGGCCCGTTTTGGTAGTTAACCAAAAGAGAGACTACTGTGTAAAGTTGTTTGATACTTCCAGTGAGTAAAAGAGGGATTACTGTAGTAAATATCTTGTGCTCCTTCTGTAGCGATAAACTGGACGGAAGCAAATGCAAGTGCAAACATGTATTTATTGGATAACCAATACTCAATGGTAAAGACAGATCGATGCAATAATATTTCCAGCGCTGTAGGCAGTCTCTCTCTCAGGAAGAAGCCGAGGATCAGGAACAGGAGGCTGGTAAGATAACATACAGCTGCCACTGATCACAGATAATCAGCGGTAACGCCCACATGAACAGTCTCCTCATCCAGCTAAATGCCCACAGCTCCAAGTACAGTGTAGACAAAGTCAGCCCATGTGTTGATAATGCAGCTTACAGTTGATTGGTGGATTCTGAATCTGTGGGCCGGATCCTTCTGCATCAGACCCAATGACAGATATGTCATAAACAGGATAAACTCGTCAATGGGTTGAAGAGACTGTGAAAATGTGGCGAAGCACGGAGGGATTAAAGATGGACAACTAGAGACTACGCCACCCTGGAATCTCGCCAGGGTCAATACTAAATGAAATTTCCTATTAAGGTAACAGGTTAGCTCACAGTGAATCGGCGAAAGACGTGGTTCAAGTCACTAAAAGTTCACTAAGAAGGTCTATAAACCAAATATGATGTATCTTTTTTTCCCCTTTTTATGTTTGGTATCATTTTAAATGTCTCAGTGTGATTGGTAAAATGGTCTTAATTTCATTGCAGTCATTGGTATAATCAGAAAGATCTAACACTTAGGAGAATTCTGTTCTCCTCTTTGGGTGATGTCTCTTTAAGATATCTGATAATTCTCGCCTCTCCCCCGAAACCAGGTGTTACCCCCTGGGGTACTTGAATTGACCCAACTTCACTGGAGCGCTGAAAAGACACACACGCATTATACCTTCGCCCACACCATTGTATTGCGTCGTTGGGCCGACGGGTGGCCTTTACAAACTTAGGTACAATACTTATACTTATTGCAGAACTTGGTTGGTTATTAGATTGCCTAAAAATGGTAAGATTGTACATTGTAAGCCATTGTGTTGATATTTTCAACTTAAACACTAGTGCATCTTAAAGAGGCATACTTTCATACAGAACGCATGTGAGCAGCAAAGATTTATGTTCATAATTATAATTGGTAAGTACAGGCTGTTCTATACCTTTATGTGACATTTTAAGTGCATTTAGTTGCAGGTTATTAGTTGTTATGTGTATTACAACACTGTTAAAGTGTTACCATGAATGATTACACAGCTTCTTAATATCCAATGACTGAGAATTATTATTATTATTATTTTTTATTTAATTTTTTAAAATAAAAATTTGAGCTTATTTATTATCAGAACGAATCAAGAATATATTTTGTAATGTGACAATATTTGTGTATCCGGTGACATCAAAAGTAGTTTGAGATGACAAAATATTTGCTGCTAAAACTTAAATCTATGACTTCACACATAAAAATAACCAAGACATTTAAGATTATTTAAAACAAAAAGTCAATAATGATGTAATAAAACTTTATTGATCCATTTTTATCTCTTTCTTTATCCATTCAACAAGAGTCTTTTTGCAAGAGCTCATAAAGAGATGACACATATGGAGAGGAGTATATATAAAGAGTGTTTTAGGCGTTAAGTAGAAGGTAATACAGAACTCTGCAGTTTACAAGTACAGTATTTAAAAAGCCTAACATCATCATCCCAGGTTACCAGCGTCATAAGACGGAAAACAAACGCACTTGTGCGTGTCACGCTCTGTAGATCATTAAGAAATGGCAGGTGTAGCAGAGGATGTCACACTTGGTGGTGGGTCTATTTTCTCCAGTTGTTTCTTTACGCTTTCGTACGCCTTTTGCCACTCCTCCTTGGAGAGAGAGGAAGGACTAACCTCCAGAAACCTGTAGGCATCTTTGGTTTGGAGCTTAAAGATGACAGATGCTTTTTTACAGCCTTCACCAAAACTGCTCCAAGCCTGTGGAATTAAAACATTTACAAGTCACGTTAGACTTTTAGATGAATCCTTAGTAATGGCTGGACAAAATGAGGGAACCCTCAAGCCTTCCCTTCGGGTACAAATAAAGAGAAATAATAAATAAATTAAACAAAATAAATCAAACATTTTAGAATATCTTACTGAAAATGTTTTGAATCATGTAAACATCACTTTTACCTCTTTAGCTGTTTTGATTGATGCTAGAAATTCATCTTTTAGTTCGGCAAGGTCTTCAATAAGATCTTCTCCAACAAAGGTATTCTGTTCCAGGAAGTCCAGCATTTGACCAACACTCTCCCAGAAGTTTTTGAGCTGAATCAGAATTGCCTGAATTTTTGTCAAGCTACTCTGAACATCCTTTAGATGGATGGGGTCGGGTATGGAATCTGCAGAGGGGAAATAAAGGTTTCAACAAGCCACACGTTTGCTCCCTGTCTTAAACTAGACTTGAATCTTGGCACAGTCTTAAGCATGACTTGTCATATTGGTATACTATAAACATGAAAAAAAACAGACTCACTCTGTTCAAAACTGGCTTCGGCAACCTTCATCTGCTCATCAATGATCTTTACTTGGACCTGCCACTGCTTCTGCTTCAGAGCAGTCTTTTCAGCGATGAGGCGATTCAGTTCAGCTTCAAGAGCCTTCATATGTGCAACATTTTGAGGATCATGCACAGCATCATAAATGCTTTTAACAATTAGCCCGATGAATGGAACGATTGCAGCTAAGATGCCGAGGCCTCTACGTGTTTGGGTTATGGATCTGGCAAATACTTGAATCTCTTGGATTTTGCTGTTTATCTTTTCCTCAGTTTCATCGAGCTCTTGTGTGGTTTTTTGGAGTTCAGATTTCAGATCATTCAGGCTTTTTTCAGTTTGCTTCAACTCTTGGTCTTGGTCAGTAATCTTTTTATCTGTATCTATTTTTTCCTTGACAACATCACTGGTGGATGCTACATCTTTGTTGTGTAAATTATACCTATACAATGTTGAAGAAATGTTGCAGTGAAATTAGCATTTTATAACAATGGGCGGGTGTAACTAGCTTAAAAGTTTAGCTTAAAACATGTTCATACTTCTGCCTGATTTTAGCAGATGCATGTAGAAGAACAATTCAACTGCTCAAGGTATTTTTGAAATATGTTTTCATGAGGAAAATGTTCTTACTTTTCCACCATCCTGTCCACATCAGTGATAATGTCTTTGATCCAGACTCGTGCTTTCCCTAGGAATTTGACTGCCAAAACCGCCTTATTTTTCACCACAGCTTCAGCCAACATGGGAAACAGCGACTGAACCAGGTTCTCACTGGTCAAAATACACTGTGAGAAGAAAGAGACATAAGATCAAGTATCTTAGACTTAAAAACAAAACAATCAGAACTCTTATTGCTTGTATTTGTCCTGTAAATCTTTCTGAAATGCTGCTCATAATGCTTCTGCATTAACTGTTGTTATTATAATTTAAGTTCAAAGTTGAAAGTTATAAAAATCTAAGATATGCATTTAAACTTTATAAGAAGCATATCAAACCAAGTTGATGTGTACAAACTCTTAGGTTATAAAAGATTTTACCTAAAAAAACCTGAATATTTTTCACATTATGATATTTAAACACATTATGTATTTATTTCCAGTTAAGGGAGAGACTCCTATAACTAACTTAGCTAAATTTAATCTCCAGCTAACAGACCCCTTATGTTTGGTGAATTGACACAAATTTCACAGAGATGAAAATACTGAAGTCAAGAGAAAGTCTGAAACGTTACTTTCAACATAGTTGCATCCGAGGATCCAAACAGAAGCTGAGTTTCCACAGCGCGACTCCTGATGATTCTCTCCAGGTTGGGGAAGTTGGCCAGGCTCAGGTAAGAGAGATGGTAGAGAAGCGCTGTCTTTTCGGCAGCAGGGAGAAGGTCTTGGACAAAGGTTGGGCTCCACTGGGACACAGCCACTGGTGAAAAAACATTGCAAATTTTAAAGGCTGAAAAGATCACATTGATGGCTGGTATTATTTTCTGTTTGATAAAATAAGATGATACTTGCTTTTGTTATCAGCCATCCTTAGTAGGTTTACACAAAAATGTGTGTAATGCGTTCTTATACAATGTACTGAAAGCAGAACAGTTTGGTTTGGTTTAAAACGTTTTGGAAAATACAAAATAGAAATTTCATATCTGAAAATTATTATAAAAATGTTAAGTGAAACTGACTTACCTTTGCTTTAGTAAGTGAAATGGAGAACAAAGTATCTGGTGCTTTTATACTAAAGGTATGACAACTCTGCCTCCGCCCTCAGAGAGAATGACCTCAAAAGAAACATGAGATTATTGAGTGTGGTTAAGGTTGTGATAAATGGAATTCTGTGGAATTGAACTTCCCACCAAATTCTGCAATAAGTATCAGTATTGTACTTAAGTGTACTTCATGTGTATCTACATACCATATCAATGTGTACCCCAGTTTGAATTAACTCACTAGTGCACAACTTAAATACATGTATATACTTCCTAATAACATTAACATTATAGACTATTACTCAGTGATATGTTCCGTAAAATAAAGTGCAACAGTGAACACTGCAAAAAAAAAAAATAGTGCTCGGTCCTTCTTTCAATTGTTTCTTTGTCTTTTTCAAAAATACAGGTAACACTTCACGCGTGTTGAAATTTTAATCCACACGACTATCTATCTCATGAATCATCAGGAACTAAGTACAAAGTTTTTCATTCATGACTTCATGGATGAACAACACCTTAATTAAAACATTAAGTAAGATGAGTACATCATCATTCACAAAAAAAAGTAGGTCTTTACTATCCATTTTGGATAAAGCTACAGTTATGGTACATGAATCATCAGGAATTCATGCATGAAAAAAGCATTAATTGATGCATGTAAGACTACTTCAATTATTAAAGGAATATACAAAAATCGTCTTGGTTACGTATGTAACCCTCGTTCCCTGAGTAGGGAACGGAGACGTCACGTCAGTGACTGATGAATGAGAGTTTCGCTTAGAAGCCTATCACCTTCGAGTTCTTACAAAACGAGCCAATGGCAAAACAATGCCATGAATTTGCATAGCACAACTCTGAAGGAGCAGTCTCACTTTATGTTATGCTAAGGAGCCGAGACTGAACTCCCGGCTGTTCCAGCAGTACAGCGGTTGTGGCAGGGGGGGCGTAACATTTCCGTTCCCTCCTCAGGGAACGAGGGTTACATAGGTAACCGAGACGTTCCCTTTCACTCAGTCACTCCGATTTACATCAGTGACTGACAAATGGGGGTCGCAATTCAATCACAAGTCTTCCAGTGCCCTTTCGCAAGCCTGAGCTCCCTGACATGAGACTAGCACGGACGAAGGTCTAGGCTTAACGCAAGAATACCAAGGTACACTGGGTGGCATATCCCAGGTGGAATATGTATCACAGCGCCTACCTGTAGGGAGGACTTAGAATACACATATGACCCGAGTACGGGATGCATATGTAAAAACTCAATCCAGCCCGCAGGGTGGATTGTTTCAACCTCGAGATGGCAAGTGGTCTTGCCAAGGGAAAGCCAATTCGTGCTCTTGCCTTCAAACTGACTTAGGTAATTTAGCAGTGACTGCATACGCTCACTTGTGAGCTGCGCGTACATGGTGACCGAGTCGATTTCCATACTGAGAAAAGAGATCCTCTGGACGGGGGAGAGTTTTCTCTTTTCCCAGTTGACCTGAAGGCCCAGATGGGCAAGGTGCCGGAGCACCAGGTCCCTGTGTTCGTAAACCTGCTCTCGAGAGTGAGCTAGAATCAGCCTGTTGTCGAGATGGTTCAGGATGCGAACCCTGTTGCCAAAGTGGCACAAGGGCTGCCTCGACGACTTCTGTGAAGATGCGGGGAGACAGGGCTAGTCCGAATGGAAGTACCGTGTACCGGTATGCCTGCCCCTCGAAAGCAAACCATAGAAATGGTCTGTGTCGAAGAAAAATGGAGACATGAAAGTGTGCGTCATTCAGGTTGATCGCTGCAAACTAATCCAACGGATGAACACATTCGAAAATGCATTTGGCTGTCAACATCTTGAATGTAAGCCTGTAAAGGGTTCGGTTAAAGGTGGACATGTCCAGTATTGGCCGTAACCCACCGCTCTTCTTGGGTACAATGAAGTAGGGGCTGTAGAAGTTGGACTTCATTTCGGCTGAAGGGACAGTCTCGATCGCACCCTTCGCCAGTTGGGTAGCGACCTCCACACGCATGACAGGGGCATTGCCACCCACCATGGTATAACAGACTCCCCAGGAGCAGGGAGGAGACCGTGCGAACTGAATCGCATAGCTGAGCCTGATGGTTCTCGCGAGCCAGCAGGACAGATTGGGAAGCTCTAGCCAGGCTCCCAAAACTAAACTGAACCAGCGTGGTCATGTGAACCACAGAGGTAACCACGATAGGGCAGCGAGGTGGAATGACCGGCCCAGACGTGGGAGGCAGAGCGTCCCGTTGTAGTGGCACGGTCATATGCCGCGTCCTGATAGAAGAGGCCAGGGAAGGACGAGCGTTCCGTGGCAACCTCCTCTGACAGGGGTCTGGGGACAGAGGGGAATGAGAGTGGCGAGGCGGAGCGTCGCACACTGCCATCCGCGGCCTCGGGAGGCTCAGAGATGGGAATGTCAGTTCTTTCTTCCCAGCCCTCCACCTGTAACCACCTCCTGGGAAGAACTGCAACCCATCTCTGAGCTGCCCGTATCAGGAGCGCTGCTTTGCCTGCCGTTTGGCAGGTTGCGGGGCTGGTACGGGCTGGGGCACCTTCCTTTCTGGGAGGAGCGGGAGCCGCAGGAGGGCGCCCCTGGCGGCGAGCGGACTGAGGCGTCTGAGCTGGTGACTGTGTGGAGGCAGCAGCTGGCCGCCAGGGCAGAATATGTTTAATAGCCTCAGTCTGACGGCCGAGAACTGTAGGGCAAAGTCCTCGACCGTGCTGCCGAAGAGGCCAGCCTGGGATATGGGGAAGTTGAGGAACAGTGTTCCCTCGGCCTCCGGCATATCAGCCAGGTTAAGCCAGAGATGTCTTTCTTGGACCATGCATGTGGGCATCACCTGACCAAGGGAGTGTATGGTCACCTTCATCGTCCGTAGAGCGAGGTCGGTGGCTCTTCCGTGAGCCCTGGATCAACCCTACCCTCGTACATGTCTCTCAGCACCCTGGCCTGGTAGACCTGAAGGATGGCTAGCCTGCCCCGCAGCTCTATAGGTCTTTGCCACTAGAGTAGACGAAAACCTATAGGCTTTGGGTCGCCACGCCAAGTGGAGGTGCTTATGGGGACACAATTGCATCGCCACAGAACGCTCCACCGGGGGGACCCCAGCATACCCTTTGGCCACGGCTTCATCGAGGCCAGAGAAGGTGGAAGAGGCCGCTGAGCAGTCACGAGAAGTCAAAGGAGACTTCCACAATCTCATAACCTCTTCATGCACTTCCAGGAAGTAAGGAATTGGGGGTGGGTGCTGACAAGTGTCAGCACGCGCCGCCCCCAAATACCAATCATCAAGCCTTGAGCGTTCGGGACATGGTGGAGGGTTCCACACAAGCCTGATGCTCGCGGCTGCCCGGGAAATCATGACAGTCAGTTCTGGATCAGACTCGGGCAATGCTGGTGCCCCCGAAGGAGGCAGTATAGCCGTGTCTTCATCTTCATCATAGACATGACGTCATCTGCCAGGGCGTCAAATGAAACGCTGGGCCTGCCACAAGACTGGCCAGCGACCTCATCCGGAAAACTCACGGGCTGCAATGTGCAAGAGGGGGGTGTGGCCGGAGGAGAATTCATCGGGTTGTTCCACACCATCAGCCTCAAATCACCCTGGCCACCAGCCAAAGTATCCCCTCTCGTGGAGGGAATAGATTGGGGTGTGGCAGAGCGGACTCTACCTCTATAGAGGTCATTGAGTCTCGATCGCAGCGTTGTGATGGTCTTGTTCCCGCAATGAGAACATGCCGCATCCACGAATTCCATCTGAGTGTGATTTAAGCCCAAACACGCCAAGCAGTGTTCGTGCCCATCAGCAGAATTAATCTGTCCACCTCACCCAGAAATACACGGGCGAGACATCTTTATAATGATGCGCCGCGTGCAGCTCTTTTAGAGAGGATAAAACTGCAACCGCAGTAAAAAATAAAACTGCAAACCGCAGTGCTGAAGCGCCCAGGGAGAAAACACACACTGTTGGCAGGTCACTGCACAGACCAACAGCAGGAATGAGATCTCGCTAGAACACGACGTCACACCAACACCGCTGAAGATTCAGAACTCGTAGACAGCTTGCAGTGGAGTGAAGCGAAGAAACACTCGGCTCAGAAGCAAAAACATAGTGCGAGATTGCCGAGCTGCTACTTTTATACCCACGCAGTGGATCGGAGTTGCGCTATGCAAATTCCGCGGACCCATGGCATTGTTTTGCCATTGGCTCGTTTTGTAAGAACTCGAAGGTGATTGGCTTCTAAGCGAAACCCCCATTCGTCAGTCACTGACGTAAATCAGAGTGACTGAACGAAAGGGAACCACATTACCTCATGCATGCATACAGGCTTGAACGGTATATCTAGTAATGTGAAACTAATGTTTTTTCATTAATTATGATCTGAGTTATCAAGCATGTTCATGTCTTCTTCATAGTAGCCTGCAGGTAAATGGACAGACCCCAAAATGGGCCCATCACAGCACATATCACATGAATTCTGTTGACATCCAAATACAGTAGTCATCATTAACTAAGCATCAGCTTCTCATGACTTCATGTATGTAGCACCTCAACTAAAGTTGTGACTTGGAAACTACTTGATGAACAATGTGTTAATGATGGCATAATTGTGAAATGACATGAATATGAACATGAAGGATTCATGAGGAAAATGTTTGGTTTAAACAAGTTTTGGTTTTATACAACTAACAGTTAACAAAGATTTTAACACTGTTGTCGCTACAGCTGCTCGAATGCGGAGAAACCGGCGGACAGCGTACAACTCGCTGGAAACTATGGTAATGCAGGCCTGTCAATCAGCGGCCGTGAGCGGGGCCTGAGCAGGATGATGTCACACTGCTCAGAGAATCAAAACCGCATGTCTAATGAGATTGCTTTGGTTTAATGGGGATTAAAAAAAAGTAGAGGGTGGATTTTTATCATTGTAGGGTGGTTGTCCACACACACTGCCAGCACACATGTAAATGGTGTTGTCCAAACACCATGTAAATGTGGATTTTGCATAATAGGTGCCCTTTAAATGAAAATTCTGTCAGTAATTACTCACCCTCATGTCATTCCGACCCCATAAGACATTCGTTAATCTTCGGAACACAAATTAGAGAGCTGTTTCACTCCTTCATAGCCTGCTAGGTAATTGCAGCTGCCGGCCCAGTAAGTTTGGAAAGACATTGATAAAATAGTCCAAGTGACTACAGTGGCTCAACCTTAAGTTTATCAAGTTACGAGAATACTTTTTGTGTGAAAGTATAAATATATATACTATAATATACTATAAAAAAAATGTTTTATATAAATAATGACTTTATTCAAGTATTAATTTTCTTCTGTGTGGGCCTCTGATGCGAGTTCACGAGAGCGCCAGGATCCATGCGCGTGAACGAGCTTGAACGACCTTTGTGGGGTGAGTTTCACGAGAGCGCCACAACGCATGCGCGAGAATGAGCTTGAGTGAGTTCAGAACTACATGTCCGCTTTGTGGGGTGTGGTTCGCTAATCTCACTTGCCAAAGTCCATTGGCTTGTTTTTGTGTACACTCGAAGCTGATTTGGCTCTCAGATGAGATCCCAATTCATCAGACAACTGACGTAATGTCGAGCGTGACTGACTAATAAGAAACTCAAACTTCTGCTCAGTATCTACAAGTCTTGTAGCCTAATACAAGGTTAAAAACTTTCAACAAAAAGTTTCTGACTGGGGAAAACAAAAAACTATTGTATTGTGTTGCTTAGCTCTCAGAGACAAGTTGCTACTAAATTTACCCACTTCACTAATTTCCTTAAATTATGAGATTCATCTTAACTGAGATGCAGAAATATCACAGAATCAATGTTCTGAAAAAAAAAAAAAAATCATGCAAAAGAATCTGCTTACCAACACGGCCGGTAACCCATTGCTTTCGGTGAGAAACCTTTAAAATCAACTGAACAGTGTCGTAACGTCAACCGATAACTGACGTGAAGGCCGTTGATATTTTTATGATCCTAAAGTGAGTTTCTTAAAATACCTTTATAACTTTGCTGGCTAAAATGTGTCCATGCTTATGTTTGTTTTAATGGAAAGGTGTTATCTAGATTGATCTCTGTATCCATACGATAACATTAAGTGAAGAACAGAGTGAAAATCTTTCCGCTCTGTGAACAGTATCATCCAACTCAAAGATGAATCCGAATATTAGCGTGTGGCAATCGGCCACGAGAGCCAATGGCATTTCATGATGAAAGTGACGATAAGCTTCTTCAGGTGGCGATTTGTGAATGTGATCAGTTTCGGGTTTGTTCCTTAAAGCAATCGTTTGGAAGACTTGAAATATTTGATATTTTTGAATAAATTATTGTGACCATACTTTTATCTGCCTGTTATGTGTTTCATATTGAGAAATGGTTAGGGTTAGGGTTAGGGGTCAAAAGACTCGGTCAAAAGTGCTCAAAAAATCATCTATAAAATAGTCATACCCCAGAATATCATGTCATGGCGACACAATTATACCCCAATATATAAGTTCATGATGATAAAATTCACTCACAGAATTTTTACAGTTTACAAGATGCAATTTCTCAAGAATGTACGTTACCCATCAATTCTGACTCTCGTCAGTATTTCATCAGCCAAGATAAATAAGAAATCGGTGTTGCAATGGCAAAAAATCCTTATTTCCTTATTTCCTTAAATCCCTTTTGCAATAAATCCTTATTTCCTTAAATCCTTTTTGCAATAAATCCTTATTTCAAATGCAACGATATTACTCAATCACAGAAGTGGGCGTTTACACTGAAGTCTGAAATGAGACATAAGTCTTAAAGTGTTTAAATCAGAGTGCTAAAATCAGGGTAGAAAATGACCTATGTATGAATTACGACAGTTTTGATGTAATTCTACTAACATTAAAAGAACAACAAGGGAAATAAATATGTATGATCTTTTTACATGAAGATACAAAAATGAAGCTGAAATCAGAGAGTGAACTGAGAAAATGTACAGAACAAAGATATTTATTACTAGCCATTAAACCGAACTAGCAGAATGTTTTCTTATCCTGTTAGTAGTCTGGTGGGTTTTTTGTGTGTTTTTTTTCAGTACATATGACTGACTTATTGCTTGAATCAATACTGCTATTACACTATTTATGTTCATGTGTTAATATTTTGCTTGTAAATGAAGTGACTTTTATGAGGCTTTGCGCTCAGCACTCATGGGAGATTTCTGTCTCACACAGGCTTTTGGCAGATAAAGCCCAGAGTCCAATGTTAGTTTTAGTCAATAAGATTTTAGTCGACTAAATCTACAGTGGATTTAGTCGAATAAAATCTAATGGTTTTAGTTAAATTGTAATTGCATTAATTTAGAATTTCTCAAATATTTCCAAACCCATTATATACTCCCGGAGAAAACATCTATTAACCTGTAAATATGAATGATTTTAAAGTTTGAACATGCAATAAAGAAACAGATTTAACTGCTGTGACATTAAAAAAAATTAAATAAAACGTACTCGGTTACTAACGTAACCTCGGTTCTCTCTAGAAGAGGGAACGAGTACTGCGTAAGATATCTTACGCTAGGGGAAAATCCTTTTTCCGCGAGATATTGAAGCCAAAAATTATCCTTAATTTTGTAATAATGCAAAACGCGTTGCGGCAGCATGCAGACATAGGCGAGACAGCTCGCGCGCCTATTGGCTGCTCTGCGGCAACTGCAGCAGCCTATCGAGCGAGGCCTGGCGTGACGCCAGACCCAATCAGGGCACTTCGCGCCCGCTGCGTCACGTCCCGCCGAAATGGGCGTGGTCTAGGCCTATAAATACCGCTCGCAGGCAGCTATTATCTGGTTTTTCATCATCGAAGCAACCAGAGCGTGTGCATGCACGGCAAGATACGCAGTACTCGTTCCCTCTTCTAGAGAGAACCGAGGTTACGTTAGTAACCGAGTACGTTCTCTTACGAGAGGTCTCTCGTACTGCGTAAGATATCTTACGCTAGGGGACCCAATGCAAAACGCCGTGCATGCTGAGATCTGACACCAAAGACCCAAGGGCGAAAGCCTGGGGTACATATAGTGCACAATCACTCAGGGAACTCACAGGGAGTCCAGGAAGAGGGAGGGGCGAAGCCGCACTCTTCCACATATGGTAGCGTCGCTGAGACGCGAATTTCATCATACAGACAGGGCGGGGTACGGCCTGAACTGATGGGGGAATGTGGGTCTTACACAGTTTGCCCAGGCACATCTCGTGCTGCTACTTTTTTTACTGTCGAACATTGAGCTGTGCTCAGTAGACGCAGCATTCTGAGCTGATCACATCAGGTCAGACAATACTGGTAAACTTAGACCGACAGCAGCCTGGCCTGCAGGGCGGGAACCTCTAGGTTATAAAACCTTATAAATGTAGACGGGGAGGCCCAGCCTGCCGCCATACAAATATCTTGCAAGGCAATCCCACTTGACCAGGCCCACGAAGAGGCCATGCCTCTCGTGGAGTGCGCTCTGACACCCAACGGGCACTGCATGCCCTTGGAGGCGTATGCCAGCGCTATAGCATCAACTATCCATCTGGATAGGCTCTGTTTCGACGCGGCTAGTCCCTTAGAACGTCCGCTAAACGAAACAAAGAGCTGCTCCGTCTGTCTGAAACCAGATGAGCGAGACACATAAGCTCGTAATGCCCTGACTGGGCAGAGGAGGCTCGCGTCTCTTTCCTCATCAGGGACCGGTAGGGCTGACAGGGAGATAACCTGCGCCCTAAACGGTGTGTTGAGGGATTTCGGAACATAACCGTGCTTAGGTTTGAGTATAACTTTTGAGTCATTAGGCCCAAACTCCATGCACGCCGCGCTCACAGAGAGCGCGTGCAGATCCCCTATGCGCTTCACCGAAGCGAGAGCCAGCAAAAACACCGTCTTGAAAGACAGGTGTTTCAAATCGATTGACTGTAAAGGCTCAAATGGCGCACCTTTCATGGCTTCCAGAACCGTAGAAAGGTCCCATACGGGGACTGAGGGAGGTCTGGGAGGATTCAGTCTCTTAGCCCCTCTAAGGAAGCGGATGACTAAATCGTTCCTTCCTATTGACTGACCAAGCGTTGTTTCTGAGAACGCTGCTATAGCCGCCACATAAACTTTGAGCGTGGAGGGGGCCCTGCCCCCATCCAACAGCTCTTGTAGGAAGGAAAGCACCTCCGCCACACCACAGTCTGTGGGTGACACACCACGGGCTGTGCACCAGCCCGAAAACACTGACCATTTCGAGGAATAGAGTCGTCTCGTAGACGGAGCTCTAGCCTGCGTGATCGTGTTTAATACTCCTTCAGGGAGTCCAACATGTACCCGTTGATGGCCCAGACATGAAGGGACCACAGTTCCGGGTGAGGATGCCAGATCGAACCGTGGGCCTGTGAGAGGAGGTCTCTCCTCACTGGTACTGGCCACGGGGCAGTACTTGCTAACTGCATCACGACTGGGAACCAAGGTTGGTTTTTCCAGAACGGTGCCACCAGCAGTACTGAGCATCCTTCTTCCCTGATCCGTTCTATCACCTGAGGCAGGAGAGAGACGGGGGGAAAAGCATAGAGCGGGCGGCGGGGCCACACATGGGCCAGCGCGCTCCTGCTCTTTGAGAAAAATTCCTGACAGTGAGCGTTTTCTCGAGACGCAAACTGGTCTACTTCCGCTCTGCCGAATTTCTTCCACAGCAGTTGGACTGTCTGTGGGTGTAGAGACCACTCGCCTGCCGGAACATTGTTCCTGGACAGTCTGTCCGGTCCTATGTTCAGGAGCCCTGGCACGTGCGCTGCTCTGAGCGAGCGCAGGTTGCACTGAGCCCATACCAGGAGGCGTTCTGCCAGCCTGTACAGGTTCTTGGACCTGAGGCCGCCCTGGCGATTTATGTAGGACACCACGGACATGTTGTCCGAACGGACCAAGACGTGGCGTCCTTTTATCTGGGGACAAAAACGCGTCAGCGCGTTGTCTACTGCCAGCATTTCGAGGCAGTTTATGTGCAGGAGCTTCTCCCGTTCCGACCACTGGCCGAAGAACGGTCTGCCCTCGAGCAGCGCTCCCCATCCCGAGGTGGACGCGTCCGTGGACACCACTTTCACCCTCGAGGAAGTCCCCAGGCTTACACCTAATTGGTACCAGTCGTTCGCTCTCCAAGGTTTCAGAGCTGTGACACACTTCTGATTGACCCTGAGGCGAAGCGAACCGGATGCCCACGCTCTGCGTGGGACTCGCGCTTTCAGCCAAAACTGCAGCGGGCGCATGCGGAGCAGGCCCAGCTGGAGCACTGACGATGCTGAGGCCATGAGACCTAGCATCTTCTGAAATTTCTTGAGCGGGACAGACGCGCCGCAGCGAAACGCGTTTCGTCACTTCGGCTCGAAGTAAATGTGCTACTTCTGTTTTTACCGTGGTCTCGACGCGCGCCACATAGCGGCGAGGGCGTCGGCGAAACTGCAGCGAATAGCCTCTTTTTATAATGTTCAGCACCCACTTCGAAACCCCGGGCAGCTTTGCCCATGCGTCTGCATGGATAGCTAGGGGTTGAATACGAAGCGCGCTCCGCTCGCTCAGCAATGGAGAGGCTTCGGCGTGCTGCAACACAAGCATCGCGCTCGTGACATTTGAGGCATGGGGCGCGCTGATAACAGCGGGCAGATTGCCCGCGCTCGACTCCTCTGCGGTGGTCAGCCGCGAGGGGGAGGGCTGGGCAGTTCCCGTGGGAACTGTCATGTCTATGTGTGGATGTGGGCGCGGGACAGCGGGCACATTTATCACACCGAAAACATCGTTCGCTTGCGTGAAGCGAGTGCACGTTGGTTTAGTTTTTACAGAAACCGTGAGACATGCACAACGCGGTGTTAGTGGGCACTGGGTAGTGGGCACTTTCACCATGTTTGAAGCGCAACCGATCTGAGTCGGATTTATGTGCGCGAGTCCTGTGTGACAGGCTGTGCTTGTGTGTAGGGATGGGCACTGGGCAGTGGGCATTCTTACTACACATGAAACACCATCGGCCGTAGCCGGGACACCAGAAAATACACTCTTTTGGGGATTTATCTGGGTAGCCGTGAAAACGGCATTTGTGTGCAGGCAAGCGGGTGACAGAACCGACTTGTTGGCTGCAGAAAACACTGGAACAGTCACATTTGCTGGAACTGGACGAGCGAATAGCTTTGGTGTGAGTCTGGCCGCAGCGGGACTTAAACACCGTCGTTTTCCTAGCTGTGCTAGGACGACTTCGGGGCCTCGGGCTTCACCGTAATCCTAGGTCGCGGGCCACGTGCAGCGGGGCGGCGACCGGATGAGCGGGAGCGCGATCTCGCGCTTCGGGCCTGGCGGCGCTGTGAAGTGGAGGCAGTGGACGGTGGCTGTGGCTGTGAGCTCTGAGCAGACGGTTTCGCACGGCCTGCTGCAGAGCTGGAGCGCTTCGGGAGGAAGTGCTTCATAGCCTGTGACGCTTTCTGTACCTCTGCGAATCTCTCCGCGAAATCCTTGACGGAGGATCCAAAGAGGCCTGTGGCGGAAAGCGGGGCGTCGAGGAACGCGGTGCGCTCAGACTCGGCCATTTCCGAGAGCGTCAGCCAAAGATGTCTCTCAGTCACGGTGAGAGAGGCCATATTCCGTCCAATGGCTTGCGCTGCAGACTTAGTAGCACGGAGAGCGAGGTCCGTGGCACTCCTTAAGTCCGGCACGCAGATCGCGTCAGGCCCTTCCTCATCCAGCTTACGGAGGAGAACGGCCTGGAAGATCTGAAGCGTTGCCATGGTGTGCAGTGCTGACGCAGCTTGCCCGGCGGCGGAGAAAGCGAGGCGGAGCAGGCTTGACGTCGTGCGGCAAGCTTTAGAGGGTAGGGCCGACTTAGCACGCCGTCCAGCAGAGGGCGGGCATAAGTGGGCCGCTATCGCCTCTTCGACCGGCGGCAGCGAAAGGTATCCTTTGTTCTTGGCATCGTCAACAGCGGAGAATGCCAAAGAAACAGCAGGACGCACTCTAGCCGAATAGGGGGCGTTCCAGGACTTGGCGACTTCTTCGTGTAACTCAGGAAGAAAAGGCGCCGGTCTGGACGCAGGTGAAGCGCGCTCCCCAGGCAGGAAAAATCCATCCAGCCGGTTGTGAGCGGGCTGCTCAGGCGAAGACCACTCGAGGCCGAGGCTCGCCGCGGCCTGTGCGAGTACTCGCATGAGCTCCGTCTCGATGGACGCTCTCTTGCCTGAAGACATGCGGGCAGGGGGCGCGGGGTCCTCAGAGCCCGCCCAATCCTCACTGCCTGACGCCAGGATAGAGCAGGAATCATCCTCTCCCAGCAGGGCTTCCTCATCCACGATGTCAACGGAAGCGGCGGCAGACGGCGGCCGCTGTCCGTCAGGAAGCGAGGGTGACGAAGCCGGGGAAGCAAGCGGGTGAACCGGCGAGCTTTGGCGGCTGAGGGAGGGTTCCGTGGCCCGCTGGGCACGGCGCTTTTTACGGCGCGACGCCGCGGCGGGCGGGGGAGCAGTCTCGGTGAAGAAGGCTAGGCGAGTCCTCAGAGTCGCCATTGCCATCAGCTCGCAGTGAGGGCAGCCGCCGTCAGTGAGCGCGAGAGCTGCATGTTCCTCACCCAGGCAGGAAACGCAAATCACGTGGCGGTCCCCGTCGCTGAGTGTGGCTCTGCACGAGCCGCAGGAAGGCATCTTTAAAAAGACGCTAGCTCTTTTAGAATGTGTGTCGCGGCGGCGACACACACACACAAAAGTACAGAGTAGTAAAAAAGGATATAAGCGCCGGAAAGCGCAGCAGGAAGGCAGGAAGGCGGCGCGGCCAGCGACTTCAGTGACTCGTCCCGCTGAAGGTGCTCTCTCTCAGACGGCGCGGCTTCTTCTCCGGCTCCAGCGATGCGTGTGCTTCGCTTGGAGGATGAAAAATCAGATAATAGCTGCCTGCGAGCAGTATTTATAGGCCTAGACCACGCCCATTTCGGCGGGACGTGACGCAGCGGGCGCAAAGTGCCCTGATTGGGTCTGGCGTCACGCCAGGCCTCGCTCGATAGGCTGCTGCAGTTGCCGCAGAGCAGCCAATAGGCGCGCGAGCTGTCTCGCCTATGTCTGCATGCTGCCGCAACGCGTTTTGCATTATTACAAAATTAAGGATAATTTTTGGCTTCAATATCTCGCGGAAAAAGGATTTTCCCCTAGCGTAAGATATCTTACGCAGTACGAGAGACCTCTCGTAAGAGAACCACATCCCTAAAGTAGAACACAGTCTTCTTTTTAATGAATGCTATATGCATTCTTTATAACAACTTGCATACATCATTCTTTATTCTTTCAAGCAGACATATTTATTTGTATAAATTAAATATAATTACTCCTTATTAAAGAGCAGTGAATGGTTTTCTCTTTTTTTTTGTTGATGAATATTAAGGGCACAGACGGCATTAGGTTTATTACGCACTGTCACTTTAAGACTGAATTGCAGTATTGCACTGATGCACATACATTACACACAAACACACACACACACACACGCACGCACGCACACACACACACATGCACACACACACACTAATCCCAGATTTATGAAAGTGTAAATGTCTGACCAAACAATTTTATTATGCAAGAAATCATTGTGCTTTGGTCATCTGAACCACTTATATAGACTTATTTTAATAATTTAATGAGTAAATTAGGCACACATTTTAATAAAGCCAAATTACTTTTTGTGTAACAAGTAAATACGTTTGTTGACTTTAGACATAACAGCTAAGACACTCTTTTTCGCCTCCTGCTGGCGTATTTATGTAATGTGAAGAAATTGTCACTGAACGAATCATTTTAGTGAACGAACTGAAAATGAACAAATCTCTGGAAAGAATCAAAAGAATCACTAGTGTGTGTGTGTGTGTGTGTGTGTGTGTGTGTGTGTGTGTGTGTGTGTGTGTGTGTGTGTGGTCGGCCCACAATCATTTGTTTTTTCAATTGATGAATGATACATCATTGGTTTAATACTCTGTGATTCATTGAGTATATTATTACAGGGTTACAGTATTTCTGATTGAAACTGAAGTTATCTAATGTGCTTTATTTCTGTACTGAGCTTTCATAGATACCAGAATTACACTGGTAAATTGGGTTACACTAAGTGAAGACAAATTTGTTCTTTGTGTAAAATAAGTAAAGGTTAATTTAAAGAGTGATTTATTGGAAAGCCCTATTTTGATGGAAGTATAAAAGGTTAACCCTTTAAGTGTCTGTGAAGAGAAGAGTCAATCAAACACTGTATTTGAAAATACCATTTTTTGCAGCAGTTGGTTGAACAGATTTTATTCATATTTAATTTGGTTACTTTTTGTTAATTCCTTTTGTTTATTTTTCTTTTAAATAAATTCATTGTATATTTCACTTTAATAGAACAGATAGACGCTGTAATTGGTTAAAAGTTGTTTTGCAGAGATCTGAGTTGCACTTTGTAAGAAGTAGTGTAGAACCAAGGGTCACAGATTGATTATAAGATCACGTCCAGAGACAAATAAATGAATCTGGGTTCAAGCGTCCAACATTACAAAGGGTAGATACACCTAGGACAGTAGGGGGCGCTACACAACTCTTGTTAATCTTTCTCTACAATCAGGGTGGTGTTCCCACAAGTTTTAAATCTTCAATTATTATCCCCGTCTCTTAACGTTTACCGTCCTGTTGAACTCACTTATGAAGTGCTTTGAAAAATTGGTCTAAGCTTATATCTGTTCCTCTCTCCCCAGTGGTCTAGACGCTTTACAGTTTGCATGTAGGCCAAATAGGTCTACAGATGATGCTATTAACCACATTTTGCACTCTGCTCTTTCACATCTGGATCAGAGAAAAGGGAATTATGTGCAGATGCTTTTCATGGATTATAGCTCTGCTTTTAACAGCGTTGTCCCCTTACACCTCTGCAAAAAGATTCAAAATCTAGGACAGAATTCCTCTATTTGTCACTGGACCTTATTTTATTTGACAGGACACCCCCAGGTGGTTAAAATGGTAAACTACACCTCCTCTACATTCACCCTCAGAGCCCCTCAGGGCTGTGTCCTCAGCCCCCTGCTTTACTCCCTGTATACCAGCGACTGTATGGCTAGACACAGTTCTAACAAACTGGTGAAGTTTGTCAACGATCCAAGCCTCATTAGTCAAAATGATGAGAAGCCCTACCTTGAGGAAGTGGATGCTCTCTCCACATGGTGTCATACTAATAATCTCTCTTTGAATTTGTGGAAGAAATGTTATGTTTAAGATGTGTGTGACCATCATATGACAGTAAAAGGGCACACACAAACCTTATTCTGATATGGAGTTGTATTGGAGTGGTAAAAAGTGTTGGTAGGTGACAGGAGGCCCTCTCTTTTTGTCTCTCTTCTTGTCTCTCTTCTTGGGTTCAGATGCCTGTGATCTCACACTGGATCCAAACACAGCAAACACTCGTCTTTTTCTGTCTGAGGAGAACAGGAAGGTGACATCTGTGAAACGGTATCAGTCATATCCTGATCATCCAGAGAGATTTGGTGTCAGTCATAATAGTAAGTTCACTGACATTCATGTCCCTCTTTAGGCTCCTGTAGGAGAGTAGGAGTGTATGTGGATGTGTCGGCCGGCACTCTGTCCTTGTACAGCGTCTCTGTCACACACAAACTCACACACTTATACACATTCAATATCACATTCACTGACCCCTCTATGCTGGATTTTGGGTTGGTTTAAACTCCTCAGTGTCTCGTGTGAGATCAAAAAGCCTGTGAGCAACCACGGATATACCATTTCAGAAAAAAACACTTAGATAGGCAATAGAATAGGATTACTTAAAAGAGGGATGCCATTTTCAGTGTCACACATAATGTGTTGTACCCCTGAAAAGGGGGAGAGGATTAATCACCAAAAAACGCAGATGTTTCTTCACTGCAAACTTTGTGGAATTCTCTTTTGTAACATTTGACAATGAACATCTTTAAAAAACTGCTTCATTGGAATTTGTTCTTAAACTAAAGTGCTACAGCAACACAAAGAACCAAAAAACAACATTTATTGTTTGAATTTCATGATAAAATTGACAATTTGGAAATTGGCCAGAGCGAGAGATTTAGGCTTTTGGCCAAAAAGAGCGCACATTAGGAAGATCTTGATAAATTCTCATATGTTCACACCTCATTTCTTTACAGAGAATGATCATTTCTATTAATTTTCCACTTAATTATGTGATCTGAAGAGATCTGACATTGATTTGATAGCCTATGCTATCAAACTATGGACTATGCAACTCTGAAAAACCTAAACTTAAAGAAAATGTGGACTGGTGATTCATCCAGATGCATCTTGGCTGGGTGTGTCACCTGATGGGCTGGTATATGACCTGCTTGAGAGACCATCATTTGGCTTGGTTGAAATAAAATGCCCAAACGCACTAAGCTACATTGACTTCAGGTACCTCAGAGTTGACCATGGCATACATAAATTGAAGGAAAGCCATCCTTATTATTGGCAAGTCAAGTGCAGGTTATGGAATGGTGTGACTTTGTTTTATATGCCCATAATGACATGTTTGTGCAGCGTATTTACAGAGACACTTCTGTGTTAAGCTCCCTGATTGGTTTTTCTTTTATACATATCTGCCAAAATACCTCTCTATGCGCAAGTAACTGAAGAGGCGCAGTGCTGAGGAAATTAATTTATGCATGATTTTACAAACATGTCATTTTATCTTGTCAGGTCATCTGATTAAAGTATTTGTTTCACCATTCTATATTTGTTGATAATTTAATTTCAAATTATGTACAGATAATGATATGAAGGACTCATTCTAAGGTTAAAACCAAAATGATTGGTTTTAGTTGATTATACAGTAATGAAAAACATTTATAGATATTTGTTACGTCCCTAAAGTGTCTATAAGGGCATGAGGGAACACAACATAAAATAAATTAATATTTTCCCAGATCGTTTTAACCCTGGTACGTGTTTAAGGCGCTGGTGCAAAAGAACACAGGAACTATGGAATTACATTTGCTTCAAAAAAACTGAAGGTAACTTTTTCAGAAACTATCAAAAATATGCCACTACAAAAGAAGAAAAACACAATGAAAATGAAAAAAATGACCTCAGTCGCACAAATATGACAGGCTCTTCAAATATGCTTCATTCTTGGTTAATGTTTTTCAAAGATTCGTTTTCGCTAATCGTGGATTCTGAACGCATTGCCACAGATTTCGCTTACGCTTCGCAGTTTTTCGTTTGGTGTTTTGACACAAACCTCTCGTGGGGGTGGGCTTAACAGGGATCTACTCTGATTGGATAGTGAGCTTTTGATGGACAGGTGCTCTCTGACCTGGAAGTACAGACGTCACTCAGTGGCGCGCATATTGGAAAGCTCTAGCGGTGATTTGTACGTCGTGCTTTGTAATGTATTACTAAATATGTAAATAATATTTGACATTAGATCGTCTCTGTCTGTAAAGATGAGCTCTCAGGAGAGACACGGAGCGGCATCATCTTCCCCCTCCGCTTGTCCTTCAAGGCAGCTTGAAGTAAGTTCGTGTTACTGAAGTAACGTTAACCAGTAACATCGATCAAAGTTTATTCATGTACAGTGTGCAACAGTTCTGGCTTTATTTTACACATTTATTGTTTAAAACTTGATAAAGTTTTACTGATTAAGTAAGATACCTTGTATAGATATAAATTTAAAATATTTCTATCTATACACCTATATCTATACAAGAATTATATATTTTATTGTGCTAATATGTTTGCTTTATCTTCCTTTCTTTTAATGCTACTTGTCAGGACCAAAGACAAATGTCACTTTTCCAGGTAGGTATATACTGAATGATGGTATATAAATTATAAAGCTTAATTTGGGTTTGCTAGTCCTTTTAATGATGATGGATGACTTTGTGCAAATTAACTGGAGAGGAAGAGAGCGAAAGAGAAAAAAGGATGATTGTCTTAAATATCTGTTTTTTGTTTGTTTGTTTGTTTTATTTATTTATTTATTTATTTATTTTTACCTGTAGGAACAAGTGCAAGAAGACATTTTACAGCATATGCTGACAAAGTTTAGCTTGATTATTCAGAATGAAACATTAGATTTGGATTACCTCCTGGATACTGCTCAGCAAGAACTGGATTTGGCAATTACTGCATCAAATCATGTCAACATCCCAGAAGCTTTAATTACAGGTCTACAGGAGCTAATCAACATAATGAATGTAAATGTAAGTTCTGAAGAAACTTCAGCAACTGCATCTGATATTGTAACCTGCACTTGGGGAAACGTGGGACGCCCACGTTTAGATATCAGAAGGGATGACCTTGAGGAACTCCTTTGTACGGCTCTCCCCGTAGAACATCTTTCTAGGATCTGTGGCGTTTCTAGAAGCACAGTGAACAGAAGATTGAAAGAACACACCCTGTCTGTCAGAGCCTGCTATTCCAACATATCAGATGAAGAACTTGATCATGTTGTAAGATCAATAAAAATAAGAATGCCACATGCTGGCTACAGACTAATGAAAGGTGAACTTTTGGCAAGAGGGCACCGGATACAGTGGCACAGGATGAAGGCCTCTATGCGACGGGTGGATGGAGCTGGAATTTTAGCCAGAATGGTTCAGCTTGGTTTTATAGCTCGCAGAAGTTACTCTGTTCCTGCACCATTGTCCTTAATTCATGTGGACACCAACCATAAGCTTATCACGTGGGTATTTCTCTCTTACACTCACATATACAGAAAATCTTACTTGTTTCTTTACATAATGACACATGTACACATTAAAAATGCCTTCAGATATACCCTAAACTGCTTACAAACAGTCATTTAGTTTAGGGTATATCTTATATGTCTTATGTATGTCTTATGTTCATGTTTATGTCTTATGTATGTCTTATTGTCATGATTCTTCCCTCGTGTCCTTGATTTTCTTTAGTCTTGAGGCAGGATCATGACAGACCCATGTTTTGTGTGCAAGCACATGGCCTTTTGTTTGGGCCATGTGCTTGTGTTGTCTCGTTACCTTGCCCCGCCCTCTTGTTATCCTCGTTTTGTCATTATTGCTTTACCTGTGTCACCTGCCGTCATATTAGTTTCTCCCTATTTAATCCCCTTGTATTTGATGTCCTGTGCTAGTTCATTGTCAATCATTGTGTGTATCAATCTGTGAGCAACCTGTTGAAAGTCTTGTCTAGAAAGAAGAGTTTGATCCTGTCTTAGCTGTTAGTTTATTGTCTGAGTCTTAGTCTAGTGTTGTCAGTCTAAAATAGTCTATCCTGTCTTGTTTTGCCCCCTCGTGGGTTTTGTTTTCTGTTTTTGTCGTTAATAAACCCTGTGTGACGTATTTACTGTCTGCGATTGGGTTCATCTCCGCATCCACATAACATTTATGTTCATATTTTTGATTTTTTTTTAGATTCAATGTTGTGATATTTGGTGGGATTGATGGTTTCTCAAGGAAGGTACTGTTTGTCAAGCTCTGACTTTGTTCTGTTTTGAAACTTTGAAAATATTTCCCCCAAAAATGAAAACTGTCATTATTTTCTCACCCTCCACTTGTTCCAAACCTATATAAGTTTCTCTCTTCTGCTGAATGCAAAAGAAGATATTTTGGGTAAACAGACAGTTGATGGTAGCCATTGACTTTAGGTATTCTTCATCTGATATGTTGGAATAGCAGGCTCTGACAGGCAGGGTGTGTTCTTTCAATCTTCTGTTCATTATAATGAACATAATAAAGGGGCCAGCTTGACAAACAGTACCTTCCTTGAGAACTCATATAGGTTTGGAACAAATGGAGGGTATGTAAGTGGTAAGTACATTTTTATTTTTGGGTGAAGTACCCCTTTAAATGCTTGGTTTCACAGATAAGGCTTAGATTAAGCCAGCAGGCCTTTAGAACTTTTAAGTAGAGTTAATAAAGGGGCCATTAGACCATTACTGGAGGTCAAACATGCATTTTAGGTTAGGTTTAAGTCTTGTCTGAGAAACTGGGCTATATATATATATATGTAGCAGGAAGGGTTATGACCCCTCCTACTTGTCATGATTTAAGGTTTGGCCAATGGCCTGGCATCCGGTGCGCATAAGAGCATGGGTTACCGGTTCCTTAGGGTGCGTCACTATCCGGGGCCGTGACGTCATCCACGCGCCCTGCTATTTGCTGGAGTGCAGTGTCAAATGTGTTGTTCTGCATGAGAATTATCCCTGTGCTTCATCGTAAAGTGCTGTTTGCTCTGTGTCTCATCGGCTGCTGTTCTGTTTCGAGTGTTCTGTCTCGAGTGTTCTGTCTCGAGTGAACTGTCTCGAGTGAACTGACTCGAGTGAACCGTCTCGAGTGTTCTGTCTCGAGTGTTCTGTCTCGAGTGAACTGACTCGAGTGAACCGTCTCGAGTGTTCTGTCTCGAGTGTTCTGTCTCGAGTGTTCTGTCTCGAGTGAACTGTCTCGAGTGAACTGTTCCAGTGCACTGTTTCCAGTGAATTCTGTTCTCAGTGATATGCTTTGAGGTTCTTTTGTTTGTCTTCTTTTGTTTATTTCTTTAATTGATTTATTTTTTTAATTTGTATGTTTATTTTGATTCAATTATTGTATTAGCGAATTTAGGTATGGCTTTCTTTGAACCATTATTATGGTCGAACTATACTGTTGAATTTATGTAATCATTTGTTTATAGTGTTTTTTTTTTTAGTTTCTACTTTGTCTTTTGTTATTTTTTGTCTTGATTTGTGACGACCGGGTCGGGACCAAGTAGTGGGTTCCTTCCAGGAATTCTATTAAGTTATTTATCATATTGTTATATCATTTTGTTTTTGCATATCACTGTTTGATAATGTCTTTTTTCTTTTGTTTGTTGGCAGGGCCTGGGCACCCGGGGGCAGATGAGTGACCAATTAGGTGGTGGCGTCCTCACTGTGTGTCGTGGTCTTCTCTGACTTGAGTCATTTAGTGTGTGTGTGTGTGTGTGTGTGCACTGTGAATAGAGTAATTTTCATAAGGGTGATATCTTGAGACTGCCCCTGTGGGTAAGCCCAGGTTCCTCTGCTGCCAACGATAGAATTAAACAAATAGATGAGAGTGATTGCTGGTCAATGCCTTTTATAACTATTATGTCTTTTAATAATTAATAAAATCTTTTTCATTACCTATGTCTCTGATTCCAACAGTGATTAGAACCTGTGTGTGCCAGTAGTTTAGAGGTTGTGTTAAATTCTTGGGGTGAAATTCCTCAGGTGGCATAGTCGGAAATAATAATCTAAAATTGAGGGTGTGTATAATTTGTTGCTCTGCCCAACTCCACATATAATAGAGTTGCCCTCTCACTAGCGCTTCGCTACATCTTGGCGTAGTCGGCAGGGTTATCACCAGATTGGGTCAGAGACAATAGGATTTCGGTGTGTTTGTATTGTCTTTATGGTTTTTATTTTTTATTTTTTTTTATTTTTTGGGAAACAGAACAGCAACTTGGTGTAAGGGCAGGTGGCTCCTTCTCCGGGGTGGTAAGTTTACTTAATTTCGTTCGAAATGGAGGAAGAATTACGGGAGTTGGTAGCTCAGTTAAGGGCTGATAATGCCAGGATGCAGCAGCTACAGGTGGCTGTAGCTGGTGTTTCCGGGGATGGTGAAACCTTGCCTGGTGCCTCTACTGCTCCACCTATAGTGCCCCAACCTTCTGGTGCTAGTGCACCGGAACGATTGGTTTTTGTGCCTCGAGAGCGTCGGTGCCCAAAATTTAGCGGTAAATCCGGTATAAGTATCGATGAATGGGTCGAAGAGGCACGGGCGTGCATGAGAGCGCGGTATATGGGGATCGCCGAACAAGCTTTCTTTGTATTTGACCACCTGGAGGGGGAGGCCCGAGAGGAGATTCGATATCGTCCTGAGGCAGAGCGCGAAGATCCTAATAAAATTATTAAAGCGTTGCAAGAGCTTTATGGGTGTTCGCAGTCGTACGTCGCGTTGCAAGAGGCTTTCTTTTCAAGGAAGCAACAGGAAGGTGAGACACTGTTAGAATTCTCCCTTGCGCTTATGGCTCTTTTAGAGAGGGTTAATATGTAGGCGGTGTCAGCGTCCGGGTCATTATGCTCGGGAGTGTGATGGGGCTCCCCCACGCCCTCCCCAGCCTGTAGCCGGTCCCTCTACTATTACACATGGACAATCGCGTTCTCCTAGGCCGGCGGAAAACTAGCTCCTGCCAGGTCGCAGAGTCACGACCTTGGTGGGGAAGTAGTTGACTCCCGTTCCACAGACACACGTGGCCCGTTCTCTCGCTTGATCTCTTCGTGTCCACATTTGACTGTCTCTATAGGAGGAGTGTTAGTACCCTGTTTAGTGGACACCGGGTCAATGGTGTCGACTATTGTAGAAAGTTGTTTCCGTCAACATTTTGAGCCTTGGGGGTGGGACCGTTTACAGGACTGTCAGTGGTTGCAGCTTCGAGCGGCTAATGGGCTGGAGATCCCGTACATCGGTTATTTGGAGTTGGATGTAGAAATGTGTGGCAGGTTGGTTACGGGGTGTGGTGTCCTGGTGGTTAGCCCTCACGGAGCTGCTGAAGCATAAGAGTTCTTCGAGCAGCGGCATGCATTGCAATTGCCCTTTATAGAACAGAAACAAACATGGTTTTACAATCTAATAATTAAATTATTACTTGGATTGTTTGGAAAATAGATTTAAAGGGATAGTTCACCCAAAAACGAAAATGTGATGTTTATCTGCTTACCCACAGGGCATCAGATATAGGTGACTTTGTTTCTTCAGTAGTACACAAATGATGATTTTTAACAACCGATCCAGTCTGTCAGTCGTATAATGCACGGCAATGGGAACTTCATCTATAAGAGTAAAAAAAACCATGCACAAACAAATCCAAATTAAACCCTGCGGCTCGTGACGACACATTGAAGACACGAAACGATTGGTTTGTGCGAGAAACTGAACAATTAATATAATTTTTTTACCTCTAATACACCACTATGTCCAACTGCTTTGAGCATCCAGTGTGTGAGGTCTGAAAACGCGCTCTGATGACAGAAGTGATCTCTCGCGCGTATACATCAATGAGTGCGAGAGATCACTTCCGGCACCAGAGCGTGTTACGACCTCACAAACCAATCGTTTCGTGTCTTAGGACATCAATGTGTCGTCACACAAGAGGTTTGTGTCAAAACACCAAACGAAAAACTGCGAAGCGTAAGAGAAATCTGTGGCAATGCGTTCAGAATCCACGATTAGCGAAAACGAATCTTTGAAAAACATTAACAAAGAATGAAGCATATTTGAAGAGCCTGTTATATTTGTGCGACTGAGTTCATTTTTTTCATTTTCATTGTGTTTTTCTTCTTTTGTAGTGGCATATTTTTTATAGTTTCTGAAAAAGTTACGTTCAGTTTTATAAAGTTACGTTCAGTTTTTTTGAAGCAAATATAATTCCATAAGGAACAAAGGGAGTTTAAATTGAAGAAAAATAATACATTTACTTACAATAGAGAACTCAAAGAGAGAGAGACTAACAGAAATACCGTACACAGGGAATAGGAACCTGAGCAGGGCTAAATCAAAGAAAGAAAGAAAACAAAACCCACAACTATCTCCCCTTCCCAAAAAGCTACTAATTCAAAAAGAAAAGATACAATAACAACAAAAAAGTCTTCGCCATTCAACACGCCCTACCTAAACTATACTACTTAAGAAAACTCAAAACATACAATAGTGGCACCCGCTCCTTACCTAATGTTTTAACAACGTGTTTCCCTAGAGATGTTGCAAAAAATGGAAGTCACGTGACATGCTTCCCTGGTCACTACTCCCTGGTCGGCTGTAAACCAATATAAAGAAAACATAAAGACTTAAAGTTTTTACTTGTTTCGAAAACAACAAACCACTGAGAGAAAACAAACTGTTAATAAAAAAAAATAAAAAAAAATGAAACAAAGAATCAGAAAACAAAAACAAAACACGCCAACAACCCGTGTGGCAAAACAAAACGAATCAACTCCCTCCTTCTCTCTTCCCCGCATCCGGTCTGCGTCACTTTTATAACAGTGACGCCCATTCAGGTGTAACCGTCGAAATGATGATTGACAGCCAACAGCACCGCCCTAAGAGGTGATAGCGGAGAAAGTGAAAGTAAAATAAAAAAACAACAGAACACACATCCTCTGCGCACGTAACAATATTCCGTTCCATTTCTGCCTGTCTAATTCTGCTTCTTCAGCATTAGCACTTGCTTGCCCAGGCTTTAACTTAGGGCCCGTTTTGGTAGTTAACCAAACGAGAGGCTACTGTGTAAAGTTGATTGATGCTTCCTGTGAGTGAAAGAGGGATTACTGTAGTAAATATCTTGTGCTCCTTCACCCGTTGAATGAGTCGCTCAACATGGACTCTGAGTCTTGCAATAGACTGTGTTTTCCTGACCTCTGGCCCAGACAGTTGTGCTCTCTTTGACGGGAAGGTAGGTACGTGGACTTTGCAGGCACACAGTCTTCCACGAGGAAACCCTTATCCACCATTACAGCCATTGTTTGTCTTTAGAAGAGACACAATACCAGACTGCTTTAGAATCTCTCTATCACTGATGGCGCCTTCATAGAGAGATGACACAAAGGTTACAGCATCCCAATCAACCCTTTGAAAGTGCAGTGAGATTTGTAGGTAGAGAATACCTCACTCTGAAGGAGAAAAGAGTTTGGTGTTTGGCAACGCAGTTCAGTACAATCCAAAATCACTTGTGTGTCAGTCAGAGTAATACTGAAAAGCCCATGTGTTGATAATGCGGCTTACAGTTGATTGGTGGATTCTGAATCCAGATCCTTCTGCATCAGACCCAATGACAGATATGTCATAAACAGGAAAAACTCGTCAATGGGTTAAAGAGACTGTGAAAATGTGGCGAAACATGGAGGGATTAAAGATGGACAACTAGAGACAACGCCACCCTGGAATCTCGCTAGCCTGGAAATTCAGACCTAAATCTAAAAGATTAATGGTCTGGCGTCGACTAATGAAAATCGGCCAGCTTGAGGGGCGGCACCAAGCATGCATTTGAAAATCTCACTGCACGCAATTGGATAACACTACGACCAATCACAACAATAAACCCCATACGCTTAGATACCAGCGGAGCTAACTGGTAGATTATACTCTTACCGTAGATAGATACGGTAAGATTATCTATCTATTACCGTAGGTAGATTATACTCTTAGATTGAAAACTTAGGAGAGTTCTGTTCTCCTCTTTGGGTGATGTCTCTTTAAGATATCTGATAATTCTCCCCTCTCCCCCGAAACCAGGTGTTACACCCTGGGGTACATGAATTGACCCAACTTCACTGGAGCGCTAAAAAGACACACGCATTATACCTTCGCCCACACCATTGGATTGAGTCGTTGGGCCGATGAGTGGCCTTTACACACTTTGGTACAATACTTATACTTATTCCAGAACTTGGTTGGTTATTAGATTGCCTAAAAATGGTAAGATTGTACATTGTAAGCCATTGTGTTGATATTTTCAACTTAAACACTTGTGTATCTTAAAGAGGCATACTTTCATACAGAACCCATGTGAGCAGCAAAGATGTATGTTCATAATTATAATTGGTAAGTACAGGCTGTTCTATACCTTTATGTGACATTTTAAGTGCATTTAGTTGCAGGTTCTTATATTGTGTATTACAACACTGTTAAATAAAGTGTTACCATGAAATGATTACACAGCTTTTCTATCTTAATATCTAATGACTGAGAATTATTTTAATACCAGCAAGGTTACACAGAACACGAGTTGTGCTATAGTCATCCATTATTGTTCTGGTAAACTGTGTTAAAATCATCTGCATATTTGAGCTTAATTATTATCAGAATGAATCAAGAATATATTTTGTGGGGGCGCTGCTGAGGTCTAATGGAGTAAGACGTGAGTTTGTAATCTCCTGCCGATTTTGATTAGTATTGTAATTCTTTTGTGCTTTTTTGACACATATTTAGTATAGTCTTACTCCGCTGAATTTTTTTGTTTGGAAGTCTAACTCTGGACTGCGTAAGATGGCTGAAAAGAACTCTAAAACTCGCAAAACTATTCAGACACAACTGCGGCCTAGTCCTCAAATTGCGACCACACCCTCGAGTGGGTCATCTGTTGCTTCAGAGGTCGAGGGCGCCTCGGCGCATGCTAACCTTGACATCGCTGCACTCAAGCTCGAGTTGTTGGCCTCGGTGAGGAAAGATATTGCTGATATTTTTAAAAAGGAACTCCAGGATACACTCGGGGATGCTCTGCCTACTATTAAGCTTGACTCGATCTGCTATGTCTAAAGCATTCTCTGATTTTATGGAACAGAATAGTCTTATTGATCCATGGAGATCCCGTAACCCCTCTATTAAAAAATTCTCTTTCTTTTCCCAGGTGCACCATTCATATTCTAGGATTGATTACTTTTTTATTGATAGTACACTTAATTCATGTGTTAATTCTTCTGACTATTTAGGTATTGTAATATCTGACCATTCACCTTTATTATTAGATATTCAACTTTCTAATTATAAACCTAGCCCACCACTCTGGAGATTTAACTCTCTCCTTTTGGCAGACAAAGAATTCTGTGAACTCATTTCAAACTCTATTGATGAGGTCTTGTCTTTCAATCACAATGACTCCTCTTCGTATTCATTGCTGTGGGAGACACTTAAATGTTACCTGAGAGGTCAAATTATTTCTTACTCTGCTCTTTCTAATAAAAAGATTAATGTTAATGCACTTACATCTGTGATTGGTAACCTTGATCAGAGATATGCACTGAACCCTTCTCCAGAACTGCTTAAGCAGCGTCTCGATTTGCAAGCAGAATTTGATCTTATTTCAACTAAAGAGGCAGAGCGCTTGCTACTACGCAGCCGTGGCTCATACTACGAACATGGTGATAAGGCAAGTCGTTTACTGGCACATCAGTTACGACGACAGGCCACTTCCCGTTTGATACCTACTATTAAAAACACTAATGACACTATTACTGCAGACCCCTTAGAAATGAATGCTACTTTTAAATCATTTTACTCTTTATTATATAAATCTGAATTTCCTACAGATAACACTAAAATGAATACATTTTTTTCAGAATCTTTCGAACCCTGTCATTGATTCTATTACTGCCACGCAAATGGACTCTCCACTCTCTCTTGAAGAAGTATTAAATGCAATTAATGTCATGCAATCTAATAAAGCCCCAGGTCCCGACGGGTTTCCGATTGAATTTTTTTTTTTTTATTGGCAAATTGGCACCATTACTTTTATCCGTATTCAATGAATCCCTGGAAAGTGGTTCTTTACCACCAACCATGACACAAGCCACTATTGCTCTCCTTCTCAAAAAGGACAAAGATTCAACCTCCTGTGGATCTTACAGATCATTGTCTTTGCTTAATGCTGACATCAAGGTATTGGCTAAAGTAATTGCATCCCGCTTAGAGAATGTGCTTCCTCATATTATATCCGAAGAGCAAAATGGTTTTATAAAGGGACGTCAATTGTTTTTTAATACCCGTTCACTTTTCAATATAATTTACTCAAAACACTCGGCTGAACTTCCTGAGCTTGTGATTTCTTTGGACGCCGAAAAGGCATTCAATAGGGTAGAGTGGGAGTACTTGTTTGCAGTTTTAAATTTTTTTGGATTTGGTGAAATTTTTATTTCTTGGATTCGCCTCCTTTATTCATCTCCTAAGGCCAGTGTTCATACTAATGATGTTTATTCTGATTGTTTTACCCTTGGACGTGGAACTCGCCAAGGGTGTCCTTTATCACCTTTGCTCTTTGCTATCGCTATCGCTATCGAGCCTCTGTCAATTACATTAAGATCTTCCCCTTTATTCAAAGGAATCACCAGTAATAGAACTGAATATAAACTATCATTGTATGCGGATGATTTGTTATTGTATATATCTGATCCTTCACTCTCTATCCCTGCTGTTTTAAGTATTCTGGAGAACTTCAGCTCTTTTTCAGGTTATAAATTAAATTTGGAGAAAAGTGAGTGTTTTCCCATTAAAGCAGCACTCAGTAGCTTCGGGATTTCTACGCTGTATTCTCGCTTTTTGCTCGCAGGTTTCTCTCTAGAGCTCCCCCACAGCTTCGGAATAGATATTTGACAACACTGTTGTAAAAACTCGTTGGTGATTCTCAGACACCAGAGGCTAGTAGATCAACGACATCAAAGCAGATGGGACATTCTTTTAAACGTCTTCTTCATTCAGGTTCGGACAGCGTGAGGGAGCGCAATAATGACAGCATTTCAGCAGATTTCTTTTAGCCGTAAAGCAGTTGTTTACATCGCGAGACCTGATATCACGCGAGACTTCCTGACGCGGCGGCCAGCGGCCCGCCGCCCCAAAGTTGCAAGTGCGTATTTTCCGCTCACGGGCACCAGGGGGGTGTGAAACGACCACCATTCAACCCGAAATAAGTATTATAACCATTCCAATGACTCCGAAGCTGTTCAGTTAAGGTAAAAAAGTTACTTAGTTCACCTTTAAAGTCCGCGTGAACCGGAAGTTGCAAACGACTTTTCTCCAGTGCTGTGACGTATTTCCCAGTGAAAAGGAATATTGAACAGAGGGCAGGGTTTTACTCTAGTGCTCCTCCTCTCCATCTCTCGCTCATTACAGACTAACGGTTTGAGGGGAGTGGTTAAGCGTTTCTCAACCCAAGCCGTCAAGCATACGTCATCAGGGAAGGTCCTCCAATGCAGAGAGGAGGGGCATTTTCAGATTTTGATTAAAGATTACGAAGCCAAAACATTTTTTTCCGTGTTTTAACTTGCACGGATTAATTGTTCACCACAAGACTAGTAATATGCGCTAACAAAGTAAATAGGGTCCATTTTGATTTCAGTTGGACTTTAATACTGCAGCATGTCATATGCAACAGTCAGATTTGCCTTTTCGATTTAGTCCATCATGGTTCAAATACCTCGGTGTCAACGTGACTCGTTCTTTGTCTAGCCTTGCTTCTGCGAATTTCACTCCCCTTATCGCTAAGATTACATCCAATATTCAAAGATGGGGTAACCTCCCCCTTTCATTAATCGGCAAGATCAATGTTGTTAAAATGAATATTTTACCAAAATTTCTATTTTTATTCCAGTCAGTTCCTCTTTTTCTGCCAAAACATTTTTTTGACTCACTTGATAAGATAATTTGTTCTTTTATTTGGGGTGGAAAACCACCTAGGATTCGTAAAACTCTACTGCAGAGATGCAGACTTAGTGGAGGACTAGCATTACCTCATTTTTTTTATTACTATAGACCCCTTCAATGTTTGTAAACATCGAACGCCTAGGTTGGGTGCGCGCGCAGCATGGGGTAAGAAAAATGGTGCAGCTAATAGACCGGCATATTGTGTCAAGGGTATGCACTGTCTTTGCCATCACTGGAACGGGAACAGAACCATAATAAACTTGTTTTAGCTGATGGCGATTGTCTGCCTGATTAGAGTCCTGCACGTGTTCGGACGGGTGACCCGCAAATTTTGCTCAAACGGGTGAAAAATATCCAACTGTGTCGGGTCGGACACGGGGGAAACACGGATCTATGGTCTAAACACGGGTTAAAAACAATCACATGCAAACGTAAAAATATATTCATATTTTTAGGAACACGTCTACAAAAATATTCCTGTATTTCAAGTTGATCAAATAATTTAAAATCCACATCAGTTTATTTGCCCACGCGCCACGCCCTCCCAGGATCTATCACTTTTAAGTAGGCATTTTTTCTTGACGAGAAATTCTCTGGTTAACACACAATTCAATGGGATGGAATGAACTTTCTGACCCCGACATGCGCACTGCGTACTTAGAATTTTCCAGTGACGTCGACCGTGAAGGGGTCTATTGGGCGGCTCACATTCATAAACTTTGCTACTGGTTAAAATCCCCTGGATCCTCTTGGTGTAAATTGGAACTATCATCCTGTAGGGGATCTTCTGTACCTGCTTTACTTTATACCTCTTTACCCACAAAATCTTCTCTATATACCGATAATCAAGTGGTTCTTAATACGCTCAAAATTTGTTATCAATTTAGACGACACTTTAAATTTGTAGATGGTTCTTCCTTGGGTCCTATCATTTACAACCACTTATTCCCTCCACCACTTTCGGATTCGACATTTTCACTGTGGTATGACAAGGGATTTACACAATTTAGAGATTTATATGTAGACGGTGTCTTTGACAGTTTTACCAATTTGTCATCTCGCTATGAACTCCCTGTTAGTCATCTGTTTCGCTATTTTCAAACTCGCAATTTTGTGGCTAAGTGTTTCCCTAATTTCCCCTCTTTACCTCCAGAGCATTGCTGGGAAACCATGCTTTCATTTGTCCCTCATAACAGAGGAATCATTTCCAAGCTATATGATATTATCTTAGCTTTTAGCGATGATTCAAATGACAAACTTAAGTGTTCATGGGAAAGGGAACTGGGAATACAAATACAGGAGCAGTCCTGGGAACAGGCCATAGAGAGGATATGTTCTACCACGACTTGTGCTCGTCTTGGACTTATTCAATTTAAGGTCTTACATAGGGTACATTTCTCTAAGTTTCTGAAATATATCCGGATGTGGAAGACAAATGCAATAAATGTCATGGCTCACCTTGTCATCTTAGCCACATGTTTTTTTTTTGTCCTGATTTGAAAGATTTCTGGCTGGGTTATTTTAATATTATGTCCTCTGTTCTTGGGGTAAATCTCCAACCTTGTCCTCTGATTGCTATATTTGGAATTCCTGACCCCTCACTTGCACTTAACCCTACACAAGAGGACATCATAGCTTTTACATCCTTACTAGCAAGACGCTCTTTATTGTTACACTGGAAGTCTGCTAAATATCCTTCTATCTCCCGATGGCTCAGAGACGTCATGTATTTTTTAAAACTTGAGAAAATTAAATACACGTTGAGAGGATTTACAGTCAAATTTTTCCATAAATGGCAACCTTTTATTTCCTATTTCACTGATTTAGTGGTACTACCCAACTGAATGTGTGCCTTTTTTTTTTTGGTACCGTTTGTATTGCATAAATAACCAGTAATATGTGTGTTGGTCGTGGTGTGCTGAGTGGGTGGGGGGTTGTTCATCGTTTATTACATGGTACTCTGTGATCCATTGTAATTATTTTCTCCTACATCTTTATCAGAGTGTTTTTGTTTTGTTTTTGATTATTCATATTTTTATGTGTATGTATGTATGTATGTATATGTGTATGTGTATGTGTATGCGCGTGTATGTATGTATATATATGTGTATATGTGTGTGTATGTATGTACAGGTATATATGTATATATATATGTATATGTGTGTATATGTGTATATATATATATATATATATATATATATATATAATGTATGTGTTTTATATGCGTGTATATGTGTCCATGTACATATTCATGTATGTTTAAAGTGGGAGGAAAAAAGGGAAAAAGGGGAAAAAAGGATAAACTGTATCTGTGATTGGAAGTATTGTATTGTTTTGCTTTTCCCAATAAAAATAAAGTAAAAAAAAAATAAAGAATATATTTTGTAATGTGACAATATTTGTGTATCCAGTGACATCAAAAGTAGTTTGATATGACAAAATATTTGCTGCTGAAACTTAAATCTATGACTTCACACATAAAAATAAGACATTTAAGATTATTTAAAACAAAAAGTCAATAATGATGTAATAAAACTTTATTGATCCATTGTTAACTCTTTCTCTATCCATTCAACAAGAGTCTTTTTGCAAGAGCTCATAAAGAGATGACACATATGGAGAGGAGTGTATATAAAGAGTGTTTTAGGCGTTAAGTAGAAGGTAATACAGAACTCTGCAGTTTACAAGTACAGTATTTAAAAAGGCTGAACATCATCATCCCAGGTTACCAGCGTCATAAGACAAATGCACTTGTGCGTGTCACGCTCTGTAGATCATTAAGAAATGGCAGGTGTAGCAGAGGATGTCACACTTGGTGGTGGGTCTATTTTCTCCAGTTGTTTCTTTACGCTTTCGTACGCCTTTTGCCACTCCTCCTTGGAGAGAGAGGAAGGACTAACCTCCAGAAACCTGTAGGCATCTCTGGTTTGGAGCTTAAAGATGACAGATGCTTTTTTACAGCCTTCACCAAAACTGCTCCAAGCCTGTGGAATTAAAGCATTTACAAGTCACGTTAGACTTTTAGATGAATCCTTAGTAATGGCTGGACAAAATGAGGGAACCCTCAAGCCTTCCCTTCGGGTACAAATAAAGAGAAATAATAAATAAATTAAAGAAAATAAATCAAACATTTTAGAATATCTTACTGAAAATTTTTTGAATCATGTAAAGTCACTTTTACCTCTTTAGCTGTTTTGATTGATGCTAGAAATTCCTCTTTTAGGTCGGTAAGGTCTTCAACAAGATCTTCTCCAACAAAGGTCTTCTGTTCCAGGAAGTCCAGCATGTGACCAACACTCTCCCAGAAGTTTCTGAGCTGAATCAGAATTGCCTGAATTTTTGTCAAGCTACTCTGAACATCCTTTAGATGGATGGGGTCGGGTATGGAATCTGCAGAGGGGAAATAAAGGTTTCAACAAGCCACACGTTTGCTCCCTGTCTTAAACTAGACTTGAATCTTGGCACAGTCTTAAGCATGACTTGTCATATTGGTATACTATAAACATGAAAAAAACAGACTCACTCCGTTCAAAACTGGCTTTGGCAACCTTCATCTGCCCATCAATGATCTTTAGTTGGACCTGCCACTCCTTCTGTTTCAGAGCAGTCTTTTCAGCGATGAGGCGATTCAGTTCAGCTTCAAGAGCCTTCATACGTGCAACATTTTGAGGATCACGCACAGCATTATAGAAGCTTTTAACAATTAGCCCGATGAATGGAACGATTGCAGCGAAGATGCCGAGGCCTCTTCTTGTTTTGGTTATGGATCTGGCAAATACTTGAATCTCTTGGATTTTGCTGTTTATCTTTTTCTCAGTTTCATCGAGCTCTTGTGTGGTTTTTTGGAGTTCAGATTTCAGATCATTCAGGCTTTTTTCAGTTTGCTTCAACTCTTGGTCTTGTTTAGTAATCTTTTTATCTGTATCTATTTTTTCCATGACAACATCACTGGTGGACGATGCTACATCTTTGTTGAGTAAATTATACCTATACAATGTTGAAGAAATGTTGCAGTGAAATTAGCATTTTATAACAATGGGCTGGTGTAACTAGCTTAAAAGTTTAGCTTAAAACATGTTCATACTTTTGCCTGATTTTAGCAGATGCATGTAGAAGAACAATTCAACTGCTCAAGGTATTTTTGTCATGAGGAAAACGTTCTTACTTTTCCACCATCCTGTCCACATCAGTGATAATGTCTTTGATCCAGACTCGTGCTTTCCCTAGGAATTTGACTGCCAAAACCGGCTTATTTTTCACCACAGCTTCAGCCAACATGGGAAACAGCGACTGAACCAGGTTCTCACTGGTCAAAATACACTGTGAGAAGAAAGAGACATAAGATCAAGTATCTTAGACTTAAAAACAAAACAATCAGAACTCTTATTGCTTGTATTTGTCCTGTAAATCTTTCTGAAATGCTGCTCATAATGCTTCTGCATTAACTGTTGTTATTATAATTTAAGTTCAAAATTGATAAAAATTCAAGATATGCATTTAAACTTTATAAGAAGCATATCAAACCAAGTTGATGTGTACAAACTCTTAGGTTATAAAAGATTTTACCTAAAATCTAAAACCTAAAAAAACCTGAACATTTTTCACATTATGATATTTAAACACATTATGTATTTATTTCCAGTTAAGGGAGAGACTCTAATAACTAACTTAGCTAAATTTAATCTCCAGCTAACAGACCCCTTATGTTTGGTGAATTGACACAAATTTCACAGAGATGAAAATACTGAAGTCAAGAGAAAGTCTGAAACGGTACTTTCAACATAGTTGCATCAGAGGATCCAAACAGAAGCTGAGTTTCCACAGCGCGACTCCTGATGATTCTCTCCAGGTTGGGGAAGTTGGCCAGGCTCAGGTAAGAGAGATGGTAGAGAAGCGCTGTCTTTTCGGCAGCAGGGAGAAGGTCTTGTACAAAGGTTGGGCTCCACTGGGACACAGCCACTGGTGAAAAAAACATTGCATATTTTTTAAAGGCTGAAAAGATCACATTGATGGCTGGTATTATTTTCTGTTTGATAAAATAAGATGATACTTGCTTTTGCTATCAGCCATCCTTAGTAGGTTTACACAAAAATGTGTGTAATGAGTTCTTATACAATGTACTGAAAGCAGAACAGTTTTGTTTGGTTTAAAACATGTCTCGGAAAATACAAAATGGAAATGGAAGGATATCTGAAAACGATTTTAAAAAAGTTAAGTGAAACTGACTTACCTTTGCTTTAGTAAGTGAAACAAAGTATCTGGTGCTTTTATACTAAAGGTATACCACCCTGCCTCCGCCCTCAGAGAGAATGACCTCAAAAGAAACATGAGATTATTGAGTGTGGTTAATGTTATGATAAATGGAATTAAACTTCTGTGGAATTGAACTTCCCACCAAATTCTGCAATAAGTATCAGTATTGTACTTAAGTGTACTTCATGTGTATCTACATACCATATCAATGTGTACCCCAGTTTGCATTAACTCACTAGTGCACAACTTAAATACATGTATATACTTCCGAATAACATTAACATTATAGACTATTACTCAGCGATATGTTCCGTAAAATAAAGTGCAACAGTGAACACTGCAACAATAAATAAATAAATAAATTAAAATTGTGCTCGGTCCTTCATTCAATTGTTTCTTTGTCTTTTTCAAAAGTACAGGTGACACTTCACATGTGTTGAAACTTTAATCCACACATGACTTATGCATTACTTCATGCATTACTATCTCATGAATCATCAGGAACTAAGTACAAAGTTTTTCATTCATGACTTCATGGATGAACAACACCTTAATTAAAACATTAAGTAAGATGAGTACATCATCATGAATCATGATGTTTACTTTGTTCACAAAAAAAAAAAAAAAGGTCTTTACTATCCATTTTGGATAAAGCTACAGTTATGGTACATGAATCGTCAGGAATTCATGCATGAAAAAAAAGCATTAATTAATGCATGTAAGACTACTTCAATTATTAAAGTAATATACAAATATCCTAATTACCTCATGCATGCATACAGGCTAGAATGGTATATCTATTAATCTGAAACTAATGTTTTTTCATTAATGTAACCCCAGTAATGATACCCACTATATTACAGCTGGGGCCTGGGTAAGTATTCGTGTAATAATCACATGTATTCCATCCCCTTCAGCAGCAATAAAGACTATTGAATCAACAGCTTGTCTTACGAGTCTTTTTATGTATTTGAATGAGAAATGTAATAAATTAAAATAGGAAAATTCAAAACAATCTTTTGGAATAAAATGAAATGTCAAATTAAATAAGTTTAAAGGATTTACAATTTCAGAAAATAAACCAAACACTTATCTCACAAGTGTTAAACACCCTCACATGTATAACTGTTTAACTCAATAACACAGTCTTCAAATATGTATTAAATGAACTACTCAGTAATTCAAATCAAAACTCACTTAAATGGGCCCACATTCACGCTCTCATTACCACACACACTCTACGTTGCAGGCCTGATGTTTCCCGAACGCGATGTGTCCCGCGATGTGACAATGTCGATGACAGCGCGCGTGAGCGGCTGTCCCACTCTCCCGCGATGCAACAGAGGAACTCCGGGCTTTTCCGGTCACCCGGAGCGCTATCTGTTGTCACGACTTATCCCTCGTTGCCAGAGGAACTCCGGGCTTTTCCGGTCACCCGGAGCGCTATCTGGTTCGCCTCCCAAAGGCGATGGGCTCGTTGCTCGCGCGAATCACCTCACGAGCGCATGGAGTGAAATCCAGGATGAATATCACAAATAATTGCTAAATAAAGTTCTTATCAGCAAAGCAACAATATTAATGACTGATTATGTCTGTATATACTGGATTATCGTGTGAAAATCCTAATATTTAGCTTTCACAATCTTTTTCCTCGTCCGACTCGTCTCGTTTCTCCTTCCTCTCCCTATCCTTCAGCCACGCCCTTCCTCTCGTCAATTGCGTCATACGTCAGTACGTAAATCAGATATTAAACATTAAGTAATATTATATATAATTATATAACTATATACATACAGATGAAAACACTGTAAAGGCACAGACTAAATAAAATATACACATTATAATGTAAAATAAACATTACTTTCAAATTTAGTTTCTTTAGGCTCACCGGGCTACACCCTCCCCCTTCTAAATGTTTGAGGTCCTCATCAAACTTTTGTGACTTTACAGGTGTTTAATTCTTTTTCTCTCAGGTACTCTACTGCATTTATAGCAAGTAGCAAGAGGGTGGCACCACACAGTGTTACAATTACTTCTCCTACCCTCTGAAACAAAACTGCAGTGCACCGGCATACCACGGGTAATGGTATATATTGGGCGGTTTGTAGATTTACCTAACTCATCATAACTGAGTTTTACTACGGGCTTTATTTCTCTTTTAGACCTAATTTCTCTAGCAGGCTCCAGACCATTGGGATTATTTTCACCATCAGGTTCTTCAGGAAAAGGTAAGTTATTCCCTTCTACCACTGGAGTGTTAGGTCTGTTAACTTCTTGCGTTGTGTCATCATCATATCTTTCTCTTTCCAGAGTGTCACCCATCCTCTTCGACTCAGAATCTTTAACAAAGTGTATTATGTTCCCCTCACTGTTGTCACTTTTTGATTCACTCTCTACAGGAACAGACACTCTTCTTTCCTGTAGAACATATCTCAAATTCTGGGACTCTGGTAATCTTCGAAGTTCTTCCATGGTTTCTAGAGGTATGTATGCATCAACATCCTCGCAATCTGAAGATAACTCATCCTCTTCATAACTTCCTTCCACAAGTACATCAGCTGGTCCTGCTTCATGGAGAGGAGTTTGTTGAAGAGTCTGGGACCTTGTCACTGGTCTCTGAGGTACTTTCTTTTCTTCTGTCTCTTTTGGCATTCTTACCAGATATCCGATAGGCAGAAGATGATTTCTATGCAATGTCTTGACAATTCCCTTACCTTTCTCAGGTTTTACACGGTAGACAGGTAAGTTTGGCATCTTACTGACGACCACATACGGTAAGGAACTCCATTTGTTTCCCAGTTTGTTCTTTCCTATGACTCCTAGATTTCTCAGTAGAACTCGATCTCCTTCTTCAAGTATTTGATCTCGAACTCTCTTATCATGAAGTCTTTTGTTCTTCTGGTGGCTCTTGTCTGCAGCATCTGAAGCTACTTGGTAGGCCCTTTTTAGGTCTGATCTTAGCTTAGATACATATTGCTGGTAATTTTCTGCTTCGCCTTCAGATGAGACAGAGAAACAGAGATCAATTGGGAGTCTTGCTTCTCGACCAAACATGAGGACATAGGGGGAATATCCGGTTGCGTCGTTTCTTGTACAATTATAAGCATGTACTAGTTGACTGACATGCTGACTCCACTTTTGCTTCTGAGACTTGTCAAGAGTCCCAAGCATCGACAGCAAAGTTCGGTTGAACCGTTCTGGCTGCGGGTCCCCCTGAGGATGATATGGGGTCGTTCTTGACTTTTGAATCCCCAACATCTTCAGCAACTCATGGATTAACTTGCTTTCGAAGTCTCGTCCCTGATCCGAATGTATACGTGCTGGTAATCCGTAGTGAACAAAATACCTTTCACATAACACTTTGGCAACAGTGAGAGCTTTTTGGTCTTTCGTCGGAAAAGCTTGAGCGTACCTAGTGTAGTGATCAGTAACTACAAGGATGTTGAACACTCCTTTTGAATCCGGCTCCAAGGACAAGAAATCAATACAAACAAGATCCATGGGACCATTGCTGGTGATCTGCTTCAAAGGTGCAGCTCTTTGGGGTTGAGTCTTACGAAGAATACACTTTCCGCAGTTCTTCACATACTGGTCAATTTCATTTGACATCCTCGGCCAATAGAAACGATCTTTTATCAAGGCAGTGGTCTTATCTACTCCTAGATGTCCAGTTTCATCATGCAGGGACTGTAAGACCATGGGTCGATACTTCTGCGGTAAAACAAGTTGAAGACACTCTTCATGGTGTTGTCTCTTTACAACCCGGAATAATAGTCCTCTCCTTACTACAAGTCTGGATCCTTCTTTCTGTAGTAGGTGTACTTCAGGATCTTTGTCCCTGGATAATGAAAACAACTGCCCTTTTTTCACAGCATGTCTCACTGGAGAAATAGCAGGGTCTTCGTCCTGAGCTTTTATTAAGTCATGGGAACTCAAATGCTCAAGGGAACCAACGTCTAGTCTGGTAGGAAATGCATAGCATTCAGGTATGACTTCAGGAGACACTCCCAACTGCTCTACACACTTTTGAGTGTTCGTCGTTTTGCACAGGGCCTGAATACCAGAAGGTGATATTTCTTGCCATTCTTGTTCTTCTGCAGTGGAAGAAAAGTTGCGCGATAGAGCATCAGCATCAATGTTGCTTTTTCCAGGTTTATACTGTATGTTGAAGTTGTATGTGGATAGCGCAGCTAACCACCGGTGACCAGCTGCATTGAGCTTTGCAGTGGTAAGTATGTAAGTAAGTGGGTTGTTGTCTGTTCTTACTGTAAATCGTGCACCATACAAGTAATCATGAAACTTGTCTACCACTGCCCACTTGAGTGCTAAAAACTCAAGTTGGTGGACAGGGTAACGCTGTTCAGATGCCTTCAGCTTGCGGCTGGCAAATGCTACTGGCCTTAAGCCTTCTGGGTACTCCTGGTTTAAAACTGCTCCCAACCCATTCAGGCTGGCGTCTACATGCAGAATGTAGGGCCTGGTTGAATCAGCAAATGCCAACACTGGTGCGTTAGTAAGACAATGGATGACCTTCTTGAATGCATCCGTACATTCTGCCGTCCACCTACCCCCAAAAGCTTCAGACTCCTTGTAGTACATCCCTTTGTTCTTTACTGCTCTCTTGCCATGCTGAGTAGGCGGATATCCCTTGGTAAGCTCAGTAAGGGGTCTGACTATAGCAGAGTAATTTGCTATAAAGCGCCTGTAGTACCCACAGAATCCCAGGAATGATCTGAGGGATTTCAAATCAGTGGGTTGCTTCCAATTGGTCACAGCTTCAACCTTTGCGGGATCAGTGGCAATACCCTTCTCAGAAATGATATGCCCCACATATTTGACCTGAGGTTGACAGAACTGGCACTTGTCAAGTGAAACTTTTAATCCACTTTCTTCAAGTCTATCTAAGACTTTTAGCAGACGTTCTTCATGTTCTTCTAGTGTCTTGCCGAACACTATGAGATCGTCCAAGTACACAAGTACTTCCAGCAGATTCATGTCCCCTACGGCCTTCTCCATTAATCTCTGGAACGTAGCAGGGGCTCCAGAGATTCCTTGTGGCATCCTTTCAAACTGATAGAACCCAAGCGGGCATATGAAAGCGGTCTTGTCCTTGTCTTCATCAGCCATCAGGATCTGATAGTACCCGCTTCGTAGATCTAAAACGGAAAACCATCTACTGCCCGTAAGACAATCTAAAGCTTCATCAATCCTCGGCACGGTGTATTGATCTGGAATGGTTCTTGTGTTAAGAGTTCTATAGTCGATACACATGCGCACCGTTCCGTTCTTCTTCCTGGCCACAACAATGGGGGAAGCATATGCACTCCTGGACTCTTTGATGACTCCAGCAGCCAATAACTCATGAAGATGACGGCGTATGTCATCAATATCAGCAGGTGCTAGCCTACGGGATCTCTCTCGAAATGGGGTGCTGTCACTCAGGCGAATGTGGTGTTCCACTCCTTTAGCACATCCAACATCCCATTCATGGAGTGAAAAGACATTCGTTCTCTCCGACAGTTTTTGGGAAAGCCTATCCTTCCAATATTTTGGAATCGGTGAATCTCCAAAATTAAACAAGCATGGATCTACTGGTGATCCTCTTGCTGAATGATCTTTCTCCACAGTAGTGGCAACTTCAGTGGTGTACCCGTGCGCCACCACTGAACCCACTGGAATACAAACTTCTTTCTGCGATACATTTCTCAGTAGCACAGGAAATCGGTTCACTTGGATCGCTGATGAGGGAATGATAGTAGGCTTTACTAGAACCTCAGCAGGACTACTAGAGGTTGACGGTTGATCAACAACTAAGATGCTCTTGTCAATGGATTGCTTCAACTTGACTTTGCAGGTAGCTTTACACTCACTCCTTGGCGGAATACTGAGTGGACCTGGACCTGACCAGTGAATTTCAGCCACAGCATCTTCTGGGTTTGTCTGTTCTCCGGCTTCCATTTTGAACGTCTTTACTTTCTGAAGATTTACTGGCATTGTGCTAACAATGTCTACTCCAGCAGACTCTTTACAAAGCTGGGCTAACCGTTGGAACATACTGGCATTGGTACCAATGAGTAATGGAACCTGTTTGGGTCCAAGAGGCTCTGGACACACTAAAGCCAATACACTGATGGATTGTTGCACTCCTGTCAACTTCTCCGGAAATTGCAGCTCCACTTCCACATAGCCACGATATGGGAAACTGGAATCACTCAAGCCCCAGACAGCTAGTCCAGAAATGGGATGAATTGGAGTATCAGCCAGGTATTGGTTATACCATTCTTCAAAGATAATGGTTACCACAGATCCACTGTCCAGCAAAGCTTGACAAGGCGTACCATTTACCTTCACTGGAATAACAGAAGATGGTCCCACTAGTCCTTCAGGAATACTGATGGTTGGTTTGACTTGAACCGCGCTTCTCTTCACAGAACAGTTATGTTCCTCTTCGGGAGCCTCTTCATTCTTCTGTTTTCCTCTAGCTTTTCTCAGAGATTGAATGAGCTTCTGAATCACTTTCTTCTCATTTACAGGAGCTTTGCATTTTGAAGCAATGTGTCCGTCACCTCCACACCTGTAGCAGAAGTAATCTTCTGAACTTTTAGAAGATCCAGGTACTTTTGATCGGGTGAACTTCACTGATGCTTGATTTCCATCTGAAGAAGTTTCTTTCTCCACTTTAGATGTTGGTTGTACAGCCATCACTTTCACTTGCTGTCTGAGTTTTTTCACTTCTTTCTTCAGAGCTTGTACCTCATAACTTTCATCAGCGAACTCTGAGGCTTGCTGGCTTTTATGTTTCTTTTCAGCAATCACATCATCCTTTGACTTAACAGTTAACTCTGCCACCATAATTCGTAAGTCTTTGATCTCAGTTGCAAGCTCTTGAAAGAATGGGTCTTTGATATTCTCACTTCCAACTTGCACTTGACGAACTGTTGGATTAGACTTTCGTCTTTCAGCTTCTCGTACCTCCTCTTCCCGAATCTCATGTAGCAGATCTAGGAAATCAGGTGGGTTATTCTTTCGTTCCCTTAGCCGTAACTGAAGCAGCATGATGTCAGACTGGGTTGCTCCTCTGATGAGCTGCTCCAGACGTGCTTTTCCAGCAGACTGGGCAGGTAGGCCTCCCCTTTGTACAACCCTGATCAAGATTTTCTCAAGTCTCCTCAGAAAATCCGACAAGCATTCTCCATGACGTTGCCGTAGTGCTCTGAACTTGAAATACAGATCTTCACCAGACTCTGAGCTTCCAAAAGCACTTTCAATAGCTGCTAGGTACTCTTTTGGAGATGCTTCAGCATTGGTAAACCTTACCGCTTGGATAATCTCCAAGGCTGGTCCACGCAAACTCTCCACAATTCTTAGCTTTTTTTCTTTTTCGGAACGATCACTTTCCTCAACCATGAGCATTGCTTGTTCCATCCAATTCTCTAAATTATCCTCTCCGCCCGGAATGGGAGTGATACCCGAAAAGGTCCTCAGCCGTCTAAAAGAACTGCTATCACTTTTGGTGGTTTTAGCAAGCAATTCACCAACCGCCCTGATGATAGACTCAGGCGTAGAAGCATTTAACAAGTTAGGTGAACTTGATCCTTGATGTTCTTCTCTTAGTCCTGATTCATCAGGTGCGACGAAACTTTCCCCTTCTCCATCTAAAGCATTACCCTCCACTCTGTTAGCACTCAGGATCCATGGGTCTGATCCATCAGCAGGCAATACATCAAGAGGAAGTCTCTCTGTATGGACCTTCTCACGACATTCACAGAGCACTATCAGAGACTGTGATTCTTGGCTATACATCCGTCCTCTTACCCTGACTCTTCCAAGGGCTTTGATAGAATGCATAGTGTCTTCAATTTTAGCAACATCTGTCTCTTCTGGAATTCTACTCACAATGATGGCATAATCTGGATCAATGCCTTCACCTCGGCACCAACTTTTCAAGTCAGGGACTGAGATAGGGGTCTGCAAATGAGCCATTGCTAGAGCTAAACTGTTTCTTGTTACTAGAATTACAAAAAAAAATTCTTTCTTTTTTTTTTTTTTCTCTAGGCTAATGCTGCTGTATTAATAAGGGTAATGGATCCCAGCGGTGCCTCCAAATTATGTAACCCCAGTAATGATACCCACTATATTACAGCTGGGGCCTGGGTAAGTATTCGTGTAATAATCACATGTATTCCATCCCCTTCAGCAGCAATAAAGACTATTGAATCAACAGCTTGTCTTACGAGTCTTTTTATGTATTTGAATGAGAAATGTAATAAATTAAAATAGGAAAATTCAAAACAATCTTTTGGAATAAAATGAAATGTCAAATTAAATAAGTTTAAAGGATTTACAATTTCAGAAAATAAACCAAACACTTATCTCACAAGTGTTAAACACCCTCACATGTATAACTGTTTAACTCAATAACACAGTCTTCAAATATGTATTAAATGAACTACTCAGTAATTCAAATCAAAACTCACTTAAATGGGCCCACATTCACGCTCTCATTACCACACACACTCTACGTTGCAGGCCTGATGTTTCCCGAACGCGATGTGTCCCGCGATGTGACAATGTCGATGACAGCGCGCGTGAGCGGCTGTCCCACTCTCCCGCGATGCAACAGAGGAACTCCGGGCTTTTCCGGTCACCCGGAGCGCTATCTGTTGTCACGACTTATCCCTCGTTGCCAGAGGAACTCCGGGCTTTTCCGGTCACCCGGAGCGCTATCTGGTTCGCCTCCCAAAGGCGATGGGCTCGTTGCTCGCGCGAATCACCTCACGAGCGCATGGAGTGAAATCCAGGATGAATATCACAAATAATTGCTAAATAAAGTTCTTATCAGCAAAGCAACAATATTAATGACTGATTATGTCTGTATATACTGGATTATCGTGTGAAAATCCTAATATTTAGCTTTCACAATCTTTTTCCTCGTCCGACTCGTCTCGTTTCTCCTTCCTCTCCCTATCCTTCAGCCACGCCCTTCCTCTCGTCAATTGCGTCATACGTCAGTACGTAAATCAGATATTAAACATTAAGTAATATTATATATAATTATATAACTATATACATACAGATGAAAACACTGTAAAGGCACAGACTAAATAAAATATACACATTATAATGTAAAATAAACATTACTTTCAAATTTAGTTTCTTTAGGCTCACCGGGCTACATTAATTATGATCTGAGTTATCAAGCATGTTCATGTCTTCTTCATGGTAGCCTGCAGGTAAATGGACAGACCCCAAAACTGGCCAATCACAGCATATAGCATATTAATTCTGTTGACATCCAAATACAGTAGTCATCATTAACTAAGCATCAGCTTCTCATGACTTCATCATGTATGTAGCTCCTCAACTAAAGTGGTGACTTGGAAACTACTTGATGAACAATGTATTAATGATGGCATAATTGTGAAATGACATGAATATGAATATGAAAGATTCATGAGTAAAATGTTTGGTTTAAACAAGTTTTGTTTTTTACAAATAACAGTTAACAACATGTAGATAATGAAAAAGATGCATTGGGATTAGCATTTACAGTCATTCTAAACTCTATTGGAGTTAGACTACACGTGTCAAGACCTACTCATTGTCGTAATCATACTTTAGATCTAATATTGTCACATGGAATCAATGTTGATGCCGTTGAAATTGTGCAGCAGAGTGATGACATCTCAGATCAATATCTAGTCTCATGTATACTTAATTTAGCCAAGGTTGCAAAGCCGACTCTGTTACAAATATGTTAGACCTATAACTTCTGCCACTAAAGATTGCTTTATTAATAATCTTCCTGATCAGTTTCATCTTGTCAGCATCCCAGATAGCTTAGAAGAACTCGATATTGCAACAGAAATGATTGACTCTCTCTTTTTCAGCACTTTAGACACAGTTGCTCCTTCGCGCTTAAAGAAGATTAAAGGAAAAAGTCCAACACCGTGGTACAATGAGCACACTCGGGACCCTTAACCCTCTGGGGTCGGCAGTCAGGCCGGCGTGACCAGCTTGCTTTTTTTCTTAACAGTGCAAAAGAGACCCAAAATACTCTGTTGATTTTGATCTTACATGTAAGTGTTATACATCATTCAAAACTGTTAAATGTCTTCTTTTATTTGTGTGCACTCATAATAAAAACAAAATGTTATGTTCTTCGTAAAATAAAGAAAATAAACATGATGCGCGATCTGCCGTCTCTCTGAATGTGAAGTTCATTCTGAAACGCGGCAGAAAATGACCTGTAACTCAGTGAATATTTGTCACACAGACTTGAGACGTATGTGTCAGCATTCGGCCGGGGTTTTTCCGTTTTTTGGCCACTAGAGGCCCCCATTGTGCTTTTTGTCTGATCCTTTTGTTTTCCCTTGTTTCCAGTTATTATTTGCACCTGTGCATCTTTTCCCTTGAATGTATTTAAACCCTTAGTTTTTCCTTAGTTCTTTGCTCTGTGTTTGAATGTTAGCACCCAGCCTCAGTGAAGCTGTGAGCATTTGTTGCTCCAGTTGGACTCTCTTGTGGTACTCTGTTTGGTACTCGTTTATTTTTTTGGATTATCTTTTGAGGCTTTTTCTGCTGTACCTCCTTAACTTGTGGATTACCTTTTGACTTGGTGGATTACCCTTTTTTTTTTCTTGGAATTACTTTTGACGTTGTGGATTTATATTTCAGCCTGAAGAACTTTACTTTTTTACATCATTAAAACACCATCTCTAGTACTGCTGTGTCTGCCTCATCTTCTGGGTTCTGCCGACTAATAGTGGCTCAGTTTGCTAAGTGACTGTTTCTCACACCGGAGACCCGAGTTCGTAACCGGGTCCTGACAGAAACACAGAGCCAACATGAACCCAGAGGCAGCCAGTACCAAGGAGCTTTTCGCCACGCTGTCCCACCACGAGGGGACTATCCAACGCCACGAAGCCTATCTGGCTCAGCAAGAGGCCTTGATGACTAGACATTCTCAACTTCTGTCGGAGATGCCATCCGTCCAACTCCCGTCTGCTCATCCCAGTCACCCTTTCCTGGGACAACCACGAGCTACCCCTTCAATGGTAACAATAATGTTTCAATAATGTTTTGCTGCTCAATCGCTTCAGTAAATGTTCTCTACACGCGCTGTGAGTTTAAGTCACTCGCGCTGTCCGTTTGAAAAGCAAAAGAATGGGTGTGGCCTTTGACTATATAGGCACCCATTCGGCCATGGCATTCATATTTTATCTCCTTCAGTGAACTCTGATCTCTCTGGCTGGGCCTCGCCATCCACATTTATGAGGTTTTGTAACTTGGAAGCGAGAGTTCTTTCAGTATAAAGTATTAAGCACAATCCCCCTTAACTAAGGGCCCAATATATGTCTGGCCCGGTTAGGCCCATTCCTTGGTTCCCCTATATATAGCCTGTCAGAGACTGGCTCTATTAGGACTCATAACTTTACTCTTCTATGAGCCTCAGGCTTTCTACCCTGGCTTATAGTATGGGGTGAAGTTTTAAGCACGCACAGCATTTTGAAGGCGGTTCCCATAGTGTAAGCTAGCCTTACGCAATACGAGAGACCTCTCTAAAGGGAACGTTTTGGTTACTCACATAACCTCGGTTCCCTGAGATGAGGGAACGAGTATTGCATAACCTGCCGTGCTACTGTGCTTCGATCAGGGAATCGCTTCAGTCGATAAAAACCTGAATGCCATGGCCGAATGGGTGCCTATATAGTCATAGGCCATGACCATGCTGGCGGGCTCTCCATAGGCCTCACAGTTATGCAGTTGCACAGCCAATGACCGCGCTAGTCGCACATCTATGTGTCTGCTGTGCAGCTGCACTGCTTTTTAAAAATTTGCTTCAATATTCTCGTGAAAAGGAGTTTTACGCAATACTCATTCCCTCATCTCAGGGAACCAAGGTTACGTGAGTAACCGAGACGGCTTGATGTTTTTAATCCAATCTCATTTCATAACATCATAACAAATGGAAACATTTGAAGTAACATATGATAATCCATATGTTTTTTCTACTACACGTATATGTAGGCACAACAAACCTGGTGTTCGTTATTTATATATATATATATATGTGTGTGTGTGTCCCCTCCTTGAACTGCCACCTTACCGTGGTGGAGGGGTTTGAGTACCCGAACGACCCTAGGAACTATGTTGTCCGGGGCTATATGCCCCTGGTAGGGTCTCCCAAGGCAAACAGGTCCTAGGTGACAGGTCAGACTAAGAGCGGTTCAAAAACCCTTTATGATGCGTATAAATTTGAGGACCATGACATCGCCCGGCATGGCGCAGCCGGGGCCCCACCCTGGAGCCAGGCCTGGGGTTGGGGCTCGTATGGAGCTGTGGCCGTAAGGTCTCCGGTGCCTGTCGAGGCGGCAATCCCCGAACCCAGTGGTGCACACCGGAAGTAAGGGATGCCGTAAAGCTGGCTTGTGGGACTCCTGAGGCAGCTGAAGGTACCGACAGGCCAAGCGGACTGCAGCCCGGGTGGTTGTGGAGGAAAAAAATCGGGCTTGGGAGGAGTTCTGTGAGGCCATGAAGAAGGACTACCAGTCGGCCTCAAAGAGATTCTGGCAAACCATCCGGCACCTCAGGAGGGGGATGCAGTGCCCTACCAACGGTGTTTACAGTGGAGGTGGGCGGCTGTTGACCTCGACTGGGGATGTCATTGGACAGTGGAAGGAATACTTCGAGCATCTCCTCAATCCCACCGACACGTCTTCCATTGAGGAAGCAGAGGCTGAGGGCTCGGAGGTGGACTCGTCCATCACCCGGGCTGAAGTCACCGAGGTAGTCAAGAAACTCCTTGGTGTCAAGGCAGCGGGGGTGGATGAGATCCGCCCTGAGTACCTCAAGTCTCTGGATTTTGTGGGGCTGTCTTGGCTGACACGCCTCTGCAGCATCGCGTGGCGGTCGGGAACAGTATATTTGGACTGGCAGACCGGGGTGCTGGTCCCTCTTTTTAAGAAGGGAGACCAGAGGGTGTGCTCCAGCTATAGGGGGAACACACTTCTCAGCCTCCCCAGGAAAGTCTATGCCAGGGAACTGGAGAGGTGAATACGGCCGATAGTAGACCCTCGGATTCAGGAGGAACAGTGTGGTTTTCGTCCCGGTCGTGGAACACTGCTCCAGCTCTATACCAGCTCTATACCCTCTCCAGGGTGCTGGAGGGTTCATGGGAGTTTGCCCAACCAATCCACATGTGCTTTGTGGATTTGGAGAAGGCATTTGACTGTGTCCCTCACAGCATCTTGTGGAGGGTGCTCTGGGAGTATGGGGTCCGAGGCCCTTTGCTAAGGGCTGTCCGGTCCCTGTACGACCGGAGCAGGAGCTTGGTTCGCATTGTAAGTCAGACTTGTTCCCGGTGCATGAAGGATTCCGGCAGGGCTGCCCTTTGTCACCAGTTCTGTTCATAATTTTTATGGAATTTCTAGGCGCAGCTAGGGGCCGGAGGATGTCAGGTTCAGGGACCACACGATTTCATCTCTGCTCTTTGCGGATGATGTTGTCGTGCTGGTCCCATCAGACCAGGACCTTCAGCATGCACTGGGACGGTTTGCAGCCGTGAAGAGTGTGAAGCGGCTGGGATGAGAATCAGCACCTCCAAATCCGAGGCCATGGTTCTCAGTTGGAAAAGGGTGGTTTGCCCGCTTCAGGTTGGTGGAGAGTTCCTGCCTCAATTGGAGGAGTTCAAGTATCTTGGGGTCTTGTTCACGAGTGAGGGAAGGATGGAACGGGAGATTGACACGCGGATCGGTGCAGCTTCTGCAGAAATGCGGTCACTGTACCGGTCTGTCGTGGTAAAGAAAGAGCTGAGCCGCAAGGCGAAGCTCTCGATTTACCGGTCAATCTACGTTCCTACTCTCTCCTATGGTCATGAGCTGTGGGTCATGACCGAAAGGACAAGATCCCGGATACAGGCGGCCGAAATTAGCTTTCTCCGCAGGGTGGCTGGGCGATCCCTTAGAGATAGGGTGAGAAGCTCGGTCATTCGGAAGGAGCTCAGAGTAGAGCCACTGCTCCTCTACATCGAGAGGGGCCAGCTGAGGTGATCTTTTCCGGATGCCTTCTGAAGCCTTCCCGGGAAGGTGTTCCGGGCATGTTCCACCGGAAGGAGACCCCGGGGAAGACCTAGGACACGCTGGAGGGACTATGTCTCCCGGCTGGCCTGGGAACGCCTCTGTGTCCCCCCCGGAAGAGCTGGAGGAAGTGTCTAGGGAGAGAGAAGCAGAAGAAGATGAATGGATGGATATATGTGTGTGTGTATTTTGTAAATTTTGAAACGCAATTTTAACCAGAAAATCTAAAATGTATTCCCAAAATCGTGCAGCCCTATAGTTTCTCTTGATATCAGCATGTTCATAGCTGTTTTTTTGTTGTTTGTTTTTTACTGCTTTTACTGATCAGTGTGTTCAATAATGTGCTTTTTTTGTCATTTGTTGTGTATCTTTGGATTATGTTGTGTTGTAAATAAATCAAATCAAAAAGCCATTCTTTTTTAAATCTCTCCTCATTCTATGTGCAAGGTTCCTCATAATGATAGGGCCTGATATCACCTGATAGGGCCATTATGGGAGGGTCTTTGTCTTTCTCAGTTGTGAAACACATCAACATTCACAATGATTCACGCCTCCTTGCATAAAGCTTTCCTACACAAAACATGACTTACAAATTTTAAATCAATATATTGTTTTATCTGAATGAGTAGACAGGATGATTTTCACATAGTTTTGGAGCAAACATTCGTGATACAATTTTCAAAAGTCCTGTGAATAAATAATCAGTATGGGTTTCATAACCTTATTTCAGTGACAATTTTTTTGTTTGTTTTTTCACTAACCACGCATAAATGTCATTATCTCAAAACTACAAACTTTTACATACATGCTGCTGACATATTATTGTAGCAGAGTTTGTGCTAAATACAGGGTAATCAGACTTTAGCCATGAAAATGTAGCAGAAATAAGCACAAATGTCAGCACACAGAAACAATTTGAAGTTTTTCGTATTTCATGGAGAGAGAACACAATTGCGTACAGAAAGGCCTTAAAAACTGCTAGATCTGCTTATTTTTCAATACATTTAGAAGAAAACAAACACAACCCTAGGTATTTATTTGAAACAGTGGCTAAATAAACGAAAAATAAAGCTTCAACACTGGACGTTTCCAAACAGCACAGCAGTAATGACTTTATAAACTTCTTTACTTACAAGATTGATAATATCAGAGATAAAATTATAACTATGCAACTGTCTACTACAGTATCGCATCAGACAGTGCACTGTTGTCTCCCTGAGGAAAAATGTCATTCATGCATTGCTATAGGAGAGGAAGAATTGTCTAAACTCGTTAAATCATCTAGATCGACAACATGAATGTTAGAACCTATACTGACTAAGCTATTGAAAGAGATGCTTCCAGAGGTCACAGATCCTCTTCTTAATATCATTTATTAATCTTTGTCACTAGGATATGTACCTATACCTAAAAAAAAAAAAGCTATTAAATGCTTTTAAAAAACGCAACTTGATCCTAGAGAATTAGTCAATTACAGGCCGATCTCGAATCTACCTTTTCTGTCAAAATTAATAGAAATTAACTATGTTCCTTTTTAGAAAGCAATGGTATCTGCGAGGATTTAGACCATATCATAATACTGAGACTGATCTCATTAGAGTTACAAATTATTTGCTCTTATCATCCGATCGTGGTTGTATCTCTCTATTAGTGTTACTGGATCTTAGTGCTGCATTTGATACCATTGACCACAACATTCTTTTGAATAAACTTTAAAATTATGTTGGCATTAGTGGAATTGCACTAGTATGGTTCAAATCATACTTATCTGACCGTTATCAGTTTGTAGCAGTAAATGAAGAGATGTCTTATCATTTACATTACATTTACATTTATTCATTTAGCAGACGCTTTTATCCAAAGCGACTTAGAAATGAGAACAATAGAAGCAGTTAAACTAACAGTAGGACAACAATATGCAAGTGCTATGACCCTTCTCAGTTTAATCTAAGTACATGTTAATTTATTTATTTATTTTTTATAATAGAATAGAATAGAAGAGAAAGTGTTAGTATTACTGGATCAAGTGCTGTCGAAAAAGAACAGCCGTCTTCAGCCATTACTTTTCTAGGTACTCAAAGCGCTTTACATGGAAGGGGAGAATCTCCTCAAACACCACCAATGTGCAGCTCCACCTGGATGATGCGACGGCAGCCATATTGCGCCAGAACGCCCACCACACGCCAGCTTATTGGTGGAGAGGAGACAGTGATGAAGCCAGTCAGTATATGGGGATGATTAGGAGGCCATGATGGACCGAGGCCAAGGGGCAAATTTTGGCTAGGATGCCGGGGTACACCTCTACTCTTATATAGAAGTTCTTATATAAGTAAGAACTCTTATATATAAGAACTTATATAAGTTCATGATGATAAAATTGCCATGTCTGTGTCAATGAAAGCAATGAGCTACCGGCCGTGGCACAATAAAGAGGCTAAAGGGCGCTTTTGGCATCTGTGTAGTGTCACGCACATTTGTCTTGGCCATATCGGACACCTTGGGAATGAGAATCCATTGTCTCACAGCCTTTTTACAGGTTACAAGATGTGATTTCTCAAGAATGTACGTTACCTATCAATTCTGACTCTCGTCAGTATTTCATCAGCCAAGATAAATAAGAAATCGGTGTTGTAATGGCAAAAAATCCTTATTTCCTTATTTCCTTAAATCCTTTTTGCAATAAATCCTTATTTCAAATGCAACGACATTACTCAATCACAGAAGTGGGCGTTTACACTGAAGTCTGAAATGAGACATAAGTCTTAAAGTGTTTAAATCAGAGTGCTAAAATCAGGGTAGAAAATGACCTATGTATGAATTACGACAGTTTTGATGTAATTCTACTAACATTAAAAGAACAACACGGGAAATAAATATTGATGTATGATCTTTTTACATGAAGATACAAAAATGAAGCTGAAATCAGTGAGTGAACTGAGAAAATGTACAGAACAAAGATATTTATTACTAGCCATTAAACCGAACTAGCAGAATGTTTTCTTATCCTGTTAGTAGTCTGGTGTTTTTTTGTTGTTTTACTACATATGACTGACTTATTGCTTGAATCAATACTGCTATTACACTAGTTATGTTCATGTGTTAATATTTTGCTTGTAAACGAAGTGACTTTTATGAGGCTTTGCGCTCATAGCACTCATGGGAGATTTCTGTCTCACACGGGCTTTTGGCAGATAAAGCCCAGAGTCCAATGTTAGTTTTAGTCAATACGATTTTAGTCGACTAAATCTACAGTGGATTTAGTCAAATAAAATCTAATGGTTTTAGTTAAATTGTAATTGCATTAATTTAGAATTTCTCAAATATTTCTAAACCCATTATATACTCCCGGAGAAAACATCTATTAACCTGTAAATATGAATGATTTTAAAGTTTGAACATGCAATAAAGAAACAGATTTAACTGCTGTGACATTAAAAAAAATCTTAAAATGAAATAAAACCACTTCTCCTAAAGTAGAACAGTCTTCTTTTTAATGAATGCTATATGCATTCTTTATAACAACTTGCATACATCATTCTTTATTCTTTCAAGTAGACATATTTATTTGTATAAATTAAATATAATTAATCCTTATTAAAGAGCAGTGAATGGGTTTCTCTTTTTTTGTTGATGAATAAGGGCACAGACGGCATTAGGTTTATTACGCACTGTCACTTCAAGACCGAATGTTCAGATCCAATTGCAGTATTGCACTAATGCACATACATTACACACACACACACACACACACACACACACAGACAGACAGTCACACAGTCTGGTTCACTATCTTTGTGGGGACTCTCCATAGACATAATGGCTTTTATACTGTACAAACTGTATATTCTATCTCCTTACACTAACCCAACCCCTAAACCTACCCATCACACAAAACTTTCTGCATTTTTACATTTCCAAAAAAACTCATTATGTATGATTTATAAGCTTGTTTACCCATGGGGACCTCAATTTAGGTCCCCACTGTGACACGAGTCCCCATGAGTCTGTATGCATTCAGGTTGAAGTCCCCACCGGGATAGAAAAACATGTACACACTCACGCGCACACACACACACACACACACACACACACACACACACACACACACACACACACACACACACACACACACACACTCACTCACTCACTCTCTCTTACACACAGTCACGCACACTCACTCACTCACGCACACACACTAACTCACTCACACACAGTCACACACTTGCTCTCATTCACTCACACACACACTACCCCTAAACCGCCCCATAACAGGAAACGTTATGCATTTTTAATAAAAAACTGTTTAGTATGTTTTGAAATATGAGGAAATATAGGAAAAGTACTCATAAATCACGTTGACATTGTAAGACCGGTGTAATACCCATGTCATTATACAAATTTCTGTCCTCATAAATCACAAAAACAAACACACACGCAACTCTTACATCAGGCATTTAGAAACCCATCCATCCATCCATCTTCTTCCGCTTATCCGGGACCGGGTCGCGGGGGCAGCAGTGTAAGCAGAGATGCCCAGACTTCCCTCTCCCTGGACACTTCCTCCAGCTCTTCCGGGGGGACACCGAGGCGTTCCCAGGCCAGCCGGGAGACATAGTCTAGGTCTTCCCCGGGGTTTCCTCCCAGTGGGACGCGCCCGGAACACCTTCCTGGGAAGGCGTCAAGGAGGCATCCGGAAAAGATGCCCGAGCCACCTCAGCTGACCCCTCTCGTTGTGGAGGAGCAGCGGCTCTACTCTGAGCTCCTCCCGAGTGACCGAGCTTCTCACCCTATCTCTAAGGGATCGCCCAGCCACCCTGCGGAGAAAGCTAATTTCGGCCGCCTGTATCCGGGATCTTGTCCTTTCGGTCATGACCCAAAGCTCATGACCATAGGTGAGAGTAGGAACGTAGATTGACCGGTAAATCGAGAGCTTCGCCTTGCGGCTCAGCTCTTTCTTCACCACGACAGACCGGTACATCGACCGCATTACTGCAAAAGCTGCACCGATCCGTCTGTCAATCTCCCGTTCCATCCTTCCCTCACTCGTGAACAAAACCCCAAGATACTTAAACTACTCCACTTGAGACAGGAACTCTCCACCAACCTGAAGTGAGCAAGCCACCCTTTTTTCCGACTGAGGACCATGGCCTCGGATTTGGAGGTGCTGATTCTCATCCCAGCCGCTTCACACTCGGCTGCAAACCGTCCCAGTGCATTCTGAAGGTCCTGGTTTGATGAGGCCAACACGACAACATCATCTGCAAAGAGCAGAGACGAAATCGTGTTGTCACCAAACCTGACACCCTCCGGCCCCTGGTTGCGCCTAGAAATTCTGTCCATAAAAATTATGAACAGAACCGGCGACAAAGGGCAGCCCTGCCGGAGTCCAACATGCACCGGGAACAAGTCTGATTTACTGCCGGCAATGCGAACCAAGCTCCTGCTTCGGTCGTACAGGGACCGGACAGCCCTTAGTAAAGGACCCCGGACCCCATACTCCCGGAGCACCCTCCACAGGCCGCCGCGAGGGACACAGTCGAATGCCTTCTCCAAATCCACAAAGCACATGTGGACTGATTGGGCAAACTCCCATGAACCCTCCAGCACCCTGTAGAGGGTATAGAGCTGGTCCAGTGTTCCACGGCCTGGACGAAAACCACACTGTTCCTCCTGAATCCGAAGTTCTACTATCGGCCGTATTCTCCTTTCCAGTACCCTGGCATAGACTTTCCCAGGGAGACTGAGAAGTGTGATCCCCCTATAGTTGGAACACACCCTCCGGTCCCCCTTCTTAAAAAGAGGGACCACCACCCCGGTCTGCCATCCCAGAGGCACTGTCCCAGACCGCCACGCGATGCTGCAGAGGCATGTCAGCCAAGACAGACCCACAACATCCAGAGACTTGAGGTACTCAGGGCGGATCTCATCCACCCCCGGTGCCTTGCCACCGAGGAGTTTCTTGACTACCTCGGTGACTTCAGCTTGGGTGATGGACGAGTCCACCTCTGAGCCCTCAGCCTCTGCTTCCTCAATGGAAGACGTGACGGTGGGATTGAGGAGATCCTCGAAGTATTCCTTCCACCGTCCAACGACATCCCCAGTTGAGGTCAACAGCTCCCCACCTCTACTGTAGACAGCGTTGGTAGGGCACTGCTTCACTATCCTGAGGCGCCGGACGGTTTGCCAGAATCTCTTCGAGGCCAGCCGATAGTCCTTCTCCATGGCCTCACCGAACTCCTCCCAGGCCCGAGTTTTTGCCTCCACAACCACCCAGGCTGCAGTTCGCTTGGCCTGCCGGTACCCGTCAGCTGCTTCAGGAGTCCCGCAAGCCAACCAGGCCCGATAGGACTCCTTCTTCAGCTTGACGGCATCCCTTACTTCCTGTGTCCACCACCGGGTTCGGGGATTGCCGCCACGACAGGCACCAGAGACCTTACGGCCACAGCTCTGAGCGGCCGCTTCGACAATGGAGGTGGAGAACATGGTCCACTCGGACTCAATATCTCCAGCCTCCCTCGGGATCCGGTCGAAGCTCCGCCGGAGGTGGGAGTTGAAGATCTCTCTGACAGGGGATTCGGCCAAACGTTCCGACTGACCCTCACAATACGCTTGGGTCTGCCGAGTCTGTCCAGCTTCCTCCCCCGCCATCGGATCCAACTCACCACCAGGTGGTGATCAGTTGACAGCTCCGCCCCTCTCTTTACCCGAGTGTCCAAGACATACGGCCGCAGGTCAGATGAAACAACCACAAAGTCGATCATCGACCTACGGCCTAGGGTGTCCTGGTGCCACGTGCACTGATGGACACCCTTATACTTGAACATGGTGTTCGTTATGGACAAACTGTAACTAGCACAGAAGTCCAATAACTGAACACCACTCGGGTTCAGATCAGGGGGGCCGTTCCTCCCAATCATGCCCCTCCAGGTGTCACTGTCGCTGCCCACGTGGGCATTGAAGTCCCCCAGTAGAACGACGGAGTCCCTAGTTGGAGCACTTTCCAGCACCCCTCCCAGAGAGCCCAAGAAGGCCGGGTACTCTGCAGTGCTGTTTGGCCCGTAGGCACACACGACAGTGAGAGACCTATCCCCGACCCGTAGGCGCAGGGAAACGACCCTCTCGTTCACCGGGGTGAACTCCAACACATGGCGGCTGAGCTGGGGGGCTATAAGCAAACCCACACCAGCCCGCCGCCTCTCACCATGGGCAACTCCAGAGTAGTGAAGAGTCCATCCTCTCTCGAGGAGTGTGGTTTCAGAGCCCAAGCCGTGCGTAGAGGTGATCCCGACTATCTCTAGTCGGAAGCTCTCAACCTCACGCACAATCTCAGGCTCCTTCCCCGCCAGCGAGATGATGTTCCACGTCCCTAGAGCTAGCTTCCGTGTCCAGGGATCGGGTTGTCGAGGCCCCCGCCTTCGACTGCCACCCGATCCTCTCAGCACCGGCCCTTTACGGTCCCTCCTGCAGGTGGTGAGCCCACGGGAAGGCGGCCCCACGTCGCTCCTTCGGGCTGAGCCCGGCCGGACCCCGTGGGGGGAGGCCCGGCCACCATGCGCTCGCATACGAGTCCCAACCCCTGGCCTGGCTCCAGGGTGGGGCCCCGGCTGCGCCATACCGGGCGACGTCACGGTCCTCGATTTCATTTCTCTCAAAAGGGGTTTTTGAACTGCTCTTAGTCTGACCCGTCGCCTAGGACCTGTTTGCCTTGGGAGACCCTACCAGGGGCATATAGCCCCGGACAACATAGCTCCTAGGGTCATTCGGGTACTCAAACCCCTCCACCATGTTAAGGTGGCAGTTCAAGGAGGGGTATTTAGAAACCCGCCAGCTCTATAGATCTGCTGTGGGTCATTTAATGTATGGAGTATCTAATGTATCAGGAGTGTGTCTGTGGATGGATTGTTAGTATCAAGTCATTGATCTTCTAGCATCTTTATCCTGCAAAGACCAAATACATTAACACTGCCACTAAAAAATTAAGATCAGGCAACATTTTATGGGAAAAATGCAGAATTCCAGATATTTTCACAGGTTTCACAGACTTATTCTTGCCACTATTATCACAGTGCAGCCTCATACACACAGTCCAGACCACATTCACACACACACTCTATCCTGGGTTTAGGCTTTATTCTGGATTATCAGTGAAACTGTGTTGATGAATGAGAATAGACTGATGAGAGATTCTACCCATAATGCTTTGAGCTGCATGATAAATCAGTAACAGTGAGATGTTCTAGAGTCTCTTATTGTCTCTTCATTACATTAATAACAGTGAAATAACATGTCAGAATAAATGTGTGTAATGGATCCTATAGACAGTCAGATCAGTGTGTGTTTGTGAGTCATTCATTCAGTCATTCAGTGTCACATAAATCATTATTACTATCAATATTACCATTGAGTTTGAAATGATCACAAACAGGAGTTATCAAAAATGAAATACTGCACTGTGAAATAATATTCAATACCTCAGAAGACCCGAATGACCTTCATGACAGTTTCTGGACATACGAGCAAAATACATCAACTGATCAAAATAAGAAAGGGCATATATATATATATATATATGGTTTGAAGTGTTGTTCTTAGATGAACTCCACATGTAATCTCATTGTACCTGTGATGCAGTTGCATGATGGGACAAATTAAATCTCTGCGCTTTAATCCAATGAAAATCATGATGAATGTGTTTAATGTCATGTGCAGTTTTCTAATGGCGCCACAGACAGAGTAAAGAGAGAGTTAAGGATGGTGTTTAATGTTTTAATGGAGGATGTCAGACACTCTCATTAGTTTCTTCTGCACGTTCAGAGACGGGCAACCCGTGTGATCTATACGATGACCTTTGGCGCTTCTGCGAGATGAGCCAATCCCACCCGATTATGACCCCTGTCATAGATGCTGTAAAACTGGGAGAGGAACACGTCCCCCAGGATCCAGACGGCTCCCGCGGGAGAAGGGAAGTCTATGGACTGGAAGCCGCTGAAGCAGATCTCCTTATTGTTCAACATCTCCTACACAGAAAACCATAATCAACCAAAGTCATAATCATTCATTCATTCATTTAAATCGCTTTTCCCTTGAAATAGTCCAGTAAAGCAAGGTATTCATCTTTTACACCAGGTACCACCTCAGAAAATATTTGGCTCTCCAAGTACCACCATAATGACCGATATTAAAAAACAGTAGCGTAGTAGGCCTAACTATTAAACCAGCCAGTTTTAGTCCTAATAAGAATAGTTATTAATGTCAGCCACTTTAAACATTGTAAATACACAGCTTGAACATTAACACTGCATTGTGCTGCTTACATACAGGCAAATAAAAAACTTAAATAATGATTCAATTAAAATGTACTGCACCTAAAAGTGGTTTCATGCATTCATTGCTAAGATACACACACTTGCGGCCTGGGCTCTTCCTCTCTCCTGCTCCAAATAAGATACCAATAAATTGATGTAGTTCGTTCATAATTAGTATTACCTTTTAACGCTAGATGTTTTGCTATAAATTACAGACATGGCATATCTGAGGACTATTTCTAATTTTTCTCAGTTATCTTGCTTTATTTCCAGATTCAACCATAAGCTTGTTCTTACATAGTAGAGCACGTTCGCACATGCGTACTCTTCGATAACGACAACTTTGTGATGTTGTTTGTGAATGTTCGTTGGAACGATAGTTTCGGGAAACACAGACTCATTGAACTGCTGATAACGACAGAACTTGCGCACATAGTTGGCTAACGATGCTTTTGGGAAACGCACCCCTGATCCGCACTTCTCTTGCCAGATTGAAGCCACAATAGCAGTTTCGTTGAACTTTTCATCATTTCATCATCCACCAGTAAAATTTATATTTAATTCAGTGGGTACCACTAGAGCAGGGGTGTCCAAACTCGGTCCTGGAGGGCCACTGTCCTGCAGAGTTTAGCTCCAACCCCAATTAAAAACACCTGAACCAGATAATCAAGATCTTACTAGGACTTGATTATCTGGTTCAGGTGTGTTTAATTGGGGTTGGAGCTAAACTCTGCAGGACAGTGGCCCTCCAGGACCGAGTTTGGACACCCCTGCACTAGAGGGATGTTCGTTAGAACGATGTTTTCGGGAAACACAGACTCGTTGAACAATGATGTTAACGGCCGTACCACTCGAGGGAGCCTGCATTGAGAATCAGTGCTGTAGAGACTATAGAACAATTCTACATAAAACATCTAAAAAACATCTAATGTTGAAATAAAGGGAGGAGGTTACATTAAAACCCTACAAGTACTTGGTCAGTTCAAGAATAATTTATGCAAGTGTACATTATTTATTTAAAAGAACCATTTCCATCTTTGTATTGTTCAACTGGTCGAGGTTGATATGGGATTTAGAAAGTAATTAGTAATGCTTTTAAAATAGAATAATTAGAACAGCACACTAAATACACTCTTGAAGTTGTAATTAGTAGCTGATAATTCATTACTTTTTAAGAGTAACTTCCCCAACACTGAAGCTGAGGTAGAGTTTGAACATGTGAATGTAAGACGGCACCAATTCATCTCAAGAGATTATGATGTCAAGCAGAACAGAGGTCAACCCGTGAACATTTTATAAGACCGTGTGTCCCAAGAAACACAAAAAGACTAGTTTTATCATTTCAGACCAAATCATTTCAGTATTCCGCTGCACTCTTGATTCATTAAAAAGAACCGTCGCAATATTGGCCCGCTGGTTATTTATGCTGAAATGTTTATTTTCGTTTTGTCGTGCACTATCTTGCATTGGTAACAAGCCTCCACAAGCGTTCATGTTTGAGGTTGCCAGATGTCAATAGTTTAAATCCCCCAAACAGAGCTTTTCTCTTAAGAGGATACGACTTCTGCCAGGTGTTTTACTTAATCTGTGCAATCTGGCAACCTCTCACACTCTCTCTCTCTCTACACTGCCACCGATGATCTGATAACATGATCTTCATTGAGATGCTCAAATGAAAGTGTGATGCAATAGCCAGTTTGTGTTTCTTCTTGAGCCACTTGTGCAGTTTGTGTGACTAAATCTGCCAGAGATCTATAATAAATCCAAACATCTTAAGTGTTATGAAGTGAAGAACTGCGTTATCAAGAATTTCATAACCAGCATGGTCCAATGATGATCTGAGCTAAATTTGGTGAAAATCTGACGAAAAGGTGTTTACAAAAAGCTATTTTTTCAATGACACACCAATACTTTGAAAAATACAGCATTTTATGGCAAACAGCCGACGCTAAAGGAAAACTGGGTAATTGATCTGTCACAGAATCTAAAGAGAGCAGTGATTTTAGGAGAAATGTTTCAGAAGTTTCAGTTTCAGAAGACCTGTAGGTGGCGCTGTGATGAAACTGCTCAGGTACCCTCAGCTCATGGTTGTCATTACACACACCAAGTTTGGCAAGGGTGGATTGGAGTTGGATGTAAAAAAAAAAAACTTTAAGTCTAAATCACTTAGGCTATTGTGATTGTCAAAACATTTGGTAGCCTCACTGAACAATTTTATTAAGTTTAGTGACAACATGTTACCATGCAATGACTGGTTGGCTACTGCTTTTATTATTGCTTGATACAAATTTTACAATTTCAATTCAGTTCTTGTGATTTGTTTCTGATCTTGTTTCAATATCTATTCATTTGGATAAATATTAGGTACAGTATATGCATGTTGATTCTTCTCAAGAAAGAAAATCTCACCTAATGCTGTAAACATAGGATTCAGAGAGCCCTGTCAGCTGGTATTATTAAAGGTTAAAAATAACAACTCAAATTAAATATAATTTAAAATATAAGTACAATGTAAAATTGCGTTCATGTTAAGTGTATTGTATCAAATTATTGACTTAAATGCTAGTACATAACAGTTAAAGACACCCAAGATAAAATGGGACCAAATTATGTCAAAGGGTGCAATGAACTTTGCATGAGAAACAATTTTTGTTTTTAGGCCTCAAGTTTGAGCTTTAGGTGGTACTATAAATTTGAGATTGAGACTCCAAGTTTGCTGTAGTAAATCTTCAAACTGTGTGGCAAATTTCATAACTTTCTTATTCACTGTTCTTTGGGCTGCCATAGACTCAATGGAAAAAGAAGAATGATTAGTCCATTAGTCAAAGTCCAAAGTAAACCTTGAGTTTGTGTTTTGTTGTACTCACCCTCCTGACATACTGCTCTCCAGTGAGGGAAAACTCCACACCGTTGATCATGAAGGACACTTCAGGAAGACTCCTGATCCTGGCACAGTCTAACAGATACTAAACCCACAAACACACAAACAAGACTTCATTTACTGAAGACGTCCATCAACATCAGTGAAGTCACCTGCTCACTGGATTATCTTTTACTGAGGATAACCGCTCCATACTCGCCTCTCCGGCCACGGTAGGCGTTCCTCCGAGGAACTGCTGGAGGAGCATGATGTCTTTCGCTGGGCCGCCGATCAGAGACGTTCCTGTGTCCACTACAGCTTGACAGCCATGATTACTACTATAGCAGAAACTCAGAGCTCCCTGAACCTTCACACTGGACACAACAAACACACTGATTTCTGCTGTCTTTAAGTTCACCACCATTAAAGACACTCGTGTCACACTCACCCATCTAATCTGACCTGCCAGTAACCCTTCTGAGTGACTGGAGCCCAGATGATGGGAGAAACGAACCGTGTTTCATCCACTCCTCCGAACAGCAGCTCCCCTCCAAAGCTTGAGTCGCCGTTCCTGTAGTCAGGATCAGGACATACGCTCTTATAAGTACTATCATTTTGCACATTATAGTACTTACCGGTTACACTTTATTTCTATAGTCCACTTTAGACATTCTGCTAACTATAAGTAACTTTGCAGCTACATGTCAACTCACTGTCATTAGAGTATTAGTAGACTGTCTGCTTAATATCTGCTAACACTTTATTTTGTTGGTCCCCCAACAGACCTTCTATTGACCTTAACTTGGCAACTACAAGTCAACTTACTCTCCTAACCATAACAGTCCACTAATACTCTAATGATAGTGAGTTGACATGTAGCTCCAAAGTTACTAATAGTTAGTAGAATGTCTAAAGTGGACTATTGAAATACTACTTATCAAACGGATAAATGAATACGAATGTGAGAATGTCTCTGGGGGTGACATGTAGAAAACCTGATGATCATGTTCATGAACGAGACGTCAGAAGACATCATGGGAACCCTGTAGGGTGAAATCATTCTGATTGATGAATCCAAACGTAGTGTTTATATGAACGCTAAATAAAGTGATCGGTTGATGTGCGCATTTATATGTCACAAGCTTCTAATCTGGCTTAATCTTTCGACAGGACTGTTTTCTGTTGAATAGAGTTGCAACACAAGTCCATCCCCTGATGAATAACAGTGAGCGGCGTCTCATTCCCTCTTTCAGGGAACCTAAGGCCCTGTTTACACTAGAGCGTTTTCGTTTTAACGCGCATAACTTCAGCTACGGTTACGCCTGGCGCCACTCTACTCCAGACCTTTCAACCCTTGAAAACAGAGAGTTTTGGAAACGCTGCAGTTTCAGTTTGAGAAATCTGGGGTTGTGTTTCACTGTAGACGGACCAAAATTGAGACTTTGAAATGAAGGCATGGCTGCCCACATTCGCTCCCTGATTCGTCAAGCCCCATCACATGACCATTACGCTACTGGAATACGACGATACCAGACCAGCCTCGACGACCGTGTACACAGTAACATGGAGACCGTACTGCTCCATTCCCTCCATCTTTCTTGAGAACCAGAAAGAAAACCCTCTCCGCATGTCCTCGTGAGGAACTCTCTTTATCACATGATCTCTGAGAATAGACTGATCCTCTCTTCTTAATATTCTCTGCATCCCGTAACAAAACATCTGAGAATATGACACCATTTTACAGGCTGAATCACATAACCTGCAGCATCCATGGAAAAAACCTAGTTCAACACTACATTGGTCATTGTAAACCCTGAGTAAACACAGCCCTGGGTTATCTAGATTCACGTTTCACATTGCTCATAATTTACCTGGGGTCAAGTCAAGTCAAGTCATCTTCATTTATATAGCGCTTTTAACAATGTAGATTGTCTCAAAGCAGCTTTACAGAGATAAGCGTATAATTTAAGGTAACAGAGATTGTTTCGGCTTTATAGCAGAGTTAAGTTATTTCCATCTAAAGTTAGTTAGGGTCAACAATTAATCAGGGGTATATTTATGAACTGCAGTCTCTTATTGGCATTTTTTCAGAGTCAATGTCACTGACTAGACAAATGCAGCACACAACCCGTCTAAAGCCTCAAGTATAGCGCAAACCTTCATTAATCACCATTACATGCTTCACTTCAATACTCACAAATGCATATGCAATAAGGTCAGTCGCACAAATAACGGTCCACGTCTAATTTTTCACTGCATGTCTTTAGTAAATCCTTTACGTTTGCGCGAGCTGTTGGTAAATCTGGCCCTTAGTCCATACAGGCTTCAGACATTCCCAAAGCGTCAGTGTCTAAGTTCCTGATTTCATCAAAAAGCATCAAAGTGTGGATCAGTGGTGATTTCTTACTTGAGATAGAAGGAGAAGACGGGCTCATCCAGCAGGCCTTGCGCTATCATGCTGTCGAACACAGGAGAGCCGATCTCCTCTGCCAGCTGAGGGAAACCCAGACCCAGAACCCCGTCAAAATGAGCCAGGACGAAAGAGGAGCCCGGCTCATATACAGCCTCGCCGAACACCTGATTCTGGACCCTCACAGAGCCCACCTGAACCCAAACAAGGTATTTTCATACAATAAAGTTCTTGCCAAAGTGAGGCCACTGAGGATGAGATTTAATCCACATCATGAAAGCAAATCCACCTCAGAAATGGCCTTTTATAGTGTGAACGGATACCTTCAATTGTTCTCTGGCCATCACTCCCTGAAGGTGACCGGAGCCGTAATGGATGCCGAAGACTCGTCCGTCGTGTGCGTACGTGCTCGATTCAAAGGCCTTGAACTTGTGGTGCATCTCTGTGTAAACAACAGCCAGGTCACTTCATCAGCATATGGCAGTTCACACTTTAAGCGCGGGTGAATGTGTGTGTTAGTTACCGCACGCTTGGCTCACGCAGTAGGACGACGGGACCCAGAGGTCAGAGGATCCCGTGTCAAACACCACCGTGAAGTTCTGCTCCGGTTTACCCAGACTGATCTGACCGAAGAACTGCGCCTTCACAACACATGATTCAAAGCCAGTTTCAGTCTTAATATTTGGCCTTTTTAAAAGAATTTAATACTTTTATTCAACAAAGATGCATTAAATGGATCAAAAGTGACAGTAAAGACATTTGTAATGATTTCTGTTTTAGATAAATGCTGTTCTTTTGAACTTTCTATTCATCAAAGAATCCTGAAAAAAAGTATCAGTTTCAACACTGATAATAATCATGTGACACTGAAGACTGGAGTAATGATGCTGAAAATTCATCAAATTATGATCACAGGAATAAATTACACTTTACTATATATTCACATAGAAAACAGATGATTTACATTGGAATAATATTTGACAATATTACTGTTTTACTATATTTTTAAGCAAATATATCCAGTTGAACAGAGACGACTTTCAAAAAACATTAAACAAATCTTACCGACCACAAACTTTTGAGTTTGGGATTTTTTTGTTGTTGCATTTATTCCATATCTCTATAAATATATCAATTTTAGTTGATAGTGTACTATTTAAAAGACTTAAATGCTGCCATTGTAATGCATTGTCTTGTAAATATATTGCATATTCCATAAATAATAAAAAGTCATAATCCTTTGAAGACGCGAATGTTTCAAAGATAATTTAACATCTTTGCTGTTTTTTTTTTTACCAGTTAAGATGGGATGAAGACCACCTTAAAATGTCAACCCTCATGAATTAAAGTAAACAGCTGATAATTGTAGAAACATCAGCACTAAATTCCCGTTCTAAGAAGCATCTTTCCTGACATTATTAAACTAAAATGGTCAGCCCCATTACCATCAAACCCCGTTACCCCAGACAGCAGATCCGGCCCACATCTGGTACACTGGTAGGGCCGGATCTGGGCCGACACTGTGTTGCTGTCTGGGACCCTTCTGAACACATGACTTCATCGGTCTAAACCTGCCCCGTCGAGGCCGGTGTTTGAAGGAATGAGGCTTGGAGTGTGTGACAGCAGATGAACACAGATCTTGGCTCACGTCCATGTAGTTGTAGAGTCTCTCCTTGGCCCTGCCGCCCGTGGGCAGGTAGTGTTGAGCGGGGGGGAAGCAGTGGGCGTAGCGCTGGGAGAACGCGTCGGGCTGGTGCTCGCGCAGGAACTCCTCCAGCTGGCCGGCGGCGCGCAGGCGACCTCGCAGCGGGGGCACGCGACTCAACGGCACCCTGGGACGGCACAACACCTCGTCACCACCACATCTCTCCGAAACTACTCTCCTATTGAGAATGACTGGGCATTCTGTGGCCTAATATTTGTACAGTATCTGTGTTAAACTCTCAATTTCTTTGCTTTCAGAAGTGACTATAAAAGCCTTTTTAAATTTGGGAAACAAAATGTTTTTTTTGTAACACTTTACAATAAGGTTCATTAGTTAACATTAAAGTATTATGTAACACGAGCAATACATTTGTTACTGTATTTCTTTGATTTCAGAAGTGACAACAAAAGCCTTTTTAAATTTGGTAAAAAAAAAAAGTAGTTTTCTTTATGAAATCATGATTCATTTCTCCCAGTTCACATACTAGAAAACAGTTTAGTTTTGTGTTTAATAGAATTTTTCTACAAAATAGTTGAAACCATTTATTAATCTTGCAGCTAAATGGTTTTAATAAAAAATGTATAGTTAAAACCATGGCTAATTTTGTAGTTACAATGGTTTTACTGCAATTATGTGGTAAAAACATGATTGTCTTTATAGTTAGTATGATTTCACTGTAAAAACCATAGTTAAATCATGTCTGAAACACTCAAAATAGATCATTCATGGGCATTTATTGTGGTAGTAATGAGCAGGTAAGCCCGTTTTAATCCGAAAATAGAGTCAAAGCGATGAAGCGTGTTGTTCTTACCTTATCAGACTCTGAGCAAAGCCCAGCAGCCCCAGCAGGATCAGACCGGTCCTCATGGTGCTTTCGATCAAATGCTCACTCAGAGCCGCAGTGACTCCAGCCGATGCTTAAATGCAGATGTCAGGTCACCCCGGCCCTTTCACGTGTTGATTTAACACTCAGCAAACAGACCAGAGGTGAAGACACGAGAGCTTAGGACACACGTGCAAGTACAACAAGCTAACATTACTGTGCTTTTCTTAAATTTCTCTGAAATATAAACTTCTTATTCCCCGTTCCGGTTTCCCCAAGACTAAACAGGAATTCAGCACTTGGTGTTTGCATAGGACACGCTCAAAGAAAAAGACCATCACAATGTTTACAATATGAAACCTAGTAGTATGCAAGAAGCTGAAGATGTTCATCTCCTGAAAACCAGACGTTCGTCTATTGGATGTTCATGTTTATTAATTCGGCAGATGCTCTCGCCTAAAGCAGCTCGATGAGGAGCACCACAGATCCAGAGGGATTCACAGTTCACTGTATTTAGGTGTAGTTAAAATATGTAATAGGTTTATTATACAGACCCTTTCCAAAAAATTAGAATATCATGGAAAAGTTGATTTATTTCCATAATTCCATTCAAAACGTTAAACTTCCATAGATTATAGATTCAAGGCCCACAACTTAAACGAGTTCAAGTATTTAGCTGTTTATTAGTACATAATTTGGGCTTCCAGCTCATAAAACCCACGAAAACAGGATTTAATTTTTTTTGAATATTACATGAAATCACAGTAATTACACAGTGATACCATGGTCATTGAACCAGGTTTTGGTTATTTTGGCAGTGTGGGCAGGTGCAAATCCTGCTGGAGAATGAAGTCAGCATCTCCATAAAGCTTGTCTGCTGAAGGAAGCATGAAGTGCTCTGAACATGTCCTGGTAGACGGCTGCGTTGAGTGGACAGCACAGTGGACCAACACCAGCCGATGACCAACACAGACTGTGGAAACTTCACACTGGACTTCAAGCATCTTGGATTGTGTGCCTCTCCATTCTTCCTCCAGACTCTGGGACCTTGGTTTCCAAATGAGATGCAAAATTTGCTCTCATCAGAAAAGAGGACTTTGGTCCACTGTGCTTTATTAAATCCAGAGTCAACGCAGCCGTCTACCAGGACATTTTCAGAGCACTTCATGCTTCCTTCATTTTCCAGCAGGATTTGCACCTGCCCACACTGCCAAAATAATAGCTTCAGAAACCAAAACTAACACTGTAACTGAACTCAGGGTTCATACACATTTTAACCAATACTTTTCCATGACTTTTCGGCACATTTCCATGACTATGTATTCCTGAAAATGTCAGTCGACATTAGAGCTGACACAGAAGCCGCATCAAAACCGGCATTAGCCTACTATATTTACACTTCATTTACAATTGCATAAATAAAGCTATTCAATATTTAAATGAAATGATTTATAATTTTAACGTTTTAATTAAAAGACGTTTTACTTTAAATATGAAACTAAAACCACCAGTAGGTGGCGGCAAGTCACTGTCTTAATAAGCGAGTTGTTGGAGTCATTTCAACCGATCCGTTCAAACGGCTGATTCATTCAAAAAACAAGTGATTGTTCATTGAATCGTTAAAATAATTTGTTCAAAACGCGGATTTCATTAAATAATAATAAAAAAAAAATCATCGATGTCTGTTGGACTACGGCTTCATTATTAAATTCTCGTCGGCGATATAAAGTGAAAATTGACAATATTGTGTCCAAAAAGTAACTCACAATGTTAACTTTACTGTTAATTTACCTGTTGCATAAAATAAAAAGCACATATGCAATTATATGCAAAGGAAAACGGCACGCTTGCTCATGTGATATTCTAATATGAACATAATATGATGAAGACAAAAACTCATTTGGGGACATCTATAACTGCACTGACACATCACGCAGTGAAAGCAAGCATGAGAGACAAACGCGATATGTCAGCTCGCAGTGCCTCGTACATAGTTAAAACAATGATTAGGCTACAATATCATCATAGTTCATAGACAATATCGCACACTCCTATGCACATAAAGAATGAACTTACAATTGAACTGACATTTACTCGTTTTCTTCTCTCCTCTCGCGTGCAGGAGATATACTGCGTATCGTTTCACATGCGGCCGGAGCTGCAATCCTCTTTCCGCTACATTCTCGACTTGCAAAACTTTAGCATGCTCGTGCCACTTTCCTGGCATTTCAATTAAATTTCTGTCAGCACCGACTTCGCCTCAGGCAACATCGCAACAAGTGAGTGAATCGGATTCAGAAGTGAACGGAACGTTATGCCGCCCGAATATAAGGACGTTAAGACAACGCGAAATATTTTTTTATTAAACAGTTTTTGTATTAATCACATATTATGCTGTGTTAAAAAAAAAATTCCATGACTTTTCCAAAACTTTCTGGGTCTTTTTGTTTTTTCAAAACCTTTCCAGGCCTGGAATTTGCATTTTTCAAATTCCATAACTTTTCCAGGTTTTTTCAAAACGTACGAACCCTGTACAACTGAACATGTAGAGCTTCTTTACAGCAGAATCTGAACGGGTCTCACATCACAGAGTTATTTCCCTGATTGTCCCGTGTGAAGCTGCTGTGAAACTCTGTCCCGTGTGAAGCGCTGTAGAAATAAAGCTGACTGGACTTGGCAAGAGACTCGAACACAACAGGCTTGGTTTGATCGTGACAGTTTTATTGAGTAAACAAAAGGTCAAAAGCCAGCGCTGACATTCAGACATGCTCGAGAAGTGCATCGGCACAAGAAACTACAAAACAAAGAGAATCCGCTTCCTGTCAATAAATACACGGGCCGTTAGCGGTGTGTGTTCAGCAGGGGTGATGATCCGGCACACGCTTCCTGAAACACAACACAACACAACACACACACGTTAAACACATGCTAAAATACCTCAACAACCTCTCGGCTGAGTCTCCTGAACAGATGAAGCTGTTACTGAACTCAACACACACTGCCTTCAGATGAACTATCACACTATTGTCTCTTTAGAGCAGAGTTTGAACTCATATCCAGGGGTTTATTCTGTATAACGGTTCTCATCGCAGTTTGTCTTAGCAGATTAAAAAAAATATGTGCCTCAATTGTGTTTCATCTGCATTTTTAAAATATAAGCACATAATGTAATGTTTTCACATTTCTTTATCATACTTTTTCACGTCAATGTAAACAGGTCGGGTATGGGATGTTTTATTATTATTATTATTATTATTTATTGGTAAAGAGACATCTTTAAATGTGTTTAAAAATGTGTTTTTGTCTTCCAATAAAACTTGCTTGACAAAAAGTTCTGTCCTCTTCCTGTTAATGCCTGTGAGCTGCTTTGACACGGTGTGTCCTGTATGAATAAAGCCGAGAGCACTGACCTGGGAGCAGCTTTGATGATGTTGTCCACGCGCAGGATCATCTCGGCCGCCTCGGCTGCGCTCAGCAACACCTGCCTCTTCACCTGGAAGCTCTCGGTGATGCCCAGATCCGCCATGTCTCCCACACAGCCCTGGGTCATGTCTGTCAGACGGCACGGGTCAAAGGTCAGAGCAGAGGCGCGGGCTAGCCTGACATCAGGTGTGTGTGAGTGTGTGTGTGTCTTACCCAGGCCGAAAGTGATCTTGTTGTCCTGGTGGGCGGCTCTCAGCTGGGACACCAGCTCTGCGCTGTCATATCCTGCGTTATCAGCGATGATGGTGGGCAGCTGCAACAACAAGTGTCACAACAGTGTCAGTTTTGCTCTTTTCGCCAATAAAAACAGCCAATCAGTTGAGTGAATGATTCATCAAGTCACTCATTAAAACAGTGACTTGCTTCTTTTGAGAACGAATCAGTGTTTTGAAACAAATCGGTCGAGTGAATGATTTAAATGATCCATTCAGACAGTCAGGGCGCTCTCTGACATCACATACTTCCCGATCATATAGTAGTGTGTCTACATTCACAGTAGGCGAAGAGCAGCCATTCTGAAGCACACATCCAGTGGACACCTAACTGTCCCTTCAGGCAACAGGAGAGGATTCGCCACTGAATGATAACTTGGCAAATAATGCTAGTAGGTCACATGACAAAGATGGTTGTAATAACTTACTCTCTGAGTAGGTACTTCTTTTGAATGTGCAATTTTGTACACAGACAGTCTCTTGCTTAATTCCTGAATGAATCCATGTATGTGAACAAATCGGTTGAGTGAATAATTCAACGACTCACTAATTAATAACTTTGAACAATTAATTTTAAACGAATAGGTTGAGTGAATAATTCAATGACTCACTAATTAAAGACTTTGACAACTTCTGGTGGTCTAAGTTTCACATAATTTCCTTCTTTCCAATGATGTATGCATTATGTGATTGTAAATGCACTGTAAATGCCTACAAATATGATGTATATATTTAATAAGTTAAGAAAAATGATAAAACTCATAAAGGTAAAAATACACATGGAAACGAATTTAAGGGGAGAAATATATCCATTAGGAGAAGTAACTCCGCATCCCTGCACTGATCCTCTCTAAACAGCCAGACATCAGCTGACATGACGTGACGCACCATCATCAGGGCTTTGGCGAAGGACTCCATGGCCACGGCCTCTTTGCCTGGCGTCCGGTTGGCCAGATCTGACACCACTCTAGCCATCAGCATCTCAGAGCATCCTGAAACACAAGCACACCGGAGTGAGAGCGCATCCCAGCAGACACCGGTTAGAGAGCCGCTGGCGTGGCGAACTGTACTGACCTCCGCCGAACACGGTGCGTGTCTCTTTGACGGTCTGCGACAGCACACACAGGGCGTCGTGGAGCGAGCGCTCGGCCTCGTCCAGGATCTGCTGCGTCGCCCCGCGCAGGACGATGGTGCACGCCTCTCCTGCACACGGGGAACACATCAATGACACAACAACACAACACTGGGGCAATATGCTGATAAATCTGCAGTCAACAAGCACGTACCCATGTCCACTCCTGAGAAGTGAATGAGCATGTCCTCTCCGATCATCACTTCCTCGATCAGCTTACAGTGGCCGATCTTCACCAGCTCAGGATGGTCAAAGGTAGACGTGATCTCACCGCCTGCACGAACAAACCACCTCAATGAGTGCTAGCTAAAAACAGTGCGCTACTCTGTTCTGAAATAAACACACTTTGTATTTAACTCCTGTGAGTCTTTTGCCAGTCTGATTGGGTAATGAGTCACACACAGTTGGTGATCAGGATCAGGGCAGTGCACACTGGGATAGTTTTTACAGCGGTGTGTGTGTGTGTACCTGTGACGAGGGCCAAGCGCTCCACTCCTGCGAAATCAGCGTGTTCGATGGCCATCACTCCAGCGGCGGCAAACAGCTGCTCAGGGTAGTTATAGATCAGCTGCCTGAGGATCCACAACACACAAACACACACTCAGCCACAATTCTGGGGTTTTACTCGGTCAAAACAATCAAGTGCTAATAAAATGGCATTATTCATTTTAAAACATTGTATATGGGAGAAAATGCTGTATAACTGTTAAAGCTCTATCTGATTATGCTACGTTAACCAATTGACAACAGTTTTGTCTAAACAGTTTCTCATCCGTCTAATAAAACAATAAAATAATAAATTAAAGCGTCTTTGACGTTCCCATGTTTTCTACAAAGGTAAAACCTTGATTTATAATCAATAATCTGAATTTTTGACTGAAATGGTCGAGTGAGTGATTCAATGAAACTCTCATAAAGACAGCCTCTATGTTCTTGAATGAACCGGCCGTTCTGCTGACACCTACTGGGAGCCTGAATTTGTGTCATTGAAGTTTTCCACATTTTTTGCAACTGCAGCGCAAATGCCTAAATGCACACATTTAATAAGACTAGTGCAAAATGCCCGTGCAAAATCAGTTTTTGAGTGTGTTTTTAGTAGCTTAATTGTTGGTTTGGTGTGTTTGAGTGCTCATTGTTACAATTACACAGCAAAAGTTCAGTGACATTTTTATATGTGCATGGTAGAAAGCACAAAGTGAACTGAGAAAACGCTATGCTTGAGCAAACAGTTTGTGAATAGGCTGATGCCCGTGCAAAATCAGTTTTTGTGAGCTAATCGCCATCAAAAAAGTTCAGGAGATATTTCTTAGCGATGGCTGATTTCAACAGTTTCAATAAGATGAAAAAATTACTTTGATATTGATTCAATGGATTAATTGCATAAAAAAAAAAAAAAGTGTCATGAATTTATTGCATTTTTGGGGGAAATAATCTGTTTTTATAATAAATCTGGATTTGAATTTTTAGTTTTTTTGACTAAAAAATGTTATTATAACCTAAAGATGCTATGTGAAAGTTTGAAACAGAAAATAGTGGTTTGCATCTTGTCACTTTCTTGGTAAAAACCCCCCACATTTTTACTCAAATTAATCAAAATGGATTTATCAAGTTTTGGAACCGAACTATAATATTCAGAAGTAAACAGTGTAGCTGACTGAGGCCTCGTCCACACTACTGCGTTTTCGTTTAGAAACGGAGAATTAAAACGAATACGATCTCCGTCCACACCAGCGTTTTAGCTGCGTATTAGAATTGATCTCCGTCCACATTAAAACGACTGAAAACGCGGATCACGTGACCATTCACCAACACTGGGCATGCGCGAGCCGGTGTAAACACAACTTCATTGATAAAATTATCCCACCATGCGCTGGTTCTTCCCGGGTTAACCCAAAACCGACGCTCCATGTACACGGTCGATACCGGGAATTGTCAAACGTAAACTATTTTATCGGGAATTGTCAGTTGCACACGGGAATTGTCACATTGTCACTATTTTACCGGGAATTGTTAGCCTAGAAATCTAGACGCACCCTAGCGGCAGCAAAATTATTTTGCAGCCAGGGTGGGTCTAGCAACTCTCAATAGACCTTTTTGCTGCAAAAACCTAAATTGGGTCAGGCCAATCACGTCGTGTATAGAGTGGGCGGGGGCGGGTTTAACATATGACGACAGAGTTGCGACGGCTCCCTGCCACTTGAAAACAAAGGATGGCTGCTGCGGATGGAGAACAACGGTCTTTCGAATCGGCTTTGGCCGCAACTCTGGAGGAGTTGGAGTTAAGTTTTTCTTTGAGAAAAGAACAAAGAACGGCACTTAAGTCATTCTTAAAAAAAGGAAGATGTGTTCGTAGTCAGACTAAACATCTTGATGTACGTCTGGCTTGCCAGGCTAGGGAATTGTCACAGATCGCTCGAATAATAGCTTGCCTCCGGCGCATGTAGGCAGTTAGCATTGTAAAATGCAGAATTTACTTGCACAACAGCTGCTAGAAAAGATATAGCCTACGCCATGACTGATGACACCCAATCATAGAGCCGAGCGTGAGCCTCTACTACGTCATCGTTTCTAAAGTCCTCCGTTTTGACCCGTCCACACTAAAACGCCCTCCGGAGATTCAAAACGAAAAACAGGTCGGCAGCGTTTCTAAACTTCTCCGTTTTGGGTCTCTGTTTTTGCCGTTTTAGTGTGGACGGGAGGTGCAAACGTAGCAAAAGGTCTCCGTTTTTAAATGAAAACGCAGTAGTGTGGACGGGGCCTGAGTGTTTATGTCAGAATGTTTATTTTTAAACCACAACCTTCTAAGTGCTTCTTTTACTGTTTTTTAACGATATCTGTTGCATTTCTCATCCAAACAATGTCAAACTTGGCACTGCACTTACTTGTGCCCGTAGCGAGACACCTGTCAAGTTTGAAATCCATCGGACTAACGGTTCGAGAGATATGCGAATAACACACAGACGGACATACAGACAGACAGACGTTTCTGTAATTTATAGATAGATTAGAAAAAACTGCCCTTATAAAAGGAAAAATTCCTCTGGACATAAATTTAAGAGGGTAAATCTGGGCCCTTAATGAAACCGCAGAAATCAGCCGATACATCAGTCGAGGGCTGAAAACACACTCTCACAGCACCTGTTGATGAAGCAGTTGATGCCGTGCTTGAGAATGCGCTCCACCTTCTCCTTCATCTTCTCCTTCTCGGCCATCTCGATCTCGGCCACCTTGGCTGTGGAGTCCACGCGCACCCTGGAGCCGAAGATCTGCGGGACACACACACACACACTCACGTTACTGGTGTTAATGGTGCCGCGTCAGTGCTGACGCTCAGTGCCTGAACGAGGCCGTACCTTGATCTTGTCCGTGTCCATGCCGGTGTTGGCGATGAGGATGTTGGCGTTCTCGATCCTCTTGGGCTGGTTCACTCCGATCCTCTTGTCCAGCAGGAAGCCTGTGAAGAACAAGAAGAGCGGTCACATGACCATTACGCTACTCGTGTGCCGCCATCTGATTGGCTGAGCCACACACCGCTAACCAATCGCACAACTTTCACAGATCAATTAAACACCTGTTGTTACCGATACTTTACAAACACTTATTATTATTTGAGATAATGAATATAAAACTATGATGAGACCTAGTGATATGTTTTGCAATAGTATATTTTGTACACAAGCAATAAAGAAATATGACACGTTTATAATGAGGGAAATTATATTTATAGAAGGATTAAAACACCCATTGTTTAATTAAGTTCATTTTAAAGACTATTCAAACACATTACAATTCTGCCAAAATAAAATAAAAAATCTATAATTTTAAATGTTCAAATACAGACTGATTGAAGTTTTTATTGGCGAACATAAAAATGTATATAGGTGTAATTTATATGGGTGAAAAACTAATAATTTATACTGGTGTTGAATCATCAGGATGCAGGCAGAAGGCATGAATTATTATTATTATTAATTAAAGGGTTCGTTCATCGAAAAATGAAAACAAGCCCATGATTTACTCACCCTCAAGCCATCCTAGGTGTATATGACTTTCTTCTTTCAGACGAACACAATCTGAGTTATATTAAAAAATGTCCTGGCTAATCCAAGCTTTATAATGGCAGTGAATGGGAGGCCAACATTTGAAACAACAAAAAAGTGCATCAATCCATCATTAAAGTAATTCCCACGGCTCCGGATAAAGGCCTTCTGATGCCTTAGTGTAAGAAAAACTCCCATATTTAAAACTTTTACAGCTATAATAAGTAGCTTTCGTCTGAAAGAAGAAAGTCATGTACACCTCGGATGGCTTGAGGGCGAGTAAAGCCTGGAGTAATTCTCATGTTTGGGTGAATTAAGCCTGTGGGATCAGCTGTCCGTCACACACCCTCGTCCAGGTAGGAGTCGGTGAGGCTGCCGCCCAGCTTCTTGATGACGTGGATGGCCTCCAGGTTTCCGGAGCCCTTGAGCCGCATCACGGCCTGCACCGCCAGCCGGGCGAAGTGGTCCTTGTGGTGCGTCAGCAGCTTGGAGGAGAGCGTGGTGCGCGCAATGTTCAGCAGGTCCACCTGGAACTTCTGCTCGTCGTTCCTGAGGAGACACACACACACACAAGCTCACGTCCACCGCCTCTACTGTTCACACACGTCCACTGCCTCTACTGTTCACACACGTCCACCGCCTCTACTGTTCACACAAACACACGTCCACCGCTTCTAATGTTCACTCACTGACACACACGCACACACACACACACTAGGGGTGGAACGGACCGCAGTTGATGGTGATGCGTACGGATCGGAAGTTTTAGTGGCTAATGGATTTCCACCGCTCTGCTACAAGATTTATTTACGGAGTAGTGTTTGGGTGCACCCCCATCCTTCCTGTTGACTGAGCTTTCAATGTTGTTACGGAAAGGGCGAAGCTGATTGGTTGGTTCTTGTCACATGACCTGCGGTGCGTTTGCGGGATTCTGAAGAGCTGAGATTTTTTTTTATCTCGCTGCGCCTGGAAAAAAACGTGCTCATCGCTTCAAATACGAACGAACTTGAGCGCGCAAAGGATGCGATATGTGAACGGCCTGCTGCGAGCGACCTCCAATCAGGCCACGAGCGACTGCTCTAGGGCTCCGCTTTGTAGGCTACGACTCCATACTTTTTTGCTACTTTGTTATATCTTTCTGCGTCCAGCGTTTCTGGAAATGAACGGGGGTAAAACCTTTTTTAGACCTGACTAAATGAAATTTAAGACCGCGGATAAAATGTGGCCGGTTTTAAGACGTTTTAAGGCCTTAAATTTAAAGTTCCGAATTTTAGACTTTTTAAGACCCCGCGGGAACCCTGTATAGATGTTGCAAGAGCACGAACAAAACAAGATGCCAAATGTCTGGTTTCGGGATTAGAAGATAAAAGACCGTGAATAATATAGTTTTCAGGCTTATTTATAAACTGTGGAATATTTTCTTTTACATAATTTCAAATTTGCAAGTAACGGAAGAAGCGAGACTGAGGGAGTGCAAACTTGCTTATAAGTTGTGAAAAAGATGCAAATTGATCATCTATTTCTCAACAAAATTATCGCTTCCTATTTTGCCGATAGATTTACACTCTGTAAAAAGTAAAGTTGGGAGAGAGGACTCCGGCACTGACAGCCTCCGCACGAACACAGTGTTTCCCACACAGAATCAACACCGGCAAAAACGAGGTCATCCCTGGGAGCGTGGAAGCTTGGCCTATTCGGTTCTTGATATGTAATATGAACAATCATATAACACCATCATGTTGAGGGAAATGTGTTCACAAGTTTGAAAATCTGTGTGTAACTTTAAGGAGCGTCACTAACAAACACCTTTTTTCTGCAATCAAGCAAACTTTTCAGGGTGTTATTCCATAAAGTTTAGTTATGATGTGTGTACGACTGGTCAGAACTGAGCTAGGTAACCATGTGCTGCTATCATCTTTGAGCTATAGGCTCAAAAGTATCTAAAATTGTCACTACCGAAACAGTCATGACCGAAACATGTCATCATTGTTGTGGAAGTGACAAAAGGGAACATAATCATTTATTTGGGGAAAATGAAAACCCACTTTTAGTACAGTTATGCAAATTAGTATGAATGTTATAGTAGTGTTTTAGTATGCGCGTTAAAATGCTGTAATGTGATGTGATCTCTACCAAAACATTACTGTCACTATAGCGAATATGCGCCGTCACGACCGAAACATGCATGTTTGTCTATATTGAATTATCAACTCAGATGTTATTATAGCGTTTGGTTCAATGTTTATTCAAACTAATGAATCCTTAACTTTGCAACCAGGGAGATTAACTTAATGCCTTTTACAAAGAAAGACTGGATTCAAAATACAACAAATCTTAGAAATTTCACTTGAAATATTGTTCAAATTGTAATTACCGTATTTTCCGCACTATAAGGCGCACTTAAAAGCCTTTAATTTTTTCAAAAAACGACAGTGCGCCTTATAATCCGGAGCGCCTTATATATGGATCTGGCGCCTTATGTTAACGTCTGTTAAACAACCGCTGACTTAAACCTTGTTTATACTTTCGCCTGACACCGGAGCGCGAGCTTCCGCTGACTGCGCGCGCAACTCCCCAAACAGACGAGGCATTTATACTTGACGCAACTGTTTTGTTTTAGACTGAACACCAGACCATATAACTGATTTAGACGCGCAAACTGGGTGCCGGTGTGATGAGATGTACTACTAATATCCGTCTGCTCGGGCAGATTCGGCTCAAAGTCATGCATCTTCGGATTCAGAGGCGCGCGCTGTTAAGCCGAATCTGCCTGAGCAGACGGATTTTTTTTTTTATTAACTTCGCGCTCATGCGGACGCGTCGAGTATAAACAAGGTATCTTGGTTTACATTTGGACTTTGGATGTGATCTTAGGCTTGAAAAGGTTGGTGACCACTGCATAACGCAAACCCAGTCAAACGTTTGACTGCAGTATCTTATATTCTATATGCGCCTTATAATCCGGTGCGCCCTATATATGAAAACAGTTCTAAAATAGGCCATTCATTGAAGGTGCGCCTTATAATCCGGTGCGCCTTATAGTGCGGAAAATACGGTATTGATTTACCTGCGAAAACTTTTTTTAAATGAAAAAATATATATTGACATGGTGGACGTAAACAAAATATGAACAGGTCAATCAAATTATGTATTATTGTGTTTCGGTAGTGACAAATTTGGGGAGAGGAAAAATATTCCAAAACTTTCTGAAAATACAGAATGAACTGCACAATTACACATCACACACACTCACGTCCAACACTGCTCATGTTCTAACACACACACACACACACATCATTACCCATGATCCACTGCTGCCTCCCTCAGGGCGTCGCGGGCCGCTTGCGTGGCCTTCCTCCAGCCGGAGATGATGATCTGAGGATGGATCTTCTTGGCGATCAGCAGCTCTGCTTCCTGAGGCACAAACACACACACACACACACGATCAAGCCTGCGCGGCGTCTGGCGGGAAACACAGTGTGTGAGTGAGTGAGTGTGTGAGAGTCGTACCCGCAGCAGCTCAGCGGCCAGCACCGTCACAGAGGTCGTGCCGTCGCCCACCTCGTCATCCTGCACCTTCGACATGTCTGCGCAGGTTCATCACATCAGCCGACACACAACCACATCATGACGTATATATGAACAATATTTTACAGGAGGTAATCTCTGGTGTTACTCTGGTGTAATGTATTTAGATTTTTTTTTTTTTATCGTAACTTCATCAGAATGGTATGAAACATGGTGGCCTTTCACTTGCTATATTATTGTCATAGTGACTACACACACTCTCACACACACACACACGGAGACTCACCCACGAGCACTTTGGCGGCGGGGTTGTCGACGCCGATGGCCTTGAGGATGGTGGCGCCGTCGTTGGTCACGGTCACCTGACTGTCCCTGCCGCCGCCCAGCAGGATCTTGTCCTGTGAGGTCAGAGGTCATTAATCAGCAATATTCACCGGTTATGATCACGACGGGGCGGCCGCCGGCACACGTACCATGCCCTTGGGTCCCAGAGTGCTCTTCACCAGATCCCCGATTGCAATGGCGCCGATGAAGGAGGACTGAAAGCACAGAGAGAGCTCTCGTTAGCCATGATCACGCTTATTAATGATCACGGTTATTAATGATCACGGTCACTGCACGAGTCTCACCAGTCGAGCCGTCTCGGCCTTCTCCTCGTCCGCTCCTTGTCTGAAGATGTTCATGGGGGCCATCGATAGAGACGCCTGCACACACACACACACACATTATGATCATGAAACGGCATCTGCATTACACGTGTACACTTCTGATATTAATAATGATGTGTGTTTATCAAGTCAGTCAGTGTCCCTCCGAAACTCCTCATAACATGAATGCGTGGTCATTCTGGAAACCCTATCTATCATAGACAAGTGACTATAGTGTTGATTAAATATTATTATGGCATTTTCTCCATCTCTATTAGAAAGCTTTCTAGAGAGGGTATTGATTCATTCTAGAAACTGTGATTTTTAATATTATTATTCATTTCGTTATTATGCTAATATTAGATACTTCCATAATTAAATCTTGCTATTATTATTTGAATAATTATCCGTGTAATTATAATATAACTGCACTCTCATGCTCATGACAGTGACGTCAGTGGCCACGCCCTCCACAGAAAGCGCTAGAAACTCCCTGACGATGATCCGCTATTTAATACTATCCATCACAACACAAACTATCGAAACACACACGAGTAAACTCAGCACACAACAAATAAAACAATGAGATGTGTTAATGAAGGGAAACACGTCCATTAGAGCATCATACCGCAGTCGGCTGAACTCATTGTTCGTGTTCACGCGCATGCCGCGCACAAACCCGCACTCTTTAGCGTGAATAAAGTGCGACTGCCGCGGCAAAATCACATTACCGAGTCACTACCGTCACACGCGCTGCACTACACCACATCTCACTCATTATATCTCCGCTGAATTATGATTTAACCACAAAATCGCTCACCATGATGATAATAGGATGTGCAGAAGAGACGCGCACGAGACAGGAAGAACAGAGCAGGGAAATGCGCGACAGATCTACCGCTTCCTGTCTGCACGCGAACACTTTTCAACTTAAAAGTCCCTGTAGTGCGCTTACGCGTTTAACAATGCATTTTTATTTATTTATTATTATTTATTTATCTACTTTAATAAGCTAAAAAGATAATTTAATAAATGTACTTTCAGGATGTTAAAGATAAGTATTCTGTGTTAAACAAGTTGTTTTAGTCTATTGCAGTTTTAAGAAATATTAGACTTTTAATCATTTAATTATAGGCCTATAATTCATTGTATAGTCTACCTAAATGTTTTAAAATCTATATTAATGAGAAGTAAACTAATCAATAAAATCTTTTAACGTCATCCCAGCTAACAATTTTTCGTTCCAGAACGTTCTCGAACAGACATCCTATGCTATATATTGCATAGTATCATAAAATAAAAGCCCCTCAAATTCTATTCTAAATAATCAAAACATATGATTGAACAAAACCTTTCCGTGTTTTCACTGTTATATGATAGGGGGCGCTGTTAATACTCTATGAATCTCAACACAATGTTTCTGTGTTTTTGTTCATGGCTTGTTTCATGTTTTGGATTTTGTGTGTTACATGTTTTTTATTTTTGGACTTTCAATGTAAAAACCGCTCTAAAGTTTTCACCTTCGTCGAAACCGTTACAAAATGCACTTTGTGGAAGTGTATCTCCTGCCTTCATTGATTATGTTGCACAAGATGTTGTCAGAGAGTCAATGGAAGGATGAACTGGGAAGAAAACAGTGTATGCTGGCTGTTCTGACAGTGAAAGTCAAGATTACTGTAGTTATAAAAGTTTGCCAAGACGTCAACAAAGCACAGAAACACATTTGACAGTCACTTTAATAAAATAGTGAGTTGTGTCACAGTTGTGACTTGTGCCATTAAACTACTTTTCTCAAATGATCATTATGTTGTTATCAGCATGTTATTCATCACTTATTTTATACATACAGTATGTGCCATTTTGTTCACATGCAGAAAAGTGTCAGCTCCACCACATGCCACTAGAGGCCGCCACAATTTCAATTCAATTCAGAAAGCTTTATTGGCATGACAAAAAAGTACATTTTGTATTGCCAAAGCATCACAACAACATAGAAAATGATTTAGAACATTTAGTACACAAAATTATAATAATAGTTAAATTAAATAAAGATAGTATTATATATATTATCTTGGCTAGTTATTGCAAAAATAATAATACTGATAACATAAAGCAATAATAATAGTGTAAACAAAGATTAATAAATAAAATAAAAAAGGATTATATTGCAGAAAACATGTATATAAAAAAAAACAAAATAAACAAACACTGAACTTGAACATCATATATGTGTGTAGGTGTGGTGGGATGGGTTAGGCTGTGTGTGTGTGTGTGTGTGTGTGTGTGTGTGTGTGTGTGTGTGTGTGTGTGTGTGTGTGTGTGTGTGTGTGTGTGTGTGTGTGTGATGGGGTGTGTTAGGCTGTGAGTGAGTGTGTGTTTATTGGGCGTTTGCTGCTCTGCTCGTCCCTCAGGATGTGGAGAGATGCTACTAGTCTTGCTGCTATATTGGAGCATTTGGCTTCTTCGCCAAGGATGAATCTGAGTTTTTGGGTTGGGTTACAGGTGTTAAATTGGGGAAATATCTTATTAATTTTGGGGTAATATTGGTCTCTGATGTGTTCATATTTTGGGCATTCTGTGAGGAAGTGCAGCTCGGTCTCCGGCACTCCCAGAATGCAGTGCGTGCAGAGTCTGTCCTCCCGGGAGAGCCAGGTTTGTCTGCGCCGGCCCGTCTCGATGGCCAGGCTGTGTTCGCTGAGTCTGTACATCGTCAGGGTTTTCCTGAGCTTCACATCACTCACTGTGCTCAGGTAGCTCGCAACAGTGTACTCTCGATTTAGTGCCGAATAACATTCCAGTTTGTGTTGGTTTTGAATGGTGTTCGTCCAATGGGTGATGTACTTGTCTTGTTCTGTGTTGATAATTTGTGCAGGCCGAATGTGTGTGAGTGTGTGTGTGTGCTGAGGCGTGCTGATCTCTGCAGGAGAGAGCTCAGTCAGTCTCAGCACCAGCTGGCACAGGGGACTCCTCGCTACGCTCAGCTCTTGGTGTTTGAGGGCTCTGTAATGGTATGTGTTGGGGTCGCTTGTTTTCAGGTGTTTCCAGAATTTGATGGCTCTTTTTTGGATGTTTAGGAGGAGAGGGTATTGGCCTAATTCTGCCCTGCATCCGTTGTTTGGTGTTTTTCTTTGGACTTTGAGTATTCTTTTACAGAAATCTAATTGTAGAGTTTCAATCGGATGTTTTTCCCAATTTAAAAAATCAAATTTTATAGAAGGACCCCACACTTCACTGCCATATAGAACAATTGGTTCAATTATTGATTTGAAAAGTTTGAGCCAAATTTGGATTGGGATGTCAATTTTGATTGATCGTTTTATGGCATAGAAAGCCCTTTGAGCTTTCTCTTTGAGTTCATTCACAGCCAAAGTAAAGTTACCAGTTGGAGTTATTTTCAGGCCGAGGTAAGTGTATGCTTTGGTGCTCTCAATGGTTCTGTGTGAGAGTGTGAATGTGTGTGTTGGTCCCTGAGATCTGGAGCGTTTCTGGAACATCATGACTCTAGTTTTCTGGAGGTTGACGGTCAGGGCCCAGGACTGACAGTAATCCTCCAGCAGATCCAGGCTGTCCTGAAGCCCCTCTTTAGTGGGCCACAATCTCATCTGCAGGAAAGTGCAGTCAAACCAGTGTACACATGCTCCTTCTCATGATAAACTCAGACAGTTGAGCTGGAAAATTGGTAACATTTTAGATTAAGGAACATATATTCACTATTAACTGGGAGTTTTCACTCAATAAACTCATAATTGCTGCTTATTAATAGTTAGTAGCCAATATCCTAGTAATATGCATGCTAATAAACAACTAGTTCATAGTGAAGTTGTTCCCTAATCTAAAGTGTTACCCTTTCATCTTTGAAATATTTATAAATATATATTCCTATGTGGTCTTTGGGCTCTATATGACCCCAATCGATTTTTTCTAAGTTAGTAAACATGGTTTCCTTCATCTTGTTCTACATTATCTGTCTACACACGCACAAAAAAAGCTGCAACCAAACCCTTCTTCACATCCCTTAACATCTAGAGACCATCTCAGCCGCTTCAGAGTCCACTTCAACCCTTCTGGTACCAGCCATTTTAATAAATATTTACTTATTAATGATGTTATGTTAATCAAAGCAAAACTATATATAAAAATATAAAACATAAAAATTTAAATATTTAAAGAGATGTTTATTATTTTGACCTTTGTTCTTGTACATACAAGCGCTGGATTAAGCATTACATAAAGTATTGAATGAAAAGTCTTTCTGTTGCTAAATGTAAATGTATAAATACATCTAACCGTCCTCATCTGCAATAAAGACAGCAAACACTGTAAGAGTCACTATCGGCAGCAGGACATGTACGACTTCATTGCTCCTAATCTCACTGATAGGTTTGTTTGAGATCTGCCAAACGCCTCGCTTTAAATACAGACACAAGTATGTGGCTGCACTCATCCGGATGGATCTCCACGTCAGAAATATCAGATATAGATTCGACCCTGGATGCCGAATCCCTGCCAGAAGATTTAGAGAGTTTGACTGAGAAAGTCTGGGAAGAGCAGAAGCAGGAGACAAAATGATGATAGTAAAAGAGCAGAGTTTATTGAATAAACTTAGTTGTGTACGTTTCATCTAGATGTTACACTTCGCCTGACCAGTACAATTCCAACAAGTGCTATTATATCAAGAGGAAAACAATATAAAATTACTGCTTCACAACATCGTCCTGTGACGCTAAAAGCTTGAAATGGAGACATTCTCTCATCTCTAACTCATGAAGACAAACATCCCTTCAAACCACACAATCATGATATTAAACAACAATAGCAAGCTCTGCAAGAGCAGGGAAATAAGTAAAAACATAACATGACAAATGAATAATAATAATAAAATGATTAAATGATGATATGAATAAATGATAAATCAAATGACTACTACATAAATTACTAATGATAATAGTTCTATCTATAATAAGACAGATGTAGTTTTTTCATTGAAATCTTGTGTGGTCAGGTGTGGCAGGGCGGGGTTAGATCCCGCCCTAGTAAGTGTTGTCATCTAATTGATGGGCGTGAGCGCCTATTGGCGGCCGTCCCTGGCCTTTTTAAGGTGGAGTTCAGGCCACCTGGGTATGCGTCATTGTTACGATCGCCTCTGTTTTTGTGCGCACGTAGCTCTACAGTTACTGAGAGTTGTATTCGTAAACTTTTGAACTATGGGGCCTGGGCAGACTTCAGTCGTGCTAGTGGTTGTAGCTGCAGGCTGTTTTGATTTTGAGATTAAATATAAAAGGAAAGAAAAGGAAACAACACCAATGTATGGTTGCTTTCTTAAAGTAAAACACACACGTTGTTATTGAAAACCCTTAGATCCTTGACATGTCCTCATTACCTTTAACTGTTTAGATATTATATCATAAAGTACACAAAGTTGTTGGTGAACAATCACAGTTATGTTATTAGTTATGAGTCAGTTGGCTTGGCTATCAAGCTGTTGATGACATGAAACTGCCCACCAATATCAAAATCAAACATACACCCTTGTTATTGGTAACTATTATGATTAAAGCTTAGATTAACATTGACTGTAGATTACATGAGACCATCTCCTTTATTTAACAATACACACTTAAGGCTGAAGACAGATGTAGTTTTTTCATTGAAATCTTGTGTGGTCAGGTGTGGCAGGGCGGGGTTAGATCCCGCCCTAGTAAGTGTTGTCATCTAATTGATGGGCGTGAGCGCCTATTGGCGGCCGTCCCTGGCCTATTTAAGGTGGAGTTCAGGCCACCTGGGTATGCGTCATTGTTACGATCGCCTCTGTTTTTGTGCGCACGTAGCTCTACTGTTACTGAGAGTTGTATTCGTAAACTTTTGAACTATGGGGCCTGGGCAGACTTCAGTCGTGCTAGTGGTTGTAGCTGCAGGCTGTTTATGGGCCTTTTAATTCCTTATATTGGTTATTTGGGATTGGATCATAGGGCTCTGCTTTTTCCGGGCTGTCATTAAACCTTGAAGTTCCTAGTTTTCGTTATACTGGCATGAGGTTCTGTTTATATAATGGCACCTGTAAGATGATTTTAAGTTTGGCGACGTGTATTCATCTCCTGTGAATGATTTTAAGTACGGTGTCGCTATGGTGGCTCCTGTGTCTAATTCTGTCTCTGCCCTCTAGGCCCTGGCACTGGGTAATTTCTGGGCTGTAGGTGGAGTTGGTCCATCGTCGGGGCGACGACGCAAGAGCTAGGGGTAGATTGTGGCAGGGCGGGGTTAGATCCCGCCCTAGTAAGTGTTGTCATCTAATTGATGGGCGTGAGCGCCTATTGGCGGCCGTCCCTGGCCTATTTAAGGTGGAGTTCAGGCCACCTGGGTATGCGTCATTGTTACGATCGCCTCTGTTTTTGTGCGCGCGCAGCTCTGCGGGAGCCAGGTTATGGCTGGGACTGGTGTGACCTTGCTTTTTGGTGTAGGCTGTCTTTCACCACAGCCCATGTGAATGATCGGATGGAGCAGCTGTACATTTGTGAGTTTCCTATCATGAACGAGGCTGTGAGAAACTGAGTTATCTGTGGGTCTAGCGATCGACTTCTGGTGCATCAATCTGCTCGTGAGCAGTTCGTCTCTGTGGACTGCGGGGCAAATGCTCCATAGACAACGTCGTTAAGACTGCACTGTTTGTTCTGCTGCCATTTATTCTACGGTGCGATCGTTTTTTTTGTTTTTTTTGTTTTTTAGAGCAGTGATAATGGTGAATCGTCATAATTAAATCTCCAGCAAAAGAAAGCAAAGCAGCAAGATGATCAGAGAGGAAGCAGTCTTGGCACTGGAGTTGCAAAATATGTCCACACATTTACTACAAGAGGAGAGGAACACATGGGAGGATAAACATTAGTAATGCAATAGAAAAATACAGATTTAATTGGATATATATTTGTAAAGTGCATGCAATAAATCATTTCACAAAGAAACGGGTCTTTTGAGGCAGTTCTGTTAGTAAATATTAGACAGACTGTTTGAATCACTCAAAGGACACAAATCCTTCACTAATTCAACTCACTGAATCTGTCAGAGATGCTCTGGAAACATTTTTGGATTTTTTTGCATCCCTATTTACAGTTATTACGTGAAACTCCTGTTCATCATATCACTGCCGTAACAGATTGCTGTTCTCGTCATAAGGCAATGCTCTGTTATGTTGGGATTTCCCTTAAACTAATTCTAGTTTAAACTAATGTTGTAGTCTTACCCCTCAGTGGGCCCTGGTGTAGCTGTAGTGCTAGGTGTAGTTGTAGATGGTGTAGTTGTAGATGGTGTAGTTGTAACTGTTGTAGTTGTAGAGATCGTCTGAGGTGTGGAAGGTGCTCTAAAAAAAAAAAAAAAAATACTGTTAGAGTTTTATCATCAGATGCATCAGTTTATCTCTGAACGCCTTCTCCAAATTATGCAAGTCATGCTTCACCTGCTTTTGTTGTTACGATTATTAGTTCAGAATAGCAGCGTAAGCTTCCAGCCTTACAGATGTGACTATATATACACAGTAGAGCATGTTCTCTCCTACATTATTTCTTAAATATAGTGATTATTTTTTAAAGTACTTTAATAAGAGAACAACAGAGGTTAAAAGGATATTCACCTTGAGGCACAGGGTCCCTGCCTCAGTGCACTTGCATCAGTAGAAATGTTGAAGTTCTTCACTGTTGCTTTAGGGCAGGGCAGAGAGTCTTCCTGAAGAAGCCCTGAGATATCTGGATTGGTACACAACATTTATAAAGTGACACACAATGGAAATATCATTCCTACCCAATCATCATTCTAATAACGCCAGTTTGCTTTTAATACTGCAGTTGAACTTGTTCTCTGTTACTTCACAAATCCTACCTTGCATGGAGAAGAGAAGTATGAGGTCACCACCCTTGACAAACTCTCTTCTAGCGAGATCATCTAATGTAAGGGTCACAAAATAGGCTGATCTACCCACAAATACAGACTCATCGTTGATGTTGTTTTGAAATCCAATATTTCGAGGATTGTCCCAGTAATAGCTGCCACCTGTTAGAACACAACATGGCTTATAAAATAACCCTAAAAGCTACAGATAATAACTTTGATTGTCATCTAAGTTAAATGATGCATATAAACACATGAAAATTACAGAGAGATAATCAGACTGCATTAAAGATCTAACCATAAAGAGTCAGATCAGGGTCAGTGGTGATGCTTTGCTCAAAGGACATGCGCTTCTGTATGTGTGGATTCTGGTCAAGTATCTGGACGGTTATTTGTCTCCATGGACAAGGCCACTGCAACTGCTCATCATATGCACCAGATAACATACCAACAGCTATTGAAAGTTGATTCCCTATATATAACTCAGCCACAAAGTGATAACCATCACTGGAATAATACAGTGGACTCAATAAAGATCCAACCCCACTGTCCAGAATCTTCTGAAAGTCCCTTATCTGCCATGTGAGGGGACACTCGGTCTCTGAAACATTGATATCATCCAGTGAGAATCCTCCACTGGAGTTTCCAGCTCCTTTACGGCCTTCAAACACAACTTGGAAAGATGTATTTGCGTTCAGTGGCACGTGATGCAGCTTCCAGTAATTACCAGGGGTTTCTGCAAGAAATGAAGCGGTCAGTAACACTGAAACACAGGCCTATATGAGTAAAGTTCTGCAGGAAGAGACGGACCTGTGATCTGATCCATAAGTCTGAGAGTTCCTCTGCTGTCTGCTTCATCCTGGTACTCTCGGATCCAGATGTTGAGCTGGTCAGACTCATTCCCGCTGTGATAGTAGTAGAACTGCAGGCACTGGACTTTGCAGTCTCTTGTAGGGGTCAGTGTCTTGCTCTCCAATCTGGCTGCGTCCCCCTGGCTTCTGCCCTCAGTGCTGAAGTGCATGAAGAAAGACGTCCCTGCAGGCATGAGAACAGGAGTGTGTGGTTTGGGGAACTGGGAGGTACAGTGACTGCAACTGTGGATGGAAGTGAAGTGATCTCACCATTCTCCTCTTTGCCCAAGTAGCTGTGGTCAGTCACATTGATGCCACTCACTGACTTCACTCTCTGCCAGCCATAATCAGCAGCAGAACAGACACTCATCTGACACAGAGATTCATCATCAAAACTACAGTGGTCAAGGAAAGAGATGGAGGAATCTGCAATGCAAACAAACACTGAGACTAAATCAATTCACTACCATTTCAATTCATCTTAATGGTCCTTGGTCCCCTAACAAAAAAGAAGTATAATTCAAGTTCATTTTATTAAGTATACTTTGTGTAAAATTACATGTCTAGTATCTGTAAAGCCGCATTCTTCCATCTTAAAAAATATCTAAATTACGTCATATGCTCTCAATGATAAATGCGAAACAGTTAGTTTCATCCAGGGTACCCCCAGGATCCTCCAACTCAAATTCAAGGCTTATTAAGACCTTTTTAATACCATTTCAAATTAAATCAATGCCAACTTCGTACCAATTCCGACAGAAGTATGAAGGGAAAATGTCAAATCTGTATACATTTTAAACCCTAAAAAATAATATGTACAAGTAGGCTACTTGAATTAAATAAAACATTTTATTTAAATTATCAGTCATATTTAATACATACGCAATTTTTGATTTAGTCTTAGTCTTCATCTTCAGATGAAAATGCTTATTGGTCTTAGTCACATTTGAGTCATTCTGCCTTTCATAGTTTTAGTTGACAAAATGTGTTTGCATTTTTTGTCAACTTTTAGTCATTACTTTTAGTCAAACTGCAGTTACTTTAATTTTGATAGCTATTTTATATATAGTCTTTAGACAAAAAATGTCATAATTATTCTCTCTAGGTCAATTCAATTAAGCTTTTGAGAAATTAAAATTAAGGTAACAGGCTGTATTGACATTGCACTCTTTAGCAGTAGCACTTGTGCAATTCTATCCCTTTTCCTTTGTTCTCCAATTTTTTAGAGTGCCGTAGATTTTGTTGCAAAATAGAGCAATAAGTATGAAGGTAAAATAGTAGCAAACCTTGAGAGCACGTAGATGTGAATTTGAGAACTTGTACAATAAATATTCGTACTTGTACATGAACATTTACACTCACAGCTCCAATGTGAAAACCTGTCAAATAAAAATCTGAAGTTGAATGTTGAAATTTGCACTCGCAGACAATAGTCACAAACCTGTATTCTGAATCTGAAGCTGCAGACAAGTAGACACAAATGTGTAAAATGCCATTCACAGAAATACAACCACAGACACAAACTTGTAATATATATATTGCGTTTAATCTTACGTTCACATTCGCAGTACAACCTCAATTAGGCACTTGCAACTTCTCAAATCTGTCACTGCAATTTCAAATTTCGCGCCTTGACTTTTGCTACTCTTTTCCGATATATCAGGTGCAAAACTAACTTGTGCACTTGAAACTCAGAGGCGGTGAGAGAGAAAGGGGGGCGGGAGGAGGGGGGGGTCAAAGGAGCCGTTTTATTGGTTGGCACCTAGCCAATGAAATGGGACTTCGATGATGTCACGAAACCTGCGTGCACTGAAACGCTAACATGGCTTAATGCATTAGACTGATATTAAAAGAAATAAACGATATGATCAAACTAATAATGCATACTACAGAAAAGCAGATGAGCACAGAATATGAACGCAACACGTTTAATTGAGACATGATGTTTTATAAACAAAGTTCGGGAGGAGCACGTTCAAATAATCAATCAATCAACCAATCTATCAATCATCTCATCAAACAATTACCATGTCTACCCTATCAGCATGAGAGGAAGCATATATATATATTCACTGTCAACTCACCTAACTTCGTTGACAGTTTCAGCATCCCTCCACCACCCCGACTCCTCACCCTTGGCTTGTTCTTTCACAGCCAGGAATACGGGGGGGAGTACTCTGGGTTCGGGCCGAATACCGAGCCCGGAGCCCTCTCCTCGGACAGCACGCCAAATACGCATTTATTCTATCTGACTTATTTGTAAGTGTGAACTAGTGAATGTGGTATTAAAAGACCAAACTCAGGAAACACCATACAAATAAAGCATACAGAAAAGCAACTGATCACAGAATATGAACGCAACGCGTTTAATTGTACATTTTTCTCCCATAGAAAACGCTTAATGAGGCTTAATGGACCAACAGTTATAAAAAAAATAAATAAAATAAAATAAAAAACACATAATTCGTTACATTATAATAAAACACAGGCAGCAAGTTTATTTGCACTGAACACACATTTGCTTTCTTTCGTCATATTCTGTGCTCATCTGCTTTTCTGTAGTATGCATTATTAGCATTGAGTTTACTGAGTTTGATCATATCGTTCATTTCTTTTAATATCAGTCAATAAGCCATGTTAGCGTTTCAGTGCGCGCGGGTTTCGTGACATCATCGAAGTCCCATTTCATTGGCTAGGTGCCAACCAATAAAACGGCTCCTTTGAATGCGTTTTAATGACAAAAACTTTACAAACGTCTTGAAATACATCATCTGAACAATGTTTCGAGGTGTGGTAACTGTAGTATAAGCGGAATAATTGACTTCAGGCCGTTGAATTATTAGAAAAATAATTATAATATATAAAAACTCCGCTTCGCGTCGTGACCGCATTACCACCTCGGGTGTGCATTATTTTTCTAATAATTCAACGGCCTGAAGTCAATTATTCCGCTTATACTACAGTTACCACACTTCGAAACATTGTTCAGATGATGTATTTCAAGACGTTTGTAAAGTTTTTGTCATTAAAACGCTCTTGTATGTAGGACTAATTTCTTACGCATCTAATCCCATATGCCTCCGTTGCTAATTCCAAAAAGTAATTTTAGAGTTAGTAACGGAGGTTTGAGCCACTGATAGCAGACTAATGCTGGGGACACACGACTAGCTGACACATTCTCTGACTGTTTTCATCGACTGCAGCAGATTTTAAACACCGACTTTGAGCGAGCGTGCATAGTTGTGGCCAGATACTACTGAAAAGACCGGGTAGAAAACATGTTCTTTTAAAGGGGTCATATAATGGTAGATACACTTTTTACAAGTTGATTGTACTGAAATGTGTGTTGGCAGTGCCTGTACACAACCATCATAAAATGATAAAAATCCATCCAGTGTTTTTTTTTTAATCTTCTTATATGTTTTCCCCTGTCTCTAATCAAGCCGTTCGACTGTGTGACGTCACACGGTCGGACGCCCCTCCCACAATGGTCGATTGACAGCCGCAGTTCAAACACAGACTCCGCCCTCGCTCGTGAGCGAGCTGTCAATCATAGTCCGCGCGTCTCGCTGGAGCACTGTCTCTGACTGTCTGTGAGCAGAATGGCGTCTAAGCGATTGTGGTGTTCTGTTCTTGTGTGTCATAAAGAACACGGCAGTTATTTTGATGTTCCTAAATCCGAACCGCTGAAGACGCAGTGGCTGAGTTTTGTTTTCGATGGGAATATTCCCCACGATCAACGTCAATGCTTTCATGTGTGCGCGAATCATTTCACACACTAGACTGCTTTACAAACAAGGTCAGTATAAAGCTGGTTTTGCTAAAAGCTGCTTCTGGAAAAAGGATCCGTACCAACTATTCGTGTTGCTGCACCTCCAGAAGAACTGAAGTGAGTGAAACGTTTTATTAACCTTTATATTAATCTTTGCAAATCGCTTGCTGCACGCTTCACGATGAATGCAGCTATTTTTACACTCAGGGTACATTACGGCATGTTTTCTATGTACGACGTTCTCAATATAATTCATAATCCCACGTTTATAATGAACAACGCGTTATGGTTTTTGTGTTATTATTAAAAACGGTGTATGCACAGAACAGAGGGGCGGGGTGAGCAAAGCTCATTATCATTTAAAGACACATGCACTGAAACGGCGTGCTGAAAACAGAGCTGTTTTTGACCAGGTAAAATGAGTGTTTTCTTACAATACTAATGAGAATTTTTAATAAAAGTATATTACAAACTTTTAATTTAGACCATAAAGAAGCATATTAGCTTGTACAAAAATGGCATTATATGACCCCTTTAACAGAAAAGCTCTGATTAGTAACCATCGTAACGGGTGCGCATTAGTAACAGTTAATTTTGTTACGGTACGAACTTAATCATAGAAAAGGCAAAAAAAATCTAAGACCTTTGTAACGAAATCCAAGACTTTGTATACCAAATTCAAGGCTTTTAAGGCCTTAATTTGAGATTATTAAATGTAAGACTTTTTCAATGCTGTACCCTGTTCATCACAATGGTCCTTGGTCTATCTGGCTTCAAATATTGGTCCGGTGAGATATCCAGCAACCGCAAATTCATTTAAGTCTTACACAGAATCCACAAATTAAAACCAAACATTAAAGGCCACAAAGGAAAACTGTCAAATACTCACTGCATTTATAGAGTTTGTTGAGCTCAAGCGCATCATATTCACTCATTTCCATTAGTTGTCCGATCACATCTTGAAACTCTGGATTGTTGGTAATGATCGTGGATCCATCACCGTTGCTGAAGGCATTTTTATCAAAATGCATCACAGAGTGATAATCATATGGGGTGCCATCGGTGCCGGACACGTTCTCACTGGATTTATTGAAATAACTCTCATACCCTGAACATAAAGACTATTGCAGTTATTAAAGTGATTGTTCAAAAGGAATGGCTTATTTTCTGTAAGTTCTCTTTAGTAATATTGACACCCAGTATATAAAGCAAATTAAAACAATGTTAAAAATGTATAATAAAACGACATGGCAACCTTTGATGATGTTTTGATATCTGATTGTCACATAATCATCTCTGTCATATCGTGTCTGCTCATGGTAGAATCCCAGTGCATGGAGAAACTCATGCTCAACAATGGCTTTTATTCCACAGCCATTCCCAATGGAAAGAGTCTGGCCTCCAGGAGATGTGCGTCCGATATATGACCAACACCTGCAAAATAAGTCATTCACACAACACACAGTCGGATAAAGCTACCAGTCTAATTATGTTGTCAAATTATGAGTGTCCAAACTTTTGACTGGTAAATAATAAACTCAGATATTTGACTCTACAGATTCAGTCTAGCACAGGCTACATCAGAACAGTCTGTAATATATTCCTAACCCTTCACGACTCTCCACAGAGATGTAAAACTCTTCTGCTGCTCTGGGCTTAAAGTCAATACATGATTTCAGTCTGAACTGCTCAAAGGCTCTCAAAATGACTCCTCTGTAGTTCATACCTATAAACACAAACAAAACTGAGTGTAAAATTATATAAAGGTTACATTAAATATTTCAAAGTTGAATGAAGAGTAAGTGAGGAATCTGAAATCTTACTGAGATTTACACTCAGCTCATAGGGGACGGGAATATCCCACCAGGACTGATTCCCTGGACTGGCGCTCGCTTGCCTAGGCTTTAAAGAAGATCATTTCAAGTATCCGGATTTCATTTATATAGACTTCCCTTCATTTATATAAATACAGACTTACCTTCATGATGTCTCCTTCTGTGAGATTTAAACCTAATACCACAAGAGTGTTCACAGTAAATATGTTTGAATAAAGCATTAGTAAAAGTAATAACTTATCAACAAAAATAGATAAAAGTGATCTTACTGCTTATAAAAATGTATTTGGGGTCTTGAAATGCTATTATGGTTTTACCTTCGTTTATATCCGGAATGCTCTTCCATTTCTCAGAAATTTCTTGGAGAAAATTATATTGAAGTCAACAAAAGACACAGAGGGAATGAGCATCGTGTGCATTGAGTGCTGGACAAAATGTAACTTTAGTGAAACATTTTGAAAGTAAGACGATAGATGAGCAATCACATCATCAGGCGGTAATGAGCAGTTAAAACAGGATATTTCATCCTGGAAACATATTATAATAACTTTACAACAGATGAATGTGACTGTACTGTACTTACCAGGAAGGACCTGAGAACATGAGATATAACAAGAAGACAAAGAAAAATAGATTTAGCCTTAAAAATAAACAGCTGTATATTGCTTTAACAATGACAATGTGGACAATGACTGTCCACTATCCAACTTACATCTGATGCTTGACCAAGAGCCAAAGCCAAGCTCAGCAGAAGAAAAGCACATACATGCATTGTCACTGGAAATCATAATGAGCACATTTGATTGATAAAGTTTCATCTTGTCACTTATTAACCCGCAAGCTATTTAAGTTAAATGTAACAATACATATATTTAATATTAATCAATGATTAGAAGACCATTAACTCTGGAAACTAAAAGAGGGATACATACCAGATTGCAGTCGGTAATGAGACTTTATGAGTTCAAATGTGAAGCAAGAGTCTTTTAAAGAGCAATGCCTAAAACCACCCTGAAACTGACTGGAAAAACCAGCTAGATTGCTAAATTAACATAACAGAAGTGGCAGATTGTTTGCTCATTTTGGACTTTACTTAAAGATTTCAGACTCCATCATTGATGTTTAATATTTTGACATTTGGCTGTTGTAAAATCACTAAACCACAGCTTCACAGGGCTTGTTTTTTGTTAGTTTGTTTACGCATTTGGCAGATGCTTTAATGCAACATGATTTACATTGCTTTATGCTTATAATCAGGGTTGGGAAGGTTACTTTTAAAATGTAAAATGTCTGAATCCACTTTTGCTAACAACACAAAAAAGTGGTCGGCGCACTCAGCACAGCGTCGCAATATGAGAAACAACCGAGAGAAATATATGTCTACTCCGTCAGATTTAACGTTTGAACTGTGTGTATAATCTCGTGCACGGTAGAGAAAGCTGCTTACATGTACAAAAGTAACCATGAGGTGCAGTCTGTAAGTGGTTTCTCCCGCCTCCTGCTCCTCAGACTGGACGGCGCTCACACGGATGGCCAGTTTGAGCACACGCAACAGGAACAAGCGCAATGGACAATGATAATCCATCACAGACCAAACCAATAACAAATATTCCAGCCTGGAAACACACATTTCAAAGTAAAATTACTGGCTGTAGAAGTGTTTTTCAGAGAAACGAGTATGTGAGCTAGCATGTTTCCTCAATACATGCTAACATATTATGGTATTTTTATGCTTTAGTAGAGGGAAAAGGTTACATACAGCACCTTTAAATGTAAACACAGCTTTTGAGTCTTTATCAGCTTTTCCATATGTGGCAACGTGATGGTTACTCTCAGGGTTTGTCAAGAAAAAGTTTAAATTTACACCAGGGAGAGAATTACAGATACCGGCAACCCACCCCCAGAGGGCAGACTTGAAAAGCTACACCTCTAAAGAGACCCGACTACGCCACCCCGGAGGCCAATCTACCGGGGAATCACCTTTTCTAAGAATCACTGAAAAACACAGCAAACAAATGGTCATCCAAACCATTGGAGGCCTCGGAGAGAGTGTGTACTCCACACAGTGCTGAATCTGCAGCAAGCCAAGCTAGCGTTCAGCTGATATTCACAATGTCTAGCGCTGAAACAAACACACTGGTAGTAGCATAAAGCAAGTCCAGCACAGCAGCACGCTAATATAGTTCACAGACGCTACACAGCCGATCTGGATCTGGCCGTAACGAGACAGTCTGCAGCCCAATGTTGAACGAGGAACAGTTTAAATAAGTAATGTGACCGTCAGCATACGAGAATACAGCCGCCAAAGCCCTGACGAGAAACCCACTGCACCATCTCTCCCTCTATGTCTTTAACTGAAAGACAAGGACTCAGAATGACCAATCCAGCCCATAAGTAGTACAACAAGGTTAGGTTTTGCCTAAGGTGTCTGGAACCACATATGTACTCGTCGTCACGGCCCTGAAGCGCTAATCAGCCTTTCAAATGTCAACCGACCGCTGGGCCGTCTCTCATTCTTCATCGAGCAAGGATACGAGAGAATTGCGTTTAGTTTACCTCAGCGAAATAAGATACGTAATTATTCAAACACAACCTACAACTTCCTTGTCTAATGTGATATTTATTTGTTCTGTCTAACTGAAGGGACAGAATAACGTTAGCTGATAATTCATGGAGTTTGCGATCTTGTGTGCGATTTCTTTTAGTATTCATCAATTAATCCTTACCGTTAGGAAAAGTGTTGAACATCTTCTGGTCAGGTATGACAAATTTTTTAACCTTTTGCCAAAGTTCTAAGCTATAATGAAGCCAAAATAAGTTGTAGGTTGTGTTTTAAATAATTGCGTATCTGATTTAGCTGGGGTAAATTAAACGCAATACTCAAGTATTCTTGCTCGATGAAGAATGAGACGGGCCAACGGACGGTTGCGCTTCAGGGCAGTGACGAGTACATATGTCGTCCAGTGGTTGTCCAGACACCCTCGGCACAACCTTAAGCAATGGCCCTGAACGGTGGTTTGATGTCAACACTGTGACAACACTGTAACAACCTTCGGCACACAACGTATAGTTATAGCAACCTTTTGGCCATGTTGATAAAACGTTGTTTGAAGGTTTGGTACTTTGTGCCAACATTCTGTGTTTGCTGGGTTATTTCTTTCATATGGTACATGTACAAAGGTTGTTAAAGCCCTTTAGTTGGGCACTTGACAATTGACTAAAGTTGAATTAATTCTTCTTCAGCAATTGTTGAAAGTGCATGTAATCACTAAAGTCTAGAATATTTCAAGCTCCTGACTGCAATGATGTACCTTTTACTATGTGCACTTTTGGAGTCAGGGACTGACAGCTGGATTTTGACACATGTGAGTTCCCAAATGAGCAAGTCATTAAAAACAGCAACTTTCAGTTGATATTAACTGTCCCATTGAAATAGCTCTTCTCATAACCCATTATTGAACAAACTGTTTATGATTATGTTTTTATTTGCCATTTTTCTTGGTTTTCATAGCTCTAAATGTTTTTGTTTTGCAATGTACTCTTTCTAACTGATTTGGTAACACTTTACGGTAAGGGTACATGAATTATCATGAATTCATATATAAATTCATGCATGAAATATGCATTCATTCATGCATTAATATCTCATGAATCATCAGGAACTAACACGAGTTCAACGTTTTTCATTCATGACTTCATGGATGAACAACACCTTAATTAATGTCTTAATTAAAACATTAACTAAGATGAGTACATCATCATGAATTATGATTTATTACTCATGATCATGATGTTTTCTTTGTTTACAAAAAAAAGATTGGTCTTTACCACCCATTGTGGATAAAGCTATGGTGACGGTACATGAATCATCATTAATTCATGCATAAAAAAGCATTAATTCATGCATGCAAGACTACTCTTCGAATTATTAAAGGAATGTACAAAAATCCACATTACCTAATGCATACATACAGGCTAGAACCGTATATCAATTAATGTGAGAACTGTTTTCCTGAAATAGCCTGCAGGTAAGTGGACAGACCCCAAAATTGGCCAATCACAGCACATAACATACAAATTCTGTTGGCATTCAAATACAGTAGTCATCATTAACTAAGCATTATCTATCAATGACTTCATCATGTGTGTGGCCCCTCAACTAAAGTGGTGACTCGGTCCTTTGAAACACTGATGAACAATGTGTTTTCATTATGATCTGAGTTATCCAGCATGTTCATGTCTTCTTCATAGCCTGCAGGTAAATGGACAGACCCCAAACCTACTGGGGTAGGTTGTAACACATACTGGGGTAAGTTGTAACAGGTAGACAAAATGCACAAAAACTAATGGTTTTTATTAACAACATTTTTATTTTAAATGAATGGCTGCAACAATAAAATATGTGTGAATATGGGGAGTGTATGTGCATATTTTGTGTGTTCTTCTCATCCCAGGTTTGTGGATGCTGTATGTTGAATTCCACCGCGATTAGATAGGCAAACTGCATCTTGATTTAAGAATTTTTTGATATTTGGACTGGAAACAAATTTGTAAAGCGAAATATAATGGATTGAAAATTGCCTGTCGAATATTAAAGGTTGTATTTTTAAACAGAATGAACATTTTGAAAGTGAAATCTGAAAGGTGAATATGGATTATTGAATTTTTTCATAATGAAAATGTGTGCGTGAAATGTTTTGAATTGCAATATTCATAACTTAAATATATATATATAAAAAAAAATTCAAACCAAAAAAATACAATGCATTAAAATGCAAGCATGGTTAATGCAATATATATATATATATATATATATATATATATATATATATATATATATATATATATATATATATATATATATCAGTTAGTGCAATTCAACAAGCTTTTTTGTTTCAAAAACATTTGGCATTGCTTTACTTCCATATTGCCTGTTACAGTTTACAGTAATGTTTAAATAAATGGGATTCAAATTCAAAGTAATCACTTTGGTAATCTAAAATACTTTTTGGATGTAACTGTAATTAGATTACCACCCCTTTAAAATATAACTGTAATGAAATTCAGTTACTCATATTTTGCAGTTATTTTACAGTTACTCCCCAACCCTGCTTATAATATAATATATTTCTGCCTCATACTGTGATCAGATCGCACTCGCTGGTGTCTGAAAGTGAGTTTTGAGCTGAGAACATGGTTTGAAACTCCAAAGTTCTGTCATGAAACTCTAGATGGCACAGAATTTGAAATTGAACATCTAAGATGAGTGAACATTCTTTTACTCCTTATGACTGTGCATTATTGTGTGGTCTGCCTTTCAATCTTTAAATGAGCAAGAGTACACGTTTTAGAAGCAAGCGTCAGGCAGGAGTAAAGCATAAGCAGCAGCGAATACATGATTGTGTTTATGCAGCAGCAGCAATCGGTTTATGTTAAGTTTCATAAAAAAAGCTGAGAAAATAAAAATTTTGTCAGACTACTGTGGAATATCAAATTTAATTTACTCTTTAATGCACGTCAGCTTTAAGTCAGCTGTCTAAACATTGTAATAGTCAGGGGTTTTGTTAGTCTTTGATCTTCCAACTAAGAGTTGAACTGTGTGTGAATGTTACATAGTCTTAGTTCTCGTGACCATTTGTGTTTATACCATTTGGCGAAGTCAGTTGGGGGCAATTGCCTCTATTGTCTTTAAATTATTAGATTTAGTGGTCATCCCTAACTAAGGCTGTGTGCATGGTCAGCACCATTAAGGACAGCCCACTGAAATTCCCATAAGAAAACCATGTAAAGTTAAGTTAGTCAGACTGTTTGGAAGAACTGCAGAAACGTCCTCAATAAAGAATAGCTTCTTGAACGTGATCCCAAACGTCTCCTGGTTTTGCTGAAAAAGTTTACAACACTACATCCAGATAAGATTCAGAACGATGATCAAAACATAGATGGAGCGCATCGAGTCCATCAACACCCCCAAAGCTTCAGGGTCCTATAGCTCGTCCTGGGTCGACATTTCATTCAGTAACATTGCAATTGTTTTGATTGATACTGTTAAATGTTGACGTTCACATTATTTGACATACGCATATGATTACAAATGATATCGCACTTGTTTCTACATTATCTTCAGCTTTGTTTTGATCTGGATATTCTGTACTCTTCAGAAGATGTGTCATAGCACCCCCTAGCATATAACATTGTAAACACGGAAAGCCGGAAAATTCCATCAATGGCGGGGAATTTTTTAAAAGCGATTACAGTTTTTCTCGATTGCTTAAACACATTTCTTGAAACTATGCCTCGAATTCTCAAAACTATAAACACAAATCCATAACGTCTCACCCAATTCCCCAAACATCATATTTTCAGGTCAAAATGAAGCTCTACACTCAAAACCATTCACTCTTGCTGAAAAACCAAACTTTGCCCTCAAACAGGACACTGGTGCAATAAATTTAAAACAACATTTCCAAAACTGGTAAGTTATGTTGCTTGTGGTTCCCCCCTCACAAACCTTTTCACATGATGAACACAAAAGACACAACCAGTGGATAAATTGGCACATTTTTATTCATACACAGAAAACACACACACACAAACATTTTTTTTTCCTGTTTTACTCTTTTTTTTTTAACTCTTTTTTTTTTAATATTTATATTTTATATATTTTTTTTATATTTACTTACAGTAAGATGTGTGTGACCAACATATGACAGTAAAAGAGCACACACAAACCTTATTCTAATATGGAATTCAAATTGTATTGGAATGGTAAAGAGTGTTGGTCGTGACAGGAGAGCCTCCACTCAAGGAGACAATATGATGAACATGTCTAAGAATGTTCCACATATGGTTGAAATACCATCATTGGCCTAGAGAGGTAACATTCTGGAGTCAAGACTATAAAGGAGAAAGGATGCCCTCCCTTCACTGTCACACTCTGCAGCCACTCTGTGTGACTATACGACTGCTGGCCTTTTCTTGCAAGAAAATACACCTCATCAAAGACTATTGGAAATGTTTGTCTCTTATTCAGTGATAGAATTTTGTTTGCCACCACACACCTCCCTGAAGGTTCTCGAGGCGACGGTAAAGCAACTCAAATTTGGCCTTACTCATAGCCGAGCCTCCCTCATAGTCATTGACAAAGACATGGGCAACTAGAGTGGCTTGAATTTCATCTGAGACTGCTTGTCTTCTTGTCCTTGCCCTTCCTCCTCCTCATTCTTATCCCTCTTCCTTCATGTCTTTCTGGATCCATTGTTCCAAAACGCAATAAAATGATTTGGGCCCTTTTATATATCTATTGAAGGTTCTGATTGATGTGTGTTAAATTTTGACTCTTAGTGTTTCCACCTGGGTAATTGTGTGCTAACTGAGCTGAAGCTGTGCTGACTTGAGTGAACAATTTTGAATGCTAGTGCTTTATACATGACAACATGGTCTAAGCAATGAGAAATGAAGGGATTTGTGTGTAGAGTTTTGCAGTGACAGTTCAACAAATCTGACTCATGTGTCAAAACAGGGAATAGTGTTGATAGTTTAGTGAAATGGGTGGGCTTTTTGATAAATGGTGTTATGGTTTTGAAATTTTAGTTCAAAAGCCTGGTTATATTGTTTAAGCAATCGAGAAAAACTGTAAAAAAAATAATAAAATGCTGAATGAGTGTAGGTAGATTTCAGATGCACGCAGTGTCAGAAGGCGTGTTTCCATTACAGATTTACGCAAAACTTTTGCGTTTTTTTTTTTTCCTTTTTTTCTTCTAAATGTCGACAAAAAACTATTGCGAAATGACGCCGTTTCCATTAACCGATGTTATGCAACTAAAACTAAATTATTTCCTCTCCGAAATATTTCTTTTTTCGAATTGCCTAAAAAAACCTCCTCATGCGAGCGTAAAAACATTTTTGCGATAAATGGGAGTTTTTGCGAAATTGACGTGTTTCAATTGGGCGTATTTTCAATTCGCAATTTCAATTTGCGCAATTTGAAGGGTAATGGAAACGCGGTTAGAGTCACACTCTATGAGAAAACATTGCAAGAACAACGTTCATGGAACATCCTTACTATGCTATTTTTCCTTGACGAACATAACATTGAGAGAAAACGTTCTTAGAACAGCATTCTCGGAATGTCTTTACATGTTTAATATTTACTGAATGTTTTTGGAATGTTTGCATGAAACATTGTGAAAATAATTTTAATGAAAAATCCTTAGAATGTTTTTTGAAAAACATTCAGAAATAACGTTTTCATAACATTTTCAAAATTATAGAATGAAATGTTCCTCTAATCTTCACATAAATCAAGAAAACATTTTTTTTCTTAATACATAAAAAAACACTGGACGTTTTGAATGTTAACAAACATTCAGAAATAACGTCTTCATAACTTAATGGGAATGTTAGCGAACATTCTAAGAACACATTTTTGATAGATGATGTCATACCCATTACCATGCCAAACACTCCATGAGTTAAGAAATGTTGACGCTAACTGATAGTTATATATATCGTCGCTGTTGGGCGGAATCCTTTCATCTCCAAAACCATTATTTTTCAGGAAATTAAAAAAACTGCATATTTTTTGAGTTATTAAACATTGTATCGTTAAAGTTGGTATTATTCCTTATATTGCTATCCTATACTGTTGTGTACCAACATTAACACAACATTTCCCCAAAATCATGTTTAATCGGAAATATAAGATTTATGACTTACGCTGTCATTGATAAGAAGATAAGAATAAGAAGTCTGCGGTCGTGTTGAGCCTTTTGACAAGAGACAAGGCTTTAAGAGCTAATCAAAGCTAATTATTGTGGTTACATCTTCCTAAACTCTATTTTAAACATTTAAGAGCTATGAGTGATGCAATTCCAAAATAAAACGATAAGCTGACTAGGCTGTCTAAAAGGCGGAAATTAATCTGCAAGTCGGCAGTCGCGTTGAGCCTTCTGACAGGAGTAAATGCTTCAATAGTTAACCAAAAGCTATGAGGGATAGCCTGGAAATCCAGACCTAAATCTAAAAGATTAATGGTCTGGCATCGACTAATGAAAATCGGCCAGCTCGAGGGGTGGCACCAAGCATGCATTTGAAAATCTCACTGCACGCAATTGGATAACACTACGACTAATCACAACAATAAACCCCAAACGCTTAGCTACCAGCGGAGCTAACTGGTAGATTAGACCTTTACCGTATCCGGTCGGCAAAACAGCAAAAACGTCGTTTTGGTGGACGACGAAGGGGGGGGGTTGGGTTATGGTCTTGGATGTACGACGACGACCCACATGCAATATATTGCATTGCATACAATGTGCGCTGGTCAACTAGTCTAAAATTAAGAAACCCCTAGAAAACTGTAAAAAACAAAAACAAAAAAACAAAAAACGTATAACCTTCTATTTGTGACGTGCTGTCTTTGCATTTGAACATTGCCAATTTTAAACAGGACACGCATTAGCTGAATAAATGTTAGCCAATACAAACATATTTATAGAAAACAGCTGACGATGAATAGACAGGAGTCCAACAATAGCATAACGAATCACTTATTATAAAAAGAATATCAAGAATACCGGTAAGTTAGACGAATCCGACATATGAGGGCTGTGTTAACAGTAAAACGTCCGTCATTTAACGAATTTTAAAAACACGGATGGATAATATAAAATGCTTTCTTGCATTTTGACAGAAAAAAAACAAGCAGGAACAAAATGTAAACTTAGCCCGTCAATTTTCATTTTACAATTATCTTCTCTCTCTGTGTGCGCGCGTCCGTGTTTGTGAGAGAGCTCGCGCAGCACTGATACAACGGTACTTTTTAATCCGCAAGTAACTAACGCGCTAGTTTTCATACAAAATAAATATGTAACATAATTAGGTACTTAAGTTATTATTAACACAATAACGTAACACATGAATGCTATGTTTCTCAACACTGAGAATGAATAAATAAACGCTGTTTCTCCAGACTCGCGCTTTATCAGTAATCCACAAATCACATCACTTTCATAATCACTAAACCATAGCGATTTCAAGTTTATTAAGATTTATTGTTCAGCATTACTTGAGCTTTTTATTATTTGCATGGCTGAATGATGTCTTCCTCTTTTCTGAGTGACCATGAAGAACTAGAAGTATTTTAAGATAATCCATGCGATCCGTGTGATCATCGAATCCATAGGATTAACGTTAGGTTAACTCAATACAATATTTCAACTTTCCACATCCACCCCAGGCCAACGTTTACCTTCAGGAGTCAGAAGTACTGTGACTACTGTACTGTCCTCGCTAATGAAATCAGTCAGACGGCGAACCGCGGGGCGCGGGAGTGGAAGTGGGATCGAGCGCAATTCTTTATTGGTGTCGATTTTCAGTCTCTTTTTAATGATAGGCCTTACGCATCTGTCTATCATCCTCGCTTGCTATTTGGGGGATGAATCCAGCGCTATGATTGGTCGAACTCTTCTTCTTTTGCGGTTGCTTGATTTGAGGACTTCACGTGCACAGAGGCGTCACCAGGTTTTTGCGTAGTTTAGAGTAACAAATCGTATCAGCGTACTTTGAAGTCGAAATGCGTATTCCCTACGCAAAATGCGTACAGGTTGGCAGGTCTGGGGATGCAATAAAAAAAATGATGAGCTGACTAGGCTGTCTATTAGGCGGAAATGAGCCTAACCAGCCTCAACCCTCAACCCTCCAGCACCAACCCTGCCTTGCAAGGCTCCAGCACCAACCCTGCCCTACCAGACCCCAGCACCAACCCTGCCCTGCCAGGCCCCAGCACTAACCCTGCCTTGCAAGGCTCCAGCACCAACCCTGCCCTGCCAGGCCCCAGCACCAACCCTGCCCTGCCTAGCACGCCCAGTTATGCTTCTGCTATCACCAGCTCACCCTTACCCAGCAATGCTATTGCTGACAGTGGGCTACCAACTCCAGAGGACATCGGCCATATCCAAAAGCTGGCCCCCGAAAACCAGCCAGCAAAGGAAGAAAACGACGCAAATCAGCAATACTCACTGACACGCCAGTGAAGCAGCAACTAAACATGTTAAGTTAAGCAAGTTATCTGCAGCATTCCATTCTGTTATCAGGTTCTATGTGCTAGCCATAGAACGTTTGAGTTTAAAGTTCAAAGTAAAGTGGTCTTGCCACTAGGGGTGGAGCCGAACCCGAATACGGTATTCAGAAAGCACAAATAATGTGTTTTTTACGAATACTTATTTCGAACAAATACTTTTAAAAATATTTGTATTCGGGAACAAGAAAAACTTTATATCAAAAAGCTGCGTTTCCTCATGAGACATGGCGACCGGCGGTGCTGCTGATGTAATGTTTCCTGTCCTGTGTTTCCCTTGTCTTGTGTGCACTTTTGTTATTTCCTGTTCTGTGTCATGTTTTGTAGTCCTTTGTAGTTTTTCTTGCTTATTAGGTCTCCCAGGTGTTTCTAATTAGCCACACCCCCTTGTTATCTTGTTTAGCTTGTTTGTCTGTGTATTTAAACCTCTGTGCTTCAGTTGTTGGTTGTCGGTCGTTGTTTAATGTTCTGTTACCTGTTCTTGTCCTGAGTTCCGTGTTCCGCCTGGATTGCCTGTTTGTTTTATTAAATGTATGCTTGCACTTGGATTCTCTCTCTGCTTCATCCTTGCCTCAGCGTGACAGAACGACCGACCAAACGATGAATCCAGCAGCATTAAATGAGCCTCTTCGTGTCATGCCTGCAAAGCCTGAGTCTCTACACATCATGCCTGCAAAGCCTGAGTCTCTTCGCGTCATGCCTGCAAAGCCTGAGTCTCTTCGCGTCATGCCTGCAAAGCCTGAGTCTCTTCACGTCATGCCTGCAAAGCCTGAGTCTCTTCGATTCATGCCTGATTTTCACAGCCTGACCCGGGAGTTTGCTGGACAGATCGCGGCCTTGGCCCTGGATAGCCTCGATCTGTTCCAGTACACCTGGGGATTTGTTCCTCTTGCTGCCTCTTGCTCTCTGGGTGACGAGGCAATTAAGGTGTGTTACCGGCTGGGGGCTAGGGAGGTTGACCCGAGGGAGCTCCCTGATCTCTCCGGTCTGGATTGGAGAGAGGCACTCTCCAGATGTCTGGAGAGCTTCCTCCCGTGGCATCCAAGGTCAACACCTGATCTTCACGTCCCGTCCAGTTCAGCCGCATCTTCGCCGCCGCTGGTCCCGTCAAGCTCAGAGCGCGCTTCTGCTGATCCAGAGACTGTTCACGTCGCTTCTGCTGATCCAGAGACTGTTCACGTCGCTTCTGCTGATCCAGAGACTGTTCACGTCGCTTCTGCTGATCCAGAGCTTCACGCCAGTCCAGCCAAGCCTGCACTTCACGCCAGCCCAGAGCCTTCTTCACCGCTGGTCCCGTTCAGCACTGAGCCTTCTTCACCGCTGGTCCCGTTCAGCACTGAGCCTTCTTCACCGCTGGTCCCGTTCAGCACAGAGCCTTCTTCACAGCTGGTCCCATCCAGCACTGAGCCTTCACCGCTGGTCCCGTCCAGCACAGAGCCCTCTTCACCGCTGGTCCCGTCCAGCACAGAGCCCTCTTCGCCGCTGGTTCCGCCCAGCTCAGAGCCTTCTTCGCCGCTGGATCTGCCCAGCACAAAGCCCTCTTCGCTGGATCTGCCCAGCTCAGAGCCCTCTTCGCCGCTGGTCCTGCCCAGCTCAGAGCCCTCTTCGCCGCTGGTCCTGCCCAGCTCAGAGCCCTCTTCGCCGCTGGTCCTGCCCAGCTCAGAGCCCTCTTCGCCGCTGGTCCTGCCCAGCTCAAAGCCCTCTTCATCGCTGGTCCAGGACTCTTTACCGGGGAGCCTCCCCAAGAAAATTTTGGGGGGGGGGCAATACACCTCCGGACCAGCCCGATCCGCCAGGACCGCCAGAGGGGTGGTCTCCTGTTCCGCCCTGGCCGCCCGAAGGGTCTTCACCGCCGTGGCCGCCCGAAGGGTCTTCTCCGCCGTGGCCGCCCGAAGGGTCTTCACCGCCGTGGCCACCCGAAGGGTCTTCTCCGCCGTGGCCGCCCAAGGGGTCTTCACCGCCGTGGCCGCCCGAAGGGTCTTCACCGCCGTGGCCGCCCGAGGGGTCTTCACCGCCGTGGCCGCCCGAGGGGTCTTCGGACAAGATGGCCGACTCCACGCCGGTGTCTTCGGACAAGATGGTCTCCTCTGAGCCGGTGTCTGTTCCTGTGCCATGGTCGCATGAAGGGTCGTCTCCTCCCTGGCCGCCTGAAGGGTCGCCTCCACCCTGTTTGCCTGCACCGCCTGCTCCGCCCTGGCCGCCTGCTCCGCCCTGGCCGCCTGCACAGCCTGCTCCGCCCTGGCCGCCTGCACAGCCTGCTCCGCCCTGGCCGCCTGCACAGCCTGCTCCGCCCTGGCCGCCTGCACAGCCTGCTCCGCCCTGGCCGCCTGCACAGCCTGCTCCGCCCTGGCCGCCTGCACAGCCTGCTCCGCCCTGACCGCCTGCACAACCTGCTCCGCCCTGGCCGCCTGCACAGCCTGCTCCGCCCTGGCCGCCTGCACAGCCTGCTCCGCCCTGGTCGCCTGCACAGCCTGCTTCAGGCCCTCTTCCGCTCCACGGGCCTGGCCCCCCGTCCCGCCCCCGGATCAGACCCACCACCCTCCTGGACTTTTTTTTTTTTTTTTTCTCTTCTGAGGAGTGTCTGGAATCCACTCCTTAGGTGGGGGGCTATGTAATGTTTCCTGTCCTGTGTTTCCCTTGTCTTGTGTGCACTTTTGTTATTTCCTGTTCTGTGTCATGTTTTGTAGTCCTTTGTAGTTTTTCTTGCTTATTAGGTCTCCCAGGTGTTTCTAATTAGCCACACCCCCTTGTTATCTTGTTTAGCTTGTTTGTCTGTGTATTTAAACCTCTGTGCTTCAGTTGTTGGTTGTCGGTCGTTGTTTAATGTTCTGTTACCTGTTCTTGTCCTGAGTTCCGTGTTCCGCCTGGATTGCCTGTTTGTTTTATTAAATGTATGCTTGCACTTGGATTCTCTCTCTGCTTCATCCTTGCCTCAGCGTGACAGACGCTGCCGCTGGTCCCATCCAGCTCAGAGCGCGCTGATCCTGATCCAGAGCCAGAGCTTCACGTCAGTCCTGCCGAGCCAGAGCTTCACGTCAGTCCTGCCGAGCCAGAGCTTCACGTCAGTCCTGCCGAGCCAGAGCTTCACGTCAGTCCTGCCGAGCCAGAGCCAGAGCTTCGTGTCACGTCCGCCCTTCCAGAGTCTCGTCCCGCCGAGACTGAATCTGTTCCTGATACTGATCTTGAGCCTGAGCCTGAATCTCTTCCTCTTTCTGCGCCTGTGTCTTCGGACAAGATGGCCGACTCCACGCCTGTGTCTTCGGACAAGATGGCCGACTCCACGCCTGTGTCTTCGGACAAGATGGCCGAAACCACGCCTGTGTCTTCGGACAAGATGGCCACTGCCGAGCCAGTGTCTCAGGACAAGATGGCCTCCAACGATCCAGTGTCTGTTCAAGTCACGTCTGCTGAGCCAGTGTCTCCGGACAAGATGACCGCCGCCGAGCCAGTGTCTCCGGACAAGATGGCCGCCGCCGATCCAGAGTCTGTTCAAGTCACGTATGCCGAACCAGTGTCTCCGGACAAGATGGCCGCCGCCAAGCCAGTGTCTCCAGACAAGATGGCCGCCACCGAGCCAGTGTCTCTGGACAAAATGGCCGCTGCCACGTCGACTGAGCCCTCAGCAGAGATAGTCGCCGACACGCCTGAACCTGAGCCCTCAACAGAGATGGCCGCTGTCACGCTGTCTGTTCCTGAGCCGGTGTCTGTTCCTGATCCCGAGCCGGTGTCTGTTCCTGTCTCTGTGTCTGTTCCTGTTCCTGAGCCAGTGTCTGTTCCTGTCTCTGTGTCTGTTCCTGTTCCTGAGCCAGTGTCTGTTCCTGTGCCATGGTCGCCTCCCTGGCCGCCTGAAGGGTCGTCTCCTTCCTGGCCGCCTGCCCCGCCCTGGTCGCCTGCACAGCCTGCTCCGCCCTGGCCTTCTGTATTACCGCAGTCTCAAGGTCCTCTTCCGCTCCACGGACCTGGCCCTCCATCCCGCCCCCGGATCCGCCTCCGGGACACCTCCCACCTGGACAGTTTTGGAGCGTCTGGAAGCCGCTCTTTGGGGAGGGGCTATGTAACGGTCACCAGCTGGAGTGCCCTTGAGAGCCACCAGAGGGCACTCCACACCGGACTATCATATTCACTCACAGACTACATTTCCCATCCTGCATCTACCTGGACTGATTACTTCATACACCTGCACTGCACTGATTACACACACCTGCACCTCATTCACACACACACATAAAAGCCACTTCCACACTCCACTTCTCTGCGAAGTATTGCATTGCCCCGGCGTACAATTTCTGAGCGTTTTCCCTGTGTGTGCTGAACTGTTACTGACCTTGGATTGTTTATACCGACTTCTGATTCTTCTGCTGCCTGTCTTGACCCGGATTGTTCATTGGACTGTGATTCCTGCCGCCTGCCTCGACCCTTGCCTGTTTTCTGTTTCTGCTCTGAGATTATCTCCATTGTTCTGTCTGCTCCTGATTTACCCTGCCTGTTGATTATTCTAATAAAGCTGCAATTGGATCTTACTGCGTCCTCCACATCATAACAGCTGATGTGGTGGCTGAAATATTTTGGATTAGGCTAATGTCACGTTGAGGGGTAGTTCACATAGCGCGTTTTTTGCGCGTGCAGATTTCAAATGTAGGCGCGCAGCAAGCGCGCTTATAATAGAAGCGAGCGGCGCGCTGCATAGCAACGACAGACGCCACGGGAGGGCAAGCGCTTGTGGAAAGGAGAAAGCGTGCGAACTGCGCTCTTCATGATTACGAAGTATCAGCGAAGAATTAATTGATTTCTAGCCCTTGCATTAGCTTTAGATATATTTATGGAGATGAGAAATGAAATAAAAAAGCCGTCATTTTGTCATTAATATCAGTCCGTCAGAAAAGCAGTTCTAGGCTTATTCTTGGCTGGATAACTCTTAGCAGGTTTAAAAAGCTCTTTTAAAATTAAATATGAATGCAGTTTTGGATAGTGATCGACCGATATTGATTTTTTATAACCGATACCGATACCGATTATTTGCATGTTTATGTGCCGATTACCGATATGCAGAACCGATATTTATTTACTGTTATACTTCTGTTTTTGACACAATTATTACAACACAAATGAACTGAACAAACAATTTTATTTATAACAATCACTCCCTCCTTGCATACATAAAAAACTTTATATTTATACACAAATAAATAGAGGGGTCTGAGTCCAAAAAATAAAGTGCATTGTTACTAAGTGTCTTTGTTTAAAAATAAAAGCTTTGATGAGGTAAAAAATAAAGCACAAAAATTATTCTAACATATATTCAAAGATAGTTGAGTGATGTATCTTTAAGTGGTTCCACATGTTGGAGGTATTTTTTGTATTGTATTTTGTATTGAAATGTAATTCATTTTAAACAGTTTTAGAAGGTTTATATGTGCCATTTAATAGGTTTAAAGAGTGAGGAATAATTCACTGGGTAATATTAATTCACTGAATAATATTAGCTGGAATATAACATTATCAGGAAAGTAACAAACAAAACAGCATATTTGCATTTTCCAACTAGTGTTATTAATTATTAATAATGTTTTTGTCGGTCTAGATCATGAAATCCTTTCTGACAAAGTGCTGTTTATCTATGCGTTTACACAGAACTATAACTTACTCAACCGCGATCGCGCGTGGAGATAATAAATAATTAATTTCCACAGAGCGGTATTTATTTAGATTTGTATTAGCGAAATAATGGTTATGCAGTAAATGATAATATAATTTAGGTTGTTTAAACGAGATAATCTTGTCAAAAGTTTCATGCAGTAGCCGTGCTTGAGCATTCCTGGTCATCAACCCAGTGAGTGCGCAGCAATATGAACAAACTTTTTTTTTCGAGACTATAAACAGCACTTTGTCAGTTGACATTTCATGATCTAGATTGAATCTAGATCATGAAATGCCAACTGACAAAGTGCTGTTTATCTATGCATTTATTTTACACAGAACTCAACCGCGATCGCGCGTGGAGATAATAAATAATTAATTTCCACAAAGCGGTATATTTAGATGTGTAACGTTATTAGCGAAATAATTGCTATGTAGTAAATAATATAATCTAGGATGTTTAAACAAGATAATCTTGTCAAAAGTTTCATTCAGTGGCCGTGAGCATCCTGATCATCAACCCAGTGAGTGCTCAGCAATATGAACGAACTTTTTTCTCGAGACTAATGGTGAGCAAATACAACTGATAGAGAATTAAATTCAGTGCTTTTATTTTCAACATGCACTCATTCATGTCTGTTTTATTTAATTCATGTAAAGTTACGTCTTTATTGGGGCAGGACATGACGGATTACGCTACGTGACTCCATGAGTTCGTCTCAATTTTTTAGAACCAAGCTGCATAAATAAACTAGGCTATATCAGGCATTCATGTCTCAAATCTCATTTCTGCATGTCTGTTATGTTAAATAAAGTTGAAAAATTAAAGCAAAGCAAGCAGAACATATGTTTTACCTGTGCACAGAGTTGTTGTTGACTGATCTCCTCAGACGCGGGCTGCAATGGCGGAATTCTCAAAACAGCCACAAGATGGCGCCGTTTATCGGCGAATCCGATATTACAAAACCGATACCCGATTATGGGAAAATGCTTAAATATCGGTAAAAATATCGGTAAACCGATACATCGGTCGATCACTAGTTTTGGATTAAATATAAGTACAGTCAAGTCAAATAAAACATGTTTTATCTCCTGTTTGGTAACACTACAATAAGATACCATTCATTAACATTACTTAATGCGCATCTAACATCAACACATTGAGTGAACAATATATTTTTACAACATTAATTAATGTTTGTGAATGTTATTTAATACAAACACTTGATTGGTCATGTTTGTTCACTTCATTCATTGTGCATTAAATAATGTTAACATAAATAATGTTAACTTTTGATTTTAAAAATGTATTTTTAAATGAACCCCAAGGAGAATAATTGCGACAGTATATAGCCTAACTATTGTTTATTGTTAGGTCATTTTATCTATTGTTATCTAACAAATGTAATATTAATGTAGTGTTTTTAATACTACAGTTTCCATCTTTGTAACCGTGATATAAACTTTAATATATGTAAATTTAATCTAAATTAAGCTTTACCGAAATTGTTACCGAGAACCGTGGATTTTCACAGGTATTGGTACCGAATACTGAAATTTTGGCACCGTGACAACACTAGTAGCTCTGTTAGCTTGGTAATTTAGACAATAGGCTGTTGACAGAGTAACATTAACGTAGGTAATGGCTGTTATGTTATTTTCTTTTCAATGACGTTCCTTGTTACATGTTCATTGCTGGATTTATGGAAAAACATCAACCAATATTGCATATCCATAATTATTATAATGGATATAATTAAAGAATACTTACACTATAACGTAAATTAGAAGTGTAACGCAAAAAAAATGGATTTTTACACCTATTTTGAAATTTACTCGAATACAAATACAAATACAAATACTTTTCCCCTCTCAACAAATACAAATACAGATACAAATACCGGCTGCTTTGCACACCCCTACTTGCCACTTAATTGAAATGTGCATTATTTGGATTGAAATAATTGTTTTTTCCAGATTCTCCAGGCACGGATGTTTATATTTCCAGTTCTGGTTTGAGTTTAAAAATGAAAATCAATATTCACAATTAAGTAGTTGTGTTCTTATTTTTAGATAATCTAGTGTGACAACTTACCCGCCCTCTACAACTCTACAGCTCCGTAAAGAGATAAGATATGAAGATGTTATGAATACAACATATGTGCCCAAGACTTCCTTCTTTCATTTGGTGTGAGATTTATACCATTTTGATGTATGGTGCTCAGTAAATGTTAGACAGTGTGAAAAGTGTGACAACATACCCCGCTCTCCCCTACTGTATCACACAGTGTACATCATTTCAGTGTCTGTAGTTAAGTGTGTGTTTAAAAGGTTATCAGACATAAACACATTTGTATTGCTTAACCTATTTATGTATTTAATTCTAAAAATAATTTTTAATGTCATACATAAAAAAAGTCACATTACAAACAAACCATCGTTCAAAATAACAGCATTTATCTAAAATAGAAAGCTTTTTTAACATTATACACTAGGCTTACAGTTCAAAGGTTTGGGGTTAGTAAGATTATTTTTTTGAAAAAAAAATTAAAGAAAGTAATTGCCTACTTTTATTCAGCAAGGATGCATTACATTAATCAAAAGTGACAGTAAAGACATTTATAATGTTACAAAAGCTTTCTATTTCAGATAAATCTCTTATGAACTTTATATTCATCAAAGAATCCTGGGGACTTTTTTTTTTAACATTAATACCGGTAATAATCAGAAATGTTTTTTGAGCATATTATTCCCTCAGGTAGATTACATGTTTTCCTGCATGGCTGGATATTAGACGTATGAACAATAATCACGTTGTTTGCATTCGCCAAAATTTATTTGCCGAAATCAAAACGTGGACAGTGAAAGGGAATTACCGTTAGTGTGAGACGAGTCCGGCTTGAAGCGGAAGCGACCAGACGGCAGAGGATTATGTTCGCAAATCAAACAATGATTTGTCTCAAAACAATGATTAACAATGATTGATCGATTGCTGATCCTGTCTGATCGATTGCTCCTGTCTGCCTCGCTGCCTGCTGTGAGTGTGTTTGCTTCGGTGCTGTAAGCTCCGTTTTAGCCTCGTATTTCCTTGTTTTGAACCATCATTTACTACAATTTCTAGTTGTTTATACTACTACTAAATACAGCTTACCCAACATCTCAGATTAACCTGACATCGCTAGCTTCCGTTCCTACTAGCACAACACGCTAGTAATTCGCTAGCCTGTTAACCCTCTGGGGTCGTTCGGGTCAAAAATGACCCGAAGCGTTTAAATAAAAAAATATAAAAAATCGTAGCTTCATCAGAATGGTCCAAAACTTGGTGACTTTGTTGGTACTTGGTATATGAACACCCAAAAAAATTGGGGACAGGATTTGAATAGTCTAAGTGGCTGTAAAAAAAATAGTCACACTCAGGACATTCGGGTCAAAAATGACCCCCATAGGAAATGAATGGGAAATTGGCAAAAATGTGACAATACAGAGTTTTTTTGTGCGTACAATCTACAAATCAGCCACGATCCAGAAAAAAAGTACACAACAGTGAAGGGGTGAATCTATAAAACATCAAGAGTGCAAAACAGACACATCCACACACACACACACACACACACACACACACACACACACACACACACACACACACACACAAACACACTTTTATACACATACACACTAATAAATTCAGATTACAAACATCTGTTTTGAATTTTTAAAAATCACAGCTTCATCGGAATGTTACGAAACTAGGTGACTTTTATGGTATTAGGTATGTGAACACACAAAAAATATTGAGGTCATGATCCAAGCATGCTAAGTGGTAGTCACACTTCTGCTCTTTGGTCAAAAATGACCCCATAGGAAATGAATGGGAAATTGTCAAAAATATGAAAACACAGAGGTTTTTTTGCGCATACAATCTACAAATCAGCCAGGATGCAGAAAAAAAGGACTCAACAGTGAAGGGGTGAATCTCTAAAACATCAAGAGTGCAAAACAGACACATCCAGACACACACACACACACACACACACAAACACACTTTTATACACATATACACTAATAAATTCAGATAACAAAAATCTGTTTTGAATATTTAAAAATCACAGCTTCATCGGAATGTTACGAAACTAGGTGACTTTTATGGTATTAGGTATGTGAACACACAAAAAATATTGAGGTCATGATCCAAGCATGCTAAGTGGTAGTCACACTTCTGCTCTTTGGTCAAAAATGACCCCATAGGAAATGAATGGGAAATTGTCAAAAATATGAAAACACAGAGGTTTTTTTTGTGCATACAATCTACAAATAAGCCAGGATGCAGAACAAAAGGACTCAACAGTGAAGGGGTGAATCTCTAAAACATCAAGAGTGCAAAACAGACTAAATCTGTTCAGGCAAAAATCACTAGAATTCGCAAGCCTTTCTACAGAGAGCTGTAAATCCACTAGTGGTAAAAATGTGCTATTGCGTGATAAAAATGCTCAATGTGTCCACCAGATGGCACCCATCTCATTTCAAAAATTGTTTTCATGAGGCCTAGGCTTGACTCTAAAATGAAATTCAGCTTTAATTAATTTTTTTAAAAAAAAAAATATATATATATAAATTTTCCATTATATTCAATGGGAAAAAATGGGTCATAATTATTGCATAAATATTAATTATAAATCATAAAATTCTCTCAAAACACCAAAAAAGAAAAGAAAAAATATTATTAAAAACAATAAAAAAAAAATTGATGATGATTTTTTTTAATATATATTAATTTTGCCCTCCGGGTCATTTTTGACCCGAATGTCCTGAGTGTGAGTGTTCAATGAAAGACCCCAGAGGGTTAACGCGCCACCCGTGCGCTCAGCTATTTTTATTTATTTATTTTTCTCTCGCGCGCTCGCGCCTTTGAGTTCATAAAAGCTCAGGTGAGTAAGAATCACTCAACAAACACGGTGAGTAATGTCTTGTCCTGTTATTGTCACCTGCACTTCATGTCACATGTTTAGCATAGCCTTCTCTGTTGGCAATATAGGATTTATATGTGATAAATGCAAGGAGACAGTTAGGCTGACAGAGAAGATTTCAGAACTAGAAACACGCATCCAAACTTTAATTGAGGATAGTAAGAGTGCTAGAGCTTCAGATACTATTTTGGATGCGCCTAGCATAGTGAACTCTTTACATGATGTGGTTCCAGCTGAATTAGTGCCTGCGCAGCCGGGCAAATGGGTGACAGTGAGGGATCGCTCTAGTCGCGGATCAAAAAAACACTCTTCCGTTCCTAATACCATAACAAATCGATTTGCCCCGCTCAGTGAAACACCCACTGAGAATGATTGTGCCCTAGTTATTGCCGATTCGATCACACGGAACGTGAAAATAGAGACACCAGCGACCATAGTCACATGTTTGCCGGGAGCCAGAGCGCCTGACATCAAAGCAAATTTAAAAGTGCTGGCTAATGCTAATCGTAAATTCTCTAAGATCATTATCCACGTCGGCACAAATGATGTTCGACTCTGCCAGTCGGAGATCACCAAAATTAATATTAAAGAGGTGTGTGAACTCGCAAGTATGATGTCAAGCACTGTAATTTGCTCTGGCCCCCTTCCTGTTCGCAGGAGTGATGAGATAGTTAGTAGATTGTGTTCTCTTAACGGTTGGCTGTCTAAGTGGTGTCCGCAACATAATATAGAATTTATAGACAATTGGAAAAGTTTTTGGGGCAAACCGGACCTGTTGAAAAGAGATGGTATTCATCCCTCCTGGGATGGTGCTGCTCTTCTATCTAGTAATATGGCACATAGTCTTAGAGCTCAAACATGACAATCTGGGGCTCAGGTCAGGAAGCAGACAGACTGGCTAAACCGACCGTCTGCTAGCGGCCTCGCGTCACCAAGGTCAGATAAATCCCATCACATAGAGCCTCTTTCACCTAGCTATCATCATATAGAGACTGTGTCTGTTCCCCGAATTTGGAAATCCAAAAAACGTTTAAACCCATCTAAGGTTAAAAATGTAATTGATGTTCAACAAATAAAAAACAGCTATAATACAGATGAGCAAATGCTAAAGCTTGGGTTGCTGAATATTCGATCGCTTACTTCAAAAGCACTCATTGTTAATGATATGATTTCAGATAATAACCTAGATGTGCTGTGTTTGACAGAAACCTGGCTAAAACCAAACGATTACATTACTTTAAATGAGTCCACCCCGCAAGATTACTGTTATAAACATGAACCCCGTCTTAAACGCAAAGGGGGAGGTGTTGCTGTAATTTATAGTAATATTTTCAAAACCACTAAGAAATCAAGTTTTGAATATAATTCTTTTGAAGTGTTAGTGCTTAATGTAAAAATATATAGTATAAATGATAAATCACGTTTGAGATTTGTGCTGGCTACTGTATACAGGCCACCAGGGCACCATACAGACTTTATCAAAGAATTTGCGGACTTTCTATCAGAGTTAGTATTGGCTGCAGATAAAGTACTAATTGTTGGTGATTTTAATATACACATCGATAATGAAAAAGATGCATTGGGTTTGGCATTTAAAGACATTGTAAACTCAATTGGAGTTAGACAACACGTGTCAGGACCTACTCATCGTCGTAATCATACTCTAGATCAGGGGTGTCAAACTCAGTTCCTGGAGGGCAACAGCCCTGCAGAGTTTAGCTTCAACCCTAATTAAACACACCTGATCAGCTAATCAAGTCCTTCAGGCTTATTTGAAAACTGCAGGTGTGTGTGTGTTGAAGCAGGGTTGGAACAAAACTCTGTAGGGCTGCGGCCCTCCAGGAACTGAGTTTGACACCTGTGCTCTAGATCTAATATTATCACATGGAATAAATGTTGATGCCGTTGAAATTCTGCAGCAGAGCGATGACATCTCAGATCATTATCTAGTCTCGTGTAAATTACATTTAGCCAAGGCTGCAAAGCCGACTCCGTGTTTCAAATATGTTAGACCTATCACTTCTGCCACTAAAGATTGCTTTATTAATAATCTTCCTAATCAATTTCATCATCTTAGCATCCCGGATAGCTTAGAAGAACTTGATATTACAACAGAAACTTTTAACTCTCTCTTTTCCAGCACTTTAGACACAGTTGCTCCTTTGTGCTTAAAGAAGATTAAAGAAAATAGTCCAACGCCGTGGAACAACGAGCACACTCGGGCCCTTAAGAGAGCAGCCAGAAAAATGGAGCGCAACTGGAAGAAAACAAAACTAGAGGTATTTCGCATTTCATGGAAAGAGAGCTCGATTGCTTACAGAGAGGCTTTAAAAGCTGCTAGATCTGCTTATTTTTCAACCCTATTAGAAGAAAATAAACATAATCCTAGGTTTATATTTGAAACAGTGGCTAAACTAACGAAAAATAAAGATTCAAACACAGAAGTTTCCAAGCAGCACAGCGGTAATAACTTTATGAACTTCTTCACTTATAAGATTGATAATATCAGGGACAAAATTATAACTATGCAACCGTCTACTATCGCATCAGGCAGTGCATTGTAGTCTCCCGGAGGAAAAATTTGATTCATTCGTTGCTATAGGAGCGGAAGAATTGACTAAACTCGTTAAATCATCTAAATCGACAACATGTATGTTAGACCCTATACCGACTAAGCTACTGAAAGAGATGCTTCCAGAGGTCATAGGATACGTACCAAAAAACTTTAAGCTGGCTATGATTAAACCGCTTGTTAAAAAAACGCAACTTGATCCTACAGAATTAGTTAATTACAGGCCGATCTCGAATCTACCTTTTCTGTCAAAGATACTAGAAAAGGCAGTATCTTCACAACTGTGTTCCTTTTTAGAAAGAAATGATATCTGCGAGGATTTTCAGTCCGGATTTAGACCGTACCATAGTACTGAGACTGCTCTCATTAGAGTCACAAATTATTTGGTCTTATCATCCGATCGTGGTTGTATCTCTCTATTAGTGTTACTCGATCTTAGTGCTGCGTTTGACACCATTGACCACAACATTCTTTTAAATAGACTAGAAAACTATGTTGGCATTAGTGGAATTGCACTAGCATGGTTTAAATCATACTTATCTGACCGTTATCAATTTGTAGCAGTAAATGAAGAGATGTCTCATCGATCACAAGTTCAGTATGGTGTACCACAAGGCTCAGTACTAGGACCGCTGCTGTTCACTCTGTACATGCTACCATTAGGAGATATCATTAGGAAACATGGAATTAGCTTCCACTGTAATGCTGACGTTACTCAGCTCTATATTTCTTCAAAACCTAACGAAACTTACCAATTCACTAAATTAACAGAATGCATAGCGGATATAAAAAATTGGATGACTCGTAATTTCCTACTTCTAAATTCTGAAAAAACAGAGTTTCTAATTATTGGACAAAAAACGTCCTCACGTAATAACCTAGAATACTGTCTAACACTTGATGGCTGCTCTGTTAAGTCTTCGTCGTCGGTTAGGAACCTAGTTGTGCTCTTTGATACCAATCTTTCATTTGAAAGTCACGTGTCTAGTATCTGTAAAACTGCATTTTTCCATCTTAAAAATATATCTAAATTACGTCATATGCTCTCATTGACAAATGCGGAACAATTAGTTCATGCGTTCATGACCTCAAGGCTAGATTATTGTAATGCTCTCCTGGGTGGTTGCCCTGCACGCTTAATAAACAAACTACAGCTAGTTCAAAACGCAGCAGCTCGAGTTCTTACCAGAACCAGGAAGTATGACCATATTAGCCCGGTTCTGTCAAAACTGCACTGGCTCCCTATTAAACATCGCATCAATTTTAAAATATTGCTGATCACGTACAAAGCACTAAATGGGTTAGCTCCGCAGTACTTGAGCGAGCTCTTAACGCATTATAGTCCGTCACGTCTATTGCGATCTCAAAATTCCGGCCAGTTGATAATACCTAGAATATCAAAATCGATTGCTGGGGGTAGATCCTTCTCCTATTTAGCACCAAAACTTTGGAACAGTCTTCCTACCATTGTCCGGGAAGCAGACACACTCTGTCAGTTCAAATCTAGACTAAAAACACATCTCTTTGACCTAGCGTTCACATAATACATTATAGACTTCTATAATTTAATGTTAGGCTGCATAGATTAGGTCAGCTGGAACCGGGAACACTTCCCATAAATCATGATGTACTCATTACATCATAAGAAGAATGGCATCTACGCTAATTTTAGTGTCTTTGTTTATCCCGAGGTTTTCCCGCAGCCTGCCGGATCCAGGCCGTATCCAGATCTGATGAAGGACCTTCGCCTGGACCCGATGACAACGCAGTGCTGAAGTGCCAACTAGTCTCTCCCTATGGAGGATCTACAGTTACCACTCTACAGAGGATCTACTGTTACCACTCTACAGATAAAGCGTTGTCAGGAAACTCAATTCGCGTATCTACCCCGAATTGATTAAATAAAATAAAAATCTGTATAAAAAATTATAAGGAAACACCATTACTTTGTTTAGGCTTGGTTTGTAGGGAATTACAAACCTGCACACATATATTCAAACGAACATAACTATAGAACCAATTCTTAATGCGCATGTGAACGCCATCAGCGGTTATCACAGGTTTGCGTTTAAAGTCTATGTAGAGAGAATTGTGTCGTCTTAGCGTCCCCTAATTTAATAACAAATGATTGTTGCGACGGAAGCGAATCAATCAAAACCAACTTTAGCTGGAAAATAACTTTATTAAAGAACCGCTATAAAGCCAAAACAATCTCTGTTACCATAAATTATACATTTATCTCTGTAAAGCTGCTTTGAAACAATCTACATTGTTAAAAGCGCTATATAAATGAAGATGACTTGACTTGACATTAAAAAAGCTGTGATTGGATGATGACAGGTGTCGTGATCAGCACTGCTGCTGTTGTATCAGTCAGTGGTTAGATCAGCGTAGTCCAAAAACGGGACACGGGAGGTCACGCACGGGACAAATAAATTAGGCCCAAAATACGGGACGTCCCGGCTAATTCGGGACATTTATGAAATGCATATTCATGTTTTGTAATCAATTGTAAATGACTTATAACTGAATCTACAAAACATACATAAAATAATGAACATATCACTTATTAATCATTTATGAACGCATAGTCATGTTTCATAATGACTTGTAACGGAATTTACAAAACATACATAAAATGTTAGTATATCAGTTGCTAATCCTTTATGAATGTTTTGTAAATGATTAACTAACCACTTATAAATGACCTACAACTGAACGTTATTATAAAGTGTTACCCAGCCCTTTTTTCTCCCATAAATAAAAACCTTGCTTGGGGTATTTTACATGCACAATGCCAAGAGAGGCATAGTCTAGAAGTAGGCCTAACAGCTGAACTTCCAGTCAGTAAAATAATAATAAAAACAATTATTTAATGATGGTATATGTATAATAGGACTAGTAATATGTAGATATTTGAAAAATACATCAATAACTGATATCAAAGTGTAACACAGTCAATGTAATGGCAATGTAATAACAGACAGAGCCTCACAGATTCATGCACACAGACAAGGGCTCACCCTACTCACAAACAGAAATACACTCATCAGTAATGGGCTTAGTAAAGCAAGCCTTAACTATGATTTTATTTAAGGCTTGCTTTACTAAGACCTGAGTGTATTTCTGTATTGAGTGTATAAAAGCTGCATTTGGATCTTCAACCTGTGCTTTAGAGCGGTTTCATAACGCATGCAATTCAGCATTTTGAATCAGAATATGCTATTGTTCCTCATTCCCTGCATTACTGCAAGAGATAAACAAGATAGATGTGACAATTTCCCATGAATGGGTACATTCCTGTACAATTGGGTTTTCACATATTTAATTCGTTAAGGCGTGCTTTACTAAGACTTGAGCGTATTTTTTGTAAAGCACCTTGAATTGCACTCTGCTGAAATGTGCTATATAAATAAAGTTACCCTACCTTACCTTACCTTACCTTACAGATGAAAGAAGAAAGTGGAACGAGTTCAGACCTGCTGAGCAACATAATATGTGGTTATGCCCAAAGGCTTTTGACTGTACAAAACATCTCACAAACAAAAATCACACCATGAAAGTGTACACTGAAGAAGATTGTTTGTAGCTTTAGATGTCATGGTTTGGTCATCAAGACCTATTAGGCCCAAAGTTCACCTGAAGCCAAAAACCTCCACAAAATACAGTTAAAGTCCACAAATTTGCTATTTAGAGTTGATTTGACTCTTCTTAAGACAATCTTCAAAAGAAAAGTTTAGGCATGATTCTTCAGATTATTGTTTGATTGAAAACCTTGCACAAGTTCAGAGAAACTGCAGCAGCCATCAGTTTGTGATTGAGTTTAGATTCACTGAGTTTAATGTCCTCCAGTAGCCGAGAGCAGTTTAAAAGCTTGAGGCAAATCATGATCAACGAGATACGCTTTGCTGATGACATTTACAATGACATTGCATATTAATTTTTTTTTCCCATGCAATGCATCTTGTGTATGTGGCAACCCAGAGGTGTATTTGAAGGATAATTTGCCAACTACGTCACTCAGGGAGTTACACCCAGAGAACTTAGTGTCTCTAAAAGGACACGCAAGTTCGTTCACCAATAATCGCTCAGAGACATGGGTAACAATACAAAACAGTTGACTTTATTAAGTTACACAATCACTTTAAAACAATCATTAAAATATATCAGGCCTCAGCCAAGCACAGCTCATCATAAGGGTTTGACTCTAAAAAGGTCACAGGGACACTGTCAGCTAACTGGGGCTTACCAGCAGGGTCAGGCTATCAGAGATTAGGCTGCCTATAGCAGAAAAATCATTCCTTTCACCAGTGCACGCAAACACACGCACTCACACCATACTCCACGGATGGACACGGCACACTGTGAACACACCACCACCACTTAGAAGGGAATAGAGCCGGCCTCCCTGCCTTTGGCACCCAGATCCTGTGACACAAGAACAGCACAATCTTAATAAGAGTCACTAAAAATGCACACAGAATAATTAAGGCGCTGAATTGCCCTATGTCAATTTAAATTAAACAACAAAACCCAAAATAAGAATTAACAAAACTGGAAAAGAAATGTACAAGGCCTATTTGCCCTCAAATTACAAGTCGTAAATTAAACAAATAAATTAAACAAAAAGAGTTAAAGAAATGCAAAAGCAAGACAATGGATTTCAGTTCACAGAAAAATAAACCAAACTGATCTCAACAGTTTGCAGAAAAATACACCAAACTGGTTAACAGTTTGCAGAAAAATAACCCAAACCGATCTCAATCAGTTTACAATAATTAACTAAGCAGCAAAACAAAATACAAACTAAATACAAAAGAAAAATAGTTGCATTTAATAGGATAAATCAAATAAGCCACACAAAATAAAGGCACTGCAAAACAAACCCAAAAAAGGAATAAAGCTCTTTGTAAAATAGAAAACCAAATAATAGAAAACAAACTATATTAGAATATGCAAAGGCAAAGAGCAGAGAGTATCACTTCAATTCAAATGTAAATAAAGACGACTTAAGGTCCTTTCACACTGGACGCGATTTTGACGCACGAATAATTCGCGCGATGGTTTTATTTTTTGATCAGCTGTTTGTGTAATGAGTGTTTTCACACCGAACGCGAATGTGCTGCGGCGAAAAAACGACTTTTATTTTTTTCGTTTCGATGTCGATTTTTTTTTTCCTTTTGCGGCGACAGAAAAGGCTTCAGCCAAACGCATGGTACAAGGACAATGATTGTGTGGCGTAACATTGCCAACCAACTCATCACGACTGTGAGTATGTTGTGTGATAGTTTTAGTTGTTGTATAGTCCTGTGCTGTGTAGGCTAGCAGGCTAAACTACATTTGGGATAGAAAGCTAATCGTCAAAGATAGAGATAGAGACCGTGTTTACGCGGCTCATGTGATGGGTTTTGACGCTAACTATTCGCACACGAACTATTCGCTTTTTCGTTGCGCATCCGGTGTGAAAGGGCCTTTAAACGAAACCAAAGAAAATCGAAAATGTAAAGCAAAATCAACTCAAAACAAAACAGCAACGTTATCCGTGGGCAGGATGTGAAACACGCCCAACTAGCAGTCGCAGCAGCAGTGCGAGATCTGCAGGAGAAATGAATCCGTTGATTTGAATCATACGAGAGGAAATGGCGATCAAGCAATCAGCTTACACTCTCCAACGTTTTAGGGAGAGCACCTGGAATAAAATAGAATGTCACCATTTAATATTACTATTATAGAGCCTCACCCGAACTTAGTAAACGCCTGTTAGACATACCAATGATGAATATGAGGCGTACATAATCCGGAGCGCACACACCCAACAACGGCAGTCACAGCAGTAGTGCGAGACCCGCACGAGAAACGGAACAGCTGACTCGCACTTTACGAGAGGAAATGGCAATCAAGCAATCAAGAGCTTACTAAGGTGGAAGAAAAACACACGCAACCAGGGAAAATGAGTTACTAACTTTAAAAACAATCTCATAAAGTCACCAAGCGTTCCTACCTCTCTAATGTCCACACCTGATGCCGGAAGCAGCCACAGTAAAGTGTTTGCGGCGCGTCAGTGACGTCGACAAATGACGTTGACCTCAAGCACAGGTCTATCACACTTTATATCCCCATAGTGACAGCCAATTGGCTTACGATCCACATATAATTATAAGGGAAAGTAAAGGGCCTTCCCACCACAATCTACCCCCCTTTTCTATGTCGTCATCCCGACGATCAAAAAAAAGGAAAAGAATTCTCAGACAATAAGATGGTTAATCCCAAGGCCTAAACAAAGCTGAGATGGCCCTAGACACTGGCCCAATGGGAACCTCAACCTCCCTTTCTGTCCCTCTCACAGTGCGTGGGAGACGATGCATGTTAGAGTGCTGACCCACCGTGGTGCGTCCAGTCCTGCGTGTGGCAACCGGCCCGTCACCCATTGAACCCGAAGGTAAAGCCAAGGGTACCTCTGGTTCCCCAGTTGGATGATTGGGATGCCCTCTACTACCCAACAATAACTCATCTGTGGGATCGAATGGCACTAAATGACCCAAACCCTCAGGTGCAAGTACTTGAGCAGGTTGAGGGGTCTCTGGCACTAATACCATTAAGTCAGCATCGTCCACCTCGTCCTCTAGCGGGGAAACCCTTGGTTCACTCACTGGACCATTAGGCTGATCCACTAGCATGGATTCTCTCCGGATACGGTTCTTCAAAAGTGAACGGTGAACACTTCGTACCTTATCCAAATCTTCAACTGGCGCAATAGTGTAAACGACACCTCCCTCCTTCGGTGCCCTAACTACCTGATAAACTATGGGACTCCACAGATCATGGATCTTGTGGCGGCCTCTCATACTGTGATCACGGAGGTAGACTAACTGGCCCTCCTTCAGTGGCAAGTCACGGACATGCTGGTCATGTTGTGACTTGCGATAATCTGCAGCTGCCTGTAGATGTTCACGCGCTCCCTCATAGGCGACCTGTAATCGCGACTGATGTTCTAAGATCCAGTTGTGCACACTACCCGCACAGGGCTCTGTTACCCTACCGAGCAAGAAGTCCACGGGCAGCCGAGGCTCTTGGCCAAACATTAAAAAATAAGGGGATTCTCCAGTTGCCTGGTGAGGAGTGGTGTTATAACAAAAGGTGACTTGCGACAGGCAAGCGGTCCACTCCCTCTTTCTAGAGCTCGGCAATGTCCGCAACAAGTTATGCAAGGTTCGATTAAATCTTTCACACTGACCGTTACCGGCAGGGTGATAGGGGGTTGTACGCGACTTCTTCACCTGGTAAAACTCGCACAACTGGCAAATAAGAGCAGACTCAAAATTACGGCCTTGGTCAGAGTGAATGCGTCCCGGAACTCCAAACTTATAAAACCACTCATCAACCAATACACCGGGCAACAGTCTCAGCTCGCTGATCACGCGTTGGCACAGCCATTGTAAACTTGCTAAATACGTCGGTCATTACCAAGACGTTTTCCTGTCCCGAAGAGGAAGGTTCTAGCACCGTAAAATCAACCGCGAGGATTTCGTTGGGTCTAGAACTCAGCAAGTGGCCCATAAAGCCACGAGCTGCTGGTCGAATGTCCTTCGCAAGTTCACAACGGTCACACTCTTGGCACCAACGAGTAATGTCAGCCGACATACCCGGCCAATAGCATCTCTGCCGTATTAGTTCACCAGTTCGCTCGATCCCCTGATGTCCATGCTGTTGGTGCAACTGCGTCAGAACCTCCTGTCTGAGCACATCCGGTAAAACCATCTAAAAAACATCTTCACCTCCATCAGGACGAGAAATCCTGCGATATAGTACTCCCTCTTTCAGTACCAAGCGATCCCATTGCTGGAGCAAGGTCAAGACTGGCTTAGTCAACTTTTTACGCTCCTCAGGCCCTGGACGCTTTCCTTGTTCCCAAAACTGCCCTACAACCCCGATGACTGGGTCAGCTTCCTGCAGGGAACATATTTCTAGCACAGAATAGCCAGGCAAAACACTCATTGTTGACACCACTGCCTGTGCTACCCACCCCATACTAATGGCCTGATGCAGTGACGCTGGAACAGCACTACCACCTACTAGACCTTCTGGAATGCCCCCAGCAGTCGGATCCTGTCTGGAAAGAGCATCCGCATTACGATTGCTCTTTCCTGACCTGTACCTTACCTCAAAATCAAATGCTGCCAATTCAGCTGCCCACCGTTGTTCTGTGGCCCCTAGCTTGGCAGTAGCCAAATGACTGAGGGGATTGTTGTCCGTGTACACCAGACACTTGTGGCCAAGAAGGTACTCTCTAAATTTCTCAGCCATGGCCCACTTGAGCGTAAGAAACTCCAATTTCATGGAGCTATAATTGGACATATTGCACTCAGTGGGCCTTAGGCTGCGGCTAGCGTATGCTATGGGACGCACTTTACCTTGATGTTCTTGAGAGAGTACCGCTTCCAAACCTCCGTAACTGGCATCCACTTCCAGTATAAAGGGGCGAGAAAAATCAGCATAAGCCAGTACTTGAGCCATGGCTAACTTGCTCTTCAAACCCTCAAATGCTTCTTGACACTGATCAGTCCACACTTGAGCCAGACTCTGTCCCTTCCTTCTCCCTGACTTACCACCAGTGACCTCAGCTACCAACTTATGCAGGGGGGAAGCCAATTTGGCAAACCCCTCCACAAAGCGCCTGTAGTAACTGGCAAAACCCCAAAACGTCCATAATTCAGACACACTGGTAGGGCACCGCCACTGCGCCACAGCCTAAATTTTTTCTTGGGTCAGTTGCCACCCCTTCGGCTGAGATGACATGCCCCAAGTATCTTACTTCTAGTCTGAAGAACGCACACTTCTCAAGTCTTGCCTTAAGGCCCTCCTGTTTCAAGCGGCCCAGAACCACCTCTAATCGCTCCAAGTGTTGAGCTATTGAAGAAGAGTACACAATTATGTCATCAAGATAGAGTAGCGAGGATTGTCGCTGTTGGTCACCAAACATCCTCTCCATGAGTCTCTGAAACGTGCTGGGCGCATTGCAAAGACCAAAGGGCATCCTGTTCCATTCAAATAAACTAAATGGAGTACAGAAAGCAGTTTTAGACTTATCTTGTTCCGTGACAGGGACTTGATTATACCCACTGGCAAGATCTAATGTTGAAAACCACAGAGCCCCTGTCAACGAATCCAAGGACTCCTCTATACGCGGCAATGGAAATGCATCCTTTCTGGTCTTTGCGTTCAGGTGACGGTAGTCTACGCACATGCGTAGACTACCATCCTTCTTCTTAACCAACACTATGGGGGATGCATAAGGGCTACTACTCTCTCTTATGACCTGTGTCTCGAGGAGCTGATTAATGTGGGTCTTAACCACTTCATAATCTGACGGCGGTATCCGTCGGTACCGCTGCCTAACAGGGGTATCATCCAGTAAAGGGATGTCATGAGAAATGAGACGGGTACAGCATAAATCTCCCTCGTGAGCTGAAAACACCACTTGATATTTCTGAAGCAGCGCCCTTACCTGCACTTGCTCTTCTTTTGACAAAACAGACCAATCAACAGACTCAATCTGCTGAGCCAGCGGAGAGGCTGTCTCCAAAGAAAGAGACTGAACTGTAGCAACGACCGGGTCAACTTCCACAACTCCTGTAGGTAAACTGATGACATAAGCCTCCCTCAAACTACCAATCACAGTTGTTGGATACAATACCACATCCACAGTGCCCACATTTACGATAGGAACCCAAACTGTACCATGGGTCACTCTGACTAGTGCAGGGGATGCTAAGAGCCCAGCCGGCAAACCTGACTCAGGGGGCTCAAACAGGACTGTAGAGCCAGAATACTGGGAAGAACAGGTGGCAGTAACTAACTTCATGGTGCCCCCAGGGATTCGACACGCCCGACGTCCCCGTACCCGTACATTTCCTGCAAGATCCGAACAACTCTTAGTACTCACTTGTTGACAATGTTGTAATGCTTGTAAAACACTCGGAGACTGCGCAACGATAGGCAATTCAAAAAGAGCAATGCCATGCTGTCCAAACAGATCCTGATAACAACGGCCTAGTATGTTCATCCCCAGCACCACAAGTTCCATAATTCTGTGGGAAGTTTTGCGTCATCAACCTACACCTTTGTTATTTAAGGCGAAAAAATACATATTGTCTCTTTAATCTACTAGTAATAATGATTTCAGAATAATGCAGAATAATTCAAATATAACATTTTATGCCAATTACACAAGTAAATGATTAAAAGCCAATTCAGAAATAATAAATACACGACATCAATTACTCAAAGATGACTTTAAAGGTAAGAACTGTATATCTGACAGAGACACACAGTGGTGTGTGAGTGTGGTCCGAGTGTAAGACACTGACACAGCACTGCATGGGGGTTTACTGGTTACAGATTCCCAAAGACTGCTCTGCTAGTTCCCCTTATATACCCAGACCAGAACAAAAGGCTTGTATAAATATGTTTAAGAGTTGATTTGGGTCAATTCATGTACCCCAGGGGGTAACACCTGGTCTCGGGGGAGAGGGGAGAATTATCAGATATCTTGAAGAGACATCACCCAAAGAGGAGAACAGGATTCTCCTAAGTTTTCTAAGTTCTTCTGTCCTGGGTGCGTTTTATTGCTTTATTGTAGGGTGAGTTTCATCTCAACTTTTGCCTTAGTGTAGCAAGGATATGTTGTTACACAAGTTGTTAGCCGCGTTAGTCGAGATGTCTACATATATATATATATATATATATATATATAGAGAGAGAGAGAGAGAGAGAGAGAGAGAGAGAGATGTGTATATCTGGTACGCATACTAAATATAAATTTTTAGATTATTAATATATATTGTATCACTGTGTGTTCTGTAGTTAACTTACTGGTGTATTTAAACATGTATTTTATGGTTAACAGGTAAAAGAGCTGCAGTTAACAGTGCCTGTCATCATAACTAACCTGTAATCATAAAATGATTTTCCACACAAAGCTAGTCGTGCAAAAGATGAATTTAATTACAATGCCTGTGTGGAAAATCATTTTATTCAAAACATCCAAAATAACACAACGCAGAGGAACAATTGTCACGGGGTGACAAACAGCCCCGGAACAATTCCCCTCTGGAGAATTGTTCCCGTCGGGACGTTTTCAGCGTAACACCATCCCCGGACCTGTATGAGTGTTTGTCGTCATGACAACTAAACGGCAGATTGGTGACAGGTGTAAGGACTCCACGCTGAGTGTTTGATTGAGACCACTCCCGCTTCTTGACAGAATAAAAACACACAAGGAAGAGAAGGCTGGGTTGTGCTGTGTGGTGTTGCGCTGTTTTTCTGCCCGTTGATCTGGATTGTTCTTCCCCCTGATTGTTGGTGGCTTCTCTCCCGTGGGGATTTGTTTATGGAACTGCAGTTGAGGGGTCGTCCTGAAGGAAAAGGAGTGTTATTTGAGAGGACTCGGGGACGGTCAAGAGGAGTGAAATTCGCTGACTGAGCTGGGGAAGAGAGAGATGAGTAGTTATCAGACTGAATCTCATAACTGCATGTGTTTTACACTAAATTGGGTATTGGATTGAAGTGTTTGGAGCATGTGTACACCTTTCACCGAGTGAAATATTGATTCCTGTTGATTTCCTCATCTCCTCTCTCCGATTGGAGTCCAGCAGAGTGAAGTCCGTCTGTGGCTGTGAAGACCAATCTCTCGAGTGTTCTGTTCCGCCCCTGGCGATCCTCAGTCTGGTAGTCCAGGAGCTGTGGGTGAGTGCTGGCCTTATGCGCACTGGAAGAGTGGAATTGTAGTGTGTAAATTGACGTTTCCCCTCACGAATACATGTTTAGAGTTGGATTGCAGTGTGTGTGTGTGGAAGAATACCTGTTATTGCCCCGCAACTGCCCATGTGCCCTGGGGAATCTACTATTTACCATGAGAGCTGAGTGAGATTGCTTACATCTACGTGCGGTGTTCAGAGAGAAGAACCTCTGTGAGATAACGTTCACCCCATGTGAGCACTGTGTAATTGCTGTTGAGAACTGTACTCTGCTGTTGAAGTTGATTCTGTCTGTCCTAGAGAAGCCCCGTTCAGCCTGCGACTGTGAGTCTGCTGCAGCCCTAAGCCTACCTGCATGGTGTGAAGTTATCTGTCCCCTGCAACACACGTGAGAACTATACACTGCTGTTGAAGTTGATTCTGTCTGTCCTAGAAAAGCCCCGTTCAGCCTGCGACTGTGAGTCTGCTGCAGCTCTAAGCCTACCTGCATGGTGAAGTTATCTGTCCCCTGCAACACACGTGAGAACTATACACTGTTGTTGAAGTTGATTCTGTCTGTCCTAGAGAAGCCCCATTCAGCCTGCGACTGTGAGTCTGCTGCAGCCCTAAGCCTACTTGCCTGGTGTGAAGTTATCTGTCCCCTGCAATACACGTGAGAACTGTACACTGCTGTTGAAGTTGATTCTGTCTGTCCTAGAGAAGCCCCGTTCAGCCTGCGACTGTGAGTCTGCTGCAGCCCTAAGCCTACCTGCATGGTGTGAAGTTATCTGTCCCCTGCAACACACGTGAGATCTATACACTGCTGTTGAAGTTGATTCTGTCTGTCCTAGAGAAGCCCCATTCAGCCTGCGACTGTGAGTCTGCTGCAGCCCTAAGCCTACTTGCCTGGTGTGAAGTTATCTGTCCCCTGCAATACACGTGAGAACTGTACACTGCTGTTGAAGTTGATTCTGTCTGTCCTAGAGAAGCCCCGTTCAGCCTGCGACTGTGAGTCTGCTGCAGCTGAGCCTTGATCTCTCTACTTACCTGTGATACTCACTGGTCCGATGCTCTCCCACCGTGAGTCTGACGCCAGTCTGTGAAGGAAGTGGCCTCCGTTCTCTCCACTCACCTGTGATATTCACCTGTCCAACGCTCTCCTACTGTGAGCCTGACGCCAGTCTGTGGAGAAAGTGATCTCTGTTCCCTCTACTCACCTGTGATATTCACCTGTCCAACGCTCTCCCACTGTGAGTCTGACGCCAGTCTGTGAAGGAAGTGGCCTCCGTTCTCTCTACTCACCTGTGATATTCACCTGTCCAACGCTCTCTCACTGTGAGTCTGACGCTAGTCTGTGAAGAAAGTGATCTCTGTTCTCTCTACTCACCTGTGATATTCACCTGTCCAACGCTCTCCCACTGTGAGTCTGACGCCAGCCTGTGAAGGAAGTGGCCGTCGTTCTTTCTACTCACCTGTGATATTCACCTGTCCAACGCTCTCCCACTGTGAGTCTGACGCCAGTCTGTGAAGGAAGTGATCTCTGTTCTCTCTACTCACCTGTGACATTCACCTGTCCAACGTTCTCCCATTGGGAGTTTCGCCGGTTCATACTCGCGGCGGTGCTGCTCTGGGTCCCTGGGAAGGAGAGGACAAGGAATTTTAGACTAGGACTTTTTAATTGCTTTTTAATACAAAATAAAGTTGTTATTCCTTTTATTCCTGCCTTCTGCCTCCTCCTTTGATACGCTCCTCTGGGTGATAGTGGTTTAGGGGTGGGTGCAGTCTGGTTTGGCCCACCCCGACCTGTGACAGACATTTGGCGTAGTCGGCAGGGTTCACCTTGAGTTGAGCGGTCAGAGGCCGAGATGGCGGAGGGGGAAGAGCCTGGGAATCGGCAACCCGTCATGCCAATTTTCATGGGTGCTCCATGGGCCCCGAGGTATGGAGGTCCGGGGTCTGAAGTAAGTTTGTCCCTGTGGAAGACCCAGGTGGAATATCTGGCGGGGCTCCAAGGGTTGAGTGCCCTACAGAAGGTCCAGTTTGTTTTGAACTCCCTGGAAGGGGAGGCGAGAAGAGAAGTTCAGGCAGCACCGGAAGCCAACCGAGCGACGATCCAGGCCATTTTCGACTTTCTCACGGGGCAGTATGGAGACACCACCCCGGTAGCTGTTCTGAGGACGAAGTTCTTCAATTCTCGCCAAGGTCCTCGACAATCTGTGCGGGCCTTTGCCTTGCAACTGCGGGAGCAGTATTCTCGACTCACGGGGAGACAGGACCATGGCCTGGGGGGCGAGGAGGTGTTACTGCGAGATCAATTCTTGTTGGGGCTGCGAGAGGGCCCCGTACGCCAGAGCTTGCGGGTGCAGCTTAGGAGAGGACCAGACTTAACCTTTGAGGAGCTGAGACGAGAAGCCCTGGCCCTCGAGCGTGACCAGGCGGAGCATGTGGAAGCTCCCAGCTGTCTAGCTGCCAACGTTGTTGACCCCCTCCCGGCCCCTCCGGCACCCGATTGGAAGCAGGCCCTGCGGGAAGAATTGAAGCGAGATGTTCGGGAACAAATGTCCGAGTTGTCCAAGTCCGTTATAGAAGAGCTCCGTCGAGAGCGCCCACCGCCATCTTTCCATTCCCGAGAGCGGGCTTATTCTGATGGGAGTCGCCCTTCGGAACGCCGTCCTCCCCGGCCAGTGGGCTCCCGATTCCAGTGGGACGAACAGGGGCGGCCCATCTGTAATGGCTGTGGAGAGCCTGGGCACTACTTCCGCCAGTGTTCCGCTAGACGAGCATCACGAGGGGGTTTTTAGAGTTTCCGGCCACTGTGGGTCAAGTGGTCGGGACCCCCTTATTAGACCCCTCTCCTTCTGCATCCTCTCAGAATCATTTGATTGGCCGTTGTCCGGTGGTGATGGCCCAAGTTAATGGCCAAGAAATACACTGTCTCTTGGACACTGGCTCCCAAGTGACCTTATTTGCTGAAAGTCTGGCCTATGAGCTGTTTGGCACCAATGGTAGGCCTCCTGCCGAAGCCCCCTGGTTGACGCTACGTGGGGCCAACGGGCTGGACATACCGTATGTGGGGTACCTCGTGACTGATTTGAAGATCCATGGAGTTGTAGTGCCTCAGAAGGGGGTAGTAGTTGTCCGAGACCCGTGTCTGGGGTCCCATCGGGCCTTGATTGGGATGAATGTCATCTCGGAGTGCTGGGAGGAGTTATTCCGGAGCGGACCGGCGCAAGCAACCGTAACCCCAGCCAGTCGGGAGTGGGATCGCATCCGAGCCGACTGCCGCCGGATATGTCTGGCCGAACAACAGCACGATCGGGAGAGTACAGGAAGAGTGGCCTGTCGTTACGCCCTGTCGATCCCCGCTCAGAGTGAGGCTGTAATCTGGGCCAGACTGCCCCCTCGACGTTATACTCCGCAAGAGTGGGTTATGGTGGAACCCCATGAAGAGGGTCCCAAGGTGGAGGTGGCTCGAGGACTGGCAACTGTTCGGGGAGGTCGAGTCTCGGTGAGAGTTAGGAACACGAGTCCCTTCCTTATTCACCTGTATCATCGTCAATGCTTGGTCCGGGTGACCTCAGTAAAGCCGCAGCAGGTTTGTGAGCAGGATGAAGTTAACTTCCAGCGGGTGGGTCCCACGGTGGTCGAAGTGGCCTTAGCCCGGGCCGGTCCCGGAGTGGAAGAGACCGGAGGACTGCCGGCTCACTTGAGGGGAGAGTCGTTACGAGGCGACGGACTGCGGGAAGAGCAAGTGGGACAACTTCATGAATTCTTGAGGAAGTGGCAGCACCTGTTTTCCACTCACGAGGAAGACTATGGTCGCACCGATGTAGTGAAACACCAGATTCCAACTGGGGATGCCGCGCCGAGCCGAGAGCGCTACAGACCTGTACCCCCGACCCTGTACACTGAGATCCGCACTCTGTTGCGAGGAATGCTCGACAAGGGGATTATTCGTGAGAGCAGCAGCCCTTGGGCCGCACCGATAGTGTTAGTCCGCAAGAAGACAGGGTCTTGGAGGTTTTGTGTAGATTACCGTCGGTTGAACCAGGTAACCAAGAGGGATGCTTTCCCGCTGCCCCGAGTGGAAGATTCTTTGACGAGCCTTACTCAAGCTGCCTGGTACTCCACCCTCGACTTGGCCAGCGGCTATTGGCAGGTGCAGATGGACGAGCGAGACCGGGAGAAGACGGCATTTACCACCCCTTTCGGTCTCTATGAGTGGGACCGGATGCCGTTCGGCCTCTGCAACGCCCCCGCTACATTCCAGCGGCTGATGCAGCGCTGCTTGGGCAGCCAAGTGATGGATACCACCCTTGTCTATCTGGACGACATCATCACTTACTCTCCCGATTTCGAGTCCCACCTGGAGCATCTTGGGCGAGTCTTCCGCTCCCTAGAACGCTATGGACTAAAGCTACAGCCCGACAAATGCCAGCTCTTCAAGAAAGAGGTTAAGTTTTTGGGACACGTGGTCAGTGCGGCAGGGATCTCCGTTGACCCAGAAAAAGTGAGGGCAGTGCAAGAGTGGACAGCTCCCCAAACGGTGCGCCAAGTTCGGTCATTCCTGGGCTTTGTGGGCTACTATAGGCGATTCATCAAGAACTTCTCCAAAATCGCCAAGCCCATTAACCAGCTGTTGGGGGGTATGGGTCGAGCACGGGGCCGAGGATCCCCTCCCATTCAATGGGACCCAACCTGTGAAGCCGCGTTCCAACAGCTTAAACAGGAGCTTCTACAGGCCCCGATATTGGCATATGCCGACTTTAACCAGCCCTTCATCCTGTACACCGATGCTAGCCAGCTAGGGTTGGGAGCTGTCTTGGCCCAGAAGCAACAGGGGGAGGAGAAGGTGATTGCCTATGCGAGCCGAAGTTTACATCCTGCCGAGAAGAATGACTCGAATTACAGCTCCTTTAAACTCGAGCTACTGGCCATGAAGTGGGCGATGGGCGAAAAGTTTAAAGACTATCTGTGGGGGACTAAGGTACAGGTGGTTACAGACAATAACCCGCTGGTACACCTACAAACCGCCAAACTGGGGGCAGTAGAGCAACGCTGGGTGGCACAACTGGCCAACTTTGATTACCAGATTCAGTATCGGCCAGGCAGAGAGCACACCAATGCTGACGTGCTATCCAGGCTACCGGGTGAGAGATCGGCCGGCCATATACCGACCCCAGGATCAGGGTCCGACGAGGGGCTGATGGTGGGAGTTGTTGAAGCACCGGGACAGACGCCTGAGGATCCCCCTCCCTGTTGGGGATGGGAACCACAACGCTGGAGGCTGTGGCAGGGCGAAGATGGAGATGTGCTGCGGGTGCGGACATGGGTAGAGCAGAGGATCTGGCCTGAGGGGGAAGAACGTCGAACTCAGCCTCGGAGTGTGCGGGGCCTGCTGGGACAAAGAGAAAGACTCTATCTGAGGAACGGGGTGCTCTGTAGGGCGCTTCAGGACCCAGGCCAAGGAGAGGAGGTCTGTCAGATCGTGGTCCCCGAAGGCCGAAGGCAGGCTTTGTTGGAGGCGTATCATGCTAGGATGGGACATCAGGGGCAGGAGAGGACATTGGCTTTGCTGAGGCGACATTTCTACTGGCCTGGGATGGAGGGCACCATTAGGACTTACCTTCAGGGATGTTCCCGTTGCACCTTGTTCAAGTCCAGGAGGGAAGCACGGGCACCGCTGGCCCCGATCCAGGCCAAGGCACCCCTGCATATGGTGGCAATGGACTTTCTCACTCTGGGACGACCGGTGGATCAGATCCAAAATATTCTTGTTGTCACCGATCTGTTCACCAAGTATGCTTGGGCCATTCCCACCGTGGATCAAACTGCCCTCACGACTGCCAGCGCTCTCTGGAGGTATGTGATTCAGCCCTTTGGATGCCCTGAAATCCTCCATTCAGACCAAGGGGCTAACTTTGAGTCGAAGGTGATCCGTGAATTATGCCAACTGTACGGATGTAAGAAGACCCATACGACCCCGTATCACCCCCAAGGGAACGGAGGGTGTGAGAGGTTTAATCAAACCCTATTGGGCTTGCTGGGGACTCTGGAGGAAGAACAGCAGGGTCAGTGGGCAGATAGGCTCCCAGCAGTGATGCAGGCATATAACAACAGCATACACAGTACCACCGGTTATGCTCCTACCTACCTGATGTTCGGTCGACATTTGAGGCTCCCAATGGATATGCTCTTGGGGACCGCTGGGAAAGAAGAGGGAGGTAGTCTGTCCGATTGGGTAGTAAGTCACCATCAACGCCTCCAGTCCGCCTATGAACAAGTCGCCGCCCGGATTAATCAGGCAGCGCTAAAGAACAAGAGGCTATACGATCGGACTGCCCGAGAAGCTCCGCTACTGCCCGGGGAGAGGGTGCTGCTGCGGGATAATCGCCGACGGGGGAAGGGAAAATTGAGCGACCGATGGGAGGCTCAGCCATACGTCGTTCAGCGACAACCCCATCCGGACCAACCTGTATATGCCTTACGGCCCGAAGGGAAGACGGGCCCGGAACGAGTTTTACATCGCAACCTGATCCGCCCCTGCCCGAATTATTCTAAGCCAGTGGTAGAGAACCCACAGGCCGAGACGACGTGGACGCCCCCACTGGTGGGATGGGCAGTGATCCCAAGGGGCCTAGGCCCAGGACCACGACCTGAAGCCCCCCGCTCTCCACTTCGACGTTCTCAGCGGGAGAATCGGGGCCAGCCTCCAGCCAGGTACGGAGACTGGGTGTTGGGAGACCGTTCTCGGGACTAGAACGGTTTGGCGGGGGGGTATGTCACGGGGTGACAAACAGCCCCGGAACAATTCCCCTCTGGAGAATTGTTCCCGTCGGGACGTTTTCAGCGTAACACCATCCCCGGACCTGTATGAGTGTTTGTCGTCATGACAACTAAACGGCAGATTGGTGACAGGTGTAAGGACTCCACGCTGAGTGTTTGATTGAGACCACTCCCGCTTCTTGACAGAATAAAAACACACAAGGAAGAGAAGGCTGGGTTGTGCTGTGTGGTGTTGCGCTGTTTTTCTGCCCGTTGATCTGGATTGTTCTTCCCCCTGATTGTTGGTGGCTTCTCTCCCGTGGGGATTTGTTTATGGAACTGCAGTTGAGGGGTCGTCCTGAAGGAAAAGGAGTGTTATTTGAGAGGACTCGGGGACGGTCAAGAGGAGTGAAATTCGCTGACTGAGCTGGGGAAGAGAGAGATGAGTAGTTATCAGACTGAATCTCATAACTGCATGTGTTTTACACTAAATTGGGTATTGGATTGAAGTGTTTGGAGCATGTGTACACCTTTCACCGAGTGAAATATTGATTCCTGTTGATTTCCTCATCTCCTCTCTCCGATTGGAGTCCAGCAGAGTGAAGTCCGTCTGTGGCTGTGAAGACCAATCTCTCGAGTGTTCTGTTCCGCCCCTGGCGATCCTCAGTCTGGTAGTCCAGGAGCTGTGGGTGAGTGCTGGCCTTATGCGCACTGGAAGAGTGGAATTGTAGTGTGTAAATTGACGTTTCCCCTCACGAATACATGTTTAGAGTTGGATTGCAGTGTGTGTGTGTGGAAGAATACCTGTTATTGCCCCGCAACTGCCCATGTGCCCTGGGGAATCTACTATTTACCATGAGAGCTGAGTGAGATTGCTTACATCTACGTGCGGTGTTCAGAGAGAAGAACCTCTGTGAGATAACGTTCACCCCATGTGAGCACTGTGTAATTGCTGTTGAGAACTGTACTCTGCTGTTGAAGTTGATTCTGTCTGTCCTAGAGAAGCCCCGTTCAGCCTGCGACTGTGAGTCTGCTGCAGCCCTAAGCCTACCTGCATGGTGTGAAGTTATCTGTCCCCTGCAACACACGTGAGAACTATACACTGCTGTTGAAGTTGATTCTGTCTGTCCTAGAAAAGCCCCGTTCAGCCTGCGACTGTGAGTCTGCTGCAGCTCTAAGCCTACCTGCATGGTGAAGTTATCTGTCCCCTGCAACACACGTGAGAACTATACACTGTTGTTGAAGTTGATTCTGTCTGTCCTAGAGAAGCCCCATTCAGCCTGCGACTGTGAGTCTGCTGCAGCCCTAAGCCTACTTGCCTGGTGTGAAGTTATCTGTCCCCTGCAATACACGTGAGAACTGTACACTGCTGTTGAAGTTGATTCTGTCTGTCCTAGAGAAGCCCCGTTCAGCCTGCGACTGTGAGTCTGCTGCAGCCCTAAGCCTACCTGCATGGTGTGAAGTTATCTGTCCCCTGCAACACACGTGAGATCTATACACTGCTGTTGAAGTTGATTCTGTCTGTCCTAGAGAAGCCCCATTCAGCCTGCGACTGTGAGTCTGCTGCAGCCCTAAGCCTACTTGCCTGGTGTGAAGTTATCTGTCCCCTGCAATACACGTGAGAACTGTACACTGCTGTTGAAGTTGATTCTGTCTGTCCTAGAGAAGCCCCGTTCAGCCTGCGACTGTGAGTCTGCTGCAGCTGAGCCTTGATCTCTCTACTTACCTGTGATACTCACTGGTCCGATGCTCTCCCACCGTGAGTCTGACGCCAGTCTGTGAAGGAAGTGGCCTCCGTTCTCTCCACTCACCTGTGATATTCACCTGTCCAACGCTCTCCTACTGTGAGCCTGACGCCAGTCTGTGGAGAAAGTGATCTCTGTTCCCTCTACTCACCTGTGATATTCACCTGTCCAACGCTCTCCCACTGTGAGTCTGACGCCAGTCTGTGAAGGAAGTGGCCTCCGTTCTCTCTACTCACCTGTGATATTCACCTGTCCAACGCTCTCTCACTGTGAGTCTGACGCTAGTCTGTGAAGAAAGTGATCTCTGTTCTCTCTACTCACCTGTGATATTCACCTGTCCAACGCTCTCCCACTGTGAGTCTGACGCCAGCCTGTGAAGGAAGTGGCCGTCGTTCTTTCTACTCACCTGTGATATTCACCTGTCCAACGCTCTCCCACTGTGAGTCTGACGCCAGTCTGTGAAGGAAGTGATCTCTGTTCTCTCTACTCACCTGTGACATTCACCTGTCCAACGTTCTCCCATTGGGAGTTTCGCCGGTTCATACTCGCGGCGGTGCTGCTCTGGGTCCCTGGGAAGGAGAGGACAAGGAATTTTAGACTAGGACTTTTTAATTGCTTTTTAATACAAAATAAAGTTGTTATTCCTTTTATTCCTGCCTTCTGCCTCCTCCTTTGATACGCTCCTCTGGGTGATAGTGGTTTAGGGGTGGGTGCAGTCTGGTTTGGCCCACCCCGACCTGTGACACAATCGCTAAATTAGCAGGAAAATCAAGTCTTACAATTTGTTCCCTAATCTAAAATGTTACCCTTTCATCTTTGAAAAATGTATATACTCGTACATATTCACATTCAAACACACTTTGATATTTTAGTCATATTAAACTGATGTAATGGACCAACTCGGAGTGTGGAGAAGAACCCAGGTGTGGGAGTTTATTGAAACATAAGCGGATAAAATAGGTAGCCTAGATATAGAGCAACAGTAAACTCCCGGTCACGCTTTCTTTCAGAATCATTATTGGTTCAGTTGATTTTATCTATTTAAACACAGTGATGTACAAGAGCGCTCTGACCCTGAAGGGTTTGCTCTAATTGTACTCCGATGCTGATGAGAGATGTTGACAATTGTTCTTTGGACAGAGAAAAGTTAAAGTTAAAACTGTTGTTAGATCATGCCAAAATGTTAGATCGGATCAATCTCCATGTCAGAAATATCAGATATAGATTCGACCCTGGACGCAGAATCCCTGCCAGAAGATATAGAGAGTTTGACTGAGAAAGTGTTACGATGCAGAGCAGGAAGCAAGAAGCAGGATCCAAGTGCAGCAGTGTTTTTATTAAATAAACTAGAACTTTGACATAGACTCAGACTTCGGAACAGAACAAAGAACATGCAATCTCACAACATCAATAACTCACAATGACTAAAACACAGGGCTTAAATACACAGACAACCAAGCTAAACAAGATAACAAGGGGGCGTGGTAAATAAGAAACACCTGGGAAGACCAATCAACATAACGGGAGACAGCTAAACATGAAAAGACAGGGGAACACATGACAGACAAGAACAAGACACAAAACCCACACTGTGACAGAAAGTCTAGGAAGAGCAGAAGCAGGTAATAAAATTAATACAATTATGATGATAATAAAAGAGCAGAGTTTATTGAATAATCTTATCTGCATTCGTTTCAATGCTTTGACTTCATCTAGATGTTACACTTTGTCTGACCAGTACAATTCCAACAAGTGTTATTAGCCTACATCTTCTTATTGCAAAATTATGAGATTAATGTTTAGACTTTTGCATATTATAACCTGGATGTGGGAAATAATTACAGTTAGATCTAAAAGATAGTTTTAGCAACATAGCCCAGATGCTACGAACATAGCTAGCTTACTAGCTGTATAAGATTGTGTGCTACACTAATATATTACTTCACAGGCATTAATGGCTTGTACTTTTAAATCCATAATATTATAATTTTACATTTTATTGATAGTCTGTGGTTTTAAACTGCTGTCATTTTTAAAGAATTCATATTATTGTTAGGTGAGCTTAAAGGGCGCACTACTATGACAATCACACAGCTTCAGTGTGACATCAATTAGAAAAAGCATCATTTCATAGATATTGTCAATAATAGTTGTTCATATTAAAATTGGTATAAACTTAATACATTACCTATATTATTAATTTAGCTAAATATTTTCCTTTAAATTTAATATTTATTAATTAAAAATTGTTTTTGCTCCAATTAAGCACAGTGTGCTCCCTTTAAGCTCATCCACATTGAACGTCTATGTAAATACTTCATAATCAGAATTTAAATATTAACTGATGGTTGTCACTACGTTAATCTTCAAAAAAATGATTAATACACTTATTTATTACAGTCTTAAGATGACAAAAGCTAGACGAAACTATAGTGTATGCCCAAAGATGAAAGAGGCATGTCATCTATACAAAGAAGGAGCCATCAGAAACCTGTCGTATCTGTCCAAGAAGTTTGGAGTAGACAGGAAAGCTCTGACCCAGAGAGTTAAAGGGATACTCCACTTTTTTTGGAAATAGGCTCATTTTACAACTCCCCCAGAGTTAAACAGTTGAGTTTTACCGTTTTCAAATCCATTCAGCCGGTCTGCCGTACCATGAGTCCAGCAGGCGTAATGATATGACGCAGCGTCATATTACGCCTGCTGGACTCATGGTACGGCAGCAAAGTTTCTTGATTATTACGCAGGAATGAGAGTATAGTTCCTAGCCATATCAGCCTAGAAAATCGCAAATTTACATTTTCCGTCGGTCTTAGTACACAATGTAACTACAGAAGAGTCAAGTTTTAAATAGGAAAAATATCGAAACTCTTTGGTCATTTTTTTTTTTGAGAGATGCTAATGGTCTTGTTCGATTCAATGATCTATGCTAAGCTATGCTAAAAGTGGTACCGCCAGACCTGGAGATCGGCTGAATGGATTCGAAAACGGTAAAACTCAACTGTTTAACTCTGGGGGAGTTGTAAAATAAGCCTATTTCCAAAAAAAGTGGAGTATCCCTTTAAGGAGCACATTGGTTTGTTTTGTTATTTGATTTTTCAATATGTGTTACTTAGCTGAACGTGAACTAGTCTAGATGTTGCAATGAGTTTGAATGACACGTCACTATGAATAGGATAGGCTACCTGATCAAATTGAATGCCTTGTTGCTTGATTTTAGTGTTGTTTTTTTGTGATTGACTCTGTAACTTCAAATAAAACTTTTTTCAGTTATTCCTTAAAAAGGTTTTTTAAAATAAACAAGAATTTGTAATAAAACTTGTTGTGAGCTTATTGGGAACAGGGGTGTGCTTAAAGGGTACAAAACGTACCCATTAAGCACAGCCAGACTTTTTATATTTAATGATGTACATCTTAATTGAAATACTTTTGTCATTTAAAATAAAATGAAATATTATAGTGTGAGAGATTAATATTTTATTTTAAAATAACTTCTTGTACTAAAACCAATATCTTGTGCACTACAAATGTCTCAACAGGTACGTTTACCCTATATCAAGAGGAAAACATTGTAAAATTAGGAATAAAACCTTGAAATGGAGACATTCTCTCATTTCTAACTCATGAAGACAAACATCCCTTAAACCACACAATCATGAGATTAAACAACAATAGCAAGCACTGCAAGAGCAGGGAAATAAGTAAAAACATAACATGACAAATGAATAATAATAATAATACAATAATTAAATGATCATTTGAATAAATGATAAATCAAATGACTACTACATAAATTACTAATGATTATGAAATTAAATATAAAAGGAAAGAAAATAAAACAACACCAATGTATGGTTGCTTTCTTGAAGTAAAACACACATTAGGACCGGAGCGGCGCGTACGTCGGCGTCATATTTTTTGCGTCGACGCACATTTTGTCTGCAGATTATAATGGAGAACGAAACGGAAACAAACTCTTACGAACAAAGCCATGCAAAAAGAAAAGGTCCTAAAAAAACTGTTCGCCCCAGATCATCAAAAGTAGGGGAATACTCTAAATATAGTCCCAGACAAAAAAGTGTCATTATTTGCGCTCTTTGCCACTCGTGAAGGAGACAAAAACAAGCAAGTACTAACGTTGGTGAAATTAATTTCATGTTTGTGTAGTGTGTTGTGTAGCTTGAGCTCTGCACACTTCGGTGGTTCTAGCTAACCATCTTAGCTCTCCGTGCAGTTTGTTCGTGCAGGGTATCCGCGGGGTCTTGAAAAGTATTAAAAGGTGATAAATCAATTTTGGGAAAATTAAGACCCTTAAAAAGTATTAAAAAGTCTTATCACGGCTTTATAAAGTCTTAAATTTTGAAAGTATTTTTTCTGTATTAGCTGTCCAACAGTTTGAATCCCAAAAACATCGTAAAAGTGTGAATTTAGTCTTTTTTTTTTTTTTTAACGAACAGGTAGGCTACATAAAAAACTAGGCTATTGTGGGTGCGTTCGTAAATTGCCTCTGAGAGCACCAGAGCGGGCAGGCGGGCGGAAGTTCAAAAGCACAATGTACGCTCTGGCGGTCCCAGTGCGTATTACGTAGTGCGTATAGTCTTTATCACAAACTAAAACTGTTAAGTTAAAAGTATCACTGATGTAAATGGTTACAGCTTGAAGTGGCGGTGAGGTATTAAAAAATATTGAGAAGGTCTTGAAAAAGTCTTGAAAAGGTATTAAAATTAACTTCAAGATTCCTGCATATACCCTGTCGTGCTAGGTTAGTTAACGTTAGCTAGCTACTGGTGCATAGACCGCTGTATTTAGCTTATCTAATGTGCCTGTTAGCCCAGCACCACCAAAGTGCACAGCTGCTAGATCCAGCTAACAGTAGCAAGCAGACTGCAGTAGCTTTTAACGTTATCTGTCTAACGTTAGCTAACTCACAAGTCACGATTTAACGTTAGTTAGCGTTAACTCGTGTTGTGATCGTTTACGAGTCAAATACATAATTTTAGACTAACGTTAGCCGGCTTATAGTATCATGATTCAGTACGCTGTTAGTGTGCCAATGTCAATTAACGGATTTAAGCAATGTCCAGGCCAGGGCTGCATATAAGCTGGTGCGCAGTGCTAATGAATGAATGGATGGTTTATGAGCACTGAAAACATTCAAATGAGCACCACATCCAAGTGTGATAGGGCTCATTTGAGTACCAAACATTTTACAGTGTAGATATAGTACCCTGTAAGAACCAGATCAAAATGGTTGTGCATTGAATGTGCACCCCTGCAATTTCCATGTTACAAAACAACAGACAGAGACACAGCTGATGAAATGCATTGTTGGACATAACATTACTTTTATGTAGCCAGCCACGTTAGGATTCAAATAAACTTAGCATAGCATTGCAATGCAATGAGGTTAAGAGTAGAATTAAAATGCCCCACAGTCTAAGCTGTTGTAATATGCATTGCTTTTGTGTTTTCTAGGACAAAGCAAACAACCTTGCTTTCCTATATTGGGAAAGAGACGCAATGCACTCCACAGAAGGCAGCTGAACTGAGCAAAAGGATCTTGAGAGTGAGTCATTATTAGCTCACTGCTCACTTTAAGCATCTTTTAGGATGGAATGGCTGTGCCTATTTTATGTGTCCTATATTTATTAGCTAGGCTATGGATGTTTCTTCAGTTGGCCCTTTTCTTTGTGTCTTTATTTGGATTGTCTAATAATTATTCTTCTTACATTGTAAGCAACATATCGTGAGCTTAGAATTATAAGGTTCTATCTCCGTTTAGGGTAGTTCTGAGATATTGAGCATCAAAGTTTAAACTCTGTTTATGTTTTGTGAGATGGAATCTTTTTATTTTATTAATAACTAACTAATTTTTTTTTTTTTTTTTTTTTTTTTTTTTACAAAAATAATACCACACAGGCATTAATAAACACCTAATGGTTTAGATTATGTCATAAACTAAATTTTTACCAAAAGTGGAGATGGAACCTTACCACAATATGGCTCTATGAAAAGTGCTATGTTTACGTTGTTATTAAGACTAATTTTCTTTATCTTACAGGTGATCGTCAAAGACATGAGGCCTGTGTCTCTTGTTGAAGGTGAAGCCTTCATAGACATGATCGAATATGCCTGTCCAGGCTTCAAATGTCCCTCCAGGTGGTGGTTTACATTTATGCATTTGGCAGACGCTTTTATCCAAAGCGACTTACATTTTCAAGGTCGCATTTACATTCTTTTCAGTTCTTGCTTTCCCTGGGAATCGAACCCATGACCTCGGCATTGCAAGCGCCAACGTTCTACAGTTTGAGCTACAGGAAAGCCTTTGTGTGGTGGTTCACAAAGCAGTTGGAGAAGGCATATCAAAGTAATCTTGAAGATCTGAAGAAAGACTTACAGAAGAGGTCCTCAAAAATCTGACTCACCACCGATCCCTGGACAAGTATTGCCACAGAGGCATACCTCGGAGTGACCTGCCACTACATCAACGACAACTGGGAGATGGTCTCATTCGTTTTGTGCACAAAGCCCCTTGAGGACCGACACTGCAGAAAACATCGCTCGCTGGATTGAAGATGTTGCCGACAAGTTTGACTTCTCTCTCCGTGATGATGTCCAGGCGATTGTCCACGATAATGCAGCTAATGTGGTGAAAGCCCTAAGAATCCTTGAGGAGAAGCATGGTGTTGCCTCACTTCGATGTGCTGGTCACACCACCCAGTTGATCGTCAACCATGCTCTGAAAGATCCCTAGATCAACAAGGCACTTGGGGCATCAAGGAGCCTCGTCGGGTACTTCCATAGCAGCGATATCGCCACCCTGAAGTTGAAACTCAAACAAGAACAAATGGGCACAGCTCAACATAAGTTGAACAGTGGAGCCTCCTGGAGGAGCTACAGAAAGCACTTGAGTATGGGAAGCCAAACAAACCAAAAGTGGGACGAGACAGCGGGGGGTTAGAGAGCTCGCGCCGCGCTGACATGTCATCTGCGCGGTTCAATGGTCTGAGCCGCGCGGCCGATTCGTCAGCGCGGACGTGTTTCCCAGCGAAACCCAATGGGCAGCGCTGCGCTGACCAATTTAAACAGCGCAGCGCAAACCATACATGCAAATAAATGTACAATAAAGAAACCCCTCCTTCCTTACAAAAAATTGGTTCTCTGCTGAAGTTTAGGAGTTTTTCCCTACACAAGACAAAGAAGAAGAAAGACAAGACGAAATGCATACATTTCTTATGTTTATTATCTTTAATAGTGTTAGTAAAGAGTAGTGTTGTGCGTCGATACTTTGAAGAACTGCACATATGTATAGAGGCTACGGAAAGAGCTGTACAAAGCAGAAACTTAAATGACTTTCAATATCGTAGTCGTCTTGAGGAACACGCCAACCTTCTGCTAATTATATCGGTCAGTTTACATGTTCAGGTAATGTACATGTTCAGGGGTATAGTGGCGCAATGGATAAGACAAATGCCTTTGGTGTGAGAGACCCGGGTTCGAATCCACTGTGAGACACCAATGTGTCCCTGAGCAAGACACTTAACCCCTAGTTGCTCCAGAGGCGTGCGACCTCTGACATATATATAGCAATTGTAAGTCGCTTTGGATAAAAGCGTCAGCTAAATGTAAATGTAATGTTTTTTTTATTGAAGTAAGTTTTGCATTCAAACATCATTTGCAGACTTTAAGCTTTTTGTCTGAATTCCATAATTAAAACAATCATTTGTTAATTTTGAATAAAATGTTAAAACTAAAGATCGATTTTATGTTATTGATATTTTGTGATATTGATTTATAGGGTGAATTCAGTGTGATCAACCTGAATAAGTCAAGTCAAGTCAACTTTATTTATATAGCGCTTTTCACAATACAGATTGTATCAAAGCAGCTTCACAGTATTAAATAAAATAGTACATCGGTGTTAGTTTCTAGTGTAAAACGTCCACGTTTGGTAATGCTGATCAATAGTATTGTTGATTGATTAATTAAATTAAGTATCCCCAACTGAGCAAGCCAAAGGCAACAGTGGCAAGGAACCGAAAAACTCCATCAGGTGACATACACACACACACACATACACATATACACATATCAGACCTGCCAACCTGTGCGCATTTTGCGTAGCGGATACGCATTTTGACTTCAAAGTACGCTGGTACGATTTGTTAGTCTAAACTACGCAAAAACCTGGTGACGCCGCTGCACGCGCAGTCCTCAAATCAAGGAACAGCAAAAGAAGAAGAGTTCGACCAATCATAGCGCTGGATTCATTCCCCAAATAGCAAGCGGGGATGATTGACAGATGCGTAAGGCCTATCATTAAAAAGAGACTGAAAATCGACACCAATAAAAAATCCCGCTCGATCCCACTTCCACTCCCGCGGCCGCCGTCTGACTGATTTCATAAGCGAGGACAGTACAGTAGTCACTGTACATCTGACTCCGGCCTGGGCTCGATATGGAAAGTTGAAACATTGTACTGAGTTAACCTAATCCTATGGATTCGATTATCACACGGATCGCATGGATTATCTTAAAATACTCTGTTCTTCATGGTCACTCAGAAAAGAGGAAGACATCATTCAGCCATGCAAATAATAAAATGCTCAAGAAATGCTGAACAATAAATCTTAATAAACTTGAAATCGCTATGGCTTAGTGATTATGAAAGTGATGTGATATTACGGATAAGCGCGAGTCTGGAGAAACAGGCGTTTATTAATCAATTCTCAGTGCTAAGAAACGTAGCCTTCATGTGTTACGTTATTGTGTTAATAATAACTAAATTACCTAATTATGTTACATATTTATTTTGTATGAAAACTAGCGCGTTAGTTATGGATTAAAAAGTAGGCTAACGTTGTATCAGTGCTGCGTGAGCTCTCTCACAAACACGGACGCGCGCACAAAGAGAGAGAAGATAATTGTAAAATTAAATTTGACGGGCTAAGTTTAAATTTTGTTCTTGCTTGTTTTTGTTTTTAGTTTTTTTCTGTCAAAAAGCCAGAAAGCATTTTGTATTATCCATTCTTTTTTTAAAAAATTCGTTAAATGACGGACGTTTTACTGTTAACACAGCCCTTATATGTCGGATTCGTCTAATTTACCGGTATGCTTGATATTCTTTTTAGAATAAATGATTCGTTATGCTATTGTTGGACTCCTGTCTAATCATTGTCAACTGTTTTCTAAAAATATGTTTGTATTGGTAACATTTATTCAGCTAATGCGTGTCCTGTTTAAAATGCGCAATGTTCAAATGCAAAGACAGCACGTCACAAATAGAAGCCCTTTTCCCTGTGGTATTTAGTATCATATTTGGATATTGCAATAATAAATTAAGTAGCCTATCTTAAAGGCAGGGTAGGTAGAAATGGTCTAAAAATTTTATTTTTCAAATTTGTTTAAACTTTATGTACATATCAATACATAATTAAAATGTAAGTACTCTGAAAAAGAAAGTATCAAAATCGAGTGTCTGTAGACCTCTCACGACTGTTTTAAAGACATCTCATTATTTCCATTCACTCATTTCTGTGCTTCTTCCAAAGCCACGCCCCCAAAACACATGAACGCGCGACTCCGACCGCTGAGCTAGAGGACGCATTATTTACCTGAGACAAGCGGAGGGGAAGGGGCATTTTTTTGCCTGGTTTGCCTTCACTAACTGCATATGCCGGTACTGTAAATTTAGATTGCTCTTTCTCTGCCATTGTTTTGGTATTCCTAGGTTCAGTGCCTTCTTCTTCTTCGATAGATTTTATTGGCAGCTTGCAAACATAGTGCATTACCGCCATCTACTGGACGGAGGTGTGATCAGGTTCCGTGCCTCTCGCACTCCTCAAATCAAACGGTCGCGCGCAAGTGGGCAGGTGCTGTGTGGCAAAAGGGTGGTTGCCATGGTTGCGAGAGAGTGACAGTCGCCTAAGCCAATCCTTTGATTCGTCCCGAATCGAAATAATGAGCTGTGTTTAATACAGATTAAACGGTCTAGAGTCACTTGATTTTTATACTCTTTTTTTCAGAGTTCTTACATTTTAATTATGTATTGATATATATAGAAAGTTTTAACAAATTTGGATCTTTAATTTTTAATAAATCCTACCTACCCTGCCTTTAATTGTACATTTTTTTTATTTTTTTTACAGTTTTATAGGGGTTTCTTAATTTTAGACTAGTTGACCAGCACACATTTTATGCAGTGCAATATAATGCATGTGTGTCGTGTGAACCACGCAGATGACAGCGCGGCTCGAGCTCTCTAAACCCCCGCTGTCTCGTCCCACTTTTGGTTTGTTTGGCTTCCCATACTTGAGCCCTTCGAGCAAGCCACCGTTTTCCTGACTGCCTCCGCTGGTGAAAGGCCTACAGAAGTCCATGCAGACAGCCTTTGAGTCTGCTCCCATTACCACCTTCCAAACCGCAGCCGCAGCAAAGATTGCTTCAAGGTTAGTTTAATTTTTCAGCTCTTATGCCCCTGGTTTCACAGACAGGGCTTAAGACTAGTCCTAGACTAAAATGTAAGTCTGAGCTGTTTCCACTTAAATGCACATCGGTAATGTTTTTTTCTAAGCATGTTTATAAAAATTACTTAAATGTCCTAATTGATCTATGGTCTAATCCTGGCTTAGTCTAAGCCCTGTCTGTGAAACCGGGCCTAAATCTCTTATAGTGAACTAACTGAATATTTTAATTAAGCTTTTCCTGTTTGCATCTTTCAATGTTTTCCCATCGGCATTCTGTCATGTAGAGCTATTGATTCTACGGTTATCTTTCTCTCTAAGCACCTTGAATTTCTTTGATCTTAAGTGTGCAAATCAAATCCATTATTTTTCAGAAGGAAGTTTGAGACAACATATGATGAAGACAGGAACAATGTGTGCATCTTCGCCGCGGCCCTTGATCCGAGATTCCGAATGCTTAAGTTCCTGTCCACAGACGACATCCTGAAGGTGAAAAACAAACTTCAGACTCTTGCACTTGAAGCCAGACGAGTGCAAGTCAGGGAAGAGCTTGAAGATGACTCCCCCAGTGGCCAGCCAGATCACTCCAGACAGAAGCCAAAGTCTGTTCTGGACATGTTGCTTGTGTTACGTCCATAGGGACATAAGTTATTCTGTTTTGTATGATTTAATTAACAATTGTGTGTACTCTGTGTGTGTAGACTGTGATCTTGTCTCTTTTACTCCTCCTGCTCTATCTGCTTGGCAGGCTAATGAGTGCCACCTGATTCCTGTTTTGAGCTCGTTAGCTGGAGTATAAAGGAACCGGCAGAGCTGCAGCCCAGTGAGAGCTACTAAAGAAGAGGAAGTTCAATTAAGCATTCCACTCAGTAAATCAGAAGTTAAGGTACTCATTAATCACAAAGTTAATAAAATATGGCAAGCTGAATGGGATAAGGATAAAAAAGGTAGACACTTATACAGTATACAAAAATATATCTCAAGTTGCAAATATAGTTATTCAAATAGACAGGAAGAGGTTTGGTTTACAAAAATGAGAATAGGTCATACTGGTTTAAATGACAGCTTATACATTTTACATAAACATCCATCTGGGAAATGTGAGAATTGTGGAGTGAGAGAGGATGTAGATCATGTTCTTTTAAGATGCATAAGATTTTCCAGACAAAGAGAGAAACTGAAGAGGGAAGTGAATGCAGTAAATAAAACATTTTCTTTAGAAACTTTATTATGTGAGCCTAGATCAGAAAACATCACTAATGCTATGATAACATTTATCAAAGAAACACAACTAGCAAATAGAATTTTTTTTTTTATTATTTTTATTTTGTGTGTGTGTGTGAATGACATCCATTTGATTGCACCTCAGTCCAGTAGATGGCGGTAATACACTTTGACTGTAAATTGCCAAAAAACTTAAAAAGAAGAAGAAGAAGAAGCCCAGTGACAGAGGCTGCGTTCCAGTCCAAAATTGTCATGCCCTTCACTTGCTAACTTCCCTCCGTCTCGTTCACTCGGATGTACGTCATTGCAAGTGCCCACTACTGGCGGAAACTGCAATGGTCTGAACTGGAACGTCCTAAGCCCTTGATCACTTGGAATCAGCTGTGGAGTTGATGTATTACTTACATTTTTTTCCCCTTTAATAATTTGTTTAATGCAGCATCCAAATGTTTATAGGTGTGTTTGGGTTGTTTTAAAAAAAAAAAAAAATTATAATTAATATATCATAGAGTTGTCTGTGTGGTGGTGATTAGATGAGCTATGTAGTGACGTCACAATCGTACTGCATTGTGGGACATATAGGTGCCTGAAGTGTACATTTGAAGCAGACTCGCTCCCTCGGTCAAAATCGAGGGAACGAGGGTCTGTCCATATAAACTTCCCTCGTCCACTTCACGAAGTGGAACGCACTTCAAAATGGCGGCAGGGATTCCCCCAAGGGGAAGTGCTTAGGGAAGTTCGCAAGTGCGTGTCTAACAGAGGACTGGAACGCAGCAAGAGGCTGAGGTGTTCCATCCAAGCGGGAAGGAAGTCGACCGGAAGTTGAAGTCGGCCGGGTGCCGCCATCTTGAGCGGAACTTCACTTGCGTTAGCAATCCCATTGACTTCCATTCATTTTGGCGTCACTTTGACAGCGAATAACTTTACATCTGAGGCGTTTGAAGACTCCATTTGTCCATTTTTTATTTCTAAAGAAACACGACAATGTATAAAATGCTCCATTACCTTGTATCTTACGTTATGGCCCCGTAGAAGCAGTTTTTGTAAAAGTAGGCTAACGATTGCGTCATAACCACTCGACTCTCTGTCGCACAGTAGAGAGATTACCGTATGGACAGGAGGAGAAGCTCGCGGGCAATCGGGGGGACGTGGAGGCAAAATGACAATATAATTAATCAGAATATCTAGAAAAAGTTGCTCCTGCTCCTAGCTCATGGACAGCTCCTACTCACGCTCTCCGTCTCTGCAAGTTTCGGAAGGGAATGATTCAGATTTCTCTTGGCACAGCTACTAGAAGACAGACGGGTTGCTCACGTGGTCCGTGTAACGCTTTGCTCGGTTTGAGTCTGCGCGTCAGAAACGGAAGTGCTAAAAATCGCTAAAAATGGGCTTCACTTGTCTCAATTGAGTTCCAATGGGGTCGCTGTGTCCATTTCTTTTACTGTCTATGGTTCCATCCTTGCAACTGCCATCTTCCAGTTCCAGCGTTGTGATTTAAGCTCTGGTTTAAACTTTTGCGTTTGTTGATTGCTTCACCTATAACGTTAACGTGAAGTTATTGAGGGTAGCAGAGTGTTTAATTTTTTTTTTTTTGTAACTGATTAAGTGGAAGTGGAATATCTTTTTTTCTTGTAGGGAGGTGGATGTCATTTATTTTAGAAATTAACCTTTTTCTCCTGTGTTTGAGAGGAAGTCAGGGAAGTATCTCTGTATTTTATTTTTTATTTTATTTTGATAGGTAAGTTATTTCTTAAAACCTTAGCCAGAGGAACTTTGTTTATTGTTTTGATCTTTCCCCTCCTGAAGCCTTAAGTATTTTTTTCACATTCTGTTAAATGAAATACTTCTGTTTGTTTGCTCAAACTGGTGTTACTGAGCTTTCTTGTGTATCAGCCCTGGGACTTGGAGACGGCAGTTCTCTCAGTCTCTCCCCACCGTTTGTTACACCCCCCTTTCACCCCTAGATCTTTTTTTTTTAAAGGGGTACGTAACAAGCCTGCCAAGCAGATAGAGCAGGAGGAGTAAAAGAGACAAGATCACAGTCTACACACACACAGTACACACAATTGTTAATTAAATCATACAAGACAGAATAACTTATGTCCCTATGGATGTAACACTTGGCACAGATGATGAGGAGGAGTTGGAGGATGAAGACCCAGGCCAAGACCAGAGGGAAGATGCTGTCAGGAATGAGCTGCTTGTGTACTTTGGGGAGAAACCCATTCCAAAGGACAAAAACACACTCCAATGGTGGAAAGAAAATTAAACCTAGTTCCCCGCCCTGGCTGTTGTGGCGAAATCCTATCTGGCTGCCCCTGCAACATCCACACCTTCTGAACGTCTGTTCTCAGCAGCAGGGTCCATTGTGAACAAAAAAAGAGCAAGCCTCACCAAAGAGCATGTGGACATGCTCACATTCCTACACAGTAATTCAGAGTGGTGATGGATGAGGGAGGAGAAAAGTGGAGGAAAGTGGACAGTACTATATTGCACACACTTTATTAGCATATAAGCTTACAGAATAGCAGTTAAGACGAGAGTAAGTTCGATTCCATCAGGTTTTATGTTGCGACTGTTATATTGTGTTAAACACTCTCAGGAATGTCTGTACTGTGCATTGCACAGTGTTTATTTTTGCAATGCATTTTATTATCTTTTGTACAGGAGAGAATGATTTATGTTGGGATAGTATAACTGAAAACAGGAATCTTATAGTGTTACACTCTCAGAAATGTCTATACTGTGCAATACTGTGTTTTTTTGCACTAAAACTTTTGAATTTTTTGGACAACAGTTATGTTGGTAAGATAAAAGAGTAAACAAGCTGGCCTTTCATTTTGTATAACAGTAAAATAATTTATTTTGCATAAAGCAGAAGATTTTTTGCTGTGCAAAACTGTTGTTTAATAAAGTATATTTGTAAGTAAATTATTAAGAATTTTTATGGTATTTATTTGAGAATTTTTTTGGTATTTATTTGAGATGCATTATGTTTTTTATTAATCGAGCAACAGAAAAATAATCGTTATATTAATCGGCAAATTAGTCGTTAGATTAGTCGACTAATCGATAAAATAATCGCCCAACTAATCGTTTAATAAATAATCGTTTACCCCAGCCCTAACACACATGTTGTTATTGAAAACCCTTAGATCCTTGACATGTCCTCATTACCTTTAACTGTTTAGATATTATATCATAAAGTACACAAAGTTGTTGGTGAACAATCACAGTTATGTTATTAGCTATGAGTCAGTTGGCTTGGCTATCAAGCTGTTGATGACATGAAACTGCCCACCAATATCAAAATCAAACCTACGCCCTTGATATTGGTAACTATTATGATTAAAGCTTAGATTAACATTGACTGTAGATTACATGAGACCATCTCCTTTATTTAACAATACACACTTAAGTCTGAAGACAGATGTAGTTTTTTCATTGAAATCTTGTGTGGTCAGGCATAGAGCAGTGATAATGGTGAATCGTCATAATTAAATCTCCAGCAAAAGAAAGCAAAGCAGCAAGATGATCAGAGAGGAAGCAGTCTTGGCACTGGAGTTGCAAAATATGTCCACACATTTACTACAAGAGGAGAGGAACACATGGGAGGATAAACATTAGTAATGCAGTCAAAACTGCTAATTTAATTATATATATATATATATATATATATATATATATATATATATTAGGGGTGTAACGATACACGTATTCGTATTGAACCGTTCGGTACGAGGTTTTTGGCACGTGGCAAGCGCGCTCATAATGTAAGAGACGCTGGCGCGACCACAACATTGCCCAACATCAAATGGCAAACGTAATGCAAGTGGAACGAAACTGCTCGTTATTGTGTAGTTGACGGACCGTTTATCAGTTTGGACCAAAGCAGCGCGAGCCGATCTTGATCAAGCGACACTGTTACTAATGGTTACTACACAGCGCTAATAAGAGATCCAGTAAAGAAAGCATTTGAATTCGCCACAGAAGTAATAACATCGCTGCGACTCCTGCGAGATCTAGTGAGAAACATTCACATTTCTCCGTTATTAACGGGTCAAACAGCGCCGACATGGAAACCAGGAAGAAACATTGTGCCATTAATGAACTATCCAGTGTCCACAGATCGGCAACATTCACCATGGATTTACTGTAGTAACACTAACTGTAACCATGGAAGTTTGGCAGGAATAGTAGGCTATAATGCCTTCAAGTAACATTACGTCGGTTTTATTTTGACATTATGAATACAATTGCTGCCCTCAAATGTTAATCTGGACTAAAATAAACCTTTGTTTATAACTACTACAATATTACATTTCATTTTTTCCAAGGAGCTGTTTTGTTTTATATGCTCCTAAGAAGAGTCAATTATAGCTCCAGAATTGCTCAAAGTAAAAAAAAAATCATACTTTATGATGTTAGTTTTAATTAAAAAAAATAATAAAAAAAATTAAATCAAGGAAATTTCTCTGGCATTTCTTTCTTTTTTCTGTATTGAAAACGTACCGAACCGAACCGTGACACAAGTGTATCGTATTGAACAGAACCGTGAATTTTGTGAACCGGTACACCCCTAATATATAAATATATATATTTTGTGACCCTGGATGACAAAACCAGTCACATGTCACACGGGTATATTTGTGACAATAGCCAACAATACTTTGTATGGGTCAAAATTATCCATTTTTCTTTTATGTCAAAAATCAATAGGATTTTAAGCAAAGATCATGTTCCATGAAGATATTGTGTAAATTTCCTACTGTAAATATATAAAACATTTATTTTTGTGAGTGAATGTTGCACAATCGTGAACATAAATTAACAACTTTAAAGGAGATTTTCTCAATGCTTCGATTTTCTTGCACCCTCAGATTTCAGATTTTCAATAGTTGCGTCTCTGCCAAATATTGTCATATTCTAACAAACCATACATCAATGGAAAGCTTATTTATTCAGCTTTCAGATGATGTATAAATCTCAATTTCAGAAAATTGCCCCATGTGACTGGTTTTGAGGTCCAGGCTCACATATATATATTTGTAAAGTGCATGCAATAAATTATTTCACAAACGGGTCTTTTGAGGCAGTTCTGTTAGTAAATATTAGACAGACTGTTTGAATCACTCAAAGGACACAAATCCTTCACTAATTCAACTCCCTGAATCTGTCAGAGATGCTCTGGAAACATTTTTGGATGTCCTCACCTTTACAATTGTTGTAAAACCAATTTATAAATAAAGCAAATAGAGGTTGTAACTGAAACACATCCAAATGCATCATAATCAAATCAAAGTTACTCAAAGCGTTTGAGCTGGACCCAAACTGAGTCGGGAAATGTGTATGAATACGCAGCCCTATTAACGGTTATTATGTGAAACTCCTGTTCATCATTTCACTGCCGTAACAGATTGCTGTTCTCGTCATAAAGCAATGCTCTGTTGTGTTGGGATTCCCCTTAATGAATTAAACTAATGTTGTAGTCTTACCACTCAGTGGGCTCTGGTGTAGCTGTAGTGCTAGGTGTAGTTGTAGATAGTGTAGTTGTAGATGTTGTAGTCTTACCCCTCAGTGGGCTCTGGTATAGGTGTAGTGATCGGTGTAGTTGTAGATGGTGTAGTTGTAGATGGTGTAGTTGTAGATGGTGTAGTTGTAGTTGTAGAGATCGTCTGAGGTGTGGAAGGTGGTCTAAGAAACACAAAAATACTGTTAAGAGTTTCATCATCAGATGCATCAGTTTATCTCTGAACACCTTCTCCAAATTATGCAAGTCATCCTTCACCTGCTTTTTTTGTTACGATTATTAGTTTAGAATAGCAGCGTAAACTTCCAGCCTTACAGATGTGACTATATTCACACAGTAGAGCATATTCTCTCCCACATTATTTCTTAAACATAGTGATTATTTGTACTTTTACATTTTCTTTGATTTGAGTATTTTGAATAAGAGAACAACAGAGGATAAAAGGATACTCACCTTGAGGCACAGGGTCCCTGCCTCAGTGCACTTGTGTCAGTAGAAACGTTGTTCTTCACTGTGGCTTTAGGGCAGGGCAGAGAGTCTTCCTGAAGAAGCCCTGAGATATCTGGATTGGTACACAACATTTATAAAGTGAGACACAATGGAAATATCATTCCTGCCCAATCATCACTCTAATAACGCCAGTTTGCTCTTAATACTGCAGTTGAACTTGTTCTCTGTTACTTCACAAATCCTACCTTGCATGGAGAAGAGAAGTATGAGGTCACCACCCTTGATAAACTCTCTTCTAGTGAGATCATCTTTTGTAAGGATCACAAATGAGGCTAATCCACCCAGAAATACAGACTCATCGTCAGTGTCGAATGTAAATTCAATGTTTCGAGGTCTGTCCCAGTAATAGCTGTCACCTGTTAGAACAAAACACGGCTTTTAAAATAACTCTGAAAGCTTACAGATAATAATTTATAATAATAAAAAAAGGTGCATATAAACACATGAAAAATTACAGAGAGATAATCAGATTGCATTAAAGATCTAACCATTATAAGTCAGAGCAGGGTCAGTGGTGATGCTTTGCTCAAAGGACATGCGCTTCTGTATGTGTGGATTCTGGTCAAGGATCTGGACGGTTATTTGTCTCCATGGACAAGGCCACTGCAACTCGTCATCATATGCACCAGATACCAACTGAACAAATATTGAAAGATCATTTCTGTCCACATTTAACCGAGCCAGAAAGCGATAACCATCACTGAAGTAAGACAGTGGCATTGTTAAAACGCCGGACCCATGTTTCAGCTGCTTCTCAAAGTCCCTTATCTGCCATGTGAGGGGACACTCGGTCTCTGAAACATTGATATCATCCAGTGAGAATCCTCCACTGGAGTTTCCAGCTCCTTTACGGCCTTCAAACACAACTTGGAAAGATGTATTTGCGTTCAGTGGCACGTGATGCAGCTTCCAGTAATAACCAGGGGTTTCTGCAAGAAATGAAGCGGTCAGTAACACTGAAACACAGGCCTATATGACTTGCAGTCTGTAAAGTTCTGCAGGAAGAGACGGACCTGTGATCTGATCCATGAGTCTGAGAGTTCCTCTGCTGTCTGCTTCATCCTGGTACTCTCGGATCCAGATGTTGAGCTGGTCAGACTCATTCCCGCTGTGATAGTAGTAGAACTGCAGGCACTGGACTTTGCAGTCTCTTGTAGGGGTCAGTGTCTTGCTCTCCAATCTGGCTGCGTCCCCCTGGCTTCTGCCCTCAGTGCTGAAGTGCATGAAGAAAGACGTCCCTGCAGGCATGAGAACAGGAGTGTGTGGTTTGGGGAACTGGGAGGTACAGTGACTGCAACTGTGGATGGAAGTGAAGTGATCTCACCATTCTCCTCTTTGCCCAAGTAGCTGTGGTCAGTCACATTGATGCCACTCACTGACTTCACTCTCTGCCAGCCATAATCAGCAGCAGAACAGACACTCATCTGACACAGAGATTCATCATCAAAACTACAGTGGTCAAGGAAAGAGATGGAGGAATCTGCAATGCAAACAAACACTGAGACTAAATCAATTCACTACCATTTCAATTCATCACAATGGTCCTTGGTCCCCTAACAAAAAAGAAGTATAATTCAAGTTCATTTTATTAAGTATACTTTATGTAAAATTACGTGTCTAGTATCTGTAAAGCCAAGATTTATTTTTTCCATCTTAAAAATATATCTAAATTACGCCATATGCTCTCATCGACAAATGCGGAACAATTAGTTCATGCGTTCATGACATCAAGGCTAGATTATTGTAATGCTCTACCGGGTGGTTGCCCTGCAAGCTTAATAAACAAACTACAGCTGGTCCAAAACGCAGCAGCTCGAGTTCTTACCAGAACCAGGAAGTATGACTGTATTAGCCCGGTTCTGTCAACACTGCATTGGCTCCCTATCAGTGGGGATTTCTTTAAGACTGCAAGGGAAGCTCGGCTTCCCCTATAATGTCAAAAAAATTAATGGTCAAATATGTACTATTGTGTTAACATTTTATTGACTAAAAATGCGTTAGAAAACGTTAATCTCAAAGACGAGTTCGTTCAGAATCAGCTACATACAACAGGTCGGCAGACTCGATTTCCTTCTCATACATTCCCGTAGCGTCACTGCATTTCTCTGTTGAAGCCCAGCGTCCATTGACTTCAATGGGGCTGCTCTGAACAGTTTTTTTCAGCGCTTCGAAACTAGACAGTCATTGGATAAATGCTGCGATTATGTCCCGCCCACGGACGCTCAGCGTCTCTGGGGGTGAATGAGGAGTGGGCTGGCCCGGACTCCGGGCTTCCGCGTGATGATTGGAGGGGCTGCATCTCCTTTTGATTGACAGCGATTTCATACAATAAAAAGTCGCTGCCGCTGAAGCTATTGGAGCTCAGCCCCATCGCGGATTTTTCAAGTGATAGTCAAAAGACAAACTGCTGCAACCTCTTTCTTGGTATTTTCTTGTCGAAATTGCTAGCCATTTTTCATAATACATTTCACACAATTATACATTTATACTTTTATACCTTTATTATATTATTACTTATCCTATTATATTTTTATAATATTATTAGTAATAATTAAAACAATAATTATTAAAATAATTAAAAATAGCCTATATTAGTATTATTATTATTATTATACTTTATTATATTATTATTTATACCTTTATTATATTATTACATTTATACAATTACACCTAACTCTGCTGGCCATTGAGAGGACACTGGATATGTCACTGGAAAAGATACCTAGTTGGAACGATATAGGGTCACAGAGCATTTTCTTGAAAAGGAGCATTGGGCAGAATTTACGTATAAATAAATGGACAATTTGTATGATGTAGGCCGAAAATGAGCTTCCCCTCTTTGAAAGACCAGAAGCCGCCACTGCTCCCTATTAAACATTGTATACATTTTAAAATATTGCTGATTACTTACAAAGCACTAAATGGTTTATCTCCGCAGTACTTGAGCGAGCTCTTAACGCATTATATTACGTGTCCTTCACGTCTATTGCGATCTCAAAATTCCGGCCAGGAATTTTGGCGTCTACACTAATATTAGTCTCTCTGTTTATCCCGAGGTTTACCGCAGTCCGCCAGATCCACGCCGTATCCAGATCTGATGAAGGACCTGCGCCTGGACACGCTCACACACACACACACACACACACACACACACACACACACACACACACACACACACACACACACACACACACACACACACACACACACACACACACACTCCAGATCTGATGAAGGACCTGCGCCTGGACACGCTCACACACACACACACACACACACACACACACACACACACACACACACACACACACACACACACACACACACACACACACACACACACACACACACACTCCAGATCTGATGAAGGACCTGCGCCTGGACACGCTCACACACACACACACACACACACACACACACACACACACACACACACACACACTCCAGATCTGATGAAGGACGTGCACCTGGACACGCTCGCTCACACACACACACACACACACACACACACACACACACACACACACACACACACACACACACACACACACACACACACACACACACACACACACACTCCAGATCTGATGAAGGACCTGCACCTGGACACGCTCACACACACACTCCCGATCTGATGAAGGACCTGCGCCTGGACACGCTCACACACACACTCCCGATCTGATGAAGGACCTGCGCCTGGACACGCTCACACACACACTCCCGATCTGATGAAGGACCTGCGCCTGGACATGACGACAACGCAGAAGAGTCCAGAAGAGTCAACTAGTCTCCCCCCTGTGAAGGCCTCCTTCCCTTCCCTTTACCTCTCTACAGATAAAAAGTTGTCAAAATGATTCCGGTTCGCATGGATCCACGGAAAACGACAAAATATATATATATTTTATGCAGGCCGGACAAGTAATTTTGGAACCTATTTCAAAGTTTGCGTTCTCGTGCCACCAGACACTATTGTTGTGCAAATGAACGTCCAGAACACAATAAAAGTTTTCTGTCTTTAGTTGAAACAGTGTCGTGTTAGCGGCCCCTAAGTTAATAACTAATGATCTTTGCAACGGAAGTGAAAAAAATCAAAAACTAACTTTAGCTGGACAATAACTTTATTCTAGAGCTGCTGTAAAGGCAAAACAATCTCTGTTATTTTAATTTCCTACTATCACTGTAAAGCTATATAAATTAAGTTGAAGTGACTTGACTATGTAGTAAGTATGTACTAGTAGTAAACTTGACACAAAAAAGTGTACTATTTTAATACTGCTTGGGACTAAATTGGCCCACTTTTAGTATATAAAAGTATACGTTTAAGTATACATAAGTGTGACAGTAGTAAAATTTAAGTGCACAACTAGCTCACAGTGTTTCTCATTTGTACTGCATCTGTACTACAAGTGAACTTATAAGTATACTAGTAGTTTACTGTTTTAATACACATTGAAGTATACTCCCAGTAAACTTCTAGCTTAGTAGTTTTATACTGCAAGTATACTTGTAAGTTTTCTTTATGTGAGCATAACATCATACTTAGTTTACTATTTATATTTTCTTACTTATAGATTGAAAATTGTTCTTATATAACATCATACGTATAGTTTAGTATTTATATATTTATTATATTTGCACTTTAAGTATACTACTTTGTTCCTATTTAAGTAAACATTTTTTATTACTTGAAATATACGTTTAACTGTAAATTTACTCTTTCAGTTTTAAAAAGCATTTTATTCTAGATTCATACATTTCTTTTTTATCAACACTTGAATGTAGCTCGTCCTGGGTCAACATTTCATTCAGTAACATTAGACGGTTTTGATTTGAGCAAACTTGTTTCTGCTTCTTCTTCACCTGTGTTTTGATACAGAGATTCTGTACAAGCGTAACAGCGCCAACATCATAATATAATAGTGAAAATGATAGCCCACAAGAAACTTACGATCCAAATTGTCTGTGTGCTGCTATGCACCAAAAAGGAGAAAAAGAAAAATAGATTATGGTGGAGTAAATACTTACTGCATTTATAGAGTTTGTTGAGCTCAAGCACATCATATTCACTCATTTCCATTAGTTGTCCGATCACATCTTGAAACTCGGGATTCTTGGTAATGATCGTGGATCCATTACTGTTGCTGAAGGCATTTTTATCAAAATGCATCACAGAGTAATAATCATATGGGGTGCCGAACACGTTCTCGCTGGATTTATTGAAATAACTCTCATACCCTGAACATAAAGACTATTGCAGTTATTAAAGTGATTAAGCATGTAAAGCATAATTTAAAAAAATATAATAAAACGACATGGCAACCTCTGATGATGTTTTCATATCTGATTGTCACATAATCATCTCTGTCATATCGTGTCTGCTCATGGTAGAATCCCAGTGCATGGAGAAACTCATGCTCAACAATGGCTTTTATTCCACAGCCATTCCCAATGGACAGAGTCTGGCCTCCAGGAGATGTGCGTCCGATATATGACCAACACCTGCAAAATAAGTCATTTCCAATTCATTTCCAGATACAATATGTGTTTAAATACCTTATTTGTCCAAACTTTTGACTGGTAAATAATAAACTTTAATAATACTGTAAATTTGACTCTACAGATTCAGTCTAGCATAGGCTACATCAGAAATGTCTGTAATATATTCCTTACCCTTCACGTCTCTCCACAGAGATGTAAAACTCTTCTGCTGCTCTGGGCTTAAAGTCAATACATGATTTCAGTCTGAACTGCTCAAAGGCTCTCAAAATGACTCCTCTGTAGTTCATACCTATAAACACAAACAAAACTGAGTGGAAAACAATATAAAAGTTACATTATATATTTAAAAGTTGATTGAAGCGTAAGTGAGGAATCTGAAATCTTACTGAGATTTACACTCAGCTCATAGGGGACGGGAATATCCCACCAGGACTGATTCCCTGGACTGGCGCTCGCTTGCCTAGGCTTTAAAGCAGATCATTTCAAGTATCCGGATATCATTTATAGACTTTCCTTCATTTATATATGACTTACCTTCATGATGTCTCCTTCTGTGAGATGTAAACCTAATACAAAAAGAGTCTTCAGTTCACAGTAAATATGCTTGAATAAAACATGAGATAAAAGTGATTTTACTGCTTATATAAATGTATTTGGGTTCTTAAGATAATATAAAAGTTTTACCTTCGTTTAAATCCAGAATGCTCTCCCATTTTTCACGAATGGCTTTGAGAAAATTATATTGAAGATTATATTGGGATAAGTATAAGATGATAGTGTTGATGATAATGATAGTGATGGCAGTAATGCACAGTTAAAACAGGATATTTCAACCTGGAAACATATTATAATAACTTTACAACAGATGAATGTGACTGTACTGTACTTACCAGTTGGGTTCTGAGAGAATGAGATATAAAAACAAGACAAAGAAAAATAGATTTAGCCTTAAAAATCAACAGCTGTATATTGCTTTAACAATGACAATGTGGACAATGACTGTCCACTATCCAACTTACATTTGATGCTTGACCAAGAGCCAAAGCCAAGCTCAGCAGAAGAAAAGCACATACATGCATTGTCACTGGAAATCATAATGAGCACATTTGATTGATAAAGTTTCATCTTATCACTTATTAACCTGCAAGCAATTTAAGTTAAATGTAACAATACATATTTTTTAATAATAATTAATGATTAGAAGACCCAAGGAAACTAAAAGAGGGATACATACCAGATTACAGTCGGTAATGAGGCTTTATGTGTGAAGCGAGAGTCTTTTAAGCAGCAATGCCTAAACCCACCCTGAAACTGACTGGAAAAACCAGCTAGATTGCAAAGTTACCATAACAGAAGTGGCAGATTGTTTGCTTTGATTTTGGTCTTTACTTAAAGATTTCAGACTCCATCATCAATAATAAATATTTTGATATTTTAGTTGATAAAAAAAATCACTGTAAACCACAGCTTCACATGGCTGGTTATTTGTTTGTTTGTTCATGCTTGAACAAATGCTTTTATCCAAAGTGACTTACATTTCTTTATGCTTATAATATAATATATTTCTACCTCATACTGTGATCAGAATCCATATCGGATCGCAATAAGAAGTTATTTTAAACATTCGGTGGTGTCTGAAAGTGTGTTAAAACTCAAGGTTCTGTCTGTCATGAAACTGATGGCACAGGCTCTGAAATTGAACATCTAAGATGAGTGAATGTTCTTACACTGTGCATTATTGTGTGGTCTGCCTTTAATTCTTAAATGAGCAACAGGACATATGTTTTAAAAGCAAGCGTCATGCAGGAGTAAAGCATAAGCAGCAGCAAGCATTTGTAGATGCTGTGAGAATACAGCGACTTATATCGCGGATATGAGAAGTTACAGTGAAACAGGCATTCAAGCATTTTTTAATGTTGTTTTAATTTTCAATGTTGAGTGAAAACGTTGTGAGAACAGTGTTCATGGAACGTCCTTACGATTGTATTTTTCCTTGACAAACATAACTGTTCTCAATCCCATCAGGATGTAGTCTTTGACAAAAATGGGATTTTCTCAGAATTTTTAATCAAAATGTTTTTCTATTTATGAAACTTACCCACATTCAAGTGTTGATAAAAAAGGAATGCCTATAGCTTTAATAAAACATGTTTTTATTTTATTTCTAAGCAGAGGGTCTGTTCTTTCTTTTGATATATATTGCATGTTCAGATATTCATACAACAAAATATTCTGGGAGCCATGAAACATTTGTGTAAATTGCCAGTAATGCTGGCAACTTTTTAAAAAAACATTCAGAAATAACGTTTTCATAACTTAATGAGAATGTTAACAAAACATTCTAAGAACAGTTTTGTAGATGAGGTCATACCCATAACCATGCCAAACACACCAAGAGTTATCATAACATCAATCTTAAAGCTAACTAATAGTTATATATTATATATAGGTAAAATAAGCATTTTTTTATTTCTTGAACTTTGTTTTATGTTTGGTTTGTTTGCCCGTGTTTTTGAGCCTGTGTCTGTTTATGGATTACGACTGTGGATTACCTTAAAGAAAAAAGTTTGGATCTTCAACCTGCAGTTTCGTAACACATGTAATGCAACATTTTGAAACAAAAGATGCTACTTTTTCCACATTCCCTGCGTAACTGCAGGAGATTAGATTTACATTTACAGACACCTTTATCTAAAGCGACTAACAAGATAATCAAGACAAACAACACAATGAGATAAACAAGACAATTGCCATGAATGGGTGCATTCCTGTATGACGGGGTTTTCAAATAATTTGTTATTCTCTTGCAGTACAGATGAAAGAAAACACAATGGAGAATATTCAGACCTGTTGAGCAGCATATTTGGTTACGCCAAAGGCCACTAACGGGACAAAATATCGCAAAAAAAAAATCAAAAAAAAAATCACACCTTAAAATTGTGCACCATTAGCTATAACGAAGATTGAATTTTTTTTTATTTAGTTTAGTTTATTTGCATGATTATAAAATATATACAATAATAAAACACATATACTGTGCAGGGAGAGGCAGAAAACCCAAAAGGGCTTATTTAAAGCCTAACAGCAAAGAAAAGAAAAACAAAACTAATTATGAAATTAAATAAAGAGCTAAATTACAATTACAAATATGTAAATGTATATGACTGCATCAAGTTAATAACAATTATAAACAAATTAACAACATATATCAAAAACTCAAAAACAAATCCTATAGTGTATATAAAATACATTAAAAAAAACAATTACAAGGCAGCAATAAAATTATTGTTTATGCATCTCATATAACATTAAATAAGTTTTTTTTTTTCTTTGCCAAATGGGATAAACCACTCCATAATTTAATACACCTAAATCTTATCAAGTATTGACCACAACAAGTGAGAAATTTAGAAAGATGAAAATCTAAAAATTGACTAGGTAAGTGACAGTGAACCTGTGAATTTACTTAAAAATACATCTTAAATTGCTCTGGAATGTTACCTTAACTTTAATATATCTTATAAATAAATAAAATACTTGAGAAATATCAATATCAAAAATAATAATACGTTTCTGAAATACAGAAGCAGATGAGGCATTTGATTGGTTTGCCACCCTAACTTGTTTCTGAAAGATACATTTTTAGTAGATAAAGTGCTTGCCCAAACTATATTACAATATGAAAGATACAGATAAACTAAACTATAATAAAGAGAAAGAATACACTCTGTACTAACAAGATGCCTAACCCTCCTTATACCGCTAGTTTTATAATTTTTTCTGCTCACGTAGTCAGCTTGTTCCCTCAAACCCTCATCAATAAAGTCCCAGGCATTTTGAAGTTGACACTTGAGGCACCTTAATAGACTCAATTGTAATTTTTTATAAATCCTAAGGGTAAACATTTTTTGTCACTAAAAATAGTAACATTTTATTTTTTTATATATGTAAAGATAATTTATTTAAATTAAACCGATTAGCATAATCAATTAGACCATAATTTACATTCTTAATCAATAAATAAAAATTTGAATGAGAGAGAACTTAACATCTGTAAACATTATTGCCGTAAATTAGTAGTAGTAAGGGTCCAAGAATGGACCCCTGAGGAACCAGACAGAGTAATCTTGCTTTGCTAGAATAGAAACCCGTAAAACAAACAAACTGTCTTTTATTAAAAATGTTGTTAATATTAAAAATTAAAAATGTTGTAATTTAGCATGAAAACATCTCGAGTTACGACTGTAACCCTGGTTCCCTGAGAACAGGGAATGAGACACTGCACCCTGAGATACTACTGGGAAACGCCTCAGCGTGACTGATGACTGAAGCACGTTTAATCACGGCAATCGTATTGGCCGGCGACAGCCTATGATGTCACTACTAGCGCGACCAGGAAGTATAAAAGGGGCGCTATTGAGACACTATTGGGCAACGAAATACCCACGCTGCCATGCTGAGGGGAGTGCATGCCAAGAAAAATGGCAGTGACAAAGCACCAGTAATGGTAGTTTCAACTGAAGTGTCTGAGCCACTCCTCCTTCTGGTCACACATTAGGCTGTCAGTGACAATATTTTTTCTAATAACGTAATATTGACGGAACGCAAAAGGCGGAACTCTAAAGCGGACGTGCAGTGCGTGGACAGTCTGTGGCGCGCGCATAACAGACGCATGATAGCTGAGCGCCAAATTCGAACGGCACCTTCTTCGTTAAAAGCTAACGTATGGAAAATTGGCAATTTCATTGTGACCTATTTAGTATTTTTTGTATGAGAGCTGCTTTCTGTATTGTTTAGTTTTCACATCAATATGCTGTAAACCGATCTGTTATACGTACGTTATACTGCCCTACACACTCACAGTGTGTATCAGTGCAATGCCAGTCACAAAAAGTTACATTTTGACTGTGCTCTCTGCTGATGTTCATTCACTTTTTTGTATAAGCTGTTTTTGATTGTGGTATCCAGCAAACATTTCAAGTCATAACTCTTTATTATTTAGTTGTGTATAAAAGCGGCTTTGTATGTTACTAATTATTCAGAATATGCGTAAGTCCACAAGCATTATGTTTGTATGAGAGCTGCTGGTACATAATTCTATATTTTAGAACGAAAACTCTTTGTGATTTTGCTACAGCAAAATGTTTTTTTTGTCTGAAGGATTATATTGCTCATTGGAAATAACAGGAGGATGTTGGTTAAGAGTCTATTATTAAATGCTAGAGATTCAGAATATGCTGAAGTTTGTAATATTTACTACAAGTATGCTGCTAGTACAGGCACACATTGATTTTCCTGTTGGTTCTTTGCAATGTTGGGACATATGCTGGCAAATGTAACCTTACAGTTGACTTGCCAAATCACTTCCATTTGTTTTATTTATAAAAAGAATATAGGAAGTATTGGAAGTAAATTCGTTATGGGTCATCATAAATATTTTGCTTTAAATGTACCAAGTAGTCACAAAAAAAAAACATGCATCGATAATCGTTACCCTCTGAATCGTAATCGAATCGAATCGTGAGGTGCCTAGAGATTCCCACCCCTAGGACTATTCAAGGCTTGGAACCAAAATCTTTACAATAATAGTAATATTATTAGCTAATTTATGACCAACATTAATTTAAAAAAAAAATCTGTAAATTTGTCAAATGGATTATTAAAAGAATTGTTTCCATCCACAAAGTCTGAAGCTAGCTCTTGAGTGATCTTCTCTCTTTGCAGCAACTAATTTCAAAGCAGATTTTGGAAGAAGCTATACAGCATCTTAAAACATTAACATACGCCCTTGACACACTCCAAACTTCTTTTTCAGAAGTGTGTTTAACTGTTTAGAAGCTGATCTCTTAGAAGTGGTAAATAGGAGAGAGCGGGGCACATATCTAGTACAATTATGTGGTTTAGTTTTATTAAAACAGTGTATACTGTACACACCCATAGGTGGAGTGCATTATAACATGACCATATGACAGATTAAAATGCTATCTGATCTAATCAAAAATATATACAAGACAAACTAAAATATTTTCTCAATAAAATACAATTATTCACTTTTTCATATAAAATAATGGCAGTTTTTTAAAATTAAAATTAAAATAATTTTTGAGTTTGACAATAAGCACAACGGAAAACACAGCTATACAACATAGTTCAAAACTTATACTCATAATTAATAATTTCTGAACCTTGACTCTCAGTCTTTATTCACCTTTTTCTCATGTTTTCTCAATAGAATTCATAAAAAAATAGAATAGCATAGTTCTAATAGGGGCTTATTGTAACGCAGTGTGACAACATGCCCCGCCTGCACAAATAGAGCTAGAGTGATCAAATGGAAATTAAGCTAGGTCAGGCAGACCACTGATCGCTAAACAATATCAGCTGACGCTCAGCTGATTGGTTACTCCACCTACTCTAATCATCTATAGTATTTAAGCTCATTCAGCAAATGCTCCGCAGTCTGTCGCACAGACATTTACACAACCGCCACCTCCTAGGATTTGTGTCTCAAGGATGTATCTTGAGTTGTCTAGTATGGCAGCTCGAGCACCTTAGAGCCTGAACCTCTCGCCAAATCCAAAGATTGTCAATACATTTTATTTTCAAAGTGGTCCTGATTAAATGTGATATCAGTGATATCCTCCAAAGATTTCTGAATTTTGGCTCAGTTTTCTCTATATATAGTGTTGATATTGCAACTAGGAAATACACTAAGTATCGTCATGCTAGCATGAGTGGAAGTATTTAAAACCTGTGTTACAACTAGCCTGCGTTAGTTTGTGCCCCGCTCACCCCTACCTTACTTCTTTCTGAACTGTTGTTTTGGCCCTCCTGAAAAAGAGCAATCTGGATAAGACTATATTAAGCAACTATAGACCAATCTCAAACTTTCCTTTCATAGGCAAAAAAGTTTTCAATCAGCTGAAAAAAATTATTGCGCTCGAATGAATACTTTGCAATTTTCAATCTGGTTTCCGACATAATTAACAATATTCACCTCAACACTTCGTCAAGTGGGTTCCACATAGCTTTAAGTAATCTCAAAAAACAAAATTTAAGACAAATACTCCTTAAATACAACAGTAATAACAACAGGAAAATATAAGTTGCATTTACTAAATTGTTTGTGTAAAGTTGACAATTTCAATGTTGTATGGACTAAAGAAATCTTAAGTCACTATAGGGGCTTTCGCACCGGATAGTTGTAGGATCTTAGTTATAGGCACTAGCCACCAGGGTGTTTCCCAGCGAACTAATGGATCCCCTAGGAATTTTTTCCTGGTTGCGTTCGCACCGCCAGTAGGAACTCTGAAGTGACGTAAGCCAAGCTTGTTGTTGTGACTTTTATTTTGACAGCGCTAAGAACGACTGAGCCTGAGCAAATAAACAGAGCTCGCATTCTCCGAGTTCATGAGTTAACGATCTGTCTAACAGTCCTGTCTAAAACGTTATTAGATTGAACTGTTATACATAGAAAGTAGACAGTATATTAAAAGTTATTAGCGTATGCCATGTTGTTGATGTCCAGTGTTGCTGAGCAGAAATACATAATCATGTTTGGCTGGGTCTCCTCAAAGTTGCGTTGGATTTTCTCCTCAGTGTAAAGGTTAAGAGATCTATCTCTGTTTTCCATGTTCGTAGAGTTAGTTTGTGGAGTAAATATAAAAGTTATAATCTGATGAAGGACCTGCGCCTGGACGCGACGACAATGCAGTCCTGAAGTGTCAACTAGTCTCTCCCCTGTGAAGGCCTCCCTCCCTTTACCTCTCTACAGATAAAGCGTTGTCGGGATAATTGCGGTTCGCGTGGCTACGCGGAACGATAAAAATTCGGTATTATAAATTTTAAGGCCAGACAAGTAGTTTGTTGAGGGTTGATTTGTAGGGAAGGACTACACGCCTGCGCACATATATTCAAACGCACATACCTATAGACTGAACTTGTAATACGCATGTGCACGCCATCAGTGTTCTCACTGGTTCGTGTTTTTGAAGTTTGTGTAGACAGAACGTAAGAGTTTTCTGTTAAAACAGTGTCATGTTAGCGGCCCCTAAGTTAATAACTAATGATCGTTGCGACAAAAGTGAATCAATCAAACTAACTTTAGCTGGACAATAACTTTATTCTAGAGCTGCTGTAAAGCCAAAACAATCTCTGTTATTTTAATTTCCTATTATCACTGTAAAGCTGCTTTGGAACAATCTGTCAGGGTTCTGTCACGTCTGTCTGGTTTGTGTCTTGGTTTGGTGACAGAGCTCTGACACTCCCGGTTTGTCATGTGTTTGTGTGTAGTCTGGTCTGTTTTTGAGCACATGGTTTGTCATGTATTTCCTTGTGCCATGTGCTCTCCTGTCAATTGTCTGGCCCCTCCCATCTTGTTACCTGATTATTGATTAATTTGCCCCACCAGCCTTTCTCGTTACCCTCTTTTGTTTGCTTCCCTATTTAGTCTCCCTGTGTTTGCAGTCCTGTGCTGTTTCGTTGTCTATGCTCCCTTGTGTTTCCAGTCTTGTTTTGTTTTGTTTATTTATATTACTTAATAAAGATCCTGATTTTCTGCACATGAATCCTCTCTCACTATTTCACCATTCCATGACACAATCTACATTGTTAAAAATGCTATATAAATGATGACTTGACTTGTGTTTACTAGGGATGGGGAAATGAAGCCTCATGAATCTCTGAGGCTTTCCCCTGACTGTTCCGGGAAAAGATTCAAAGCTTCGAGAGTGTCGAGAACAGCGGCGAGAACAGCGCCATCTGGTGCTTATTTAAAATAAAGCAGCCAGAAGCCTGTGTTAGAAGCTCTGGCAGATGAAGCAACCACAACACACTCCATAGTTTCAATGTTATGTGCACAAATAAAAGCCTTACATGTTTGTGTTTGATTTGTTCATTAAAAAAAATTCATTTTCCCATTAAAGTGTGACAATAAAATATAATAGCTTATACGTTTATATGATTCAATAAAATTTAATGTAGGCCTACTCTCTCTCTCTCTCTCTCTCTCTCTCTCTCTCTTTCTACATACACACACACACACACACAATGAATAAGGACATTGTCTGATAGGATCATCTGTTATTAAATGTCAATATCAATAATTGAAAATATCAACCAGACTGAGGCAACAATGACTCGTTAAATACGATCTGAAGTTCGAGCCTTCTGACACCCGAAGCGAAACACGCACGTGACTGGACAGAAAGTGAGGCTTCGTTTGTCATCGATCACGTGACTCTAGTAAACCAATACACGCATCGATACGGGGCTTCACTAGAAATTGTGTCGCTTATGTGATACGCGCATCGAAGCTTCAGTGTCATATGTAACATCACTAGTGTTTACACAACCTTTTTTAAAATGGCGGGTGCAGGTGTTTTGTGTGTGTTCGGCCAATCAGCAAACACTAACGTCACTAGTAGTTCTTATAGTGTTTAGACCGACTCTGAAGTAGGAGTAAATTAGTTCCTCCAAAAGGAGTTCCTAGAACTAAAATAGTTCCTAGTTCCTGTGGTTAAAATGTTTTACGTTTTTAGTTCAAAACGTTGTCATGTAAACAGCCCCTGAGCTTTCTCCAAGTCATTAGCCGTGTTTCCACTATCGTGCCAAAAGCGGGCGTGCTAGCATGTGCCAGGGCCAGCCGCGTTTCCACTGTCACTTCCGGGGCTTGATCGGGCCTCGTCAGGGCTTCCTCTGGGCCGTCGAATACCTTGGTCCAAAGCGGGTCAGCTCGGGCTAGAAGAGTGGTTACGAACAGAGGCGGGGTTTACCTGAGTCTGGAGACGGATGATTCCATATACCAGCTAACATCAGTATTAAAGACTTTTTAAATAATTTACCTCAAAACTCACTTTCATGTTTGAATGCCTTCTGTTTGTGATCCGATGTGGATTCTGATCACTGTATAAGGCAGGATTTTTTATACGTGATGCAAAAGACTATGCGCGCTAACCTTTACCATAATAAACATGGTAAATACAGATGGTGGACAACCAGAATGAGACTTTTACCGCCGCCGTTCCCGCGGCGGCAAAATTGGGATGTGTATTTGCTGCCTTTTACCGCTGAGTGGCGCTGTAATCACAGACTTTGAAAAGTGTCAGTTTATTCTCTTTATGACGTAATCTGCCGCGGCAGTAATCTGAGCTGAGGTCACAGATAAATTCAAGATAAATATTGTGGTTAAACGAATTCAAATTCATTAAATTTAAACAAAGTAGACACGTTAAAATTGTGTGCCCAGTTTTTCTATAATTTAGAAAGGCTATGTCAATAGGTTACTTGTCATTTACTTACATAAAATTAAAACATTTTCAGGACTTGCAGTTACTAACCGATGTTAGTCGGTTTAAGCATTCTTTGTTATATTCAGGCTTACATGTTGTTATGATTATCAATTGAATTATTTAATAAATAATCAACCACAATGCCTATTAGCCTACTGCCGCAGCAAAAATAAACCAGTCGAATTTCAAAGTCGTTCGCGAAATGACTAGGCTATACCGGGCAAGTGACAGGGCAAAACAGCAGCAACTGCGGCGTTTTAAAAGGTACGTTTCCTATCTGTTTATTAAAAAAAAAAAAAAAAAAAAAAAAAAAAAAAAAAAAATTTCATTATTTGAACAAAAATTAGACTGATTGAATATGTAAAAATATAAACAAACAAAGCAGAGAATAAAACAAACTTTTAGGGAAAAAATATAGGCCTATTATGCTACAACAGAATTGGTTAACATTAACGAAAGCAAAATATGTAAAAATACATTTAAAACAAAATAAAACAAAACAAATTCGTGGCCGAATTCAAATCGGTTCAAATACCGAACAAACAGTAGTAGACCTAGGCTATTCAGACGATAGCTCTGTGGTCAATGCATTAACAATAGCCTCTCGGAGCTTCAAACGATCTGAGATCGAATCTCAGTGTAGCTGACAGTGTTTATGTTTTTCCGTTCTTGATGCATAAATATGCATCTGTTTATTAAAGTCAATCATCTTGTTTAATTATCAATTGTACATTACAACATAAATTTGCAACATTCCAGTTGTGCCGCTGCAAAGACGACACTGATGAATCTGATGAAGGAAGACTGTCAGCCGATTGCACCAGAAAATGAAGATGATGAAGCTCGTCTTTAATCTGCTAAATTATTTTTTTTGTGTGTGTGAATCATTCACGAGAATTCAATTCTGTTTTTCAAAACAGATCGAACAAATCAGAAAAATACTTTCAATACAGTATTACTTTCAATTAAAAAAATAAACAATGAAAATGTAAAAGAAAAAGAAAATTAATTAAGTTTGAAAACCCATCGCACATTTCAAGGTATGAATAAAGTGTCGGGACAGTTTATTTATTTAAACAGGGTTGCATCGATAGAGTTTATTCCCTTTGTGATGCAAAATAAGAAACACAGAATCTTATTCTTGCAACATTTTAAATTTATATTGTCAAAGAAATTGCAGCTAAATTAAAAAATTAAAACGGTACAAAACGAAAAAAGTTCAAAGCAACATAAATGAAGAACAGGCGTTTTTCTTTGCCTCTCTCGCGCTGGATATTTTTTTACTAAGTTTGGTCTCCCTCACTGCGCGCGGCGGGTCTTTCTCGAAATTAAGCATTAATAATACAGCTGATAATACTGTATATGTCGCTGTGTGTCATCCACACAAATCACGAAAGAAAAAACTGTAACAAATAGCTTTTGTTCCTTCAAAGATACAACATGCCTTGCTGAATTCACCTCACAATAAAACGAGGTGGGTCGCGAATTAAAGAGCTCTGTATCTGCTAAATTGAAATTGTGTGTGGAAAACCTTTAAATACAATCAATAAAACTACAATATATAATTTAATAAGATATAGGGCCTACTGTAGGCTACATAGGCTATGGACTTTTGGAGATTTTGAGATTAATCCTTAAAAGAATTTAGCCTTTGCCTGCTCATCAGGCTGGCTCCGACACTCTCCATATGAAAGACGGAACATTAACACCTCTGTCCTGCACCCCCACGATAAAGCAACTATTGCCTTCTCCAAACCCCCCACAGGCTAGCTGAGTTTGCAAAACAAAACAAAGAGTTTGCCACTCGTCGTGGTGTGCCAAAACACTTAATTATAAACTTCAATATTTCATTCAAAACAATCTCAAAACGCTTTGTGACATTTTGAAAAGCCGTGGATGCATTACTGCCACTGAAACCATGAACGCAACAGAATACTGGTTCTGATTTTATTGTTTGTCGTTTAAACGTCATAGGCTATATATATATATATATATATATATATATATTAACAGAACTGCTTTTGAAATTACGATTGGAATTATTATAGGCTACAGAAGTAAAGTCATTGTATAATATTTGTTCCTTAGTGTAAAATGGAAATGCATGGTGATTTTATTTTGTAAATAGGCTATAAGCAAAAAAATATGTTTTAGAACTAGACAAATCTCTCTGCATCAACAATAGACTATAAAATGCATTAATAGGCTAATTTAAAAATATCAGTAGTCCAAGTTAGCCCGGGATTCGAACCCGTGTTATCTAAATGATCGTGACGTAAGTTCAACCACTCGGCCACGATTCACTCGTTGCGACATGGCCTAACGTTCCAGTGTGTGTTCGCTCAAACGCTCTTCATTCAAATGAACGCGCCGCCGCGTTTGTCGAACACTAATTCAACATGCCAGAATAAAACCTGGCTTTAGAACAATGCATAGCGCCACTCGTCGTGGTGTGCCAAAAAATTTACAATAATTTAGTTTCATTTATTTCAGTGTTAATGTTTGAGTTAAAAAAATCCTCTACAAATTAAATTAACACAAAGTCGGCTATAAGAGTCCTTTATAGGCTACATAAAAAAGCAAAGGGCTTACAGTCTTAACATTTAGGCTACTTTGCTTAAATTCGATACATTTATTTTCAGTAGGGCCTAATAAATTTGTAGGGATGTAATTTCAGTATGCTTTACCAACGCTATGTATTCAATTAAAGTTCCAAGAGGTCTGGTCTCTATATTTCCTTCCCAGCTGACACTAATATGCAAGTAGACAGCAAAATTCTATTCTAAAAAAAAAAGTCTATAGGCCTACTATACTGTTGTAGCCATTAAATAATCTCATTTAGTATCATATTTGTTAAAATATTATAATGTTATTTTTTTCCATCTATGTTGAATATGAAAAGTGAACAGCACGAGTAAGATAGGATGCATTATATCGAGAAATGGATATGGAGTGGGTCAGACATGATTTTGACCACTTCATTAAGTTTTGGTTAGTAGAAAACCTTTATTTTAAGTGAATTTCGTTTTCTATAAATTGTATCTTAATTTTAATCAATTTTTCATCAACCAATTGCCTGGATTTAAATAAGTAAGAGAAGCAAATATAACAGACACTAATCATGGAGGCGCCCGCGCGGTCACTTGCATTGCACGTCAGCTGGAGCGCATCTCATCCTCCTAACTTAACGAAACTCAGCGTATGCCTCACACAGACATGATAAATACATCAAATACACAAAGCTTGAAATGTCTTCAAACGAAATAATTCAAAACGAAAAGAAAAAGGCTACTCTCTGATTATGTCTTTATGTGCATTTCTCTCTAGGTGCGTTCACAACAAATATGGCGATCGTCAACTTCATCTTTGCAGTCGACACTGTCAGAAAACACTAGTTTATTGATAAAAATCAATGCACGCATCACCGGATTTACAAATACACATCTTGCTTGTTGCACGCACACATGTCGAAAAAACGAAATAACATTATTATTATTAATACATCTTTTAGAATATTTGATTAAATGCTGATTGTTGCGCTTGTTCAATTTAATAAAATTAAAACTTTAATTGTGATAATTAAAATAATTGAAAATTAAATATTTAGTGGCCAAGTTTTGCTAATTTATTATATAGGCTATTATATGCCTATTGCCTATATTAAGGTCATATTAAGACCAGGCATATATTAGTTATTTTAGCTGTTATGAGAAAAATAAATCTAACGAAATCTAAAATCTAAATCTAATAAATCTAAAAAAAAAAAATCTAACGCCAATTCAACATGCCAGAATAAAACCTGATTTTTGAACAATGCGTAACGCCACTCGGTCTGGTGTGCCAAAACACTACATTTTAAACTTCAATGTTTAATTCAAAACAATCTCAAAACGCGTTGTGACATTTTTTTTAAAGCAGTAGCCTAGCCTATATAGATTAAGGGCATTGAAACCAGGATCTTAACTAAAACGCGTTCTGCGTAATCTCTCAAAAATTATGCCACACTACTCCATGTATTTTTTTTTTTTTAAGGACTGCTTTTGAAATCACTATAAATTACTATGCAATTGTATCGCTCACGAGAGCTCTTCATTTATCTAATTCCTCAATAGAATAGTAAAAATATTCCGCGTCATTGCTCCTAATATCGCCTCTATTTTTAACTTTTGATTCTATTTTTTCAGTTCTAAAATTTATTCTATCTTTGGTTCTATTCTGTTGTAGCCTAATAGGCCTATTTATATATATGAAAAATATGCCTATTAGGCTTAGGGTTTTTTATTTAACCCACTTACATTTTAAAATGCGGCAATTGCTGCTGTTTTGCACAATGTCCCTTTGCGCCACCTGGCGGTCATTTCGGGAACGACTTTGAAATGCGGCTGGTTTATTTTCGCCGCGGTGATTTCGCCGCGGCAGCTGGCGCGGCGGTAATAGGCATTTTGGTTGTCCACCATCTGTATGAACACTTGAAGAAATCAGACAAATCATAAATGCTATCACAATCATGTTTTTATTTTATCTGTCAGTAGCCTACTAGTCTCTTTATATCGGACTATCATAAAATGAAGCAACTTTCTTTTCGAGAGCTTCCTCTGTTTCTCTGACTGAAAATATAACTGTACTGGGAGAGAGTGCTAAAGCTAAATATCTGTAGCCTACTGGGAGAGAGTGCTAAAGCTCCTCAGGTCGTATTTTTGGTGGCATATTTGTTGAAATCATCATTCTTTCTAAATGTGATGTAAATATGTCCTGTAACTACCAAAAAAACAGAAACAGACGTGACTGAATAAGTAAGGGTGTCCTCTTTCTTTTGTGAAATAGACCAAACGGTAAGCCATTTTATTTCTGTGTGACTAATGTGCAATTTTGACAAAGATTAATTCATTATGATCAGTGTATCACTCTTTTATGTAAAACATCGATTCTTGGGTTTTAATTACAACAAAAACGCCAGCAAACGGTCGCTTTTATCATGTTTGTTTTGCAATCACGCTAGTTTCCAGTGATTTCTTTCTGATTAGTTTTCTGATAAAACTTTTTATAAAACTTCTATTTGTTGGTGAAATGATGGGTTAGTGTGACGTTGTTCCAGAGAGGCGTGTTATGGGCGTGTTTTAGTGAAGCACTATTAGCTATTAGCCCGGCACGGCCCGTTTAAAGCCCTGGTTCGCACTGGCCCGACAGTGGAAACGCGGCTATTGTCCTAAAACAAACAACAACAGTTAGACAGTTTTAAAACATGAAACTTACTTTGACAACAACATACATGGTATATGTTGCAAGCTTTTTTGTGATCTTGCTGCCTCTCATGTGTTCAAGTACGTTTTAAACAGTTCAACGCAGACGCACAAGCTGTTGTCATTGTAATGAACAATAATACTTGTGACACTTACTGAAAATACCCCCCATCTAAGCCTAAATTACTAAATGTTAAGATTAAAATGAGAAAAAAAGGGAGAGCACAGATTTTTTTTGTATGTGTTTAAGATCACATATATGCTCACTCGTTTCTGTTTATTCTAACTACAGGACACGCGCTTTCCACACAGACACTTTATTCTGACACCACACTGAACAGGTCCTTAATTTTAGCTTGAACTAATTTAAGTGTGTAATTTAATCATTCAATTTCCTTTACATTTTCAGTTTTATTAAACTTAAAGTTTAGAATCAAACTGCCTTATGTTGTGTATGCAGCTGTGCAGTGAAAATGACCTGATAGCACCACCTATTACACCATAGAGTCCAACCAGCACTGATACTAGTATTACCGGTTTGAACCAAGGATAGCAGTTAGGGGTGTGCGATATTAAGATTTTTGATTGTGGACGATCAAAATGTCTCCACGATCTGCTTTTGAAGAAATATCGTAGTATTGTCCCAGCAAACACAAAAACGTTGTAAAAAAAGTCGTGAAAAGGTTGTGATAGTTTTTAACCATGATAACAGCGAATTTACCATGGTTTTACTACAAAAACCATAGTCAAACTATGCTTTTTTTAGGTTATACAAATAGGCTACACCAAAAAAAAAAAGCATGATTTTATTACGATAAAACCATGGTTGTGTCAAGGAACATTGCTAAATACTACTCACGAAGACGAAATAACAATGAGAATTTAATCCAAATCATTTAAAGATATGCAGTGAAACAGAGTTCACAAGTCACATAAACAACATTAAGATAAACCAAACACTAAACAAAACGAGGACTAATAACGCTCATTAATTAGACGACAGGTGAACAGAACACATTAAATCACACACTGGTAAACTGGGTCAAACAAGACACTGGTGTCAAAACCAACAATACAAAGAACATACATATGACAGATACACACCTCTGTAAAAAATAAGGCTAAAAGCACTGATATATAGTAAAAAATTTTTTTTAAATTAATCATTTGGTGAATACACATGAAAGAACTGAAATAATTACACTTTAACTTTCAGTGTCTACTTCACTTTCAGAGTGGAAGATTTAAATAACTGCAATTAAATCAGTTGTTTGTGTCTAATACCAGTTTGTTCCCCAGCTAACAAAATTATGTTCCGAGAATGTTGTGGGAACGTTGATTTAACGTTGCTGGAACGGTATCTTAATGTTAGCAAAACGTTGCTGGAACATTATCTTAAGGTTAGCATAACGTTGCTAGAACGTTAGCATAATGTTACTGGAACATTATCTTAAGGTTTGCATAACGTTGCTGGAACATTATCTTAAGGTTAGCATAATGTTGCTGGAAAGTTAGCACAACATTGCTGGAACATTCTAAAGGTTAGCATAACGTTCATGGAATGTTATCTTAAGGTTGGCATAACGTTGCTGGAACGTTATCTTAAGGTTAGCATAACGTTGCTGGAACGTTAGCACAACATTGCTGGAACATTCTTAAGGTTAGCATAACGTTCATGGAATGTTATCTTAAGGTTGGCATAACGTTGCTGGAACATTATCTTAAGGTTAGCATAACGTTGCTGGAACGTGGATCGTGAGAATCTGCTGTCAATAAAGATGTTCGATTTTTCACAATCCATGCATGTTTCATTGGAGTTTGGGCTCTTTTTAATCGTGCGAGTCTGCTGAAAATAATGTTGTGCATTTTTCTATGATCTGTGCATGCTTCGTGAAGTGCATGCAAATGCGAGTGCTTCATGAGTATATACTAGGACAGGTGCGTCTGAGGTCTTTTTTGTGTTAGAACGCCATGATGAATATCTTTAGATCTGATTGATGGAATATATTGATTTTATATATATATATATATATATATATATATATATATATATATATATATATATATCTTTTTAATCGTGAGCTCCTGCTGTAAATAACGATGTGTCATTTTTCATGAAGATACGAGTAAAAAGGTCAAGTCTAAGCTACTTGTGGATTTTCTGTGGATTTTTTGTGTGTTAGAACTCCATGAGGAATATCTTTAGTTCTGAGTGATGGATTATGTTGAGTTTGGACTCATTTTAATTGTAAGCATCTGCTGCAAATAATGCTGTGTCATTTTCCACAATTGCAGCATGTTTCATGAAGTTACAAGCGGAAATGTGTCTAAAATTCAGCATCCATATATGGTTTACACATGGGTCTTTTTAAGGGCTTCTTTTACAAAAACCTCACTCAAGGTTTAGTAAAAAGCCTGAAACAATTATGCTTGTTGTATTCTACTCATTGAGATCTTTCAAATGACATATGACACAGGACTATCTGATCTGTATGATGTATTTGACATATTGCAGTATGTAGTACAAAAAGTAGTTTATAAATTCTGAAAACATTTTTTTTCTATTTATCAGCAAATACCTCAGCACTACTTAGGAGTTTATCAAATTGGCTACATTCATTGTAAATTTCAGACTCTAAGCTTTCAAATGACAGTTGATCAAGGTAATATTTTTGAAAAATATGATTAATTTCGCAGCTAGGTGGCGCCTGCAGGGGGTACACTTGGTTTTAGAGGAAGAACTCAGCACTCGTTAGAAGTTGATCAAAGTGATTAGATGCTTTGATCACATATTTTGTGTTGTTCCATTCAGTGGTTGCCAGGGTTCGGGTTTAAGGGGTTAAAGAGCACATTAATATAAAACGGTGACCCATGACAAAACACACGGATTAAAGTGAAAATGGTATAGAGCTTTATTAATCCCCGTTGGGCAATTAGTTTGAGCTTACATGGTGCCTCACATAAAACAGTGATCACATACATTCAAATACTTAAAAATAAATAAATAAATAAAAAAACACCTAAGTTAGTCACGGTAAAATTAGTAACAAAATCACAGTAGTCATTCAAAGAATCTGGTTTAGCTTTTTTAGGTATTGGTACAATAATTTAACTTTTTCACAAATCAGGTACCAACTCTTGATCTAAGGACGACTGAAAAAGTAAGTGGAGAACTCCACTGAGCTGATCGGCGCAGTATCTCAGTGTTCTGCCACATATACCGTCTGGACCTGGGGCCTTATTAAGCGGTGTGGCCTTCAACTGTCTTAATATGTTAAATAGATTCATTTTAAAATTATTAGAAAAACTCAAGGTCTCTTTAAAAATTGCTATCTCATCAACAACAGAGGATATATCCAAACGAGATCCTCTACATCCTCTGTTGCTTTCTAACTCACTCATACGTTATGTGACATTAATGTTAATAATGGTATTGTGTCTTAGCTGATCTGATCACTGAAAACTCATCTTAATACCAGATGTAAATGCAGTGAGTCTTACAAAATGTAATACTTACGAATGATCACAATGCAAATATTAAGCTCTTGGAAACTGATTTTCCCCTTCCTTCCCTTCATACTGTACTGACTCCAAACACAGTTGAGCGCAATTGCTCTTAACACCCTCCGGATGGCGTCTCCAGGCATTTTGCCTCCAAGAAGGCTAAGGTGATGGACCTGTAATAAAAAAAGCAATTATTAGTTTTTGACAGATAGATACTTCCATTCCTAATCCATGTATAACTGTGGACACTAGCATTTCAGTTGCTGAAAAGTAAGCCTGTGACTAGTAAGAAAACTACCACATTTTCCTGGAAAACAAGACGCACCAGGTGAAAATTGTACGGTGAAGAGAAAACAACAGAAGGTCACCATGGTGTACAAGTTGCCTTTTATAATTAAATTATATAATATTGTATACTATATTCAGATAATTAATAAATATATTCATCAAATAGTAACAAACAGTGTCACATTACTACACGTGAAAATAGTATTATGATTAAAATGTCTTATTCCACCTTCATGTTGAGTTTCCCTGTCAGACATGGGTGTTTCTGGATCTTCGGCATTTAGAAGACCTGAAAAACAAGATTCCAAAAACATGGTTCCTGGAAATTATTCAGGGATGCTTTTTTATTTATTTATTTTTTCATAAATGGTGGTGTAATAGTAGCACTCATTTTGTTGAGTGGTGACACATTAGGGTTGGGTATCGTTTTTTTTTTTTTTTAACGGTACTGGTGCCTAAACCGATACTTTAATGTCATTCACAATCGTTTTGAGGCTCTTTTTTTTTTTTTTAAAGAACGGCTTTTTTATCGAAATAAATTAAATTAAAAATTCTTAAAATTGAACCATATATTAAAATTGTAAAGTATAAATATAAGTAGCCTAAATACAAACACAACAAATTCACAATAAAACATAAATTAACCTAAACCAACAACAATAATTTAACACTAAATAACAGTTACAGTACTAATAAACGGAGCAATTCAAATAGGCTCCTCATACCATCGGTGCTCTGGCCCTAATAACGGCAAAGTAGTCTGTATTCTTGGTATGCCTCAAACCAGCTTTAAATTGCAGAAATTCTTTAGCAGAAATATGACCACATTCTTTGCCTTCTCTGGCAAAATAAGACACCTCTCCTAACTTATTGCATGTCTTACACAAGGTGAGTGTTATTTTAGAACACATCACCTTAAAAGTGATAATGCTTTTTACGTCCTTTTTCGAAGAACCAAAGAAAATTGGCCAAACATATCGGACGCCCTGATTTCTACATATCTGCATCAGCATCGGCCAGAGAAAAACCCATATCGGTCGACCTCTAAAAGCAAAAAAAAAAAAAAAAAAATTATAATAATAATTTAATTCTCCTCTGTCAAATTTTCAGAAAAGTATTTACCACAATCCAGCTTTCTCATATATCTAGCTGGAGGTCGTACTAGTCTCCATGGAGGTTCCTCATCGCTCTCCAGGTTTGATGTCACTGTGGCTTGGTTAGCTTTCAGTCTGGCTTCCTCATAGCTATCTGGAAAGAACATGGCAGCTTAGTTTGACCAGTAAGAGAGTATAAACCATGTATGTGACATATGTTAGAAAACTTATAATACATCCTAAATACCTGTAAAATTTTTGGCCAGTAGCAAAATATACCCTGTTGAGAGCAGATCTTCATATTAACCCTTCAAAATGGACATTAGCTGAAAAAAAAAAAAGGATTTAGTAAAGGTTGCTCATACAAACTTATGGGGCACTATTGATTTCCCAAAGAAAAAACATAAAAGCCCACTATGTTAGTCAATAGTTCCACTAGTATCCATTTGGTTACAAAAATTCTTTAAAGGCACACTGTGTAGAAATTGTGTTTTTGTCAAACAGTGACCCCTAGAGTCGCTGTGGAATACTTGCACTGTCGTAAATACCCCTCCCACCCTGCACACCGGTACCTGCGTCGGGCATGGAACAGGCACAGATAGACTCCGAAGACGTTAGGCTTATTTATGTCCTGATAATTATGTGAGATATTGAAAACTGTTCTCATGATAATCGCAGGAATCAACGTCAACAGCGTCGTCTGATATCCCTCAGGACTACGTGATAAATACACCTCACAAAACCTGAGTTCAGCTGGCAAACTAATTCGTGAGGCAAGCTAGGCAATAAAACATAACGCAAAAAACACGTAAGAGAAACGAGTGTTTGTTAGCAAGTCTGTTAACAGCTCTGACAATCGAAAGCTAGCTAGACATATGTGGAAATTATTGGACTGGTCTAATTATCAGCAATGGATGAATGAACAGCATGTAAAAAAAAATGACATACTACAAGCAAGCGCAACAACATACAACATAGAATGCAAACAAGTTTACAAATAAGAGATTTACTGGCCACTTCATGCGTTTTCTCAGATCGGATAGCTATCTGATTTATCAAAACGATTCCATTTACACCTGGTCACATAAATGTGTTTTTGCGAAACGGATTTAAATCCGATCTTCAATTCTCGCGCTATATGCAGATTTAATGGAGTGCACATCACCGAAAGCAACAGATATGAGCTGCATTTTTTTGATCATCAGCTAAAATTTCAAAATCAAAGACCGCAATAAGAGAGAGCAGCAACAGCCCTGGTAAGATCATTTCATTTCTCTACTTTTAATGATGAAGATTGTGTGTTAAGCGTCTGCGACTTACTTTCACTTTGATTTGCGATAGTTTGCACGTTGGCTTGATGAATAGATGCTCAGCTTCTCAGCTGTGGTGATCCATATTCCAGTAGCATCGTCATATCTGGCTATTACATTACATAGTCTATAACACGCTTTCACACGTTTATTTATTTAATTTTTTTAGCATTTTTGGGAGGAGTACAATTTACATATGTGGTTTCAACAACCAGATGCATTTACACTTGTCCAGTTTTGTCTGGAATGCGGCCCAGACCTCCTCCTGAAGTGGTTTGAGCGATCGGATTCAAATCCGTCTCGGAGGGCATTTAAACCTGGACTTTTCACGATCGGATAGCTATCCGATCTGAGAAAACGCATGAAGTGGCCAGGTGTAAACAACCCCCATGACAAAAACATACGCACGAAAGCCGAAAACAAACGCTGGTTGGCCTCTCACGTCCAGATTTGAGGAAGTGGTGGGGGAAGTGACGTATGCCGTAAAGCAGTCGAATTTTGTAGTTCTTTTTGTGCTCTGGTTACTACCCGAACCCCGAAGTTACATAGTGCCAGTAAAAGCGATACAGACCCCGTCAGGCTATGGCAGACGTGTCATTCAACCTATTGTAAGTCGATGTACCATCACAAGGGTCTTGGAAATATATTATGAAGGTTGAAAAGTTACATGGTGTGCCTTTAAAATATCTTCCTTTGTGTTCAGCAGAACAAGGAAATGTATTCAGGTTTGGAACAACCTGAGGGTGAGTAAGGGCAATTTCACACCTGAAAGTCTGCACCAAGGTCCGAACCAAAGATCATGTTTTGATACATTGTATACATTCGGTTAGTTTTGGTTTGGTTTCACATTGCAATTATGCGAGCGCACTAAAGAACTTTACATGACGTATTTGTGTCCTGTCGTCATCATCTATATGGGCTGCATCTTGACATTGATTGGTTTGTAAACAGACGTGCGACTGACGTCAGTGTGTTGTCAATTCGGCAGGTAACTTTGACAAGAATGAATGAACAGACGCATATCGTTGCCACTATACTTTTATTATTATGGCATTACTCCCTGCAGCACCAACTATACTCAAGGCTAGTTCACATTCGCCAAATGAACGTCCTCGTTGGGCGAACATTTTATCGTCGCCGTCAACTTCTGCTGTGGGCAAATCAATTCGAAAATTACTGCACATAAGACATTAAAACATTTTTTTTATTGACACACCCCCAAGGTTAATGTGAATGGGTGCTCCCTAAATGAATGTGCACAGGTCATTGCTGATAATATTTTAAATACTTTTCTCTTATCCTATAAATATGTGATATTAGGTTATTGCATTAAGGATCATTGCTCAAAGGATGTTGGTTTCATTATTAATTTTTTTTTAAATTTCATATTCATAAATGTAAATTCACAAATGGCAAACCAAATTTTACAGTGCTTAAGAAGGAGATTAAAATGTGCATAGATGTGGTCAAAATCTAAAAAATAACAAAGCAATAAAACAACTGCAATATGTTCTTTATTTAACATTTTCATATGAAAAGTATGTATTTATGCATATTCAAAAATATATAGATATGTAGGCTATGTCAGAAAGCCTGTCCTAGGAACTAATGTTTGTTTATTGTTTCCTGCACGTTCCGTTATTAGCACACACATAAGTAGAAGATGACAGTAAATAATTTTTCATGCTGTTGGGTTTGTTTTCTGTGTAAATGTGTTCATGCAATACATGTAATTATATATATTTATTTCATGGCTTGGTTGAATTCTAATGTAGAATGCGGTGTGTTATTTCTTGATAACAGACGCTGCTAAGTATAACACACCGTTGCCATGAAAAACAGAGCATTGCTATGGACACAGGATTCTAACCGTAGAGACGGAATGGACTATTTTCTTTAGCGGAAGCAATACAATCGTTTTTAAATCAGTATTTTACATATATTGACATATAATACAACCCCTTCAGGCTGATTCAAGACTCCTCCGCTTGTGTTTAAAGGAGACATATCATGCTTTTAAATCTTTCCTTTTTACATATAAATCATACATTTGTGGTCTATATAAAGCGGAACTGCAATGCTTGGGTCTGAATTCCTCATTATTATAGCTCCACAGGCCCCTTTTCTACCCCTTTTCTGATGTGCGTCTGAGAGCAACTCGTTTTGGTGCGGTCTCTTTAAATACAATTGAGACACTTCATACCCCGCCCCCTCTCCAGGTTGCAGAGGTTCAGCTCCACCCCGTTCGGCCATTTTTGTAGTTTGATAGCAGAGATAAGATTATCTAGCGGCACAGAAACTTTTTATTCACACGTTATTAACAAAATATCAACAACGGAAGACTTGTCCATCCAGCCTTACATGTTCGAGCCAGAGTCGGAGCCGGAGCGAGATGAAAATGAAGACGACGAACCTGCAGAACAACGTCTTCATATGGATGTATCGCAATGGTGTGTTACTGTATTTACACATGAAACTTTGGTCTTCCGACCTTTTACCACCGTGTCGGTTTATTTTGATTAATATGTAAGAGGGAGAGAGAGCAAGACAGCGCCTAGTTTGGAGACGAAGTCTTGTTTACACTTTCGCCTGGCTCCGATGAGAGAGAGTGCGCGCCCGTGTCTCTCTCTCTGCTCGTTCTTTCAGTTAAACATGCGCCCTGTCACAAGCGCGGCAGTTTATCTACATTAGACGGTGTAATGAAGCGTGTGGGTTACTACATCCAACAACCGAACATTTTAACTTACCCTCTCGTAACTTCTGCATCCTTTAGCTTGGACTACAAAATTGCAGCGAGAAATAAAAATGGCGGATTGCTGGAAGTGTTGGGCCGGGAGTCAATGTCCTTATTTGGCAGTTCCGCTGCAAATACTGTGACGTAATAGTTGAAAAAAACGTCATAGATGACAGAAAAATCTGAACCGGTTGAAAAATATGACCAAAACAGAATATAAAGATATCAATGAAGCACCTGAAGAGAATAATTTCAACTTTTCTGTACTTCTAAACACTCCAAATATACAACAAAATGCATTTAAGGGCTAAAAAAGTGGATTTAGCATGATATGTCCCCTTTAAGACATTGTGTTTAAAGTTGTATTGTGTACACAAGCCCCTTCAGTGACTCAACAGACAAGTGATTCCTTTCCTTTTTCCACTCGTGATCTTAGAATTATAAGGTTCTATCTCCACTTTTGGTCGAAATTGAGTTTTTGACATAATCTGATCCATTAGGTGTTTATTAATGCCTGTGTGGTGTTATTTTTGTAAAAAAAAATATTTTGTTAGTAGTTATTAATAAAATAAAAAGGTTCCATCTCACAAAACAGCGCGGGCGAAAAGTCGCAAAGTGTTTACTTTTATTTGTGTGTGTGTGTGTGTGAGTGAGGCGCGGGCGCGATCGAACTGTGGAAACATAAAAACATACTCCGTCATTTTGTTTATAGAGGACATCATTCAAACTGCAAAGCGTTTGTTACTGTTAATTAAAATTTTAAGTAAAACAAATATATTAATCTGAAATGAGGCAAATTAATTTTCAATTCATTCAGGTACAATTACCAAACATATCTCAAGGTCTTTTTGTCTTTTTATTAATTTAATTAATAAACTAATTATATAAAACTGTTGTCAGTGCACTACAAATAAACTGGTTCTATGCCTTTACTTTATTAATAAAACTTATTTAAAAAATGCAAGGCTTAAGTAATTTATTTTCCTTTGGTGGAACAGCCTGAGACATGCACAAGCCTTCTGCATTTTTTTTTGTGTTGCTTTTCCCTCCATTGTACCGAACTCGTACCGAACCGTGATGTCTGAACTGAGGTATGAACCGAACCGTGACTTCTGTGTACCGTTCCACCCCTACCTTCCATAAATGCAAGCTAACTAGCTTTTTAAGCTTGCTAGATTATTGGTGTCTTGATAAAAGTTGCCCCATTTATATCAGGATAATAATTAAATTGTTTTTTGTTACAGAAATTATGATAGTGGTGAAAGTCCTCCAAAGGGAGTGGGAGCGGCAAAGAGGACAGCAGAATCTAGTGGTGGGTACTTCTATAGATGTGTGATGCCCAGTAAATTGTTATCACATTTGTGGTAGTATTTGTAATTTTATAAAAGAAATGTTTTTGAACTTTGTTCAGGGGTAGTTAACCTGTTTCTACCATTTATTTGCACTATTATATTTTATATAAAAATCAGGAGTAATTGTGGAGTTCGTCAGCAGGGGGCAGTGTGGCGCTTATTGTGCTTCCGCAGCGTTACGTCAGTTTGTCCCGCTTTGCGGTCTTTCTCTTTCTGCTGAGCGAGATGAGAAACAGACGCAGACTTTGCCCTGTCTCATTTATTTCTCCTGTTTCAGGTTGGTAGATTGGTAAAGTAAATTAAATAACTGAAATGTAATATGTTTACATGTCGCGAAATGTTTCAAGGTCCGTGTAACAAGGTTGTTTTATGAAAATATGGACATTTATGTATATATAGCAGCAGTTGTATGTTCGCGCCCAGTGACGTCACGTCGAAAAGAGTTTTATTTTTAGTTCTTTGAACATGTTTGTAAGGTTAAATAGTGTTGAAATGTATAATATTGTGGAATATGTGAAAATCTAGTGTTCAAACCAAACGTTATAAATTCTAAAAGTGGGTTAAAAACAAGTTAGAAGTCTGTCAGCTCATGCATTGTGGAAGAGTAAAAATTGTTAATTGAAAATGGAAAATGCATTTAGGAATTAACGTATATGCAAGTGTATATGCATAAGCTAAGTTTTATATTAAGTTGAAAAGAGACAACTTACAAGGTAACAGTGGATATTATCATTTTGATTTATTTGATCAGATACAATTTATATCTCAGTAATTGCTGAAAGTTGAAAAAAAGACAGATTGTATTTTATTTTTGAAACTATTTCATGAGAAGACATTGTGTGTTTGTAACCAAGTAGGATTTTAATTGTGATTGTGTAATAAATCCTATTGGCTCTCTTTCTGCTGAGCGAGATGAGAAACAGACGCAGACTTTGCCCTGTCTCATTTATTTCTCCTGTTTCAGAGCAAGAGCATATAAGCCGTTTACATGATACCAGCCGGTACCTGTAACAGATGGGTGGAATTTCTGTTGTATTTACCGTGCCTTTGTTTGTACAATACCCAAACTATGTTCTCAGTGTCATAAAACAAAATAGTAAACTGACACATTATTATAATATTGGATCATGTAATAATAAAGAATCTTTAGCTTCTCTTGGCTACTGCTGGGGTTATGTTTTTGCAGGTTTGATGGGCAGTGAATGCTCGAGTTGCACAGATGTTTTCAGACACTATTATGTAGGCAAACATGCCACTGGCAGTGTGTACACTAAGAAGTACATTAATCACTAGGCCTATTTGACTGTTTATCCTGTTGAGTCTTTGTAAGGAAAATGATGGTAGTAATAATAATAATAATACATTTTATTTATGGCGCCTTTCTGGACACTCAAGGTCACCTCACAAAACATAGTACAATACATTTATAAAGCAATGAAATTGTAAAAAACAATAATTACAGAGCATAAAATCAGGGTACATAACTAAAAACAAAATTAAGAACGGATTGATCATGTGTGATGTGCCAGCTTAAAGAGATGAGTTTTTAGGCGGGATTTAAAAATAGAAAGTGAGTCAATATTACGGATATCTGGTGGAAGAGAGTTCCAGAGACGAGGGGCTGAGCGACTGAAGGCTCTAAACCCCATGGTGGTCAAACGAGCAGAAGGTACAGTAAGATGTATAGAAGAAGAGGACCTAAGAGTCCGGGTCGGTGTGTTAATGTGAAGTAGGTCGGTGAGGTACAAAGGTGCAAGATTATGGATAGCCTTAAAGGCCAGAAGTAAAATCTTAAAATCAATGCGGTATTTAACCGGGAGCCAGTGCAGCTGCTGAAGCACAGGAGTAATATGGTTAATGAAAGGAGTTCGGGTGATAATTCGGGCAGCAGAGTTCTGAACCAGTTGAAGTTTATGTAAAGTTTTGAAAGGAAGACCAACAAGAAGGGAATTGCAATAATCAATACGGGATGTGACCAGTGTATGAACAAGAATTGCTGTACTAGTGAGTGAAAGAGACGGTCTGAGGCGATTGATGTTACGTAAGTGAAAGTATGCAGATCGAGTGACGTTATTAATGTGAGCTTGAAAAGAAAGTGTGCTATCTAGGATCACACCCAGTAGTAGTCCTGGACAGTGCCTCAGTGGGTCTCATTGTCTAATCTTTATCCATGTTAAGCCAGTACAGTACATTACTTTTTGCAGCCATGCCAGAAGAGGCAGAGACCCCCAGTGCAGCAGCGAGAGGGACAGTAACAGAGACACCCAGGCCGATAATAGAGACACCAGCAGTAGGGATACAGCAGAGACCAGAGCAAGGGAAGAGTCGGAAAAGGGTTAGCACTCCATCATCATGGAAGTCAGTATGCAGAAAGAGGCTTTATCAAGAGGGTAAAGAACACATGAACATGTCTAAAGAGACAGTGCCAGCCAAACAGATAAAAACATTTAAGGACTGCACCGTGTCCTGTAAATTTAACTGTACCAGGAAAGTCACTTATGGTGAGAGGGAGAGGTGTTTTGAAGGGTACTACAGGCTGAATCAGGACAGGAAATATGACTACATTAGGATGACAGCTGAGTGCCATGGCAAAGAGAGACAACGTGGTAGTGGCGGCGACTCACGTCGTATACACTCATTCAAAAAATTTCATGATATAGGAGATGGACAGAAAGTCAGAGTATGCAAGCCTTTTTTTCTAGGTACTCTTTCAATAAGTCAGAAAACAGTGTATAATGTACACCAAAAGAGAAGCCAGGCTGGCATGCCAAAGTCAGATGCACGGGGAAAGCATCCTAAAAAACACATAGATGAGGACAAAAAAGAGAAGGTGCTGGAGCACATTAGGTCTTTCCCTGTCGTCGAGTCACACTACTGTCGTGCCCGCACCCAAAAGCAATATCTGGAGTCAACTCTAAATGTGGCCAAGATGTATGATCTCTATAAAATCAAATGTGCTGTACATGAAACACCAGTGAAAATGTCTTACTATAGATTTATATTTAACACAGAGTTTAATCTTGGTTTTCATGTCCCCAAATCAGACAGGTGTGATGAATGTGAGGCACATGAAGCAGCACAAAAACAGGGGTTGTTAAACCAGCACCAAGAGGATGCACACAATAAACATGTATATGAAAAAAATGCCATGCGCCAAGAGCGCCAAAGAGATAGAGATGATAAACAGCACCTTACGGTCTGTTTTGATTTAGAAAATGTCATCTCATGTCCACGAGCTGAGGTTAGTTCATTCTTTTATAAAAGGAAGATGAATCTATATAATATGACTGCCCACAGCTCACTTACTAAGAAAGGGTATTGTGCTGTGTGGACGGAGGCCATGTCAGGTAGAGGAGGGAATCACATGGCAAGTGCCATAGTCAAAATCCTTGAAAGAGTTGTTCAAGACCATCCTGAGGTAACTGAGATAGTCACATGGAGTGACAGCTGTGTGCTAGAGGCCGATCGATGATGAAATGGCTGAATATCTCAGCTCCCAGCTCTCTGATAACCCAGACCCAGACAGCGTGCTTCAATGGTGGAAGTTCAACAAAGAGCGCTTCCCAGTGCTATCAAAGCTGGCACGTTTCATCTTTAGTATCCCTGCATCCAGTGCGCCTTCAGAGCGGGCCTTTAGTGTCTGTGGGCACATCTTGGAAGAGAGACGCACAGGATTGGGACCGCAGTCGATCAGCAACATTCTCTTCCTCCACAGCAATATTGCAAAGTGATTCATTTGTTAAATTCATTCGTTAACGTTGTTTATTTTATGTTTATTTATTAGTGTTGTTTTTTGAGCACAGCCTCTCGTTGCCATTTGTTAATTAGGTCAAGAGGCGTGATGATGCCAGTGTTATTGAGCAGGCTGCCTAAGTTTGAATGTTTTTATTCTTATTTGTATTTTTTCAAACAGAATACCTGCGACATCTGGCTTTGGCTAATAATTGTAAAACTGCTGTTTTTCATGTAGCCTAGATTATCATATTGTATTTTTTTGCAAAGCAGTCTAGAGAGAGTAGAGGGCACCTTCCATAAAAAAAAACTGACAGTTTTATTGCTTTATGGCCCTCAAAGCCCCGCCCCCTTTGACCGTGGGAATTTCCCACGCTAGCTCCTCCCCCTTATGGGCTGTACAGTACACCGTGGGAATTTCCCACGCTAGCTCCTCCCACTTATGGGCTGTACAGTACACCGTGGGAAAATTGGATTTGTGTCACGCCTCCTTAGGGGTTGAACATCTGAAGCGTGGGAAAATTTCGCACGCTCAGTAGTTCTAAACAGTGTAAATTAAAACTTTTTAAAAAATGTACAATAAAGACATAGCCAGAGTGTGAGATCAGTGTTTTTATTAAAGAAGACAGATGTACATTCATCACTTTTAAAACATTAATGAAATAAGTTAAAATTGCATTTTTCTCTAAAAGAGATATTTAAAAATGAGTTAGTGTTATTTAAAGATGTTAAAACATTAAAACAAGTTAAGAGTTTTTTAATTTACAGAAAGGATTGATTTGTAAGCATTTAACTTTCAGCCAGTATTTGTAAAACTTTTACATAAAACACAAACTAGTTTAAAAAGTGTTACGTTTTTACATACCCAGTTGTTAAAGACTCGGAGTTTAAAGATATATAAGTGCTTCGTTGTAGTGGAGCAAAGTGGAGAGCGTCCATTCAGTCCACAGGTCAGGCAAAAATGAAGCACTCTGAGGCCTACAGAGAGACACACACAAACCCCGCCCCTAGCCCCGCCCCAACAGGTGTCACCGTGGGAAATTCCCACACCCCCCTTCAAGCTCCCAAATAGAAAACACATCCGGTCATCTCAGTGGCCAGACTTAAATGACCAAAGAAAACCGATGCAACGGCCCGGAGAGACCACACCCCCTAACACGCCCCTCTCAAAGCTCATAGGTTGTGTAAAATTAAGACACACCTCTCAGATGTCATTGGATGATACAAATGACATCACTCATAGGAATCCCCCTACCAAAGTCTGACAGTTAAGAGTTTAAAAAGCAGCGGAAACTTCAAGTGAAATACTACTTGTGGTTTTTTACAAATCAGATAAAGTAAAATGGCTATGGCGTCAGACCCCAAAACTCCCGAGAGAAGGATTACTGAGGCTATGGAGGATTTGACTTTAGCTCCACGAAAAAAACGAGAAACGCATGGGCCATGCTTAACGCGATTTCTTCACGAGCCGTCAGATTCTGTGAAATATGCTTTCCGTTTATCTGGAGGACGTGCGTGTACGTATGTTTATGACAAAATCAACATGGAGGTTAGATTAGTTAACGTGGATGACGATGAACGATTCACAACGAATACAACGGAGGACCCGGATTTAGTTTTTTCGGAGAGAGAGTGGGTTTTATTCTATTCAAAAGTATGGCCAGATTTGAAAGACGGTGGGGATATGCCACTTTTCATTGCCGAATGGACAGCAATGACTTTGGGGACAAGGTACCGAATCCTCGCGGATCAAATCAACAAACATCCTGAAGATTACATCTACATCCTGTGCAGTGATTTTGGTAAGAATTTACCAGAATGCTCTTGGCCGGTGTCCGAGGAAGAACATTTTAAATTATATGATCTGAAATTCATGTTTCAATGGAAGGATCTAGCGCTTGTGGAAGATATTTTTTCCAAGATCAATCAGCTTTTCCAATGGACCAGCGCGTATGAACGCTATAACAACATTAAAGTCAAACTTTTCCACCCTGAGTGGGCGACTCCAACTAGACGTGGAATTCACGTCACGCCCCCAACTGTGTACAGACATTTAAAGGGCCCTCTCTCCGGACTCTTGACTCATTCACACGCATCATGTCTCAGGATACCGGTTCTCCTTCTACTTCATCTCAACTGCTTGGAGCTACTGATGGATTTACAAAAAATGGATTACCGACTATGACAAATGGATTACCTCAGAAAAACATCGAATGGATAAATCATTTTTGCACACAACTTGGATACCACAATCTGGCGTTCCTCAGAAACTACGGAGTTTCAACACCTCACGCTGACGCTGAGACCCCAGACACAACCAGCGATGAGACGGACGGATGTCTCGGGGTCACAGGATTATCAAAGCTATTTTGGCTGTCATTCTGGAATTTTTGATAGACCAACAAATGAAGAACAATTGCGCAGGCTGCACAGTAGACCATCCCTCGCAAACTAGACATACTTGTTTGTTTGAACCTTCTGCATATTATTTTTACGGATGCTTTGAAGAAATCAGTCTGAAGCTTCTCACCCCGGAGTTGAAAAACATATTAGCGCAGGCCTTGAGTCAGTACGGAGGCAGCCCCCATCTCCAGAGGATCCAAGGAGCTGTTGAGGCAATTTTATACGGTCTCAGAGATGAAATGTACATAGTGGAACAATTATCTTCAATACGGGACAAGCTGATCGATGAATCTTGCGAGGAAATAATATACACGGCTGTGGATAAATGGAAACGAGCCATGGCTGAAGATCCGGAGATCACTCACGTTTGAAAATGGGAAACTTCTGCTCTACCTCTTGGATAACAAAATATTTCTTTAAATCACGTGTTAAATATGGAATATCTAACCTGCTCCACAAGATTACCCAGAATAATTGGACTACAAATACCACCATAACTCGGGATGAAAAACGACTAATGGATTTAATGAATGCCGTGAGGGGATTATCGGACGAATGGAATCATATGGTAAAAACGTCTGTTACCAGTGAGAACACACCTTCTGCGGTAATCAAAAACATTCTCGAGCTGATGCCTGAGTGCCACGACTCTCTTAGAATAGGAGATATATTGTGTATTTGTACATATGTGGCTGATGTCTGCAGTTTGTTAAGTAATGAACATCCAGATGTATGTAATATTTTAGATTTAGTCGATTACATTTTGGAGAAGAATTTTGAAATGGCTGTGAAATTTTATTTTTTGTTTTGTGTGATATAATTCACATTATACATGTTTGTAACCTTCTACTTCTTACATTCTAATAAAAAAAATGCTTGTGTAACCTTCTACTTCTTACATTCTAATAAAAAAAAAAAAGCTTTTATTGGGTGAAATAAAAAATGCTTGTGTAACTTTTATATGGTGAAATAAAAATATCCTTTGTTTGTAAATGCTTGTGTAACTTTTATATGGTGAAATAAAAATATCTTTATTGTTTGAAAATGGTCGTGTAACTTTTTATATGGTGAAATAAAAAATATCTTTATTGTTTGAGAATGCTTGTGACTTTATATTGTGAAATAAAATAAAATACTGAACAAATTTGTAACTCGATTCATTATGACTGAAATCTCATAGCGTTAACATGGCAGAATTAATGAAAAAGATCTACTACGACCCCAGAAATTCGGGTGCTCTCGGAGGTAGAGACAGATTAAAACAAGCTGTATTAGAACAACACGGTGTAAGATTATCCGATAAAGATGTGAGTGATTGGCTGTCCACCCAGGACACATACACTCTCCATCGAACTGCCCCAATAAATTATAAGCGGAATCGTGTGGTTGTCTATGGGAAAGACCAGCAGTTTCAGGCCGATTTAGTAGATATGTCAGCCTACGCAAAAGAGAACGACAATATCAATTTTATTTTAACTATTATTGATATTTTCTCAAAATATGCCTGGACAAGGGTGTTGCGAAATAAATCAGCGTCCGAAGTAACTAAAGCTTTTTTGTCAGTTTTGAGAGAGGGACGAATACCTATCAAGTTGCAGACAGATAAGGGCACAGAGTTTTTCAACAAGTCTTTTCAACAGATGATGAAAAAATATAATATAACACATTTTTCAACAGCTTCTGAATTAAAAGCGAGTGTGGTCGAAAGGTTTAATAAAACTTTAAAAGGACAAATGTGGAGGTATCTTACATCGATAAATTCCAGACGCTACTGTGATATTTTGCAAGATTTGACAGAGGGGTATAACTCCAGTTATCACAAGTCCATAAAAATGCGACCGTTGGATGTAAATAAAGAAAACGAATCCGTGGTATTCAACAATTTATACGGGAAAATGCGTAAAGAGACCCCCGTCTTTAAATTCTCAGTGGGAGACGTGGTCAGAATATCTAAAGTCCGGAATATATTTACCAAAGGCTATGAGCAGAACTATACCGAAGAATACTTTACTATAAGTGCGTGTATACCCCGAAATCCAGTCGTATACAGGATACAGGACTATGATGGAGAGATAATACAGGGTTTTTTTTACGAAAAAGAACTCCAAAAAATGATTGTGAGCAATGATAAATCGTTTAAAGTCGAAAAAATTCTCGATAAAAAGCGACGCGGAAAAACCATGTACGTTCTGGTGAAATGGTTTGGATGGCCATCAAAATTCAATAGTTGGGTTCATGAAAAGCAGGTGATGGATCTACAATCTCCCTTAAAACCCTAGGGAGAGTCGCTCACGTTCTCATTCAACCAAAAACATCTGAGATGTCTGAGGAGGACGGATTCTACGTCACACTCCCGTGCAATGCATCCGGTCATGTTTACCCCCAGAATACCATATCTAATTACAGAACTAGATTGGCAAAGGCAATACATTTAAAAGGATTATGGGAAGTGGCGTTGGTTGAGTTCCACTATCCAAAAACTTGGCATACTTTCAACGAGGAAGACGCTACTTTTATTATTGAATGCAAACCATGTTTGAACGACGATGAACGTAGCAAACTGCGAGGGGATAGTATTCAAACTTTTCGGAAAGACCTAAAAATAAAATACGGCTATTTTGAGGATATTCCAGTATTACTCAAGGAAATAAACGCTACTCTTCCACCGCGGGTGCAGCTCAGGTACGATAATATAAAGAATAAGATATCTCTGAAATCAAATCAGAGAGCATCGCTAACGTTTTACGGAAAGGTAGCCATTATTCTAGGATTAAAACCCGGTGTTCCTATAGAAAATCTAAACAGTTCGGATGAACACGAAGACGCACGCACATACGCACCACACCAGGCTGATATAAGCGGAGGATTTTACACTCTATTTGTATACATAGATATAATAGAATATCAAGCAGTCGGTGACGCGTATGTTCCATTATTAGAGACGATACATATTGAACCGATCACTAACAAAGCAGTCAGTGTCAGGTACGACAAGTCTCATTACGTCCGTCTTAATAAAAACAACATATCAGATATCGGCATCGAGATTAAAGACGTACGATTCACCTACGGAAAAGTTGTGACGAAGCTGCACTTTAGACCAGTGAGAAAACATTTGTTTTAAAAATGGCTTATCTCAATCCGTACCAGGAGGACCCCCAGTGTTATATTTCATATTATCAAGCCCAGACAGGACATGGGATGCCGGGCTATGCCGGAAGCGGTGTAATGTATGGCGCCGGCTTTGCATCAGGGATCGGGGGTCTATTTCGTGGATTATATCGTATGGCAATACCGTTTCTAAGAAGGGGTTTCAGTATAGCAAAGCCGCACATAAAAGCTGCGGCAAAAAATATAGTAAGTGATGTAGTTACCAGTGCCTTGTCAAAGTCATTTAATAATGATAACACTGAGGGACAGAGGGGTCACGGTCTTATGGTCATGCGTAGAGGCTTAAGGCCACCGGGGACCCGTATAAGGAGGGGGCGTGGTCACGGTATAAAGAAGACTAGACGCGTCACTAAGAAACGCCCAGTTGTAAAAAGCAGAGCAAGAAGCCGCACGAAGCGTGTGAAAAGATCTACAAGTTTGAAAAGACGAACCAACACTATCTTCTAAACCATGTCGTTGATTCATGCAATGTCAGACGAATGTATCAAATCAGAATTGGATATTTTTACCCTGCCTTTAACTCAAACAGCTATCGAGAAAAACACTTATGTGGAGATCCCTCCAGTGTCAGCGATTAATGATTCTTCTCCGATTGAATTTTACATCGCGGGGACTGGTGAAGATTACACAGATCTGAATAACACATTGCTATACACTCGGGTTAAAATAACTCTGCCAAACGGGGATGACCTACCGGCAGGCGCTCCCGTTTCGCTCATAAACTACCCCGGAGCGACCATTTTCTGGCAGGTGGATGTCTCGCTAGGAGATCGACTAGTGTCACAATCCTCCAACACGTATCCGTACAGGTGTTTGATTGAGATGCTTATTAATTATGGAAAAGATACCCTAGAGAATAACTTTTCAGCTGGACTGTTTTACAAAGATACCGCTGGCCATATGGATGCCACAGACCCGGCAGGTGCAAATGCAGGTTTAACAAAAAGGGCTGCGTTTACAGATGGGAGCAATGTTGTGGAGTTATTAGCCCCCATACACAGCGATATATTTTTTCAGCCGAAATTACTTTTGAACGGTGTAGATATTCGTATTCGTTTAACTAGAGCGAAAGACACCTTCTGCCTTATGCGCGGGGACGCGATCGATTATAAACTAAAAATAATCTCTGCTTCTCTCTTTATCAAAAGAGTGTCTGTCTCCCCTTCGGTGCGTTTGGGTCATGGTCAAGCTTTACTGTCGGCCACAGCCAAGTATGCTTTCGATAGAGTCTGTGTCAAGAATTTTAGTATACCCGCTGGATCTCGCGTCTCAAATCATGAAAACCTCTTCCTAGGCACTTTAACAAAATCCATCGTTATAGGAATGACGGATAACGATGCTTTTACTGGCTCATTCGAAAAAAAAACATTTGCGTTCAAACATTTTAATCTTGAATATTTAAATCTCACCTCAGACGGCCTGCATATCGGGACACGCCCTTTTCAACCACAGTTTAATTTAGGAAATGCCGTGAGAGAGTATTATCAACTGGTTACCGCCACGGGGAGGCATTTGAAGAATCAGTCACTGGCCATAGATAGGGAGGATTTTCTCAACGGCTACACGTTGTTTGCCTATAACCTTTCTCCAGATGAAGACTGCTCGCAGCATGTGTCGCTGATAAGATCAGGAAATATTAGGTTAGAAGCGCGTTTTAGAGAGCCTCTACAAAACACAGTAAACATTTTGATTTACGCTACGTATGATTCTCTTCTTGAAATATCAAATAGGAGACAGGTGTTGGCAGAACACTACTAAACGACTTGAAATGAACACTGTGGAGCTAACTGGAATTATGGACAACATTACATGTAATGTAAATTTTTTAGGAGTATACGCTAGCGATCATCTCCCCAAAGAACCGTTGATAGATCTCCCAGCTCTATTAATTTGTAATACGGATCGATCGGACGAACCAGGCCGCCATTGGTTAGCAGTGTACATAGGTCGAAACGGGGGCGGATGTTTTTTTGACAGCTTCGGCAATCCTCCGGATTCAGATTTTTTCCCTCCATCTATTCTCTACTTTCTAAAAAACAATTCTACACAAGTTCATCATTCTACCAGACAAGTCCAAGATTTTACATCTGTCACCTGCGGGCAGCATTGTGTCTTTTTTCTGTATCATATTTCACAAGGTGTTAAGTATGAAGATATAATGAAATTTTACCATGATGATAATCTATTAAGAAATGATGTTATGGAGTCTCTTTTTGTGAAAAAATTGAAACCCATGGTCTGTGATAGTAAAAGATTTAAATGTATCCAGTGTGTACAGTCTGGTAAAATGTTCCAGTCTTATTAATTCCTGTGTAACGAATAAATAAAGAATATGTAATGAATAAATGACTCGTAAACAGCTGAATAATCGCGTTTTCTTTCTTTTATTTGACATCAAAACAATAACACAATATACATTGACGTTATATACAATATGTTGTACAATAACATACATAGATTAAAAAACTAAAACACAAATACACATAATGAAAATCTCACACACATGATAATATTTTGTAAAAAAAAAAAACATAACAAACCCATTACATATAGTTGTTAAAAATTCATCCATTGTTCTGTATCTACGCTTGGCATGTTAAATAGGTTTTCATCAGAGGCGCGTGGGTGTGTGTGTGTGTGACGTTTTTTCAAAGACTTAGTAGGTGTAGTACCAAAGTCATCCACGTGTGTTTTTCTTTTAAGTGATTCAAGCAACCGTCTTACATTATGATTGGTTACAGTCGAATGAGGAATATTTAATGTTGCAAATGCATCCAGAAACTCGTACCAGCCGGCAGGGCGTCGATTGTCATGCATCATCTGTGATGACGTTACGCTCTTTACCAGATCAAATATATGGGATCCGGGAATGATTCTCCCTTTATAAACAAATTCTCCATCATCTGTCCATGAAGACAAGTGTTTGGCTTTGGACATTTTATCCATAATATATTTTACATTTTTTAAGCTTCTCTGAGGAACGTTGTTTAAAACTTCTGAGAAGATTGGGTCATCAGTGACGTCATCAATCCTAACCTCGGGGGTGTGGGAGGGGGTAGCTGTCGCATGTTCGGGTAATGTAAGAGTTAGAGTGTTACTTTCCATATCACCGTGTTTTACCACATTTAAGAATCGTTGTAAAACATTAGTGTAGAGCTTGGATTTTTCGTAAGTGTTCAAATCATGCCTCTGTAGTATATCTCTAATAGATGAATCCAAATCATTCTCCACAAACGTATGAATATTCTCACGAACCGGTGCAGTTCTTAGTCTATCCAGCTGTTGTTTTGGCACTAGATACAATTTCTCGGTATGTTGCATTTTTCTCTTCAGATTCAGTTTCTAGTTATGAGGCTAGTTATAAAGGGAAGTGCTACGCTGAGTAGGGGAAGCAGAAAATCCCCCTTTTGATTAATCATACGTCTCTTCCTGGTGATATTAATATTTTTATTTGCAACGTACTTTATCTCGTTTTTCCTTCTTTTTAAAGCCCCGTGCTGTTTCGCAGTTAGAGGGACCTTGCCATGCAGAATATTGAGAGCCAGTTCACATAGAGCTAATATTAGCTCATCGGGGGCTGAATGCAGAATAACACGTCTCTGCTTGGGTGAGCTCTTGTATAATAACTTTAAGAGGTAGAGATTTCTGGAAAGCCTTGTGCTCATTTTCACCTCGGGACGTACACCACCGGGTAGTCTGACAGTAAATCCGTTCTGAGTCGGTATTTTTCTGGTGTCTGTGGTTTATAATCTATCAAAAAATAGCTGTAAGGCCGTTCGGTTGCATCTTGATACGCTTCGATAAAATTTTTTGTATTACCCGGAAACATTTGACGACCCAAAATACCTATCTGTTGCTTGTCGCGAGGATTTTTAAATATAATTAAATAATTTGTATTTAACCCAATTGTTCTGGTAGATTTACCCTGGAAAAACAGATTCTGTACCAGTAGTAAACAACTGATCTTCATATGATGAACTAGGCGCGTAAAAACGTTTTCGACCTCAGAATTAGATGCAGCTTGAATCATGACGTCATCCATAATCAGTAAAGATGTTTTACCAGGAGGAAATAATGATTCGTCATCCAATTTCTTTGGTATACCTTCAATGAATTTAATATCAAAAGCATGTAACATTTCATCATACATTGGCTGCCAGGATGTATACACATAGACAAAATTGTCAAACTTGACAGAGGACATTTTCTCTGAATTATACATTAGATTCTTCACAAAAAAAAGTCTTCCCAGAACCACTTACACCTGCTACGATTCCCGAAAAAGGGTGTTGCAGTCTGCAGTCAAACACATCTGTTTCACACATTTTTAAATATATTACTAGAAGCCGTAAGGTAAGGTAGTATAATCTCGTTGGAGTACCCGCTTATCATACACCACGAAATTTTTTTTCACATTTGACCTGTTGTGTAATGTGAATCTCCTCTTATTCCGTGTGATGGTGTTTGTTTTTGCTGACAGGTGTAATCTGACACCTCTTTCGACATAACCTCGCACAAGATCGGTCAGACTCTGTAGCGTAACTATTTCAGCATTCTCTGCTGTTAACGTGATGCCTTTAGCTTTGAGACATGAACGACCATCGGATGTCTTAAATGCATAAGATTTAGGACCCGAGGAAACGAATTGGATTATATGCTGACCAGAATCTAACTCGCTCGTCAGCTGACCGAGATAAGATCCTGTCTCAGGAATCCAATCACCGGTTTTTGATACAAAAATCACGCTGTCTGTGTCGGCATAAATCACTCTCTCCCGTAATTTATCTAGAAGATTATACAACTCGAGTCGCCCATAACAAGTTGTGAAAGCGCCTACCAGAAGATTTACATCACGCGTGGGAGATGGGTCTTGTGTCGTACTACTCGACTGAATCAAAGCCACTGAGTCAGATACGAAAGAGAAAGGACGTATTACGTGGGCGTGGTTAAAGAGACGCTGAGTGAACTCTTCGGGGTCTGCCAGGAGTTCACTGTGTCCAAGGTGAGATCTCAGACAAAACCTACCCCAAAGTGTATTCAAGATGAGCTTAGCAATGGATCTTTTTGCTGGATTTTTTATTATTTTAGACAGATCTAACTGGATCCCTTCTTTATCCAGGTAATCAGCTACGTAAGATTGTTTTTCTGTCTCTGTCACTACATCGGACGGATACCCCGACGCTTCCTGTTTCAGTTTAAGGAATGTTTTAACATATTCGGTGAATAATGTATCGGATGTGTCTGGGAAATGCCAGACTTCATGTATTTTGATTACGCAATACCCGTGTTGAATAGCTTTCTGGAGTTCAACGGTCACCCATGTGCCTGTAATACATCTCTCAGCCTCTGTATGACAGCATTGTGTATCCTGAATCTGATTCTCTGCACAAGTCTTACATAGAGGAAACATTAGCTTACCAGCGCACCTGTAAGGCAGTACTGGATGATACAATCCACGCGGAGGAAGAACTTCCGCCTTTATGAGCCCGTAGTAGTTCTCTATCGCTTCAAAGTCCTTGAAAATAATTTTAGGATGACCTATAGGATACGTTTTAGTAGCCTGGACGAAAGGGTATAACGATGTGAAATCATAATAATCGATTCTCTCATTTTCAGCTGTTTTGTGATACAACTTGTACGCATTTGTTCTTCCGCCGTATAGAGCATCTCGAGCTCTCAGCCTCTCGTGTGTTTCGTAAGATGACATGAACCGCATGACATCAGGGTCTGTCTGTTTCAGCCCCTCCCATTCGCATTCCCACATAACAATAACGCGCAATCCATAAACTTTTCGCAGGGTTTCTAGTTTTGCATCCGACTGCCTTCTGAGATCACCAAAACACACTTTCGATAAAGGTTGAATTTCTTCTGCCTTAAATCTGCAGTCGTGGCCGTGAAAAAAGCACCCTAGGAATTCCAAGGCTATCTTTGTCCCATTATCATCCTCATAATAACCATCTAGGTGATATGGCCCCACCGCACGTTCGCCATAGTTTAGTGCATGTTCTATCTCCACGTTTTGACTCAATTTGACATACTCAAGCCATTGGATAGATACGTTTGAAAACGTCTTGTGTTGATTAATATAGGCGTGGCTGTGTGTTAGAGCCAGTGTGTCGCGCGAGAGAAAATTTGTTTTGAAAGTTTTCATACACACACCTGGTAATGTGATTGATTTGAACGGGTCGATGTTTGTGAAATTTATAAACTCGTCTCTGTAACATTTGCAGGCTTCTCGTAGAATAATTACATCATTCCTACAGTAAAAAGCGATCTCCTTTTTGAAGTCAAAGATATCATTCAATACATCTGCGTACCAAGTGTCAAATCTGACACGCTCGGCTTCACTCATTGTCTCATAACCGTAAAACTCTTTTGCAGGATAGGGACCGATATATTCTGCATTTTCTGGTTTATTGAAAAGGTGCGGAAAATAACCCTTCTCCTGTGTATCTACATGTAAGTTAAGGGCCTCGGGTATTTTAGCTAGTTTAAAGGGGATAAATTGCCATGAGTCGATGAAACGTTGTTTAAACACAGTATCATACATGTATAGAATTCTACACCCCTGCATAATAACTTTTGGAGTCAAGCCCTCCCCGACAAGATAATTAATCAGTAAATATCCATCAAAACCGGAGGAGTTATGTCCAATAAACGTGTATCCTGTATATTTTGGGCGTCTGAAGTGTTTAATCAAACGGGCCACACAATCTACCCCTCCAGCTTCAAACGTCTCACCTGTCTGTGTCATTGCACAAACATAATTTGCTATGTGTCTCCCATCTTGAACGAATGTTTCAAAATCATAATAAATGTAATTTTTGTCTTTGGGTTCAGGTTTTAGAGGCTGAATGTAACATTCGTGACCACCGTCGTTCGTCAAAACCTCGTAACAATGTACACAATACTCTGGAGAGCATTTGTGAGGTTTTATTTTCTCACCACCAGAGGGCGTTCTATAAACGGCATGGCATTTTGAGCAGAATCTCACAGATTCACACTGAGATCTCTCGCCGGGGGTTTGTGATTTTTTTATGTGTTTCGTAACAGAAGTTGTTTTTACAGAATCTCAGACATTCTGCACACTGTCTTGTTCTCCTCGCATACGAGCGACATTCAGATGTCATTCATATTTTGCAAACAAACTGACATTCGTGTGTTTTTCTGTCTTTATGCCCCTTGAAGCAGTATTCGCACACGTACGAGCATCCAATAAATCCTGTAAAAAATTTTATTAGATGAAAATGTCCTTCGTGCAGAAATAGATGGACTGTCTTTGGGTGTAATTCGTCTGTGTTTTTGTACACCACCACCTTCCCAGAACAGTCTCTATAAAAAACTACAATTTTTATGTCTAATTTATTTTCGAAAACCGACAAATTATGGAGACCTATCTGCTCGTGTGTCATAAAACCACATCCCATGTGAATCTCCATCGCAGGTGTGTGTAACTCTTGATCTGTGAATTCTGGATTGAGGAAATATGCTAGACAGTAACTCAAACACATTTCATTATCGATATTAATGGGGGTAAATAAATGCATTTTATTCCTACTGATACTCTCGCTGATAGCTAAGTCACTGATCTTTCTTCGTGCGCCTCCTGTTTTATCTCGCACAATTGAGATTTGTAATGTTAGGGTCGAGTCACTAGCCACATCAGCATTACTCTGAGCAACTTGCTCAATCTGATTTATAAATAATGAAGCATTGTGGTTGTTATCAGGTGTTAATACAGCATTTACTGACCCCGGCAAACTTTCTCCTGCAAGAGCTATGTTTATGAAGCCGGTCTCCCCCGCCAGCTGATGTGAAAAGTCAACCACATCGTTTAGGATATTATGGAGCCGTGAATTATATTCTACAAAATCGTTGGTCTGTATTTGTCTGAGATCTAACGATCTCTGTAGCTCTACCCCATTAAAACGAGGTCGTGGTGTTATCGTGAAACCCCGAACAACCCCGCCATCAGTCATCAGAGAATCTATCTCGGCACAGCTTAACTCCGTACGCCGCGTTTGAGATGTCCCTAGTGTACCACCTGTCTGTGCGCTCTCATCTCCATCATCCCCGGTCGGGTCTATCCAGCCATGCTGGTCGATTATAATATTATCCAATCTTTCCGTATTAGACAAATCAGTACTATTTAGACCTCTTAACTGTTCACGTATTAAAAGATTGAGTCTCTCGTTATTCTCAGACCTAGGTCTTGATCTTGAGCGAGTTATTTCATCACACTCTGAGTCGGTTCTCTGTCTTTTAGGAAACATTTTGATATGTTTTTTTTATTTTTAAAATTGTGTGAAACAGAAGGATGCCATCAAATATACACCACAATGTTGTTAATAGGTATACATCATAAAATGTAGGCTATTAGTAAAACATAATCACACATACGCACACCTCTAGATAAAAACAATAACAGAGAAATAGATTTTTAAAAACTGAAACACAAATACAAAATCTCACACACTTAGATAAAAACAATAACAGGCAAACGATTTTAAAACAATAACAGTGAAATGTTTTTTTTTTTTTTTTTAACTAGTCAATCATCATTTTATGTATCCCTCGATTGTCTCTGAATAATATTTAATCTTTCAGAGATTAGGGACAGTACAGTAATAAGCAAGGAATGGTCATTCCTCACCTCCAAAAGGTTTTGCTGAAGTGATAAGACCGTGTTGCGCAACTGTCTGTTTTCTTCCAACACACGGTCTTGGCAAACACCGAAAAATTCCACCGCACTTCTTAAATCGGCGGTGTGTTGATTCTGTGTATCAATGACTCTATGTAGAAGGTCCGTAATACCGGTCTGCGCTCTTGAAACTATATCCGCTGTCTGATGGTAAGTGAGAGGTAGCGTGGCTATTTCAATAACACGTTGGAAGCTTCTGTTTGCACTCCGTAAAGTGGCATAACTCAATCCACGGAGATCTGCAGGGTTGTACAGAGGACTAAACCTCCGGTCGTCTTCATCACTGCTTTCTGATAAGTCCCGTTCAGAATTGATGGTGTTCAGTACCGATTGCTGAGAAGCCAAAAACACCTCTGCCCCTCTTTCTGGAGAAGAGGGGATTTCTTCTAAAAGCAAAAAAAAATAAAAAAAAAATATATATATTATATGAATTATTTAATATAGATAAAATATAGTCTAATGAAACAAGAAATCTTACCGTATTCATCCGTATTCGGACTCTCGGGAGAATATTTCTCGAATCGTGTCTTTCCTCCAGTTGTCGATGTAACAGATTCACTGTTTTCTTCTAAAAACAATATTCAGTTAATTAAAAAAATTCAACGAATAAAAAAATATAAAAGATTAGACCAAATAGTTTTCTTTTTCCCTTACCTCTCTCCGGATAGATTAATTCTTCTCCATAAATTTCCCGAAGACGTTTCACCCCTCTGCGTGAAGCGTCAATGATGTTAATCGATCCGGTGTTTGGCTCATCCAAAGACGGGCTCGAGCGGGAAGAATTCTCCTCTTCGACTGGACGTGAGGTTTGACGTTCGGTACTCTCTGTGTCCACGCAGAGCAGGGGTCTAGGGGTTGAATTGGGCGTGACGTCTTCGTAAATTTGATTGGTCGGGTTTAAATCAATAACCAATGGGTATTTAGCTGGGTCCGGCGGTTGGGCGGAGCTATGAGCCGGTGCGTCCTCTGTGATTTCTGTTGAAAGTAGCTTTTTTCTTTAAAAAAAATATTAAATATTAAATATTAAAAAAGACATGACAAAAATATATCCCCGTACCTTGAAAAAAATCACCTGGCACGGCACCTTCGGGGAATGATGTATCATCTGCAAATAAAAGCATTTATTGAGATATCTTTTCAATTTTGTAGGTTATGATTTATGATAAAAAAACTCACATAAATCGTTAAGAATTTCCACTAATTCGGGATCAAAAGAGGGTTCGTCTCCTTCTGGTTCATGATGATGATTTGTAGACATTGCGCTGGCTCGATGCTGTGTCTCCTTCGGCGGTTGGGTACTCAAATGAAATAGTTTTGACTCCTTTTAAAGATTGCGATACGATGCGTTTTAAAAACACCTTTTTCCCCCCTTAATTTTCAAAGAAACCCTTCATCTCTGCATGTGGTATGGAATCTGATACCTGATTTGTATGACTAGAAAAAACATGTCGAATTTGACCCATCTCTTCAAATAAGCTCTGCAATAAAACTAATTCACACAATTCCGTCAAAAAGAGAAAAAATTAAATATGCAGGATGCTACCATTTACATTTATTCATTTAGCTGACGCTTTTATCCAAAGCGACTTACAATTGCTATACATGTCAGAGGTCGCACGCCTCTGGAGCAACTAGGGGTTAAGTGTCTTGCTCAGGGACACATTGGTGTCTCACAGTGGATTCTAACCCGGGTCTCTCACACCAAAGGCATGTGTCTTATCCATTGCGCCACTACCACCCTACCATATGCCCCATAACACCTTGGTAGACATAGCGACGCTGTGTGTGTGTGTGTGTGTGTGTGTGTGTGTGGTATGATAGGTGAGAGAGCCTTAAAAAACTCTAGGGGACTATAGCCTACTTTAAAATATAGAATAATTTTGTGACAATTAAATATTGGAAACCGTGACTATTTACCACATTTCATATGGATGTTTAAAGTGGTTTACATAAAAACGGTATAAAACGATAGATAAAACAAGTAGTATTTCACTTGAAGTTTCCGCTGCTTTTTAAACTCTTAACTGTCATACTTTGGTAGGGGGATTCCTATGAGTGATGTCATTTGTATCATCCAATGACATCTGAGAGGTGTGTCTTAATTTTACACAACCTATGAGCTTTGAGAGGGGCGTGTTAGGGGGTGTGGTCTCTCCGGGCCGTTGCATCGGTTTTCTTTGGTCATTTAAGTCTGGCCACTGAGATGACCGGATGTGTTTTCTATTTGGGAGCTTGAAGGGGGGTGTGGGAATTTCCCACGGTGACACCTGTTGGGGCGGGGCTAGGGGCGGGGTTTGTGTGTGTCTCTCTGTAGGCCTCAGAGTGCTTCATTTTTGCCTGACCTGTGGACTGAATGGACGCTCTCCACTTTGCTCCACTACAACGAAGCACTTATATATCTTTAAACTCCGAGTCTTTAACAACTGGGTATGTAAAAACGTAACACTTTTTAAACTAGTTTGTGTTTTATGTAAAAGTTTTACAAATACTGGCTGAAAGTTAAATGCTTACAAATCAATCCTTTCTGTAAATTAAAAAACTCTTAACTTGTTTTAATGTTTTAACATCTTTAAATAACACTAACTCATTTTTAAATATCTCTTTTAGAGAAAAATGCAATTGTAACTTATTTCATTAATGTTTTAAAAGTGATGAATGTACATCTGTCTTCTTTAATAAAAACACTGATCTCACACTCTGGCTATGTCTTTATTGTACATTTTTTAAAAAGTTTTAATTTACACTGTTTAGAACTACTGAGCGTGCGAAATTTTCCCACGCTTCAGATGTTCAACCCCTAAGGAGGCGTGACACAAATCCAATTTTCCCACGGTGTACTGTACAGCCCATAAGTGGGAGGAGCTAGCGTGGGAAATTCCCACGGTGTACTGTACAGCCCATAAGGGGGAGGAGCTAGCGTGTGAAATTCCCACGGTCAAAGGGGGCGGGGCTTTGAGGGCCATAAAGCAATAAAACTGTCAGTTTTTTTTGATGGAAGGTGCCCTCTACTCTCTCTCTAGTCTATTTTTATGTGATGGTGCAAAGTTTTTGATAAAAACAAAATTATATTTGAATGTATTGTGTGTTTTGTCTTTCTGTGTTGTCATAGGCTAGCTTCTTTCAGACACTATTCATCTTCCTGACCAGTGCGTCAGAATACATGCAGGCCAGGGAAACGATACAAACAACCCCATGAATCTCTTTAATAATAGCAATACAAATACGTGTTTTTTCCTGCGGGACGGGAGAAGACACAAAATCAATGCATCTCTATTATTGTGTGGGAATAAATTCTCAGAGTTTTGCGGGCGGGAGTGGACATACATATTGCGGGAGCGGGCGGAAGTGTAACACATACGTTGCGGGAGCGGGCGGTAATGGTCAGAAATTCGCCGGGCGGGAGCGGGATGAAGAAAACAGTCCCGCGCAGGGCTCTACTGTGTGCCACAAAATAGAAATTCCATTATGTCTTTTGCAATCGTTGAGTTCTTGTCAAGAAATCCCAAAATCCCAAAGATCACAATGAAATATTCTACGCCTGGCCACTCGGCTGTCCAAGAAGTAGACAACATGCATAGCAACATCGAAAAGGCAATGGCAAGCTCAGAGTTTTACAGCCCACTGTTGTTCTTGCGTGTCCTACAGATTTCAAAGACTTTCAGTCATGTTCAAAACTTTTCCAGTACAAGCAGGTACCATTCGCTTCAGTGGCCCAAATAACATTTTCTCAAAATCTGTTCAGTGTGCAGTACAGTACCTCCCATGCTCAGCCTCCTATACAGGTGGATATTAGGGGCTCACATGCCAAAACCAGGGCTAACATGCCAATGTCTCTCTTGCTGCCCAAGCCAAAGTTGCTCACCAACAAAAACACAATCGCAGAGGCAAAGAAGTCAGACCTTTTATCCATGTTCAAGTACATGCCTGCAGTTGACAAAGCATACTACAAGGCAATATTTAAGTCAATCTAGATAGAAGGTTGGAGGGTTGGAAAGAGTCATGACAACATAAATTACATATAACATGAAGTACATCATACATAACAAAACAGACATACAGAATAATAAATAAAAGTGTCTCATAGTTTAACACTAGCTTATAAAATAAATGAACAATGTGTTTTTAAAAAGTGTTTAATGATGTTTAGTAACAGTGTGTGTAGGGGGGGGGGGGTATACGGGTGGAGAGGAGGGGATGTCAAGGGTGGGGGATTTAAAAAAGAATCTAATGAATTACAACAATACATTATTGATTAGAAGTGTGTTTAGAATGTTTTTAATGAAATAAATGAACACTGTTTTTAAAATGTTTCAGAGCACAGAGGGGGTGGGGGTGGAAAGGGATGAAAACATAACTTTCATGATGTTACACAATATTTTGTATGTTTTAATCTACTAAATGAACCGGTTTTAATGTATGTAAGATGTTTCCTAAATGTTTTTACAGTACAGAGGAGTGGGGTGTAGTATGTGAAGAAAACATTTTTTGCTTAGCTGTAATTTTTCCATATTCTTTAAAAAAAAAAAAAAAATTCTTACAAACTTGCTTGGCTTTGATGTATACTATACTATTATATATTATATTATATACTACAAGCTGTGTGCTTGTATTATAAATATATAAATTGATTAAAATCAATGGTTATATACATTTATTCTTTGAAATGTGGGGGTTTATTTGTAAAAGTGGAGATAGAACCTTATAATTCCAAACAGAATCAGAGCTCTCAGAATTATAAGGTTCTATCTCCATTTGGGCCATCTTAAAAAATCCCATTTCCAAATGTGCCAGGATTTTGATATTCTATCCTCAAAGTACCTGTAGGGTGATGGTCTTGTTGAGCTATAATAGTAGATTATACTACATAACAGTTTTGCCAGCTGGGATGTAAAAACTTTGATGCTCAATATCTCAGAACTACCCTAAACGGAGATAGAACCTTTTAATTCTAAGCTCACGCACTGGCTTTGCATCAGTGAAAAATCGCTCTCTAAATTTGCATTGTGAGAAGGAATAGCAGAGAAAAACTGTGCGATCTTCAGTAGCTCTGAATGAGACTATGCTTTTGGACCTTTCAAAATATTTTGTCCACTCATTCACTTATGCACGTGACGTCACAAGTACTGGCTGGCGGGCAAGAACGTCTTTCTCCAGCAACGAAACCCAGTAAACTAATCAAGGATTTTGCCAGGATGTCGCCAGTTTTACTATACAAAAGTTGGTGTTTTGAGGTGTAAACGACATGCCAGATAGTTGTTGTGCGATTGGATGCACTAACCGCAGATGAGATAAGCAACATTCACAGTATACACATCTGTGCAGTGATCATTCCATCACTCCATCAAAGGTAATTTCAACATTTGTTTGAATACAATGGGAGTATGATCATGTAATTAATCGTGTCTTTAAGTTACCCTGTTGTTTCGTAAATCAACACCACCAGCTGGTTTGGCGAGTCAGCTGTGTTATGAGTCTAAGCTAGGCTAACTGTACATTCACACCACCGCCGGCGAGAGCGGCAAAATTCATTGAAAATTAATGACTTCCGGGCACTTTTGGCGGTGTGAATGCACAGTAACAGCTGTCGTCTTTTGCTAACAACAACAAAAGTGTGTGATAGGTTGTTTTGAGGTTTGTGATATCTATGGTTTTCAATGAGAACCAGAGATGACACAACAGTAGAGCTAGATTATTTACGGAGGAGTTATTACTGCTCGATTATCTTAAAAACCCTGTCTGCTTTACACAATTTACATTTACATTTATGCATTTGGCAGACGCTTTTATCCAAAGCGACTTACATTGCGTTCTCCTATACATTTATACATAGGTATATGTGCAATCCCCTGGGATCGAACCCACAACCTTGCGTTGTTAACACAATGCTCTTACCACTGAGCTACAGGAAAGCTACCTTTCATTTAGCTACCTTGGAGTTAATCCTAGTCTATAGTTCTGCAGCTAGCTCGCTAACAGACTTGATAGCTACTAGAAAGACCTGGAACTACAGGACTCTACGTTGAAAATACCCGTTTGTTGCCCGCCAGGTATCCATGGTAGTCACGTGACTGCAAAGTATGAATTGTGTGCTTGCAGATCAATGAAATCTCCATCACCGTTAGATCCATCCACTCAGATCCATCCACGTGAAAGAGGAGAACTCCTCCATGGGTGCCATCCATTTCTCCAGATACTCCAGGCATGAACTGTACAGACCTTGTACTTGAGCACTGAAATGATCACACCTCTCACCAAGCCCATCCTTGTGCTTTTGTGCCAGTAGCCCCTTAACTTGATCTCCCTTTCCATCTCCTGAATGTGTGACTGAAACACACACATGAGTGAGTGCATGTGCCCGATGTAAATTTCACTGAACTCATCTTCAAAAAACTTCTTGATCAAGGAGGGTGTTTTTTCCTGTGACAAAAATAATGCTTTCAAGGCTGGAAACATCTGTAGCAATGTTCCTCTCAATACCTGGGAATAATGACAGCCATCGCGTCTTGCTGTGAGAAAGCAGACTTCTGTATTGAACATCAACAAATTCACAGTACTTCTTCAGATTCTCTGTGCGCACCAGTGTAGATGTGAAAGTATTGATATATTTTAAAAATGTTCTCAATATTTTCATCAAGTGTGTCTGCACCGTAATGAACACAATTGTTCAAGACGTGTGCTGGGCAGCCCAAACCGATTGAAGACTTATTTATTCCGGATTCCCCTGAACATCGTATTGCAGTTGTCACCTGTAAACACAATAGCAAAAACATTTTGAAAAAATCCCCTTCTTTTCCAGTGTTTCTTTGTTGTATTGAGCGATTGTATCAGCTGTCTCATTTGGAGTGTTTTTAACTTCGAATAATGTACTTTGCACGCCACCATTCTTCCAGTCAAAATACTGAATAAGCAGAGGGAATATTTTCACAGCACCGTGATTGCTCCCATCAGTAGAAACACCACAGTAAGGTCTAGTGCTTCTAGTGCTTTCAGAGCTATGTCGACAGAATGTGGTGCTATCACAGCGTTAACCCCCTGAGGTCGGCGGTATCGCCGGCGATACCAACTCGCTTTTTTTGTATCAGTGTAAAAGAAACTCATAAATACTCTGTTGACTTTGATTTTCCATAGGAGTTTCATACATCAATCGATTCTGTTAAATGTGTATTATTTTTGTGTATACTCACAATAAAAACAAAGTGTTGTGCTTTTTGCCAAATAAAGAAAAATAAACACGAAGCGAGTTCTGCCTTCTCTCTGCCAGTGAAGTCCATTCTGAAACGCGTCCGAAAATGAACAATAACTCAGCGAATACTCAGTCAAACAGGCATACAGACACACAGGCATGAAGCTTGAATTCTCTTCTTTTAAATGAAGTAATTTATATGAAAAACAAATATTCTCATCTTGTGAAATCTGTATTAAAAGAGAGCGATTCCAGTCGAGCTCATTACAGCTCATTCAAATGTAATGTGACTCCGCCCACGGAGAGCGCGCGCTATTCAAACGCAAATGATTGAGGCAATCCATGCAAACCTGTGAACGCCCCCATATCAGCTCGAGAAAACACAAGTTTATTCAGATCATTACTTGTTTACACCGTCTCGCATGTACCTCAGAAGTGCGGGTATATCGAGGAGCGAGCTGAGGAATACTGTAGTAAGTTTTTTTTCCTTCTCACGTGAATCGGGTTTCTGTTTATGAATGAATGAACGGCAGAGATGCGCGCTGTTTACCACAGCTCGCAAAAAGACAGTTTAAATTTAAATCGCGTGTGTGAATGAATGAATGATCTGCTTTTAGCAAACTATTTTGCTATACCGAGTAAAAATCGACTGAAATATGTTGAAATAAAATGTATTTGTATAAGCAACGTATTAAACTGCAAATTAACATTTATATTCCTTATAATAAAAACGAAAGACCTATGTTACAGACAAATGAAAGACAACATTTCGTTGATTAGTTTTGGATAGATTACACATTTTTACTGTAAAATATCTGCCACCTCAAATAAGCTTTTGTTTGCCAATTTTTGCTAATATGTTAAATATAGTATGTTTTGTCAATGTAGGCTATATTCGAAGTAATGAATCCTTAACTTTGAAATATGTATGATAAAATGTATACTTTAGTTTTTACAAAGAAAGATTACACTTCAATTGTTGTTGTAATTGTAACCTTTTTAATAAAAAAATATATATTTACAAGGTAGATGTAGGCAAGGCAAGGCAAGTTTATTTATATAGCACATTTCATACACAATGGCAATTCAAAGTGCTTTACATAGGAGAAATTAAAATAATTAAAAGAAATAAGAATAATTAAAACAGTTTAGAAAAATAAAATAAAATACAGTACAGTACAAACAGTCGGACGAACAGCGGCACAGTGCTCATTCAGTAAATGCATAGCTAAACAGATGTGTTTTGAGTCTGGATTTGAATGTGACTACTGTAGGAGCACATCTGATCTCTTCTGGAAGCTGGTTCCAGCTGCGGCTGGCATAATAGCTAAAAGCAGACTCGCCATGCTTAGAGTGAACCCTTGGTATTTCTAGCTGATATGATCCTAATGATCTGAGTGATCTGTTGGGTTTATATTCAGTGAGCATATCTGCAATGTATTGAGGTCCTAGGCCATTGAATGATTTATATACCAGTAATAATACTTTAAAATCAATCCTAAATCTAACTGGGAGCCAGTGTAAAGACCTGAGGACTGGTGTGATATGTTCATATTTTCTGGTTCTGCTCAGAATCCTAGCGGCAGCGTTCTGTATGAGCTGCAACTGTCTTATGGTCTTTTTGGGAAGGCCAGTGAGGAGTCCATTACAATAATCCACCCTGCTGGTGATGAAAGCATGAACAAGTTTCTCTAAGTCTTGTCTGGAAACAAAGCATCTTCTTGCATTCTTGCAATATTTTTCAGATGATAGTATGCTGATTTAGTTATTGCTTTGACATGACTACTGAAACTAAGGTCTGACTCTAGTGTCACACCAAGATTCCTGACTTGATTTTTAGTTGTTTGACCCCTAGAGTGAAGGTATGCGTTCACCTTGAGAACTTCATCTTTGTTTCCAAACGCAATAACTTCAGTTTTGTCTTTGTTTAATTGAAGAAAGTTTTGACACATCCAACTGTTGACTTCATCAATGCATCGGCACAGGGAGTCAATGGGGCTGTAATCGTTAGGCGATAGGGCTAAGTAGATCTGTGTGTCGTCGGCATAGCTGTGGTAAGCAATTTGGTTCTTTCTCATTATTTGGCTCATTGGGAGCATATACAGGTTGAACAGGAGTGGTGCAAGAATTGAGCCTTGAGGGACTCCGCATGTCATGGATGTCCACTCAGACTTATGGTCTCCTATACTCACATAATAACCTCTCCCATCTAAGTATGACCTGAACCATTTTAGGACTATCCCAGAAAGCCCCACCCAGTTTTCCAGCCTGTCAAGAAGTATGTTATGATCGACAGTGTCAAATGCAGCACTGAGGTCGAGTAGTACCAGCACTGATAATTTTCCTGAATCAGTATTTAAGCGAATATCGTTTATTATCTTTATGAGCGCTGTCTCTGTGCTGTGGTGCGGTCGGAAACCAGATTGAAAAATGTCAAAGTATCCATTCGAGCTTAAGAATTTGTTCAGCTGGTTGAAGACAACTTTTTCAATGATCTTGCCTATGAAAGGAAGATTCGAGATCGGTCTATAGTTGCTTAATATTGGTCTTATCCAGATTGCTCTTTTTCAGGAGGGGCTTGACAATTGCAGTTTTCAGGGAGTTCGGAAAACTCCCAGAGAGAAGTGAAGCATTTACCACTTCTAGAAGATCTGCTTCTAAACTGTTTAGCACACTTTTGAAAAAAGATGTGGGAAGTGTGTCAAGGGCGCATGTTGATGTTTTAAGGTGCTGTACGGTTTCTTCCAAAATTTTGCCATCAATTTCTTTGAAGTCAGACATAGTAAATACTTTCTCAGGTGGTCTGATCTGTCTGACCCCAGCGCAACTCAAGGATGTGCTGATCACCTTTCTGATATTATTGATTTTCTCAGAGAAGAAAGAAGCAAACTCACTGCACTTGCTGTCTGAGAGCATTTCACTGGGAATCTGGCTTGGGGGGTTTGTCAGTCTCTCTACAGTAGCAAAAAGAGTGCGTGTGTTGTTTAAATTGCTGTTTATAATATTTGAGAAAAAAGTCTGTCTAGCTTTGCCTAGTTCCATATTGAAAGTATGCAGGCTGTCTTTGTAGATGTTATAATGGACTACAAGTTTTGTCTTCCGCCACATGCGCTCTGCTTTTCTGCATTGTCTTTTCATATTTTGCCACTCTTCTTCCTGACTTTCACAGGAGCAATATCATCAATTACACTTTTAACTTTTGAGTTAAAAGAATCAAGGAGAAAATCAACAGAGTCAGCAGATATGCTTGGTGTTAAGGATATAGCCTTCATAAATAGTACACTAGTGTTCTCATTTAAGCATCTCTTCTTGACAGACACAGATCTAGCTTCAGTGGCAGGACAGATCAATATATCAAAGAAAATACAGAAATGATCAGACAGTGCTACATCCTTAATAACAATCGATGAAATGTTTAGACCCTTACTGATAAGTAAATCTAGAGTGTGTCCACGATTGTGTGTGGGTCCATGTACATGCTGAGTCAGATCAAAAGTTTTTAAAACAGTTTTGATTTCTTTTGCCATATTGTTTTCTGCATTATCTATGTGGATGTTAAAATCTCCAGCAATGGCAATACAGTCAAACTCTGAGGTAATTGTTGATAACAGTTCTGTAAAGTCCTCAGCAAAGCCTGGAGAGTATTTTGGAGGCCTGTAAATAATGATAAGTAAAATGCGTGGAGCACCTTTTAACACAGTACACAGATATTCGAAAGACGGGTAATTCCCAAATGATATTTGCTTACATTGATAGATATCTTTAAAAAGAGCAGCTAGACCCCCACCTCTCTTAACAGCTGTGCAGACACTCATAAAAGTAAAGTTAGGAGGGGATGTTTCATTGAGGATTGTTGCACTGCAGCTGTCTTCTAGTCAGGTTTCATTTAGAAACATAAAGTCCAGGTTGTTTGTGGTTATTAAGTCGTTGACTAGAAGTGATTTATTTTTAAGTGAGCGAATGTTCAAAAGTGCTAACTTAACAGTCTTACTTTTTGTCCCCACAGCAATCTTAGTTTGACGTGTAATAGGCACCAGATTAGTTGGGTTTGCTGTACGGCTATTGAAGGCCTTAGACTTTCTATCTTGTAATAGAACAAATGTAAACAAATTTTAAAAGGTAAATATAAGCCTTTTCTTTAAATAATTTTTATTGTGTTTTATTATTGACAAATTTGGGGAGAGGATACATATTCCAAAACTGAAAATACAGTATGAGAATTAACTGCACAATTACTAGACATGTTTTCCTTGGATATTATACAATTTGCAAGCACAATTTGTGAAAAAAAATATATATATTATTGACATGCTTCCAACTGTGAACCAATTTGGTAGAATATATTGCTCTTGCATTCTTTCTTGTGGCTATAGATGACACACCCGAATGAATGGCTCATTAAGTATGCAGGCCCCATTGTCATGTAAATGTGACGGAGCAATACCAGGTTTCAGACACAAGGGACTTCGACTACGCCACCCATGGGAATTTCACCCCGGGAAATATGATTGATACCTAAGATTTTAGGTCACACAGGTTCGACTCTCTTAAGGAAGGGAACGGAAACGTGGGTATCAAAGAAATACAAAACTTTATTAATACAAAATCCTATTTAAAAAGAGTGTGAGATTCACATTAAAATAATCTCCATTGCACCAGGATGTGTCTGATGACTCGTTAATGCATGGCTGACATCGACTTAAAGACAAACAAAAACAACAAATGACATACAACAATTCACATCACTATTAATTACACAACTGAAAAGAAAAGAAATACAACCTTACAGGGCCGGGATTCACCACACGGAGAAGGGATCACAAAGCTAGTAAATCAAAAGCACACTTGCACACACACACCACCGTGCACTCAGCTTACGCAACCACAACACTTCAAAAGTGTGGCACCGCCCGTAGGAGGAGCACCACCACCACCACCACAAGAGACCCATCACCCGTGGGAACCCGGCGACTGAAAGAAAGAAAAAAACAAACAACTTAAAAACAGTAACAATAAAGCACAAATTGATTATATCACTGATCACAAAAACAGGGCAAAAATAAAGTCATATCAAGTCACAAACAATATACAGATATTGGTACAATAGAAAAAGAGAAAACAAAAACAGGTTTTTCAAAACAACAAGTAATTCAGACCAGCTTAAAAGGAGCAACCGCAGGGTTACTTTCTCCTTATTTCACAAAATAGTGACGTCGACTCCAAAATACACTAAACTATAATTTAAAGAAACCAGACAGCGACAATCCTCCTGATTAATTGGACGATACAGCGCTCTCGCGGTATGGAAACGGAGAAGCAACCGGGACGGCAACTATAGCAGAAACAAATCGCTCACGAGCGGGAGAGAGAATCCTGAGACAAATCCACACAGAAAACAATTACCAAATGCATACGTTACTTGCTAAAATTCTCAGCATTTAACTATATGCATAACACTTACCGAAAAACAGTGGAGATGAGCTCTATTATCCCTTTACAGGCACAGATATACCATATTCATATAACTGCCGTTCAGCTGAGATACAGGGAACACTGCACACAACGCGAAAACATCAACTAATCCCCAAACCCCACAAAGCTAACCAATCTACTTTTCAATAAAACAGTCCGCACATACCTGAGAGGTTAGTAGTCTTTAGCATCCACTTAAAACAAGCCGAGGGAACCAGGGAGGAGAAAAGACAGGCTAGAATGGCCATGAATCATTACTGTCATGCACACAGCAAACAACAAAACTTGCTACATGCTAGTGAAACATACCTGTGTCTACTGTCAACAACGGAAAGAGAGGAGGAGCCGGACGTGACGCATCCCAGGCCATAACCAACCAGCTCTTAAATAGTGGATCCTCCCTGCTGATTGGTACTCACAACCGTCAATCACCACCACTCGTCCTATTCATTCGGTTACATAAATATGCATGATGGTGTTGAATTGTTGACGCCCCTTGCGCATATTGCCTTTACAAACAAAAAGTGTTTTACAAGATTTAAATCAATGTATTGTGTTATGTGAATGATTAGGGAGGATGATTTTCACATCATTTTGTTATTCAAGTTTTTATTCTTTTCATCCAGTACATGACAACACATGTATCAATACTGCTTGCAAGGCCAGAATATTACAGTGGTTGAACTTAACAGAAGTAGATGTATTAATGTAACAAGGCGGACCTCCGCCGTCTATAATTAGTGGGGAATTAAACTCGCTCAAGTTGTTCAATTGAATGAAAGTATAGGCAATAGTGAGGTACACGGTCTTTATTTCTTTACAATGACTCTTAAAACATTTACTGGGAGCAAATACTAAACATCATAATCATATACCCAATACAAACAAATGAAATGGCCATAATAAGGAGGGCGACCAGATTGAATCAGATATACAAGTCTTGGGCTGGAAGCAACGATCTCCACTTATTTAAGTGCAACCCGGGAAAATTGTAACACACGTGTTGAATGAAATATACAACCACAGCAATCCAAAAATAGTGTTATCACTGCATCACACCACCTCCTAAGATGGAAAATATAGCCGCTTCCAGTAGCCTACCTAGCCCCCTAAAATGGCCAAAGTTAAATAAAGGAAACAAAAAAAAGAAATAATAAATCACAATATACAATACAACAATCAACCAAAGAAAACGAAGTTTACAATACTTCTAAACAAAGTTAAATAAAGGAAACAAAAAAAAAGAAATAATAAATCACAATATACAATACAACAATCAACCAAAGAAAACGAAGTTTCAGTACTTCTGATCCAAAACAAATACAAACAAAAAAAACTCAATTAAAAACAAACTTTAAGTACTGGGAAAAGCAGTGGTCTAGTGCCATCGGCTGCCGGATAATCTGTCAACACATAATACATGTTTAACACACCTACATTTGTATAACATTGGAATATACAAATAACATCTAGACTATACCTTTCATTTATATATCTCTATACAAAATATAAAACCACATAAAACATTTCACTACCTGCACCATGTATCACAAATCACGAACACGACGCTGCTTAATATGAGACGTACAGCTCCACGTGCATGACCGTGGTTTCAGGTTTGTTACTATAACACATACAACACATGCTCAACACAATACTCTATTTTCTCTTGTACGTAGTAAAAATCAAACAACCTACCCCTCCCTCGTCACCAGCAACATGGACAGAAAGCTGATTAATATGAGGCGTACAACTCCACGTGAATGACCGGGATTTCAGGTTTGTTACTATAACACATATAACACATGCTTAAAACAATGCTCATTTTCCCTTATACGTAATAAAAATCAAACAACCTACCCCTTCCCTCGTCACCAGCAACATGGACAGGAAAGCTGATTAGTATGAGGCGTGCACTCCACGTGAATGACCTTGATTTCAGGTTTGTTACTATAACACATGCAACACGGATACTCAGGAACAAACAATACTCCGCTTTTATCATACATAATAAATCGCATGACCTACCCGGGGATTATTGGCAACATACACTAGCAGGCGATAACTTCGGCATGCAGATTCAAAAAAGCTCTTCCCGCGTACAGCAATGCCACGCCAAACAACCATGTGCGTCTCCCACAATAATGTGCCACGCCTCTTTTAACTTCCTTAAGCGGAAATTACGCTAAACGCATTCTGCCATGACGTCAATCAAACTAAAAGAAAAAAACACATATACATCCCCACTACCAACCCACTACATTAACAAATGGTCAGAGAAAATAAATAAATGAAAATTACATTGATAATAATAATAATGAAAAATAAAATAAAATAAAATAATTATTGTTTCACATGTACAGACAGCGTCACAAAGGACCAAAAATCTTCCCAAACTGGAATATCCACCGGGACCCCTGCTTTGTTCTTATTATGTAGTTTGCAAAGCAAACATTCGTATGAAGCTGTCCTGGTCATTATGTTGACCCATTCTTTTAACTCTGGGGTTTCTGGAGTTTTCCAGTGTTTCAGGATGACTCTAGCCGTCACAGAGACCCCCACCATAATTACTGCAAACTCTCCCTTTGAAGTATTTGGCATCTGTTCCCTGTCTCCTAATAGACATAACCTTGGTAATGACGGTATTGTTGTTCCAAGCCATTTGCTCAAAATATTTAAGGTTTGTTGCCATAAAGGTTGAATAATTGGACATTCCCAGATACAATGAATAAAAGTACCTCTATCCTTTTGACATTTCCAACAAACATCATTATTTGTCAGACCCATTCTATTGAGTCTAAGAGGTGTCAAATAAAACCTATGTATGATTTTATACTGTGTAAATTGTCCTCTAGCCTCTCTTACATATTTGCCTGTGTTTGACAAAATTCTTTTCCACTCTTCGACCCCAATTACAATCCCAATGTCCTTTTCCCATATCGTCTTTAAATTAGTGCAGACATTGCTGAGCACCTGGTTGGTTGTCCTGTAAAATACGGAGGCTTTTTGTTGGGGATGAGGAAGTGTTAGGAAGTCTAAGATATGGTTTCCGTCTGTGTGCTGAATTTTCGTGGAAACACAATTCCTAATTTGAAGATATTAGGATCGGATAGCTTTTCACGATCGGATAGCTATCCGATCTGAGAAAACCATTAAGTGGCCAGGTGTAAACAGCCCCCATGACAAAAACATACGCACGAAAGCCGAAAACAAACGCTGGTTGGCCTCTCACGTCCAAATTTGACGAAGTGGTGGGGGAAGTGACGTATGCCGTAAAGCAGTCGAATTTTGTAGTTCTTTTTGTGCTCTGGTTACTACCCGAACACCGAAGTTACATAGTGCCAGTAAAAGCGATACAGACCCTGTCAGGCTATGGCAGACGTGTCATTCAACCTATTGTAAGTCGATGTACCATCACAAGGATCTTGGAAATATATTATGAAGGTTGAAAAGTTACATAGTGTTACTTTAAAACAGAACCTGGGAGCTCTGACCAGTCCGTGGTCTCTAAACCAAAGCCTAAAAAAAAAAAAAAAAATTGTTGCAAATATAACACGCAACAACGAAAAATAACTCCTATTGGTCCGTGGGGTACCCCCCATGCAGCTCATAATGTCACTGTCCAGCTGCACGCTGCTCGGGCAGCATACCAAAAAGCTCAAAACCCACTCGTGTTTAATTTCCACCCATGGTTTTATATAATCCTCATCGTCCAAACGCATCACTGTCTTATAAGGGCATACAGCTGTAACGTAAAGACGGGTCAGAATGCCAGTTCTTCCTTGATCTAATTAACTTACCCGGATCCTCACAGAACACAAAAACCCTGTTCTCCTTGATAGCAAGAATTTACATGATTAACTCACTGACTTTCCAATCAACAAACAGCCTCTGTTCGTCCTGGACTGCCTACAGAAAAACAGATGGCGCCTATCACCTCAGTAACTCAAGTGACTGTCATGTAAAAACACATCTTTTTCCCCTGAATCATTTTGCTTACTCCTCAACAGGAAGTCACGAGGACAAGGCGCCGCAATGTCGGCAATTTCACGAATCCCCTAGGGAACTTCTTAAGACACTGATTAACACACAGACACTGATTTACACCTTAGAACAATAAGACAAGTGTCCGACCACAAGCCATGTGACTGGAAAACGCACGTACACACATTTACATTCACACCCTCCCGGCTCGGACCGCCAAAAGTTCAGCGCGTGGTGTGAACTTTGTATGACTCCACACGCACAAACACAAAGAAACTATACTAACCCTGACCACGTGGTTTACAAATACCCTATAAACTATATAAATTGTATTTCTGGTTGTGTTTCAGGGTCTTAATACCCAAATTACTATATCTATAAGCTGTATTGTTTTATAACCAATGTAATATGCCTGTAAAATCCCGAGACATCGTGTATCTTTGTTGTTGGATCACAGAATCACCGTTCGCGGTATCATTTTGTGCCAAACAGCCCAACGGTGTTGAATCTTTAATCCAAAATCATGGAGGATGCAGTCTTTTATTAATATCAGGCTATAAATGTTTCCAGATAAGTTTATTCCTTCAGCGCAAGACGGAAGAGGCGCGAACTTTTAGGAGGCGGCCGCAACACGCCCTTCCAGATGATTGGCTCCGGAACGGGAGGAAGGCGTGGCTGTGGTCCCTTCAAAAACACGCGCCCGGCTCTCTAAACTTTGCAGTTCAACCGTTCGAGAGAGAAACCCGCTTCTTCCTGTCGCTTTCTTTTTGTTTTACTCTAAGTCTTTATTTTCTTGATACTTTATTTCAGTTTGATAATTCTCAAACAACGAAACTTAAGGCTAAGTTATCTTTGAGCTAAGTTTAACGAACTCTCCGAGCTACCATAGTAACCAAACCTCGCCTCCAACGAAGCGACTGACCACGTGTTCCAGGTGCCTTTTGTTTCATGAGACGCATACAAGAGGGCTCCAAACAAGTACTGTATATCCTTAAATTTGCAGATCCAAAAGAAACGCTGTTTAAGTTGACTAGAAATTGCTATAGCCTTTGGGTTCTCGTTGAGAAGTAACATTTTAAACTGTTTTGCCTTCTTCCTTGTTCTGATTCTCTCATACACAATCTCACATTTTTCCTAGACTTACAGACACACTCTTTCTCAAACTTACATGCTCCTAGACAGACACACCCACACGCTCCTAGACAAACACACCCCACTTGCTCCTAGCCAAAACACACATACACGTGTTCCTGAACACACACGCTGCCACACCTACATACACCCAAAGCTCTCTCTCTCTCTCATTTTCTCTTCCCCTATAACCTTGTTATTACTTTATTCTGTTGCTTTGTTTTATTTTATGTTTTATTGCGATCGCTCATGTTGTTTCGTTTATGCATATTTACTCCTGCGTGATTTGAAGTAGTACATGTAATCTTAGTTGTTTGATTAAAACTTATAATCCTATGAAACTGAATCTGTCTCATATTGTTACATTGCTGAAATCTCTGAGAGTGTTGATTACCTCTAAAAACTCTACCAGTAAATATCTAAACTGTCTATAAACCCTAAAGTATCGTTCTCTGTGGCCACAAGAAGGATATCTTGTCGGTGTTATAGACTGATAGGTTTCTGTTCAGTAATTGTGCATGTTGTCTGCCGGACAGATAATTTGCACGATAAATGAACACTAACTTTACCTAAATTTCCCCTAATTGAACACATAAATTCCACCTACTTATCCCCTATTTAGAATAAATTAATTTGTGTATACAACACATTAATATTCATATCTTATGAATATTAATTCTGACTGAGCTAATTAATTCCCCAACACAAAGTCATTGTTGTTACACAGCGTACCTGTTTATGACCCATCATTGCATAAGGTGCTGATGAAACGCTCCGCTTCCTCCGTGCTGGTGAAACTACGGTTTCTACCTTTCCAAGTAAATCTCAAGGTAGCAGGGAAAGCAAGCGTGTATCTCACCTTTAGCTGTTGAAGCGATTTCTTGGCAGGCAAAAAGGTCTTTCTTTTTTCAGCCAGCTCCTTCGTCATGTCGGGAAACACGGATAACTTAACATCCTCCCACTCGATTCCCCGGTGCTCTCGCACGGCTCGAAGTACCTTTTCCCGCGCTGACTGCCTCAAAAACCTGATCAGCACCGGTCTCTGCGGTTGATCCTCACTCGGCATGGGAGCCAGTATTCGATGGGCTCTCTCAATTTCGAATTCGCCCTCCATGTCGATCCCCAGGCCTTCACTCAAAACTTTCTTCACACATCTCTCCAAGGTGTCCATACTTCTCTTTCAGCCCCACAAGTCTTACATTATTCCTCTTACTATGGTTTTCAAGCATTTGAACACGATCCCACAAAACGTTTATCTTCTTTTCTTTAGCATCTTTATCTGTCGCCAACCTCTCTGTCACATCCTCCATTTGTGAGATACGGTCCTCCGCCTCCTCCTTTCGAACTTGCAGCCCGTTCACGGTATCTTTTAGCTCTGTCATCGTCTCTTTAATGGCGATTGTGTCCGCTGCCACTGCCTGAAGGGTCTTAATCATTTTAGTAACTTCAGCAAAAACTTTCTCTAGGCTCACTTTAGCATCAGTCTGCTTTTCGGGCGGACTCGAAGCTGCCTTAGTGTCCGTTAAAGGTGGGGTCTGCCTGGTCGCCATGCGGTTTGCTTCTTTGAAATATTTGGATGTTGTAGTCATCGTGATACAATCAAAAACGTGATTAAGTTCTTAGCATCCTGATCATAAACGTTTTCAAAGTATTTTTTTAACACAATGTCAACTACTTCGTCATAAATTATCTAATTATTACCGAGTGGGTAGGAGCTTATCTAGATAGCCGCCATCTCGCTTGAGGTACACACATGACTGCTTCACATCATTTTGAAGAAAAAACTCTAGGCGACAACATCCATTAGTCAAAAGTCTTATTGACACATATTTAGTATGTGTTTTGTGGCCTTATTTCAGAAACTTTAGTTTTTAGTTTTTTCAATAACCATGCATAAACATTATTCTCTCAAAAATACAAACATGTACATGCATGTTGCTCACATATTATGATAGCCCTGTTTGTGCTAAATAGAGTGTAATTATACCTTTGCCATTAATATGTTTATAAGCAACTGAAAAAAGCACAAATGTCAGGGCATGTCAGAACATCTCAAGGACCCCAAAAAACCCTCAGACCCCAGAGGGTTAAAGCGTTTAACTAAACTCTCAGGAGTTTGGGCACACGCAATCACGTGGACATGACGCTAATTAATTGCAAGAACCGGAGAACGGGGCGTAGGTCCCGCCCAAGACAATATCTGATTGGCTGTCACACTCGGAAGGATGGGTCGGATGGACACGCTTATAACCCAATGACAAGCAGCTATGCGTTGCTTTGTGCCTTGCTTTTGCAGTGACTTTTGCTCTTGCTTATGTTTGTGCTGACCTTTCCATCGTCCAGCGTGTATGCTTACATACTCTTCAAACCACCAAGAGCTCACTCAAAACTCATCAACTCTTCCGTAAGATCCTTCGTTGAACTTCGTCAAAGAAAACCCTCTCAGAGTCGCTCCAGCAGCTCCTCCAGAGTCAGAGGAAACTCTGTTGCATAGCAACCCGCAATCCAGGGAACCCCGCGCATAAACCGCCACCCAGCAAAGCCAACCAACCACTCACCATCGAGTACTGTCCCTCAGAACGCATCATCGACCAACTGCCAGCCAATCAGCGCCGAAGAGATTCCCTCCAGCAACTTCGTCACAGAAGGAAACGCAAGGGCTCACATGAGCATCCAAACGCAAGTAGCCTACACAATCTTCTAATTCTTGCTGAACTGGTGCAAACCTTCTTAAGAAAACAAACTAAGAATAAAGTGCTAGTAGATTGATTCTCTCAGGTTGCGGTCAAGAAATAGTGTCTAACGCTAGATATTTGGGGCTCCACTCACCCTCCGTTAATAACATCACTTTTCTCTGTCACTGTTTGAATAAATGTTTGTGTGTTTTCGTTAGTTTAGATTGTGTGTATTAGAGTAGTTCAATAAAGTCTTGGTTGATTTTACATATAAGCGTCTTGTGCTGTGTGCTTACAAGTTACTGCCTTAAAGGGATACTCCACTATAAAATGAAAATTCTGTCATATACTCACCCTCATGTTGTTTCAGTCCTTTATGAATTTCTCTCTTCTGCTGAACAGAAAGGAAGATATTTAGAAGAATATCAGTAACCAGACAGTTTCTGGTCTCATTGACTTACATAGTATATATTTTTTCCTACTATGGAAGTCAATGAGACCAGAAACTGTCTGGTTACTGATATTCTTCTAAATATCTTCCTTTCTGTTCAGCAGAAGAAAGAAATGCATACAGGTTTGAAACAACATGAGGGTGAGTACATGATGACAGAATTTTCATTTTAAAGTGGAAAATAGCAGAGTTTTCCACTAAGGAGACAAACAAATTCAACATAGTTACACATGCAACTTGAAAGACATTCTTAGACATTCTTAGTGAACTTTTGGTGACTTGACTCTGGGGGAGAGGAAGGGTGGAGGGAGAGGGGGATGCAGAGATAAGGAAAGAGAAAAGGTTGAACAGGACAAAGTCCTGTGTTCGGTCTTTGCGATCTTCTGTCCAGGGTGCGTTTTATGGCTTTATTGCTGGGTGAGTTTTGTCTTAGCAGGAAAATCAGTTACAACCAGTACAATCTGGACAAGCTTGTGAGAATCTCCCGAGCCTAACGAGAGTTTCAGTGGCATCCAGTGAACAGTCAATGGTACAGGAAAGTGATGAGGAGTTTGAGGAGATGTTGTACTCTATATGGAATGACCAATGGTCAAATTAACTCTTAAGTTAATGATGTGTAAATCTGATGGGATTAGCCACCGCTTGTATGAGATAGAGTGTGATTGGATTACACCCAGTGTATATTGTACTGATTCTATAAGCACATTAGATAGATTACCTATGGAAAATTTCCTAGACAAAACTGGCCAAAGACCACAGAGACCTAGGGTTAAAAAGAATAGGTCCAAAGACATAAAAGCTCAGTCACTGCCAAGAGGGGGTGTGAAGAGATACCCAATACCCGCTTTTTCAGTTCCCTTATCTCGACGCCAACGCAGAAAACGCCATAATCAGGCACCCATATCTCAGGATATTGCAGCTGCTGTCATGGGACTGTCTGGGGCAATAAAGGACATTACCATTACAAATTCCCCTGCTGAATAAGGGCTTTATGCAGAAGAAGATAGGGGCTTTATGCAGGCATGTGCCTTTTTCAGCCCTATGCCTATTTCAGCTCTATGCTTATTTCCTGCTTATCTCCCGGCTGCTAATTGCAACATATCAAGGCAGGACCTGAACTCAGCAGAATTCAGGGCTATATAAGAAGAAAACTAAGGAGGACTCATTGCTCTTCCTTTAACCCCCTGAGGTCGGCTGTCGCGCCGGCGCGATAGGCTCGTTTTTTTCCTTATCAGTGCAACAGAGACGAGAAATACTCTGTTGATTTTGATCTTACAATCTTGTGTTTTACATCACTCGATCCTGTTAAGTGTGTATTATTTTTGTGTATACTCACAATAAAAACAAAGTGTTGTGCTTTTCGCCAAATAAAGAAAAATAAACATGATGCGAGTTCTGTCTTCTCTCTGTCAGTGAAGTCTATTCTGAAACACGTCCGAAAATGAACTGTAACTCAGCGAATACTTCTCCCACTGACACGTGAAATATGTCTTTATGAAGCTTGAATTCTCTTCTTTTAAATGAAGTAATTTATATAAAAAACAAATATTCTCAGTTTATGTAATCCATTTGAAAGCAAGGAGAGGTACCGTTTTTTCGTTCTCCCTTCATTAATGTTAATGAGCTGAGGCCGCCCCGCCCCTGGCGCTATTCACATGGTAAATAGTTCAGGTGATCTATGCATCGCACCCGCCCCCCCCCCCCCCCCCGATCAATTTAGAACATTTAGTTCCTCCACATAGAGGAATTACAATAAAACAGATTGAAAAACAAAACCTTTGAATCTCCTCTTTGTTCAGGCTATGTAAAATGCTTTGCTATACTGAGATGAGTAAAAATCGACTGAAATATGTTGAAATAAAATGTCTTTGTATAAGCAACGTATTAAACTGCAAATTAACATTTATATGCCCTAATATTTCATAAAAACAACGTTACAGTCAGGCGAAATATGAAAGAACATTTTGTTGACTAGATTTGGGTACAGTTTTTACTGTAGAATATACTGCCACATCAAATAAGCTTTTGTTTAGCAATTTCTGCTCATATGTTCTATATATATATATATATATATATATATATATATATATATATATATATATATATATATAATACTATTTTTGTCAAAAATAAAGTCATCAACTAAGATGTTCCAATGTTGGCTATATTCAAACTAATGAATACATATGATAAAATGTAGGCCTATAATAATTTTTTTACAAAGAAAGAGTACACTTGAAATATTGTTGAAATTGTAATTATTGTTGTAATTGTAACCTTTTTAATAAAATAGCAAAAAATATTTACAAGATAGATGTAAGCAAAATCTTAAATGGTCAATATAAGTCTTCTTCTAAATATATCTTTCGTCCTTGCATTCATTCTTGTGGCTCAGTCAGTGTCACACCTGAATGAATGGCTCATTATGCAAGTCATTACGCATAATGGGTGGGACATTGTATTCTCAGGTGTAAACCACTCCTCCTTCACACCCCCCTTGACTTTCCAAGCAAAACCTGTCTTACACAATTTAAATCAATGTATTGTTTTATGTGAACGATAAAGCAATACTATTTTCACATAATTTTGAAGCCAGAACTCGAAGCGACAACATCCATTAGTCAAAAGTCTTGTGGACACATATTTAGTATGAGTTTTGTGGTCTTATTTCAGCAACTTTCATTTTTATTTTTTTCAATAACCACGCATAAACATTATTCTCTTAAAAATACAAACATCTACATACATGTTGCTCACATATTATGGTAGCCCTGTTTGTGCTATATAGAGTGAATTTACACCTTTGCCATTAACATGTTTATAAATAACTGAAAAAAGCACAAATGTCAGGGCATGTCAAAACATCCCAAGGGCCCCAAAAACACCTCAGACCCCAGAGGGTTAAACCAACCGTCTGATACACCATCAGTTATCAGATGCAAGAAGCTTTAAGCCTATCTATCTATCTGTTAGTTAGTACTCATTTATAATCTGTAACAAGTATTCTTTTCATTTGATTCTTTTAATACATTTTGTGAAAACATTTATTATAATCATCTGACTGGACCTTGGATTTTTGAGTAGAAGTCATATTCTTCTACTTGGATCAGGGAAGATCCTTCCTGGAGAAAACAATACCAGAGGGTGAGCAATCTCTTGATAAAAGAATAATCAATATAAAATTTGAGTAGGATGTATTGTAGAAATGTAGGATAATTGGGAACGTATTCAATTAATCGTGATAATCCATCGCAAAGGGTGGAATTTCTGCAGAGGTTCAAGCTGCAAGACTGCCGAATGACTAAAGAAAAGTGTAAAGACCACCCATTGGCCAAACGACGGAAATCCAATGGCCTGGGCGAATGGATAATGCGTGCATGTCTTTTCAACACTCCAGTGAAGTTCACTTAATTTATTGGAATTTAGTTTCAATATTACTTTAGCTCTACACTTAATCTGAATTCAAATTTCAAATGATAATCAAATTTAGATAGTGTTTCTGATTAGAAAATAATCATAAATATTGATTATGAATTAATATAGATCTTTATTCTGAGCACCTCATAATTTCATTCATTAAGGACCCGGTGTCGCTTTGATACGTCACATCGTGAATGTGCGCTCACGATCACAAACTAGCCAGTTCTGAAATAGTCAGAGGGTGCAGTGCAACTATTTTACCCTAAGCAGCCGCTTACTGCTGACTCATTACAAAGGTGTAATTTTTTTAATAGTTGCGAGCTTGCAACATGCTAAGTCAGTGAATCAGAAGGTCTCCTTAATGATGTGCCGCATACTTTCACACATTCATAGTGCCTTCGGTTGATCTATCCTGGACAGAGATTTGCGGAAACACCAGACTGCACTTTAATCTACAAGTAATAATGATATCTGAAAAATGCAGAATAAATCAAGATGTAACATTTATTTGTCAGGTAAAATGTATCATGCCAATTACACAAGTGATTAAAAGCCAATTCAGAAATACATGACATCAATTACTCAAAGATGACTCTAAAAGTAAGCAATGCATTCCTGACAGAGACACACCGTGGTGTGTGGGTGTTTTCCAACAGGAAATTGTATGTATTATTGTACTGTATGGGGGATGTTCCTGGTTAAAGGGTCCCAAAGACTGCTCTGTCACCTCGCCTTAACCCCCTGAGGTCACGCCGGCGCGATAGGCTCGTTTTTTTCATATCAGTGCAAAAGAGACTCAAAATACTCTGTTGATTTTACATGCTTGTGTTATACATTATTCAAAACTGAACACTTTTTGTGTACACTCATAATAAAAACAAAATGTTGTGTTTTTCGTAAAATAAAGAAAATAAACATGATGCACGTTCTGCCGTCTCTCTCAATGTGAAACTCATTCTGAAACGCGACAGAAAATGACCTGTAACTCAGCGAATGTTTGTCACACAGACTTGAAACACATGTCTATACAATGCTTGGAGTCTCTATTTTTAAAGTATGTAAATTATATGAAAAACAAATATTCTCTGTTTAAGTAATCCTTATGAAAGCAGCGGCATGTACAGTTTCTCAAACGCGTCCTCATTAACTTTAATGTGACCGCGCCCACACGTGTACGAGCGATTTACATGCAAATGATCCATACGGAGAAATGCAGATCTGTAAACGCCCTCATCACCTTGGAATCAGGGCTCCATTTTAGGGCCACTCTTATTTATTCTATATATAAATGATTTTGTAAATTCATCGACATTATTTTGCAGACGACACAAATTTGTTTGTTTGCTCTTTTTTAGCTTCTTTGGGGGACCCATTCACTATGCGCGGATGGGCTATTATTTCATCTGCAACCGCATCACAAAACTCATCATCCATCCACCATCCATCCGCACCAACGTTTTTGACCAATTTTCAAAACCGCACCCGCCCGCCATCCGCTGATTGGTCGATGCAAGGCACTGCTGATGACAGCCGCGAAACTAGAAAGCTCTATACCTCAGAATGTCAGCAGTGAACTCCGTCTCCGATCGGCGCACAGGGACAAAAATAAATAAATAATTTAAATAAATAAATAGCCTAAATTAAACGCACTAAACCTGACCTTATCTGATACAATATTTTCATTGTAGCCTAATAGAAAACGCATTTTGGCACATCATTTAGGCTTTTTCGTTGGTGTGCCATATGCCTACAACAGACAGATGAAATCTAATATTAATAATTGATCCATGTCGGTATACACAGCCTAATATTTTACACTTATAATGAAAAAATAGCCTACACAATCAAGATAGCCTATTTACTTTTTATTTATTAAATCCAGGAAATTGGTTAAAGAAACATGGATTAAAATTAAGATACAATTAATACTAAATGAAATACATTTAAAGAAAAGGCTTTGTGCTTTCTGTTTGAGGTCTCTGTGAAAGTTTGAAAGTCTTTTAGTGCCGCTTTCAGAGTGGTCGCGTCCGTAATGGAGAACTGTCAGGTAACATTGTTTTTACCTCATAAATGCAAACATGAAAAATAAATGACAAAAGACTTTTTAAAAAAGACAAACCATCAATTTTTGGAAAAGAAAATTATGGATTTATAGCGTTTTGGGGAAAAATGGATGGATGACCTTCTATTTACTAGGGCTGGTCCGAATACCATTTTTTGAGCTTCGAAGCTTCGATAGGAATTAACATCGAATATTCGAAGCTTCGGAGGGAGTGGGCTGAACATATTCTTCTCTCTAATAAATCTCTATGTGTCTGTCTGTTTGCATTTAGATTATTTATCTTGCATTTTGAACCGTTCATCCAATCGACTTCACGAGTGCAGTGTCACATTTGGTGCAATATAGACACGCGAGACATGACACGTTCAGAATTAATAAACTTTTAATACAGAACAGCGCGAGCGGGAAGCGCGCGCGCCTCACGCGCAGGGCTCCGAGAACGGACACTGCACTAGTGATACAAAACACAGCCTAATATTTTTCTGAGTAACAAATAACTCTCAAATCAGAAATCAGCAGCACAGTAATTACTGACACAGTAAAGGGTAGGCTAATATATTGTTTCTATTCTATTTCCACAATGTCAAAGCAACACAGCTTAGCCTACAAGCTCAGGCATGCACTTCTGCCCATACAAACTCCGCTGTTCTGCGCTCTAAAATAAGAGTATTGTATTTCGCCCAAAAATGCTAAAAAAATAACCGTGTGAGAGCGTTTTAGGCTATATCATGTTATAGCCAGATATGACGACGCTTACAGCACGCGTCACTGCAGATCAGCATCTATTCATCAAGCCAACGTGCAAACTATCGCAAATCAAAGTGAAAGTGGTCGCAGATGCTTTAACACACAATCAACTTCATTAAAAGTAAAGAACCGAAATGATCTTACCAGGGCTGTTGCGCGCTCTCTTATTGCGGTCTTTGATTTAGAAATTTTAGCTGACGATCAGTAAAATGCAGCTGTTGCTGGTGAAGTGCACTCCATTACATCTGCCTATAGCGCGGGATTTGAAGTTCGGATTCATATCCGTTTTGCAAAAACACATTTATGTGTTCATTGTTCATATTGATAAATCAGAGAGAGCCAGGGGTGATAGTAGAAAAAAATCCTGAGCCTGAACTTTTTTCCCTGGGAGGTAAGCGGGCCCCTAAGCCAAGATATATGCCCTGATTAACATAATTGTCAAGCGGGATCCAGGGGTGTGCTCCCCTAGGAGAACATTTTGATAAATAGTCCCTTAAATGATAGAGTCTTGTGACTTTTGTGGATATAAATGGACATCATTCAGACATGAGATGAACAAACCCAATACAAGCCTAGCAGGTTTCAGTAAGTCAAATTTAAGGCCATTTTAAGACCATAAAGATTTAAATTTAAGACCTATACGACGCATTGCCAAAAAAATATTCAAATCGAAGAATTCATTTTATTTCAATGAATTCAGTCATTGAAAAAGCATTTATTTAATTTACAGATAAAGCAATCACATTAGTAACCTTCCACACCCAACAACGCGTGCCAGAGAAAAGAACAGAATCAAATATTATTTTTTTTATAGAAAATTGTACTTTGCATATTATACTGTAAAAACACATCATTAGTTGATTTCAGTTGATCATAACTAGAGATGAAATGGCATGAACATTTCATTTCATGATTATAGTGACAAAAATTATGACGTTTATCACAGAATCCTGTACAAAAAGTACTAATACTACACAATGAAATCAATTCACCAAGTTTTATGTCGAAAACCAGCAAATAACAAATAAAATAAGCATCAATATGCACTTTTTGTTTACATAAACATTAAAATAATACCATTAAAAATTATAGCCAGATTTTAAAAGTGTCTTGCAACATGTAACATGTACAAGTTCAAAAAGTTTTGACAATTTTTTTTTTCTTTTTTATAAAAAGATAAACCTCACATATTTCAGACTTTAAATGATTATTTATGAAAAGAATGAGTCAAAAAAAGATAATTACTGACATTTACAATGCACTTTAGCTTATCTTTTATTATTAATAGTAAAATTAGGTCCGATTTTCCCGTGGCGTCTGCGCTCTCCACAACGACAAAAAAGTTTGAGTGACTAATGGATTTCCACTGCCGAAAAACATGGAAAAAACGAGCGTGCCGCTTCAATTATGAGCGCGCTTATTACCGCTTACCGCGCGCCTACATTTGAATGAAATTGAGCGCGCAAAAGACGCGACATATGAACGACCTGTTGGCGAGCTACCTCAAATCAGGCCACGATAATTTTTTCATCAAGTTTGATCTACCTTTATCGACAAGTTTGGTGTCTTCCCCTGGCTTCATAAAGTTGCACTCCATGACTTTGGCTATGTTTCGCGCTGCCAGTGTGGGAAACACATTCGTAGTGTATGGGAAACACAAAACAAATTCGCACGTGGAGTGACTGTTGAATCAATCTGATTGGCCAAAACCCAAGACCAGCCCCTGCCTACCCTATACCGATTGGCTGAAGTAGGCTTACTGGTGTGGTTTAGTGAAAGCAAAGCGCCTCTCACGCAAACGCGAACCTGAATTTTTTTTTTTTTTTTTTTGCATACACGTCTGTACGCCGGAAATCCGGCGTGACGCCGGAGCGCTATCAGGCCTGGAGAGCTATCCGATCTGAGAAAACGCATGACAGCCCCATTCAAGCGCGAATGGGAACCGTTTCTAGGGGGATGCCAGGTGTGAAATTTTTTTTTTTTTAAACGAATATTCGAATGTCAAATTTGAAAATCGAATACCAACCCACCGACCGAATATTCGAATACTCGAATATTCTGGTACAGCCCTACTATTTACTTTGTTTTTAATTCTCCTTTTTTTAGTTTGTCACGTAGGCTAGGTTCAGGCTGCCTCACAGCACCTTGATGGGCCATTAGCCATTGGGGGAGTGTCACACCCCTGGTGTGAATCACATTAATATTCATGGCCCATGCATACGGCAGTGCTGACAAAAACTGACATGCAAAATTAAAATCGTTATACTGTTGTTTGTGAAAGAGTGGTCAGAATGATTTTCACATCATTTTGTAGAAAAAATTCTAGCCTACAAGAATAGTAATTCAAAAGTCTTGTGGACATCTATTCAGTATGTGTTAAATGGCCTTATTGTGGTGACAATGTTTTTCCCAAACTGTACTAACCATGCATAATATTTTTTTTATATATAAAATGCAAACATGTACATCCATTTTGCTCACATATTATTGTAGCAGAGTTTGTGCTGAATACAGCAAAATTACATGTTGGCCAATGGTATGTTGTAAGTAGGTAAAATAAGCACAAATGTCAGGTCATGTCAAAACATCTCAAGGGCCCCAAAAACACTGAAGACCCCAGTGGGTTAAATACCCAGACCAGAACAAAAGGGTTGTACCAATATTTTTGGGTCAATTCATGTACCCCAGGGGGTAGCACCTGGTTTTGGGGGAGAGGGGAGATATCTTGAAGAGACACCACCCAAAGAGGAGAACAGGATTCTCCTAAGTGCTCAATATTTCTCATAATACCAATGACTGCAATGAAATTAAAACCATTTTACCAATCACACCGAGACATTTAAAATGATACCAAACATGAAAAGGAAAAACAATAGATTCACAAGATACATCATGTGTGATATATAGACATTCTTAGTGAACTTTTGGTCACTTGACTCAGGGGGAGAGGAAGGGAGGAGGGAGAGAAAGGGAGGAGGGAGAGAAAGGGAGGAGGGAGAGAAAGGGAGGAGGGAGAGGGGGATGCAGAGATAAGGAAAGAGAAAAGGTTGGACAGGACAAAGTCCTTTACTCTATCTTTGCTATCTTCTGTCCAGGGTTCGTTTTATGGCTTTATTGCTGGGTGAGTTTTGTCTTAGCAGGAAAATCAGTTCTTACAAAAGTTGTCAGCAAGATGGTAGAAAACTGTAAATTTTTTGTCTGTTCCACCCACTGCCACTTATACCAACGACGGAAATAAGTGCAGGAAAATCAGTTCTTACAAAAGTTGTCAGCAAGATGGTAGAAAACTGTAAATATTTTGTCTGTTCCACCCACTGCCACTTATAGGGGTCCCGCGGGGTCTTAAAAAGTATAAAATTCTGAACTTTAAATTTAAGGCCTTAAAATGTCTTAAAAACGGCCAGATTTTCATCCGTGGTCTTAAATTTCATTTAGTCAGGTCTAAAAAAGGTCTCGCCAACAGGCCGTTCACATATCGCATCTTTTGCGCGCTCAAGTTCGTTCAAATGTAGGCGCGTGCGCGCTCATAATTGAAGAGACGCACTCGTTTTTTTCCAGGCGCAGCGAGATAAAAAAAATCTCAACTCTTCAGAATGCCGCAAACGCACCGCAGGTCATGTGACAAGAACCAACCAATCAGCTTCGCCCCTTTCCATAACAACATTGAAAGCTCACTCAACTGGAAGGATGCGGGTGCGCCCAAACACTACGGGTGTTTTTCTCTTCTCCGTAAATAAATCTTGAAGCAGAGCTACAGCAAGCGTTTCTCGCCGGTGGAAATCCATTAGCCACTAAAACTTCTTTGTCATTGTGGAGAGCGCAGTGCATGGTTGCATAGCAACGACAGACGCCACGGGAAAATCCGACCGAATTTTACTATTAATAATAAAATATAAGCTAAAGTGCATTGTAAATGTCAGTAATTTATCTTTTTATAAAAAATGATTTAAAGTCTGAAATATGTGAGGTTTATCTTTTTATAAAAAAAACTTTTTTGTCTAAACTTTATTTGAACTTGTACATGTTAGTATATAACATGTTGCAAGACACTTTTAAAATCTGGCTATCATTTTTAATGGTATTATTTTAATGTTTATGTAAACAAAAAGTGCATATTGATGCTAATTTACTTGTTATTTGCTGGTTTTCGACATTGTGTAGTATTAGTACTTTTTGAACAGGATTCTGTGATAACCGTGGTCATTTTTGTCACTATAATCATTGAAATGAAATGTTCATGCCATTTCATCTCTAGTTATGATCAACTAAAATTAACTAATTATGTGTTTTTTACAGTATAATATGCATAGTACAATTTTCTATAAAAAAAAATTATATATCTGATTCTGACACACGTTGTTGGGTGTGGAAGGTTACTAATGTGATTGTTTTATCTGTAAATTAAATGAATGTGTTTTCAATTACTTAATTCATTGAAATAAAATGAATTCTTTGATTTGAATTTTTTTTTGCCAATGCGTCGTGTAGGTCTTAAATTTCTAACTTTATGGTCTTAAAATGTCTTAAATTTGACTTGCTGAAACCTGCAAGAACCCTGACTTATACCAACGACGGAAATAAGTGCAGTTACAATCACTAAATATGTGGGAGAGCGTTGCTATAGAGAGTGACGATATTGTATTGCAATATGTAGCACTTCAAAGTCAATACCTGTCACAAAATGCACACAAACAGGTAAGATCCAAGTGCAGCTTTATTGGGGTAATCCGTATACATAATCCAGTCCAGGCAAGGGTCAAAATCCATACAGACAATCCAAAAACAAGAACAAAACAAGAAACAGACGAGAAACAAGCAAGAACAGACCTCAGGAAGTGGTGTGACATAAAACAAGGACTCCATGACAAACACTGAAACAGACAGGGAATATATATATACACAGATACAAACAAGGTGACGGGAAACAGCTGTGTGTAATGATCAGTGATGAGTTCAGACAAAGGATTATGGGAAATGCAGTTCATGATGAATGACACCATGGGGGAAGAGGACCTCTAGTGGACACCCGGGATATACAAACCAGGCACTGTGACAATGTGAGAGAGAGAACATGAGGTAAAGGAAGAGAGCCCCAAGAAAGGACCCAGAGAATCAGAGAGCCAGAGCATAAAAAGAGACAGAGCAACAGTTTCAATCTTCTTTTATCCTTTCAATCTTCTTTTATCCTTTCCTTTCCTTATCCATCGAACACTTCACACCTCCACAAAAACAATCCCTGAATATGGGAGCAAACGCTGGTTCCTCTTTCTGAGGCAGGACACATGATATAAACTTAGGTAGCAGGGATCCTGTGATCTTAAAAGAGCATATAGCACAACCAACAGCAAAAGCAGACACATGGCATTTGTCATTGGTCAGAGGATTGATATGGTCAGATTAAAATTAGTCTTTGGAAAAAAGCCCTTAAATTTATGTACTTAAAGACCCACTCCGATGAAAATCATGTTTTTCTAGGTGTTAACATGTTCTTGTGGTATTTTTCTGATGTTAGAGGACATATCTTGAGAAAAATAAGCTCAAAGTTGTATTTCTGAGTATTTCTGCATTCAAATGGCTGTGAATCAGTAGCAGACACTAAAATGCCGGCTAAAATAGACTGGAGTTGTGACGTAGTAACTCCACTGGGCGGGGCCACAAGCTCATACTCCCCTCCGCCCCGACCGCTCAGGTTCTGAGGAGTAGAGAAGACGATGGCGGATCAATACCTATGTGCGGTAGCGGGTTGCAATGCTGTATTAGCTTTCATGCTTTACCAAAACATGTTGCTGTGAGAGATGAATGGATTACGTTCCAGGGTTACAGACTGCAACCATTTTTTGAGAATGTGCGAGTTAAAATTTTATGTGGTCGCATTTGTGCGAGTGCATGGTCATGTACTACTCAGTTAAATTCACGCATGAATTTTCCTGCATTGAACTTGTTTTAGCGCCCGCCAAAGTGAATTTTTGTCCCGCCAAAGTCTTATTTGATCGGTGAGTAATGTAGATGAACTGCTGCGCTTGTTTAAATGAAAGAACGAGCAGAGAGAGAGACCCGGACGCGCGCGCGCGCACTCTCTGTCTTCGGAGCCAGGCGAAAGTGTAGACTTCACCGTCTCCAAACTAAGCGCTGTCTTGCTCTCTCTCCCTCGCACATATTAATCAAAATAAATCAAATAAATTATTTTTTTAAATAGCTTCAAAGTTTTGTAAAGTTATTAGAAATTTATTTTTATGAAACATCTTCATGAAAATAAAATTGAAGTTGGCACTGTAGCAATCTAGAAATGCACTGCAGCTAAAGCCATATGTGTGACCATGTTATATTTAAAATCTGAAAATGATAAGTCTAAAACTCTGTATTTAGTTAAATGTTTTTCAAGATCATGTCAAATTACTTTATTTTGATTAGACTCTAAAAATGCTACTGATGTTTAGTCATCATCTAAGTCATCTATTCAGTCTATTGTCTCTATTGTTTTGTGGTGCAAACGAGCCTGATTCAGTCTCAGTCTCCCCATGCACACATTCACACACCTCTCCAGCCTGGTTATGGCTCTAAATATGCATATCTTTTGTCTGCATTATAGTTACTAACGACTGGCTATTCACAGGCTATTCATAGGGTTTCAATCCCTAATTTATTTGATCAAAGTTCTCACTTACATTTGAAACTGTATCAAATGCACTAAAACATTTCAGTTAGCATTACTATTTAGAAAAAAAAACCATAAAAGAATAACTTCTAGGTGACAGGTGCACCTGAGCTAGCTAGCATGTTAGCTTAGCACACCATCAATACACGACCATTTATGAGATTAAAACCATGTTTGTGCTCCAAACTTACTTTATAACGCAAGCCGAGTGTTTTAAATAATCTTCTGTGATCTAATTTGGCTTCAGATAAAAAAGAAATCAGACAGAAAATATATGATTTATAGTAGCCTAATATGAACGCTGATAGTCTATATCGATTAGCATTAGGCCTACATTATAAATATAATCTATTATTATAAAAATACCTGGCATTGCTTGAAGAACACAGGCAAATCAAGTATCATTGCAATCATGTTTATTGTCTTCAAAACGTCTGTATCTGCATATTACAGCGATCTCTGGGTGCTTCTCAATTCTTATTTGTGCATCCTCGTTTCCTCTCCTCGCTTCCTTTCCTCGCGTCTCAGCTCCGCCCCCTGTAGGATGCGAGGGAAGGCTGCAAGGAAAAGACGCGAGGACGGAGGGATCGAATGAAAGCTTTTTTTATACATTGGAATCCTTGATCACTCGAGCGTCACTTCATCGCGTCATCAGCAGCGCTCAGAGGATCTGCCCTCATGTTGTTGAAATTTGTTTATTTAAGAAATTCATAATAAATAATAATAAAGAAAGATACCCTGTTGAAATATGTGAGATGTGTGGTTTATATAAACTGCAAAAGTAAAGTATAAATCAAAATTATTGTGACCGATGTGAAGGGGGAGGAGAATTTATACGTGCGTCACGTTTTAGTCGATAAAACTCTTCCGCATAGGATACACCTGTGTATCCTCGCTCATGACTCCTCTGGAAGCCTCCTCACTCCTCGATCCTCGACTCCTCGCGGTGCAATTAGAGAATTGAGATGTCCTTCAAGATGGCTGTGCTCGATCGGTTTCCGGGTCATAGGATGGAGGACGGAGGAGAGAGGAGACGAGGAGGGATATTGAGAAGCACCCACTGTGTTAGCTTTGTGTGTAGCTGCTATCAGTGACGTCCTTGAAGGTCACATGATTATGGCTCTTCTTCATGTTCCATATATGGAGTATTATTGTGCATATAGCGCCCTCAGGCTATTGGTATGAATTGAAAACACAGCACATCTCAGTAAGAAGCGCTCATAATGATTACATCGACGCATTTGGGTATAAATTCAATAAATATTATTCCTCTCTATAGAAATATGATGTGAATCTATGAGAATATATCAATATTTCTCCAAGTCTGCACATTTTTGAGCTAAAGCCCTGAGGGACGTTGTTTTGTGAAGCACTGTCATGACGACAGCACAGAGTTTTTTTTTCTGAATGGACCAGCTGACGCTCATAATTCATATTAAAGGTCTCGACGCATTTTTCCATTTCATAACTCCTGACCCAAATTAAGACATAACTGTCACTATAAGTTTCTCAGAATACAATAGTTGTCAAATACTGAAACTTGAGTCTTATATCTTTTTAATGATGTATAGTTTGTCAAGATATAACATTAAAGGTGCATTGCGCAACATTTCATGTTAAAAATACCCGTTTTTCTAACCCATACATGCTTAAACAATTGCCTGATGGGCTGAATGAGCCCTTCTATGATCACTGCGATTGCCTCTATAATCCTGTACAGTAAAATAAATAAGAGGGATTCGGGTCGGAATCGACTGGGCGTGACGTCATGCGCGTTCACGCTCACCTGGCTATGTCTGGCAGGTTTGTGTATTCGCCGCCATTATCCGCATCAGCGAAGACAACTCAAGCGACTTTTGCAAAAGTAGAAGATGGATTCAAAGAGGCCGGCTTCTAGTTCATCCCAAACCCCAACGCAAACTCCACGTAACCGCGTGCACAACTCTGGTTGCAGTTTCGCGTGTCGCCAGAAGGGGGCATAGTTCTGCAAAAACTCAGAGACTTGCGCAATGCACCTTTAAATCTGATAGTAACTTTGAACTAAATAAATAAAAAAACGCCGACGCACTGGTGAAGCTTACCAGGTTAAAAAGATGGTCAAGGAAGAATAAAAGAAGATCTTACAAGCTCTTACACAGTTTCTGGAAACATTAAAATAAATGACATTACAACAAAACAGCAAATGCTGGTTTAAAACCCATTTCATGAAGAATATCAGCGAAATATTCAGTGTAACCAAACACAGAGATTCAATTTAATTACAGTTTTTGCCCGTTGCTTGAACAAGTTTTGCAAAACTTGGCTCATTGTGTCAAAACTCTACACACAAGCAAATAAGACACAACACTGGGAAATAAACCATTCACATCTACACTCACCTAAAGGATTATTAGGAACACCTGTTCAATTTTTTTTCCATTAATGCAATTATCTAATCAACCAATCACATGGCAGTTGCTTCAATGCATTTAGGGGTGTGGTCCTGGTGAAGACAATCTCCTGAACTCCAAACTGAATGTCAGAATGGGAAAGAAAGGTGATTTAAGCAATTTTGAGTGTGGCATGGTTGTTGGTGCCAGACGGGCCGGTCTGAGTATTTCACAATCTACTCAGTTACTGGGATTTTCACGCACAACCATTTCTAGGGTTTACAAAGAATGGTGTGAAAAGGGAAAAACATCCAGTATGCGGTAGTCCTGTGGGCGAAAATGCCTTGTTGATGCTAGAGGTCAGAGGAGAATGGGCCGACTGATTCAAGCTGATAGAAGAGCAACTTTGACTGAAATAACCACTCGTTACAACCGAGGTATGCAGCAAAGCATTTGTGAAGCCACAACACGCACAACCTTGAGGCGGATGGGCTACAACAGCAGAAGACCCCACCGGGTACCACTCATCTCCACTACAAATAGGAAAAAGAGGCTACAATTTGCACGAGCTCACCAAAATTGGACAGTTGAAGACTGGAAAAATGTTGCCTGGTCTGATGAGTCTCGATTTCTGTTGAGACATTCAGATAGTAGAGTCAGAATTTGGCGTAAACAGAATGAGAACATGGATCCATCATGCCTTGTTACCACTGTGCAGGCTGGTGGTGGTGGTGTAATGGTGTGGGGGATGTTTTCTTGGCACACTTTAGGCCCCTTAGTGCCAATTGGGCATCGTTTAAATGCCACGGCCTACCTGAGCATTGTTTCTGACCATGTCCATCCCTTTATGACTACCATGTACCCATCCTCTGATGGCTACTTCCAGCAGGATAATGCACCATGTCACAAAGCTCGAATCATTTCAAATTGGTTTCTTGAACATGACAATGAGTTCACTGTACTAAAATGGCCCCCACCGTCACCAGATCTCAACCCAATAGAGCATCTTTGGGATGTGGTGGAACGGGAGCTTCGTGCCCTGGATGTGCATCCCACAAATCTCCATCAACTGCAAGATGCTATCCTATCAATATGGGCCAACATTTCTAAAGAATGCTTTCAGCACCTTGTTGAATCAATGCCACGTAGAATTAAGGCAGTTCTGAAGGCGAAAGGGGGTCAAACACAGTATTAGAATGGTGTTCCTAATAATCCTTTAGGTGAGTGTATGTTGTTGTGGGATGTGTCTCCAATGTGTTTAGTTTAGGACAGCTCAGTGTGTGTGTGAAGAGAGTGAGTGAGTGCGCGTGTCCGTGGCGCGCCCCTCCCCCTGTATGACCCCCGTGAAGCAGCGGATGAGAGTGTGTGAGAGTGATACGGTGACCAGTGCAGGTAGTTAGCTATGCGCAGTGTATTTCAGTGCAGCCAGCAAAATAAAGCAGCTAAACTCTTCGGCAAGAAGGCCTCTTTGTTTTTATATGCTACCATCACACTAAACAGCGTGAAGTTTAGGTAGTTAACCCCGGGAGGAGAACTACCGGCCCTGGAGAAGACGGATCTCCCCTGTGTCTCCCAACCACGGTTAGGAGACAAAAGCAGGAAAGGTTAACACTGGCGACCACGAAGGGACATTCACGTTGTTAAAAGACTGGTGAGCATCGAAAATAAAAGGACAATAAAAAGTAAAGATGAGTGACTGTAATACAACTGTAATAGCGGCGTGGCTAAGCTAACACAACATGGCGGCCGCTCTTTATCCCTCCGATGTTTACGGACGAGAAACCAACTACTCAAACCCGTTCTTGACACTAACCAATGTTGAGGACAACAGTCAAGGTACTGTGAAAGCTTATGGCAAATCTCAAACTGAAACCAGCCAAATGCTGCCTGTTCCGCCGCCAAGTTGCCTATCTAGGTCATATTGTGTCTGAGCACGGTGTGTCCACTGACCCCAATAAAGTCAACAAAGTCCAAGCTTGGCCCACTCCCACATCAGTCCAAGAGGTCAGACGTTTCATTGGCCTCGCCTCCTACTATCGCAGGTTTGTGAAAGACTTTGCCTCCATTACCGAACCGTTACATAACCTGACGAAGAAGAATGCACACTTCCAGTGGCACGCTGAACACCAAGCTGCCTTTGACACGCTCAAGCACCGCCTCACCACAGCCCCTGTCTTAGGCTATCCACTGGACCATGGTGAAATGATCCTGGACACCGATGCCAGCGACACAGCTATCTGCGCTGTCCTGACGCAAATGCAGGGTGGCACAGAACGGGTGTTGGCGTACGGCAGCCGCAAACTAGCCAAAGCTGAACAGAACTATTGCACTACGAGACGGGAGCTGCTAGCCATTGTCGATTTCACATCTCATTTTCGGCAATACCTACTTGGGAGACCTTTCAAGGTACGAACCGCAGCAGCCTGCGCTGGCTCACGCGAATGAAAGAGCCGGAAGGTCAGTTAGCCCAGTGGCTTGAGAAGCTAGCGGAGTACGAGTTCGAAATCATCCATCGCCCAGGTCGCTTACACACTAATGCTGACAGTCTCTCCCGCAGACCCTGCTGCCAGTCCTGTCCTTGTAATCTGCAGGACCCTTCCTCGCAGCCGAGAACCACAAGTCACCAAGCAATTCAGTGTGATTTGGACTCTGACACCAGCTCCCTATTGCTGAGTCCGGTGGGAGTAAGCGCTGTCAATGTTACCAACACAGACACTTTAAAACAAACAGAGATTATTTATGTGACAAACACAAACGAGACCAGACTGTTTCCTGGTTGAACTATGGAGGAGTTGCGCCAGGCTCAAGCTGCTGATACAGACATTGCACCAATCAGAGCTTGGTTAGAGGTCAGCAGTGAGCGGCCCCCATGGGTCGCAGTCTCCCCATGCAGCCCAGCCACAAAAACGTACTGGAGTCAATGGAGAAGACTGTACTTCAGAGATGGAGTACTGGTTCGTCGCTTTTACTGTTTAGACGACACACAGTTCTATCCTCAAATTGTTCTCCCATGCAAAATGCAACCCGATGTTATGCGCCAAATGCATGAAGGGCCAGTAGGTGGACATTTTGGTATTGAAAGGACTGTGGCCAGACTTCAAACCAGATACTACTGTTACCACATGAGAGAAGATGTGGCCCTCTGGTGCCGGACTTGTACAAACTGCGCATGCAGAGCCAGACCCCACAAGACTCCACAAGCACCCATGGGAACTGTCAGAGTTAGAGCCCCCATGGAGCGCATTGCACTGGATATTAGTGGGCCCACTCAATGAGACAGAACGTAAAAACAGTTATATACTCGTAATGCAGGAGTATTTCACAAAATGGACTGAAGCATTCGCAATCCCTGACGAAAAGGCTGTGACCGTGGCAAACGTTGTTGCAACTGAATGGGTGTTTCGCTTTGGAATGCCACACTCTCTGCACAGCGATCAAGGACGCAATTTTGAATCAGATGTATTCCAAGAAATGTGAGTACAGAGTTACTAAATCCTGTTGTGATGAAAGCATTTTCATGGATAACGCAAATTGTGAAGCACATTGTGGCCACATGGCAATTCTATGCTCCTTTACGTGGTTTTACTGCAGCTATATGGAAAAATAGCAGAGTTTTCCACTAAGGAGACAAACAAATTCAACATAGTCACACATGCAACTTGAAATTGCTATGCCATTCCAGTAAAACAATTATTCCAGTTTACACAAGATAAATGGCATAGAATTCATAGCATCTACAACCTTTTAACCTAAGTGTTTCATACAACACTTATTTACATTTACATTTATGCATTTGGCAGACGCTTTTATCCAAAGCGACTTACATTGCGTTATCCTATACATTTTTATACATAGGCATGTGCAATCCCCTGGGATCGAACCCACAACCTTGCGTTGTTAACGCAATGCTCTTACCACTGATCTACAGGAAAGCTTGTTTACTTATAGTAAAGCAATCATGTGTCTTAAAGAATAAACTTGATTAACCTATGTTCACATTGTAGTAGCACAAACAACTATAAAGTGTGTTCTATGATCACAATGTGTTACGCACAATTACAAATTTGAAAATACAAACAGGATCATTGCAATTTGAATATTAAACGTGTTGCTATTGGGCTACTAACCCACTAGCAAGTGAAGTTAATAGCTGAAGGCCTTGCATGAACAAAGCAGTTAACTCAGTAAGAGTTTTACAGATGGTGGACAACCAGAATGCCTATTACCGCCGCGCCAGCCGCCGCGGCGAAATCACCGCGGCAAAAATAAACCAGCCGCATTTCAAAGTCGTTCCCGAAATGACCGCCAGGTGGCGCAAAGGGACATTGTGCAAAACAGCAGCAATTGCCGTATTTTAAAATGTAAGTGGGTTAAATATAAAACCCTAAGCCTAATAGGCATATTTTTCATATATATAAATAGGCCTATTAGGCTACAACAGAATAGAACCAAAGATAGAATCAATTTTAGAACTGAAAAAATAGAATCAAAAGTTAAAAATAGAGACGATATTAGGAGCAATGTCGCTGAATATTTTTACTATTCTATTGAGGAATTAGATAAATGAAGAGCTCTCGTGAGCGATACAATTGCATAGTAATTTATAGTGATTTCGAAAGCAGTCCTTAAAAAATAAATAAATGGAGTAGTGTGGCATAATTTTTGAGAGATTACGCGGAAGGCGTTTTAGTTAAGATCCTAGTTTCAATGCCCTTAATGTATAGGCTAGGCTACTGCTTTAAAAAAATGTCACAACGCGTTTTGAGATTGTTTTGAATTAAACATTGAAGTTTAAAATGTAGTGTTTTGGCACACCAGGCCGAGTGGCGTTACGCATTGTTCAAAAATCAGGTTTTATTCTGGCATGTTGAATTGGCGTTAGAATTTTTTTTTAGATTTATTAGATTTAGATTTTAGATTTCGTTAGATTTATTTTTCTCATAACAGCTAAAAAAACTTAATATATGCCTTAATATGACCTGCTTAATATATGGCAATAGGCATATCATAGCCTAACTTGGCCACTAAATATTTAATTTTCAATTATTTTAATTATCACAATTAAAGTTGTAATTTTATTCAATTGAACAAGTGCAACAATCAGCATTTAATCAAATATTCTAAAAGATGTATTATTAATAATAATGTTATTTCAACATAATATTTCGTTTTTTCTACATAATATGTTTGCGTGCAACAAGCAAGATGTGTATTTGTAAATCCGGTGATGCGTGCATTGATTTTTATCAATAAACTAGTGTTTTCTGACAGTGTCGACTGCAAAGATGAAGTTGACGATCGCCATATTTGTAGTGAACGCACCTAGAGAGAAATGCACATAAAGACATAATCAGAGAGTAGCCTTTTTCTTTTCGTTTTGAATTATTACGTTTGAAGACATTTCAAGCTTTGTGTATTTGATGTATTTATCATGTCTGTGTGAGGCATACGCTGAGTTTCGTTAAGTTAGGAGGATGAGATGCGCTCCAGCTGACGTGCAATGCAAGTGACCGCGCGGGCGCCTCCATGATTAGTGTCTGTTATATTTGCTTCTCTTACTTATTCAATCCAGGCAATTGGTTGATGAAAAATTGATTAAAATTAAGATACAATTTATAGAAAACGAAATTCACTTTAAAGAAAGGTTTTCTACTAAACAACACTTAATGAAGTGGTCAAAATCATGTCTGACCCACTCCATATCCATCTCTCGATATAATGCATCCTATCTTACTCGTGCTGTTCACTTTTCATATTCAACATAGATGGAAAAAAATAACATTATAATATTTTAACAAATATGATACTAAATGAGATTATTTAATGGCTACAACAGTATAGTAGGCATATAGACTCTATTTGTACAAATTGCTGCACATTCATTTAATTAAATGAAACCTTGTAACGAATTCACACAGTAGGGTAGACAGTGTACAGTTGAGACACCTTAAATAACTTGCGTTCGCAGCAAGCACAAGTTGTGATTTTTGCTGTGCACTTGCATAATAGTGTCAGCTGGGAAGGAAATATAGAGACCAGACCTCTTGGAACTTTAATTGAATACATAGCGTTGGTAAAGCATACTGAAATTACATCCCTACAAATGTATTAGGCCCTACTGAAAATAAATGTATCGAATTTAAGCAAAGTAGCCTAAATGTTAAGACTGTAAGCCCTTTGCTTTTTTACGTAGCCTATAAAGGACTCTTATAGCCGACTTTGTGTTAATTTAATTTGTAGAGGATTTTTTTAACTCAAACATTAACACTGAAATAAATGAAACTAAATTATTGTAAATTTTTTGGCACACCACGACGAGTGGCGCTATGCATTGTTCTAAAGCTAGGTTTTATTCTGGCATGTTGAATTAGTGTTCGACAAACGCGGCGGCGCGTTCATTTGAATGAAGAGCGCTTCTCGCTCGAGTGAGCGAACACACACTGGAACGTTAGGCCATGTCGCAACGAGTGAATCGTGGCCGAGTGGTTGAACTTACGTTACGGTCATTTAGATGACACGGGTTCGAATCCCGAACTAACTTGGACTACTGCTATTTTTATATTAGCCTATTAATGCATTTTATAGTCTATTGTTGATGCAGAGAGATTTGTCTAGTTCTAAAACATATATATATATATATATATATATATATATATATATATATATATATATATATATATGACGTTTAAACGACAAACAATAAAATCAGAACCAGTATTCTGTTGCGTTCATGGTTCCAGTGGCAGTAATGCATCCACGGCTTTTCAAAATGTCACAAAGCGTTTTGAGATTGTTTTGAATGAAATATTGAAGTTAATAATGAAGTGTTTTGGCACACCACGACGAGTGGCAAACTCTTTGTTTTGTTTTGCAAACTCAGATAGCCTGTGGGGGGTTTGGAGAAGGCAATAGTTGCTTTATCGTGGGGGTGCAGGACAGAGGTGTTAATGTTCCGTCTTTCATATGGAGAGTGTCGGAGCCAGCCTCATGAGCAGGCAAAGGCAAAATTCTTTTAAGGATTAATCTCAAAATCTCCAAAAGTCCATAGCCTATGTAGCCTACAGTAGGCCCTATATCTTATTAAATTATATATTGTCGTTTTATTGATTGTATTTAAAGGTTTTCTACACACAATTTCAATTTAGCAGATACAGAGCTCTTTAATTCACGACCCACCTCGTTTTATTGTAAGGTGAATTCAGCAAGGCATGCTGTATTTTTGAAGGAACAAAAGCTATTTGTTACAGTTTTTTCTTTCGTGATTTGTGTGGATGACACACAGCGACATATACAGTATTATCAGCTGTATGGTGTTTTTTTACGCTGAAATGTTTAATTTCGAGAGAGACCCGGAGCGCGCAGTGAGGGAGACCAAACTTACAAAAAAAATATCCAGCGCGAGAGAGGCAAAGAAAAACGCCTGTTCTTAATTTATGTTGCTTTGAACTTTTTTTGTTTTGTACCGTTTTAATTTAGCTGCAATTTCTTTGACAATAGAAATGTAAAATGTTGCAAGAATAAGATTCTGTGTTTCTTATTTTGCATCACAAAGGGAATAAACTCTATCGATGCAACCCTGTTTAATTAAAAAAACTGTCCCGACACTTTATTCATACCTTGAAATGTGCGATGGGTTTTCAAACTTAATTAATTTTCTTTTTCTTTTACATTTTCATTGTTTATTTTTTTAATTGAAAGCAATACTGTATTGAAAGTATTTTTCTGATTTGTTCGATCTGTTTTGAAAAATGTCTTCCGTTGCTATGGCCGGGTATCACTGTCAGTCATCTCAATCTCGTGAATGATTCACACACACACAAAAAAAATAATTTAGCAGATTAAAGACGAGCTTCATCATCTTCATTTTCTGGTGCGATCGGCTGATAGTCTTCCTTCATCAGATGTGTCGTCTTTGCAGCGGCTCAACTGGAATGTAGCAAATTTATGTTGTAATGTACAATTGATAATTAAACAAGATGATTGACTTTAATAAACAGATGCATATTTAAGCATCAAGAACGGAAAAACATAAACACTGTCGGCTACACTGAGATTAGATCTCAGATCGTTAGAAGCTCCGAGAGGCTATTGTTAATGCATTGACCACAGAGCTATCGTCTGAATAGCCTAGGTCTACTATTTTCTCTGTTTTAAAAGTTTGTTACATTCTTTTTTATTTGTTTATTTTTTTAACATTGGCAATTTACTGTCTCGAAATTATGTGTCGAAATTTTTTTTTTTTTTAAGTGTTTTTACAAGACCCTGTGCTGTTTATTTATTTATTATTATTATTATAATTATTATTATGCAGATGTTAATTCAGCCATTCTGTTGGATAAAAATTGTCCCTAATGTAAAATGGAAATGAATGGTAATTTTATTTTATAAATATAAAATATTGAATATAGGCTATAGGAGAAAAAAACAATATGGTGTAGCAATATTTTAGAACTATCAAATCTCTTTGCATTAATAATAAAAAAGTAGCCTATGTTTGTTCGGGATTTGAAACCGTGTCATCTGAATTATTGAAACGTAAGTTATAGCCTACCACTCGGCCACGAATTTGTTTTGTTTTATTTTGTTTTAAATGTATTTTTACATATTTTGCTTTCGTTAATGTTAACCAATTCTATTGTAGCATAATAGGCCTATATTTTTTCCCTAAAAGTTTGTTTTATTCTCTGCTTTGTTTGTTTATATTTTTACATATTCAATCAGTCTCATTTTTGTTCAAATAATGAAAAAAGTTTTTTTTTTTTTTTTTTTACAAGATCTTGCGCCATGTTTTATTTTTATTTATTTTTATTTATTTTTAAATAAACAGATAGGAAACTTACCTTTTAAAATGCCGCAGTTGCTGCTGTTTTGCCCTGTCACTTGCGCCACCCAGTATAGCCTAGTCATTTCGCGAACGACTTTGAAATTCGACTGGTTTATTTTTTCTGCGGCAGTAATAGGCATTGTGGTTGATTATTTATTAAAGAATTCAATTGATAATCATAACAACATGTAAGCCTATTTAATTCTGAATATAACAAAGAATGCTTAAACCGACTAACATCGGTTAACTGCAAGTCCTGAAAATGTTTTAATTTTACGGTAAATTATTTTAATTTATTTCACTGTTATGTTTCAGGTAATAAATCTACAAACACATTAAAATAACACGAAGTAAATGACAAGTAACCTATTGACATAGCCTTTCTAAATTATAGAAAAACTGGGCACACAATGTTAACGTGTGTCTAAGCTTTGTTTAAATTTAATGAATTTGATTCGTTTAACCACAATATTTATCTTGAATTTATCTGTGACCTCAGCTCAGATTACTGCCGCGGCAGATTACGTCATAAAGAGAATAAACTGACACTTTTCAAAGTCTGTGATTACAGCGCCACTCAGTGGTAAAAGGCAGCAAATACACATCCCAATTTTGCCGCCGCGGGAACGGCGGCGGTAAAAGTCTCATTCTGGTTGTCCACCATCTGTACCTGTACATGCAGATCGCAGATTTTTGCCCTTAGAAAGTGGTTTTGTATTTTTCTGAAAATAAGGAGGAGGTCTGCCCCTTCCCAGTGACCAGCATTTTCCCTCTGTATGGCCTATTTTCTGACAGGAACTGCAAAACTCTGCGCTATTACGGTCTTACATCACCTTAAGAACTGAAATAGGCACACTATCTTGGTCAGTTGCACATGCATTCTCTGAAATGAAAGCTTTAGCATAAGTTCTGCCGGGAAGACTCAATTACTACGTTACCTATTGCCTTCAAGTCAAGTCAAGTCAAGTCAAGTATATTTGTATAGCGCTTTTCACAATACAGATTGTATCAAAGCAGCTTCACAGTATTAAATTAAAATAATACAACAAGGTTTGTTTCTAGTGGAATTTATTGATAAAATCAAATTAGATATCCCCAGAATATCCCCAACTGAGCAAGCCAAAGGCAACAGTGGCAAGGAACCGAAAAACTCCATCAAGTGACCTACTGGTGTCCTAAAACTCCATCAGGTGACCCAATGGAGAAAAAAAACCTTGGGAGAACCCAGGCTCAGTCGGGGGCCAGTTCTCCTCTGGCGTTTATTAACTAGAGGCCGGATTGTAGAACTAGAGGCCTTCACTTCTATCCAATCATATTCTTATGCTCACTGTAAAAAGCTCGGTACTTACACATGTTTGAGTTCGCAGATACTGAAGCGACGATTACCCCCATCCTCCTCACCACCACCAGGATGGCCCTGTCCATACCTCCCGGGGGGGTTGGCTGCGCCCCTGCCTTCGTCTTCAGGCAGGAATCGCAGAACCGATACCCTCGGATTATGTACTACGGACGGGGCCTACGCCAAATGACTTTGTATATTATCAGCTTGCTGAGCTGTCAATAAATGTACGATTTGTTGAAATAATTCTCCCGAGTCTTTCTGGTAGAACTACATTTTTCAGATTCATTAGAGCAAGTCACCTCCTCTGAGAAGTGAACATGCTTTTTAGTCCCATCACTGTTAAGCATTTTGGGAGACATGGACTTTTTAGCATTTAGCTTAGCCTTGAGATCTGCAATGATTTCCTTGTGATTTTTACACTTTTCAGTCAGGGCTACTGCTCAGCTAGAAATGTATCTAGCTGTGTTTGAAGATCTTGAATCTTTGCCTCAGACTTTTGTGCCTCTGCATTTTTAGATTGCGCTTCTTTACATTTAGCATCTATACTTGAAGATTGACACATTGTTAACTCATGAAGCTGTGTAAAACTTATGAAGTTTACAGCCTCAATTATTTCACCATGTTTTGATTTCTTTTGATGTTTGCCAATTATGTCCCACCATTGGAGCATTTCCTCATCTGGACATTTAATCCCAATGTACTCTTTCTTGAGTTTACACAAGGAAGGCTCAACTTTTTTGCTCCATAAGCGAACAATACATCACTGTTATCAGAATTATTCCCTTCCATCCCTGAGGAGATCTAAATATTCACAAATTGTACATTAATGGGACTGTTGAAGCTATTTAAAACCTTCTAAATTCTGTTTCATTCAATTCATGCAGATGGTGACTTTTCCTATCATACCATTAAACAATGAAAACAGACTTACCCATTCCATGGTCAGAAGGTCAGCTTTAATCCATTCACAAAATCAACTGTGAAAAAATGTCCTCATTCTGATGACCAATCAAAGTAAATTTCAGAAAACTGCCTGCAAGGGATCCCGGGTTTCGGCACCATCTGGATTTTCTGCAGAGGTTCAAGCTGCAAGACTGCTGAATGACTTAAGAAGAGTTGTCAGCAAGATGGTAGAAAACTGTAAATTTCTTGTCTGTTCCACCCACTGCCACTTATACCAACGACGGAAATAAGCGCAGTTACAATAACTAAATATGTGGGAGAGTGTTGCTATAGAGAGTGACAATATTGTATTGCAAGACGATATTGTATTGCAATAAAGGACCCAGAGAAGAGAGAGCCAGAGCATAAAAAGAGACAGAGCAACAGTTTCAATCTTCTTTTATCCTTTCCTGACCATGTGACTTTAACCCAACTTTGAGACGTTTAAACTGACCAATCAGATAAGTATTGAATATGATCCAGCAAATGTCAAAATGATTGATGGTCTTTTTGATTGACAGGTTGACCTTCCGGTATAGGGGTCAGGGATTAAAGGGTTAGTTCACCCAAAAATGAAAATTCTGTCAGTAATTACTCACCCTCATGTTGTTCCAATCATGCAAGACTTTCGTTCATCATCGGATCACAAATTAAGATATTTTTGATTAAATCTGAGAGCTATCTCACTCCTCCATAGGCTTCCAAAGGGACCGAAACTCGCCGGCCCAGAAAGTCAGTGAAGAAAATGTTGAAATAGTCCAAGTGACTACAGTGGCTCTACATTAAGTTTATCATGCGACGACAATACTTTTTGTGTGAAAAAACAACAAAAATAACGACTTTATTCAACTATTAGTGTTCTTCAATGTGGGCCTCTGACGAGAGTTCACGGGAGCGCCACGACGCACGCGCGAGAACTGAGATTATGGCGTTCTTCTTCTACTACTACTTGTTACTGGCTGCTCACTCCTTAGGAGTATTATCGCCATCTACTGTACAAGATGACGTCCCGACATTGCCGGGAGCGCAAAACGGTCTGTTTACAAGCAGATGAAGACGCGCGCTGTATGTAAAACTGTATTCGTAAATATGTCCGCAGATTTCGATGTAGATGAAGATTTGATTTTTTTTAACCAACCATACTTATTCGAACCAGAATACACAGACATTGAACTACAAGAGATGGAAGATGCTGCAACACAACCGCAGTCTGCTTCTGAAAGACAGAGAGCATTGGACAGCTGATGGTGTAAATGTAATCAGTGCCAAGCGATGCCTACTAAGGCCATCCTTAAAAATATTTTGGTTTGCCGTAACAGCCAAAAAAAAAAGAAAAAAAAAAAGGGGTCGGTTGGTCGGTCTATATATAGCCTATATTCTTTCTTCTTTTTTTTTCAAGATTCAATGTAGAGTTTCGGTTCATTTAAGAGACGAGCGCGCGGGCACCTCCATGTCCTGATTATATTGCCTGCATGCTATATTTAGCCTGCCTCTTATTTATTAAATCCAGGAAATTGGTTGATGAAAAAAATATAAAAATTAAGATACAATTAATACAAAACGAAAATCACTTTAATATGAATTATGCGCGTCAGCCGCTTTCATTCATAAAAAACTCCGTGCTGTCGTCATGACAGCGATACACAAAACAACGTCCCTCAGGGCTTTAGCTCAAAACTGTGCAGATTTGGAGAAATATTGATAGATTCTCATAGATTTACATCATATTTCTATAGACAGGAATAATATTTATTGAATTTATACCCAAATGCGTCGATGTAATCTTTATGAGCATTTGGTATTCCGATACTGTATTTTTTAATTCATACCAATAGCCTGAGGGCGCTACATGCACAATAATAGTCCATATATGGAACATGAAGAAGAGCCATGACCATGTGACATTCCAGGACGTCACTGATACACACAAAGCTAACAAGAGATCGCGCTGTAACATGCAGATACAGATGTTTTGAAGACAATAAACATGATTGCACTGATATTTGAGTTACCTGTGTTTTTCAAGCCATGCCAGGTATTTTCATAATAATAGATTATATTTATAATGTAATGCTAATCTATATAGACTATCATTGTGCAGAACACTATCCAATAGTATATTTTCTGTCTGATTTTTTTTATATGAAGCCAAATTAGATCACAGAAGATTATTTAAAATACTCAACGTGCGTTAAAAAGTAAGTTTAGAGCACAAACATGGTTTTAATCTCATAAATTGTCGTGTATTGATGGTGTGCTAAGCTAACATGCTAGCTAGCCCTAGGTGCACCTGCTACCTAGAAGTTATACTTTTATTATTTTTTGAATGCTACCTGAAATGTCTTTATTCAAGAAATGCATTTGATACAGTTTAAAATCTGAGGTAAACTTTGAGAAAAGAAATTAGGGACTGAAACCCTATGAATAGCCTGTGAATAGCCAGTCGTTAGTAGCTATAATGCAGACAAAAGAAATGCATATTTCGAGCCATAACCAGGCTGGAGAGGTGTGAATGTGTGCAGGGGGAGACTGAGACTGAATGGGGATCGTCTGCACCACAAAACAATAGAGACAATATACTGGATAGATGGTTAGAAGATGGCAATAAACATCAGTAGCATTTTAGCGTCAAATCAAAATAAAGTCATTTGACATGGTCTTGAAAAACATTTAACTAAATACAGAGTTTTGGACTTATTATCTTCAGATTTTAAACATAGAATGTTTAGACATATGGCTTTAGCTGTAGTGCATTTCTAGATTGCTCCAGTGCCAACTTCAATTTTATTTTCATGAGGATGTTTCATAAAAATTAATTTCTAATAATTTTACAAAACTTTGAAGCTATTTATAACAATTTTTGTCATTATGACAATAATTAATTCTACATTTACAATAAACTGCCAGGTGTCAGCTTTCAAATGAGATCATACTTGTGCTTTTAATGCAAAGGGTTCATGAACTGTATCTGTTTCAGTTTGGGTATGTCATTTCTGGGGATTTTTCAAAAGTGGGGTTGCAGCTTAACAGGTTAAAGGTATCGACTCATTTTTTCATTTCATAACTCCTGACACAAATTAAGACATAACTGTCACTATGAGTTTCTCAGAATACAATAGTGGTCAAATACTGAAACTTGAGTATTATATCTTTTTAATTATGTATAGTTTGTCAAGGTATAACATTAAATCTGATAGTAATTTTGAATTAAATAAATAAATAACGCTTCAGTGCGCGGGCGCACTGGCAACGGTTAACAGGTTAAAGAAAGGCTTTCTACAAAAAGCCTACAGTAGCCTACAGAGAAATTTAATGTCGGAGTGTCTTGCCGGTGAGCATGTGGTGGGGGGAGAGATACGATTTTCGATCAATCATCGATCAATCATCGAAAGATGTGGTAGCAATTTAAGTGAATATACTGAGATTAAATTAAATCTTTAAAGTTTGAATATATTCATATATTCTATTTATCTTTTAGAAGATTACTGTAATGATTTTGTTTAACAGTGACCTAAAGTATAATTGTTATTAAACAATGTCTGTTCAAAAACTTTAGATTGTTGAAAAACTGTACTTAGTCGTCTTAAATCTCATTTATATGAAAAGATTCAATCAGCATTTTTTTGTCCATGCGGGGTTTCAATTTTTATGGTGGGGGCTTTCCATAGCCATAATGATTTTTGTACCGTAACTGCATATTCGATCATGTACACCTAAACACGACCATCACAGAAAACTACATTTTCAAAAATGAAATAAATAAATAATTAATTTAATATCATTTCTAAGCTGTTTTGCACACACACGGTTCCAAAAAACTAACTAATCTCTATTTTAAATTAAATTATTATTAATAAAATATATAATCAATTAATAATAACATATGTTATTGAAATGTATTTTAAAAATGTAAACAAAGTTTTAGCTAAATAAATAAATAATTTAAAACACCTTACATTTCCAGAGAGCTTAAGTAGTTCTTTATGCAACGATAAAAAACAATCCAAAAAGCAAATAGTTTAAGTTGTCATAAACAAAACAGCCCCAGACCCTTCATGGATAAACTAAAGTGTGAAATGAAGCTTCAGACCCTCACAGAGACGAGAGGAGTTACAGACCAGATGAGCCTCGGGGGATAATGTCACAGTAAAGCTAGTCTGCGTTCCAGAGCATACTACATCCAGAGTTTTATACTAAATTCATTTAAAAGCATAACCTTAAAAGTTTAAATTAGATATTTTAAAAATAAAAGACTGTTTAAATCAAATCTTTAAAGTTGTATTAAAATCATATCTTCTATTTATCTTCTTAGATGACTTATGTATGATATAAATGATTTTGCTTAAATTTAACCTAAGGTATTATTTTTACTAAACAGCGTCTGTTTAAAAAACTTTAGATTTAAAAAAATCAATAAAATAAAAATAAAGCAAAAAGTATGCTTAGGCGTCTTAGATCTTATTTATACAAAAAATATTTCAAACAGTATTTTTGTCCATACAACATGTTGTCAAAGTTTGTGATGTAAAGCGCTTTGGTGGCCATAGGTCTGTGAAAGAGCTATATAAATGCAGTCCATTTACCATTTGTGTTGTTTTTAAGAAATCCGAGGACTCCACATTGCTCTTATTTAGACTAAGTTGTATCATTTGGAAAATCACCGCACATTTTCAGAGATGCGATGTGCCTCTGTGGTCCATGACGCGGCATAAGTAAAGTTTTTATCTTCATTTGGGACGACACTAGTTATCTTTGGGGTCCCCAGACAATAACATTTCATTTTGTAACAGAATAAAATTTTTTTTTTTTTATGTAATTTTACACTGTTTATTAATGTTTTTACTCAACATTTGTGCAGTTTTTGTAAGATTTATGATATATTTTAAATTTCAAAAAAAAAAAAAAATTTGATTTAAATAGGCTTTTTACAAAAAACAGCATTTTATGTAAAATTCACTTTATAAAAGACCCATATTTCTAACTTTCATTCATGGGGATAACATGGATAATTTTACATGGTTTAGTGTAAACTTTTTGCCCATATTTTGTAAAATGTAGTTTTAAAAGTAAAAAATGATCATTTTAGCTACTAGATGTTTTTTTCAAATAATGTTACATTATGATTAGAATCAAACCTGAAAATTATAAAAGTTGAAATTTTAGAGTTTATCATTTATTTCAATCATCTTTTTTTCATATAATTGTACAAATGTGATCTACACTTCAGTTACTAACTGTAACAGAACAGATATGTACAGTTAGATTATATAGTACAAATACATGACATGAACATTAAAATGCAATCCGTTTCTCATAACAAGCGTGGGTGAAGCTCCGGGTGTAGCGTTAGCTTCGTCCTCTGTCACTGGCCTGTAAATCGGGTTGGTCCGGTCGGAGATCCTTTATCATTTTTTTTCTTCCAGCGAACGCCTTGTGAAAGGTTTTTATTTGTAAATCAATGACAGAATTTGGTTTAACTTCTGGCATTCTCTCTACGAAAATGATCAGCCTAGCAAGGTTTTGACGGAGTCGGAGTAACGGTGTCGCCCGCGCACTCGCACTCGCAGTAGTGGCAAAGAGCGTTGAGTTGAATGGCAGGTGACGAGAACCAATCAGATTGGATAAAATAACATGTATCCAATTCTGATTCGCCAGGGACGCAGCGACCTGCGTCCGGAGGAGAATCTTTCAGAAACCAATTAGAGACCAGCTTCAGGTCACATGCTGCCCGAAAATTTAAAGACTCCATAGACATCCATTTTTCCGGCGTCCCTCTCACATGAAACAGCATGAAACTTATTGAAAGACATAATAAAGAAAATAGTTAACCGATTAAAGCCAGTTTTTATTAAATGCTGAGGCTCTTACTACTTACATTGTATGAGCAAACTATTTTATTTTTTATTTTTATATCATTTTTATATCATTTTTGTATACATGTATATTTCTGGAATTTTGATGGGGGCGGCGCCCCAGCGCCCTCTATTGACAAGTCGCTACTGGTTCTACTGTTATGCTGACTGTATAATGATTTACACTACCAAGCAATGAGAAAAAAAGCTTGTAATTTAGACCGTAACTTTGACTTACCTGTCGAGAAGAAAGCAGGCAACTTCAGCGTCCCTCTCAAAGTCTTTCTCCTTCATTAGCTCTTTCCACCTGGGAAAAGCTATCCCGATATTTACCCTCTTTTTGAATTCGCCGGTCAAATTTCCTTTTAAATAAAATTTTTGCTTTTTGGCCACGAGGATTCCTTCTCCTGTGGCTCGGCATAAGTATGATCCAGCATTATATTGTCCCGTGCAGTGCAGCCTTTCAAATGTGCCGGGGGCAGTGACAAGCGCCTCTCACTGAGGCCTAAAAAATTTTTTTGTTTGGTTCCGGTTTCCAACCGACCCTGTCAATTTATGTGCGACCCAAATTTATTTTATGAGCTTGGGGAAGAAATAATACAAGTTAAATAAATGCACAAATAAAAAAACTTTGAGGCAAACTATAATTATGTTTTTGTACAGCACCGTTTTTGTATAGCACTCTTGCGATGCAAGATGCCTGTTGTCCTCCAGCAATGCTAACAAACGAGGCAGCTACCAGTGTTGCCAGATTGGGACGGTGATTTCCAGCCCAAAAGCTCACCAAAACCCGCCCACTACAAGAAAAAACCGCCCAAAATTTTACTGCCGCCAAAATAATATGATATAAATTCATTACCATGTCATTCAAGGTTGATAACCACAATTTTTTATCTCTTTAAAACAAAATAACAATGATAAAATAAAATAAAAAATAAAATTCCAGGAAAACAGATCAAAACAGGGCAATAATAAAGGAGAATTAGCCAATATGACTAAAATGTCCAGATGGACACTGTCAAAACGGCAATCAAGAAATGAACCGATTACTTTAACCCTCGGAAGTACACATTGCAGAACATAACGCAGAATTTAGCAGTCAAACTCATTCATCGTTGATTCAAACCTTTTTCAGCAGCTGTCAGGGTCGAGTATAGTGCAATCTGGACGGTGTAAAAGTTGCCGATGTCTCTGGTAAGGTTAGGTTAGTGTGCACATGGCCATGGACATATTTCACGTCCCATATTTCATTTAATTTCAAGTCATTCAACTGTGCTCTCCTCAGAGTTATATTCACCATCTATCTCCCACCAGGTGTACGTTTTTAGAGTTGCTCACTATCTTACTCTTTACTGTGTAGATGAAACTTACTGTTTAGTAGGCTATAGCTAGCCTATCACTTTGGCATTAGCAATCACTTGAATATACAGCTACAACTTATCGCGCTCAATCGCATCTGCCTGCTGATCACTGATTGGCTAAAAGTGCGTGCTCGTCGGTTATGTCAACACTAACGCCAGCTGACTCTGCATGGGCGCGCGTGTGTGTACAGTAATGTCATGATGACTGATTTTATGGACTACATGCAGGGGCGTCATGCAAGCCCAAATTCTGGGGGGGCACAATCTGAGACGTTGCAATTGTTTTCTGACGGGTGATATGGATCATGTTAGGAGGGGTCAGGGGGTTTCTCCCCCTGAAATTTTTTAAATTCTGGCTGCTAAACATACCATTTCAATGCAGTTTGGGAGGGACAGAAATACCTTAACGGAGCTAGCAGCAACCCTCCTCTATCTGAGGACTAAGTTAAAGTATCTATTTTGTAAGTTTATGTAAAAGACAGGTTGATGAAAGAACTGTAAGCTCAAATTCAAAAGCTTTTGAAGTCTACTTCATTAAAGCATGTCTACACACACACTTACTGTACACTTAGGCCTACTACACATGATTTTAAAAACAGTACCATTGCAGTTCCCCTTCAGGGACTACCGCTGCGTGAAATCGCAGTGGGAACGCCTCCAGCGTAGTGCGTCTGAAGCATGAATGAAATCAGTCAATGGCGAGACGGAACGTAGTAGGCGGGTGACGTCACCGACCAGGAAACTATAAAGCACCCCTGAAACACAAGCGAAACAGCTTTTGTTACTTCAGCATCGATCTGTGTGTGTGTCTGAAATCTGTCTATATATATATATATATATATTATTGTAGAAATGACGAGTGAGCAGCAGTTTAAGCAGTGTGCTCCCCCTTGTACTCGATTTATAACGGGTGGGGATTCACACGATTTATGTGTTGCTTGTTTGGGGATGCAGCATGCCCAGTCAGCTCTCGAGGGGGCTGATTGTGTGCATTGCGAGCGTCTGCCTTTGAGAACACTGCGCTCGCGGCGATCGCTCTTCGAGGAGAGCGGTTCGCTGCGTGCTCCCCAGGGCTCGGGTCCCGCTTCTGTTGAGGCAGAGCGGCGGCGCTTGACTTGGGGATCGCAGATGGATCTCACCGCGGGGTTTGAGACGGGCTCCGCCCTATCTCAGCCTTCTCCGGTGAGACCCAGTACCTCTCTCCCGGCTCTGGAAGCCCGCGCTGCGGTTACTTCTGCCCGGGAAGAGGTACATGTTGTTCAGGAACTTCAACTATCCAGTTCTGAGGAGCTGGATGTTGAAAGTATCACAACAGATGAGACACGCGATTCGTCATTTCAATGTAGTAATGAAGATGAGCTTATGGAGGTTTTATCTCGTGCTGTTGAAAAGCTCAGCATCGAGTGGCCAGCTGATAGGCAGGAGTCTAAGCCAAAAAGTAGACTTGATGAGAGATTTCTGCCCTCACTTGCCCAACCTTTTCGCCGGTGCTTACCATTTTTCCCGGATCTTCACACTGAGGTGTCGAAGACCTGGGCTAGACCTGTGTCTAGCAGAGTTTACACAAACACTTCCAATGCATATGGTAACATTATGGGAGCTAAGGTTTATGGTTATGTGACGGTGCCGAAGGCGGAAGAGACGCTCGCGAGCTATCTTTCGCCTGTATCCGCGTCGTCACTCAAAGCACCGGCCCTTCCCACCAGACCTCTCAAAAATACATCAAAACTGGTGGGGAAGGCTTACTTGGCGGCGGGTCAGGCGGCTGCATGTCTGCACACTATGGCGATCATGCAGGCTTATCAAGCTGACCTGTTAAAAGAAGCTAGTGAGGGGGGGGAAATTTCGGCTGTAACTATTAATGAGCTCAGGCAGACAGCTGATCTCACTCTCCGGGCCACCAAGGAGACCGCTAAATCCATTGGTCGGTCTATGGCAGCCCTGGTGGCCACGGAGAGGCATTTGTGGTTGAGCCAGACATCAATGAAAGAGAAAGATAAATCTTTTCTTTTAGATTCCCCGATTTCGCCTACTGGTCTATTTGGTGATGCATTACATTCAGTCACAGAGAGGTTCCAGGAAGAAAAGAAACAGGCGGCAGCTTTTCATAAATATATTCCCCTCAAAATAAAAATTCAAAGTGGGGCTGCTGAGCGAGGGCAGTCCCACCCGCCGAGTAGCTCATCGAGGAGAGCACAGCAGATACAGAGCGTCGCGTCTCGTGCCCCCCCGCAGAGAGGCTGGAGGGATGAGACGGGGCGCTCTCAGACGAGGTCTTCGCGGGGCAGGGCTGATCTGAGGACAGTCATTGTCGCCAAGAAGGCCGCGTCTAAACGGTCCTGACATCCACAATGTCAGGATTAAATCTGAGGGTGGCCCCCACCGAGAGAGACCTGTGTTCACCTCCCGTAAGGGTGCCTTGTCTCTCCCGTTACCCTCAGGGGTCTGCACTACTAACCCTGCCAGAACAGGGCGTAGTGAGATCCGGCGAGCGTTTTCCCGAGGGTCGCTCGCCCCCTCCTTTGAGGGCTCTGGAGTGCACAGACCAGTTGTTCCCTGCAGGTGCGCCGTTACAGGGCACTGTGTCTGTCACACAGAACATTCAACCAGAGGCCAGCCTCGAGAGGCTGGTACCCTTAGTATATTTTCTAGTGGAATGGAAAAATCTTCCCAATGTGTCTCAGTGGGTCCTGCACACAATCGAGAGAGGTTACGCTATACAGTTCAGGTCTCGTCCGCCTCGGTTCAGCGGGGTTCTTCCCACTGTGGTAGGCCCCGAGCAGGCTCTGGTAATGGAGCAGGAAGTTATGACTCTTCTTCAAAAAGGAGCTATAGAACGGGTTCCTCCTCCCAGCAGGGAGTCAGGCTATTACAGCCGATACTTCATTGTTCCAAAGAAAGACGGAGGGTTGCGTCCAATTTTAGATCTGCGTCTCTTAAATCGCACTGTAGGGAAACTCAAGTTCAAGATGCTGACTCTCAAACAGATCGTGTCACAAATCAGGTCCGAGGACTGGTTTGTCACGATAGATCTAAAAGACGCCTACTTCCATGTGTCTATTCTTCCTCAACATCGGAAGTTCCTGAGGTTCGCTTTCGGGGGCGAAGCGTACCAGTATCGGGTTCTTCCGTTCGGCCTAGCACTCTCACCCCGAACATTCACAAAATGTGTGGATGCGGCTCTAGTTCCTCTGCGCTTACAGGGTATCCGCATTCTGAATTATATAGACGATTGGTTGATCCTAGCTCATTCGCAGTCTCAGGCGGTTCGGCATCGAGATGTCGTTCTCGCTCACATCAAGAAATTGGGGTTGAGGCTCAACGCCAAGAAGAGTGTGCTTTCTCCAGTACAGAGATCCATTTTTCTCGGTGTGGTGTGGGATTCGACGACGATGCAGGCTCAACTTTCCCCTGCTCGTATTGCTTCGATTCTCGCTGCAGTGAATCAGATCAAGCTAGGCCAGTCACTCACTGTAAAACAGTTCCAGAGACTGTTAGGTCTCTTGGCAGCAGCGTCCAACGTTATTCCTCTTGGCCTGTTGTACATGAGACCGCTTCAGTGGTGGCTCAGAACCAAGGGTTTTTCCCCGAGGGGAAATCCGCTCCGCACGATCGTGTGTTCGCGACGGTGTCTTCGCGCCCTGGTCATGTGGAAGGATCCTCGGTTCTTGTCCCAGGGCCCCGTGCTGGGAGCTCCTTGTCGTCGCGTGACGCTAACGACGGATGCTTCCCTCACGGGCTGGGGGGCGATCATGAGTGGTCGCCCGGCTCAGGGTCTGTGGCAGGACCATCATCTCTCGTGGCACATAAACTGCTTAGAAATGTTGGCAGTGTTTCAGGCTCTGAAACACTTCCTCCCAGACCTGAGGGGCCACCATGTGCTTGTCCGCTCAGACAACACATCGGTGGTCTCTTACATAAACCATCAGGGGGGTCTGCGGTCGCGTCCATTATGCAAGCTAGTCAGTCAGATCCTTCTATGGTCCCAGGGGAAACTTCTGTCTTTGAGAGCGATTTATCTCCCGGGGTATCTGAATCGAGGGGCAGACATACTGTCGAGGCAGGGGCCGAGGCCCGGGGAATGGAGACTTCACCCCGAGGTGGTGGAGCTCCTGTGGGAACATTTCGGTCGTGCCGAGGTAGACCTTTTTGCTTCCAGAGAGACATCGCACTGTCCACTGTGGTTCTCTCTCAGCCATCCAGCCCCGCTGGGGTTGGACGCTATGGTACAGGCGTGGCCGAGGTCACGCCTGTATGCTTTTCCCCCGATCGCTCTGCTCCCAGGAGTTCTGGAAAGGGTTCGCCGGGACGGAGTCAGCCTACTCCTAATAGCCCCGTTCTGGCCGGCCCGAGTATGGTTCTCGGACCTTGTGTCCCTCCTCGACGGCTCTCCCCTAGAGATTCCGATCAGGAGGGACCTACTCTCTCAGGCGTGTGGGTCGATCCTTCACCCCCGCCCAGAGCTATGGAGACTATGGGCTTGGCCTCTGAGGGGGCTCAGCTCATAGAATCTGGTCTCTCGACTGAGGTCGTTGAGACCATTCTCCAATCCAGAGCTCCCGCTACGAGGAGGTTATATGCCGCGAGGTGGAAACTTTTCACCTCTTGGTGTGGAGAGCGCCAACAGGACCCAGTTAACTGCCCGGTTGGTACAGTGCTGGAGTTCCTGCAGGCCCGTTTCTCCACGGGGCTATCCCACTCCACACTAAAGGTGTACGTGGCGGCCTTGGCTGCTTACCACGTCCCATTGAGTGGAGTTTCTCTTGGGAGACACCCACTTATATCTCGCTTCCTTCGTGGCACTTTGAGGCTGAGGCCAGCAGTACGCACGAGGGTGCCATCATGGGATTTGGCCATCGTTCTAGAAGGTCTCTCCCTAGCTCCTTTCGAGCCCATTGAAGAGGTTTCCGAGAAGTTCCTTACTCTCAAAACTATTTTCCTGCTTGCTATCTCGTCTCTAAAGAGAGTTGGAGACATTCAAGCGCTTTCGGTTGCTCCCTCGTGCCTGGAATTTTCACCTGGTATGGCCAAGGTTTTCCTTTATCCTAGGCCGGGTTATGTTCCTAAAGTTCCAACTACTGTAGTTAGACCTGTTATACTGCAGGCTTTCTGTCCTCCTCCGTTTGTGACGTCGGACCAGGAGAAACTTAATTTGCTCTGCCCAGTGCGGGCTCTAGATGCTTATGTCCACAGAGCTGCTCTGTGGAGGAAGTCCGAACAGCTGTTCGTTTGTTTTGGGCAGCCCAGCAAGGGGTGCCCGGCATCTAAGCAAAGGATGGGCAAGTGGGTGGTTGAGGCCATCTCACTTGCTTACGAGTCGGCCGGTCAGCCTTCACCTTTGGCTGTACGGGCTCACTCCACCCGGAGTATGGCTGCTTCTAGTGCTCTCCTTTCAGGAGCTTCTCTTCAGGACGTTTGTGATGCGGCAGGCTGGTCCTCACCGCACACATTCGTCAGGTTTTATAGTCTCGATTTCAGTTCCACTCCTGGGGCGCAAGTTCTTTCGTCAGCCTGTGCACCTTGATTTCACACGACGGGGCTTGCTCGCATGGGGACGTGGGTATTGCGTTCCCACTGCGATTTCACGCAGCGGTAGTCCCTGAAGGGGAACGTCCCGGGTTACGTATGTAACCCTGGTTCCCCGAGGGGACGGACGCTGCGTGTCCTGCCATGCTCCCGGCATCCCCGTGGATCGCTTGCTTCAGTAACATCGTAAGCTGTTTCGCTTGTGTTTCAGGGGTGCTTTATAGTTTCCTGGTCGGTGACGTCACCCGCCTACTACGTTCCGTCTCGCCATTGACTGATTTCATTCATGCTTCAGACGCACTACGCTGGAGGCGTTCCCACTGCGATTTCACGCAGCGTCCGTCCCCTCGGGGAACCAGGGTTACATACGTAACCCGGGACGTTTTTATGTTATGATTTTAAATTGGTATGTGACCTAAGAACGATCTTACATTAAAGGTACATAAAGGTGCTGAGGTCTGACTTTGTGGTGCTCTGAGACTTTGACACAAGACAAAACAGAACAGATGTTTCAAAACCGATCAGATAATGTTACTATGGCTTTGTATGGCAGTAACGTTAGCCAAGTTTACTAGTTTACGGTTAGACTAGGCTAGCTATCGATAACGTTACACTGACACAACTTAAGTTAATGCTCTGAATTCGCAGCTAATATCAAATCCATAACTTTTTGATCAAGTTAAAATTTCCAGGTCAACCACAAATAATCCCACTACCTTTTAATATCATCAGATAACTAATTCAATGCTGATTTGTTGCTTTGCCCACTTACCACTTCAAGACCATCTGTACGGTGGCCGAGAAGGGACACAACACATACAAACGCCACAACAACTACATATTCAGAAAACACCTCCAAATTCAGAAAACACATGCAAACGCCGCCACAACAACTACATATTCAGAAAACACCTCCAAATTCAGAAAACATATACAAACGCCACAACAACTACATTATTCAGAAAACACATCCAAATTCAGAAAACACATACAAACGCCACTACAACTACATATTCAGAAAACAACTTTGTCGATTTCACATCACGTACGCTGCAAATATTCACAGCACGAGCAAATAGGGAAACGAACTGCAAACTGTAAAGACACAACGGAAATGTTTCCAGGGGGGCCTTAATCAGTGACGGACCCGCATCCATCCGGTTGTCTTCGCGCTATCTGAATGTGCGCTTTTGTTGTCTATGGCTAGTCTGTCATAATAAAAGAGAAACACTAAGATAGAGGAGAAGCTGATCATCGCCGTTGCTGGGTTTCCTATCATTATCGGATTAATTGCACAGTTTAACCATCATAGAGTGAAAGTTTATCATTAGCATGTGTTTTTAAGTCCTGTCAGTTTAACAGGGCGCGCTTGACAGGGAATATAAACGAGCAGAGAGAGAGAGCCCCGGCCGCGCGCGCGCACTCACTATTAATAATAATAGCTAATTATTATTTTTTTACGACCAAATGTGACCAAAACGGTTATAAAAATACTGTCATTATAAAAGGTTTCTAGTGTCAATGTATTGCTTGTTTTTTCTGTTTACATTTCATGGTGTGACACTTCTCTTCTCCCATGATTGAACATTGAATGCTGCTACGTCAGAGCGGCCAAAGCGTCAACAAGCTTCCCCGTACTTTTTGACAAGCTTCCTTGACAGGGCGGCCAGAGCTTCTTTGCAGCTCAAGTCGGCGGCGGTGTGAACGTAAAGTTACCTCTTGTAACCATAGACAACAAAAGCGCACATTCAGATAGCGCGAAGACAACCGGATGGATGCGGGTCCGTCACTGATTAAGGCCCCCCTGGAAACATTTCCATTGTGTCTTTGCAGTTTGCAGTTCGTTTCCCTATTTGCTCGTGCTGTGAATATTTGCAGCGTACGTGATGTGAAATCGACGAAGTTGTTTTCTGAATATGTAGTTGTTGTGGCGTTTGTATGTGTTTTCTGAATAATGTAGTTGTTCTGGTGTTTGTATGTGTTTTCTGAATTTGGAGGTGTTTTCTGAATATGTAGTTGTTGTGGCGGCGTTTGCATGTGTTTTCTGAATTTGGAGGTGTTTTCTGAATATGTAGTTGTTGTGGCGTTTGTATGTGTTGTGACCCTTCTCGGCCACCGTACTAATTGCCAGCTCAACGTGCGAGTCTGCGAGACGAGTGAGTTGCTTGAACATACACAGCAAAGATTCTAGAGCGCTACGCGCGTACACAGACACCATATTAGGAAAAAGGGCTGATGCTGACCGATTTATTACACATGCAGAAGAATACATTTGAGTCGTTATAGGCTCTGGTATATTATGGAGCATAATAGGGATAAAGTTGTGACAAAAAAATTATCAGGGAGGAAAAATCTGAGGGGGCACGTGCCCCCTCACTTTGAATGGGCATGACGCCACTGACTACATGCACACTTTAGTTTCGTTTTTTAATCAATTAGACTTTAAAATGTAGATGTTTGAAAACCGCCGAACTGACCCCAAACCAGCCCAAATTTTGTCCACCCGCCCAAACCCTTTTTTACCCGCACAATCAAATTCAAAACCGCCCAATTGGGCGGGAACCCGCCCAATCTGGCAACACTGGCAGCTACACGGTCGTTCACACATCGTTGTCGTCACTTACAAAGACGACACTTTCCTCATCTGCGTGTAGTGTGACCATTTCACACATACTCCGTTTGCAGTGCGTATTTTTTTCCTTATCCATGTTAACAGGTTTGAGCTTTCACACTCCACGCAGATGCGGTCCGGCAATCCGTTCCAGATGCGGTGCGAGTGCGATTGCTTCTGCAACGGGTCTATTTTTGCTGTGCTGCACGCGCTGAATTAAAGTGACAGCGCATGCATTTAATAAAATAAAATGTAGTAATCTCACCATAAATGCATTTAACTAAATACTACTATTTTTATCATCTTTTTACTTCAAGAACGGGGTAAATTAAGGAAAACTACAATTTACTTCAACAAGGCGACATATTGAACAACACTCGTCTCATTCGTGGAGGTGGAAAAACAAGTTCTTTGTGACATGCAAGATTTATTTATGTATGAGATTTTAATATAAGTGCATGGTTAAATATTTTACCACTTGCTTGAGCAACTTAATATATAGTTATATAGAAGTAATGCATTGAATAATAGTTTGTTTAGATTGTGTTTAAACGTGAATTCACGTCTATTAAAGAGTGTAGGCCTATATGTGTACAAAGAGAATCGCATTGCTGACAAAACTTTTTTTTTAAATAAGATTTGCTGATAACTTATGGTTTTGAAATACAAATAGTGAGTACTTACCCGTCCCATGTAAATAAAGATAAGAAATTCTTCACGTACGACGATAAGTCAGATCATTGGCACACTTTCGTCACGTGAATTCTGTAAAAAAAGGCTTTGTTTGTAAAAATGTTATAGCCATGAATAATTTAATTTTTTCCAAATTCTCGAGTGCCTTGGCCTTATACTTTTTGCAAGTTGAACTATCCCGCATCAAAGAGCAACAAGATACTGACTTTATACTCCAGTTTGGATCTTGTTCAATCAAATGTTTGTCTTCGCTAGTGATGGCCACTTTCGTCACGTGAATTCGGTAAAAAATGCTTTGTTACGTCACAACTGTTTCCAAATGTTTCGAAATTTCAGTGGTTCGCTGTTGGGGGCCGATCCCAGTAAACCAGTGTTTATGGTTTTTACCTGATCTCGGATCAGTTTTGTAGGAATTTTAATGAGATGTTTGTGTAATTTTGTGATGGACAGCCCTGCCATTCAACAATCTAAACTATGTTTCCTGTACAGCAACATTACTCACTGCTTAACTACCGTAGAATGATGCATCATCGAATAAATCAACTAATTCTAGCATCAAAATGATAAACCTGTCAGATAACTCGTTTAGAGTAACATTACTAGAGCATAGACTGCCTTAATAATGTTGAGACAACAAATGGCAAAAGTGTAAAAGGGAAAAATTAAAAACAGAATTTGAGGTGGTAAAGAAACAGATTTTAACGATGACTTTTGGAAATTACATGGTGAAACTTGTGCAAAATGCAGTTTTGAACCATTGACAAAATCAAATGCTTACAGATGTGTCTATAATGTGGCTGATTATTCCTGGCACAACAAACTGCTGTTCACGAGCAGTGTATGTCACTACGGAAATTATTCTCATTAACATTATAGTTCATGGCATTCTTCTCTTCTAACTCTTCTAACAATGAGAAATCAACACACTTGTTGTTATAATGACACACACTTTGTTTGTGGTGACAAAGCTTATCTATTCCTTTGTAAGGGATTTTAAGGATGTTATTTGGCTTCTATTACTGGCAATGCGAGTAATGTCAGAGGAGAGGATCATGTGAAACATCTTTTAGTCATGACACAGATCGAGAATTGAATCTCTGTAACTGAAAATAATGATCACTGTACAGAATGAAGTACAGGCACTACATGAGGCCACCTTTGGTGTTTGAGGACACAGCAAAACTCACTTAGTTCTGTTGCTGACATTGCAGAAGAAGTGCATGTAATGATGAAGCTTGTTTTACTAAATCATATGGCTCTTTATATTCTGTTAGCCTTGTGAAGAGCAGTGCACAATTTAGCTAAACTCAAAAAGGATCATGTATTTTCTCCTCTGAGTAGGACGCATGCTTCAGATCAATATTGAGGCCACTGTGGAATTATTTGAAAGCACCTTTATTAGTTAAAGTTTCAGGAGTGTTTCTCATCAGACTCTTGTACATTGTTTTGTTTTGTGAGACACTCGACTGTCGTAAGGCTTTCATCTGACGTCAGACACACACTCTCAACTGACGCTGGTATGCGACAGAGAAGAGCTGTTCTGTTAAAGAGCATCTAGATGGAAAAGTACAACCTGATCACACAAGCTTTTCAGAGTATGTTTTGATCATGACCAGTGCTTGCATTTAATCAGTCTATGTAATCCAGTGTTTTCATATATAAAAGAGGAGGAATGAAGGATCTAAGGGTTTCGATAACAACCTGTGTTTTACTTAAAGGTCCCGTTCTATGTGATCCCATGTTTCAAACTTTAGTTAGTGTGTAATGTTGTTGTTAGAGTATAAATAATATCTGTAAAATTATAAAGCTCAAAGTTCAATGCCAAGCGAGATATTTTATTTAACAGAAGTTGACTACAAAAAACTGCTGGATTGGACTACACCCCTCTACATCCTGCTTTAATGATGTCACTAGAACCGTAACCTCCGCCCACAGGAACACAGGCGAAATGTCAACAGACGTGGTTGATGTTTATCTATAATCGGATACCGCAAAAGTTTAATTCGAAGTTGTTAGTTTGCTCTGTCCATTTCACCACGGACTGTTTTTCTAACCTGGAATAATATCAAGCAGGCTTCTCTCAGCGTTTCATACTGACGAAGGGGACTATTTCAACTATATTCCAGCAAGCGGTAAGTAGTGATTTAATATGGAAGTAGCGATCACTCTTCACATCGTTCGTTTCTCTTAGTAGGATGAAAATAATCTTACTTAAACTGTGATTAATATACAGAAAGCGATCAAAGAACAATCCCTTTCCAATCGCCCAAACTGCTGTCGGTGACACAGCGCGAGTTAATCTGGACACTTGCCAAAACTCGTTATGAAATCAATGACGCTGTTACACTGCACAACGAAGCTCTTACTGTATTTATATGCCTCATGTTTGCATTGGTGAAATCATTAGTGAGAGTGCAGAAACTGCGTTGCAATGATAAGATCTTGCACGTGATCAACAGACTGTCATCTGCTCAATGCTCATAACTGCAACCTTTTATGTGATGGTAATAGATCTAAATACTTAAAAAACTTCTCATGATTCGTTAATCCCGATAGCTGTAATAGTAAAAACGTATAATAGCTGTAATAGTAAAAGTTTTCCAGATAGTTCCACATGTAATGCCAATTATTTCATATGCAAGCATGTCAGCCAATCACAGCAGAGGGCGTTTACACTGAAGTCTCACAGCAGACACGCCCCTTCAAACAGAGTGTTCTAACCAGGGAATGAAATCAGACTAGGAAATATGCCTTTTATTTCTAAATTATAAAAAAAAATTGATCTAAAAAACATACTAACATTATAAGGGCACCCCTGGAAACATTATAAAATAATAAAAATAATCCATGGAATGGGACCTTTAAGAAAGCAACCAGACATTGGTGTTGTTTTACTTTCTTTCCTTTTATACTTGATTTAATGATCATTTATGTAGTTGTCATTTGATTTATGATTTTGTTCATATGATTTCATTTACATAATTTATTCAGTTTATCATTTAGTCATTATTGTTATTAATTTGTTATTGTCTGTGATTACATTTTATATTACTTATTTCCCTGTTCTTGCAGTGCTTGATATTGTTGTTTAATCTCATGATTGTGTGGTTTGAGGGATTTTTGTCTTCATGAGTTAGAGATGAGAGTCTCCATTTCAAGGTTTTTAGCGTTACAGGACGATGTTGTGAAACAGTAATTTTCCATTGTTTTTCTTTTGATAATAGCAGCTTGATAGCAGCAGCTAATTTGCATTTAAAGAGACAAAAACAGGATGAGATAAAAAACTAGATTTAAAAACTACATCGAGACAAACTTTGAAGTTGGCTTCAAAGAAAGTTTGAAGGTGTTTTAAATGCTTAAAATTTTTAAAGCCAATATAGTCTATCAGAAAAACAAACAAAACAGATAGATTGAATGATTTTAGTGTGTTGCTATGCGGTTTCTTAAGTACTTGGGGTGGTTGCTAGTGTGTTGCTATGTGGTTGCTAGGGTAATTGCAGTGGATGCTACAGCATTCTGGGTGGTTGCTCTGCGGTTTCTAGGAGACTTGGGGTGGTTGCTAGGGTATTCTGGATGGTTGCTAGGGTACTCATTGCTAGCATGTTTCAGATAGAGACCATGGATAAAGGAGTATTATAGGACCGCTCCAACAGATGGGTTTGGATGAGAGTCCTGATCCGATCACAGCGTCATTTCATAATACAAATAACATTTGAGCGCTTATGTCAAAATGTTAAGAGTGAAACTACTTCAGATCTTTTTCTTTTTATCCTGCAGCTGTGAATCTGTGAAGGGTGATGGCGTCTGTTAAAGAGCTGCTGTTAAAATCACTGAATGAACTGGTAGAAGCTGAAGAAAAGACATTTAAGTGGCACTTACAGAATGATCATGAGTGTATAACAAAGAATGACATGGAGAAAGCAGATATCTTAGACACAGTGGATAAGATGGTAGCATGTTTTGGACCAAAAGAAGCTGTGAAGAACATGGTGAAGATCCTGAGGAAGATGAACCAGAACAATCTGGCTGAGCAGCTGGAGAATAAACACAAGCAAGGTAACATTTAATTCACAGTGACTGTGACTGTTTACCATTGTAATGGTTTGACTTGAACTTTGATCTTTGCTCTTGCTGATGTGTTTGTGTGACTTATGTTGCCCAGTGAGTGATCCTCTCTCTCTCACACACACAGGTCAGGCTGAAGGCAATATGAATACATCTGCAGCTGTTGGAGCTCATTCAGAAGAGATCAGGGGTAAATAATCCCTGTCTGTACATGAAAACAAGAGAAAATATAACAGGAAGCAACAATTACAGGGCCAAGAAGAACAGCAGCAGATCTTATACAAGTACATTTATTAGAACAGACTGTCTAGTCATTTTTTTACGAATGGTTAAATGGTTTACAAGAGTCTTCAACCCTGAATTAAAACTTCTACAAGCAACTTCTACATACGCAGGGTCATTGCAATAACCCCAACCTAACCCTAATACAGTCTCATGTCTTGTTTGGTGTGATAGATGTCAATGGTTTGATCAAAAATCTTCTAATAATTTTGGTCAGCATGGCCTTAAAGTTTACTTAAAAAGGAAAATTCTGTCATTTACCCGCCCTCAAGTGGTTTCAAACCTGTATGAATTTCTTTCTTCTGCTGAACACAAAGGAATATATTTTGAAGAATGTTGGAAACCAAACAGTTGATGACCCAAACCCATTGACTTCCATAGCAGAAAAATAAATAAATATGTTCATACAGGTTTGAAACAATTTGAGGGTGAGAACTATTCTTTTAAGTTGATCTGAGTCCAATAGTGACAATCAGATAAATCAAATTCCAATTGCTTTCAAGTTTTAATCAAGGCATTTCCATCATTTATGTTGTCAACTTCAGCATAATCAGTGTAAGATGTGCAACTATTGCAGTAAGAGTGTGATTCATTTGAATATAGTAGAAGCAGGAATTTATGAAAAACACAATTACTTACTTTTTGCTGTATTTTCCCCTCTTTCTTAAAGGCTCGACTGCAGACGATAGAGAAGCTACTCTTCATGATAACACAGAGACCAGCCTCACACTGAAGAGCAAATTAAAACGGGACTACGAGCGGATATTGGTTGGTAATTCAGAGACGGGTCATCGGAAAAACCTGAACGAGATTTACACTGATTTATATGTGGTGGAAAATGAGACTGGAGGAAGAGTAAACGAGCACGAGGTGAGTCAGATTGAATCAAATCACAACCGATTGCCTGCCAAGGAGACAACAATCGTGTGTAATGACATGTTTAAAGGAAACAAAAAAGTACTGACGATGGGGATCGCAGGGGTTGGAAAAACGGTCTCTGTCAATAAATTCATCCTTGACTGGGTTGAAGGAAAAGAAAATCAGGAAATAACCTTCATTTTTCCTCTGCCATTCCGTGAGCTAAACCTTATTACAGAAAACTGCAGTCTCATGGAACTGCTTCACGAACACTTCTTTAGTGATCCTAAAGAACTGCCTTCTCTTACTAAAGGTGAAAGTAAAGTCTTGTTCATTTTGGATGGGCTGGATGAATGTCGCTTACCTTTGAGGTTTAATGAGGTTGGCAGATTTACAGATGTTCACAAAAAAACAACAGTGAGTAAGATAATAACAAGCCTTATCAAGGCACATCTGGTTCCCTCTGCGCTCATCTGGATCACATCCAGACCAGCAGCAGCCAGTCTGATACCCCGAAACTACATTGATCAAGTGACAGAGGTGCGAGGATTTACCGATGAGCAGAAAGAGAAATACTTCATCAAAAACAGCAGTCCTGAGGTTGCTGGAAAACTCATCAGTCACATCAAGAAATCCAGGAGTCTGTACATCATGTGCCACATCCCCGTCTTCTGCTGGATCTCTCTTATTATTCTTCGGCCTCTACTGGCTCGAGAGAACAATGACAAAACTCCCACAACTCTCACAGGATTGTACACAAGCTTCTTAATTTCTCAAAAGAAAAAGATGGAAGAAAAATACTGTGATGACTCTGAACCTAAAGCCAATGCAGTGTCTTTTGATCAGATTATTCTGAAGCTTGGGAAACTGGCCTTTCACCAGCTGGAGAAAGGAAAACTGATTTTCTACGAAGAAGATCTTAAGAAATGTGGACTAGATGTCAGTGAAGGGTCGTTGTACTCTGGGTTATGCACTCAAATGTTTCAGGAGGAAAAGTTAGTAGCAAGAAACGTTTACAGCTTCGTACATCTCAGCGTACAGGAATTCCTTGCTGCTCTGTATGTGTTTATGATGGACAAAGATGAGAAAGCTGACCTATTTCTTCAATGCAGGAGAAAACTGACATGGAAACTGTCCAAAAAGCCACTGTTTCAGCTTCATAATGCTGCAGTCAAGAAAGCTTTACAGAGTGAGAACGGACACCTGGACCTTTTCCTCCGTTTCCTCCTGGGTCTGGAGTCCGATCAGAGTGACCTGAAGGAACTACTGCCAGAACTGGAACTCAGAACAGGGGACATGAAAAACACTGTTGACTATATCAAAAAGAAAATAGAGAAGGAGGAATCAGTAGAGAGGACCATCAATCTCTTCCACTGTCTGAGTGAACTGAAAGATGACTTTGTGGAGGAAATCCAGAAGAATCTGAAATCAGGAAATCTTTCAGAACAGAATCTCTCCTCTGCTCAATGGTATGGTCTGGTGTTTGTGCTCCAGATGTCAGAAGAGACTCAAGAGATGTTTGAACTGCAGAAATACAGAAGATCTGATGAAGCACTGATGAGACTGCTGCCGGTGATCAAAAACACCAGAAGAGCACTGTAAGAGTCTCCTTTACATTCGTTTATAAACACTGTTAGTCTTTTGTAATTGCCTTCATTTTAAATGGGTGACTTGCTGGCCTAGACAGTTCAGAAAAATTAATAAAAGTAGTGTGTGTGAAAATAAATGCTAGTTTGATGTTTTATGAAGAAATTTTTTTTCAGCTTTGCTTAATTCACTACAGTTAAAGTTTTTTTTTCAAGCTCCAGATTATAAACGCTAATAAGCATTACTACTGCTCTTTGTTTTGTTCTCTACAAAGGCTACCCAGCTGCAATCTCACAGCTCAGTCCTGTGAGAGTTTATTATCAGCTCTACAATCCCCAAACTCTGTTTTGAGAGAGCTGGACCTAAGTAACAATGATCTGCAGGATTCTGGAGTGAAGCTTCTTTCTGATGGACTGAAGAGTCCAAACTGTAAACTGGAGATACTGAGGTGAATGGTTTTAAAATAACTATGCTATAATCAGAGGGTGACTTAACCCTCTAGGGTCGGCAAATGCGCCAGTGCATTTTGCTGGATTTTCTTTACATTGTAGCACAATAGACTTAAATTACTCCGTCATTTATGGTCATACAGAAAAAAGAAATATGAAAAAAGAATCTGTGATATGTCTACTTTTGTATGTGTCCACTTACAATCAAATCAAAACATTGAGCTTTTGTAAAATAAAGGAAATAAAAAGGGTGTGCTTTCTGCCTCTCCGTCTCGGTGACCTTTTTTTTCTTGAGTCAGGTCAAGTCACCTTTATTTATATAGCACTTTTTACAATACAGATTGTATCAAAGCAGCTTCAAATTGATAACATGAAAATAATACAACAAAGTTTGTTTCTAGAAGAAAACTGCATCATCGCCCACCCTAAATAAGGCAGATCAATAATATTGTTGAATATTAACCCTCTGGGGTCTGAGGTGTTTTCTGGGCTCTGGAGGTGTTCTGACATGCTCTGACATTTGTGCTTATTTCTGTTACTTGTGACATTTTCATGGCTAAAGTATGATTACACTGTATTCAGCACAAACTCTGCTACAATAATATGTCAGCAGCATGTATGTAAAAGTTTGTAGTTTTGAGATAATGACATTTATGCGTTGTTTGTGAAAAAAACTAAAAAAAAATTGTCACTGAAATAAGGCCATGAAACCCATACTGATTATTTATTCATAAGACTTTTTAAAATTGTATCACATAGCCTAGAATATTTGCTTCAAAACTATGTGAAAATCATCCTGACAACTCATTCAGATAAGACAATATATTGATTTAAAATTTGTAAGACATGTTTTGTGTAAGAAAGCTTTATGCGGGAGGCATGAACACATCATTAATATGTATGGCTTTCACACCTGAGAAAGACAAAGACCCTCCCCTAATGTCCCTATTAGGTGCTATCAGGCCCTATCATTCTGAGCAACCTTGCACAAAGAATGAGGAGATTTAAAAAATAATGGCTTTTTCATTGTTTGGATTTATTTACAACACAACATAATCCAAATATACACAACAAATGACAAAAAACACACATTATTTAACACACTGAACTAAAGACAGAGACTTGAACTGTCACACACCTTTGTGCCATTCCTGAAACATAGTACATACCTTTCATTTCCATGGTGTTTGATTTTTCACTTTAGCATGTTAATGTACGGCGATTTATGTGAATGTTGAAGTCAGCAGGACTCATCAGTGACATCTGGTTCCTCTAAAAACAACAACAACAACAACAAAACAGCTGTGAACATGCTGATATCAAGAGAAACTATAGGGCTGCACAATTTGGGGAATATATTTTAGATTTTTCAGGTAAACCCTCTGGGGTCTAAGGTGTTTTTGGGGTCCTTGAGATGTTTTAACATGCCCTGAGATTTGTGCTTTTTTCAGTTGCTTATAAACATATTAATGGCAAAGGTGTAATTACACTCTATTTAGCACAAACAGGGCTACCATAATATGTGAGCAACATGTATATAGATGTTTATATTTTTGAGAAAATAATGTTTATGCATGGTTATTGAAATTTTTTTTTTTTTTTTTTTTTTTTTTTTAAATAAGGCCACAAAACACATACTAAATATGTGTCCACAAGACTTCTGAATAATGCATTTTGTCGCCTAGAGTTTTTTCTTCAAAATGATCTGAAAATCATCCTGCCTAATTATTCACATAAAACAATACATTGATTTAAATTTTGTAAGACACTTTTTGTTTGGAAAGGCAATATGCGAGTGGGCGTGATTCACACCTGAGGAGACAATGCCCCGCATAATGAGGCTGCATACTTAATGAGCCTTTCATTCAGGTGTGTCACAAGAAATAATGCGAGGACAATATATATATATATATATATATAAAATTGATTCACAGTTGTTGTTGTTGTTTTTTTCCACAAATTGTGCTTGCAATATAATATCCAAGGTAAACTTTTTTTTGTTGCTATTTTATTAAAAAGGTTATACAATTACAACAACAATTAAAATTGTAACAATATTTCCAGTGTAATCTTTCTTTGTAAAAACTAAAGTATACATTTTATCATACGTAATTCAATTCATATGAGCAGAAATTGGCAACATTATAAGCTTATTTGATGTGGCAGTATTTTACAGTAAAAACTTTATGATCTATCCGATTTTGTAGTCGATTTTTACTCATCTCAGTATAGCAATATAGTTTGGTAAAAGCTGTTCATTCATTCACACACAAAAACGCGATTCATTTTTAAACAGTATTTCTGCCAGCTAAAGTAGCTACACAACAGCGGGCATCTGTGCGTTCATTCATTCACACTCAGAAACGCGATTCATAAAACAGTCTTTTGCGTGTACAGACACTTGCGATTAGAGCAAAGCAGATATAGAACTGACCTATTCCTCAGCGGGAACCGTTGCTCCTCGAAATGAAACTTCCAGCACTTCTGAGGTAAATTCTCCAGGATTATTATTAAGATAGTATTATTCCTCACAGCGTTGTAAAGTACATGAGTCTGAAAGTGAACTCGCGGTGTGTGTTATCCAGCTGATGAGGGCGTTCACAGGTTTGTGTGGATCGCCTCAAATTATTTGCGTTTGAATAGCACGCGCTCTCCGTGGGCAGGGTCACATTAAAACTTAATGAGCTGAGATGAGAACGACTGATATCTCTCTCTTTTCATACATATTACATAAACTGTGAATATTTGTTTTTTATAAAAATTACTTCATTTAAAAGAAGAGAATTCAAGCTTCATGCCTGTGTGTCTGTATGCCTGTTTGACTGAGTATTCGCTGAGTTATAGTTCATTTTCGGACGCGTTTCAGAATTGACTACACTGACAGAGAGAAAGCAGAACTCGCATCATGTTTATTTTTCTTTATTTGGCAAAAAGCACAACACTTTGTTTTTATTGTGAGTATACACAAAAATAATACACACTTAACCCTCTGGGGTCTAAGGTGTTTTTGGGGCCCTTGGGATGTTCTGACATGCCCTGACATTTGTGCTTTTTTCAGTTATTTATAAACATGATAATGTCAAAGGTGTAAATTCACTCTACTGTATATAGCACAAACAGGGCTACCATAATATGTAAGCATCATGTATGTAGATGGTTGTATTTTTAAGAGAATAATGTTTATGCGTGGTTATTGAAAAAAATAAAAATGAAAGTTACTGAAATAAGACTACAAAACTCATACTAAATATGTGTCCACAAGACTTTTGACTAATGGACAGGGACGTGCACAGACATTTTGAGGGGCAGGGGCTCAAGTGAAATAAAGGGCACTTCTCATACTTACGTATTTTTTTTCTTTTTTTTAAACAAAAAAGTATATATATTAACGCAACTGACTTCCTTTTTAAAAAATTAAACTAACTAATAATTTAACTACATTTTAATTATTTTGGTGTTATCAGAATACATAACACTTTAAAATCAACACAAATATTCACTCTAAACTGAAGAGGGCTGTTGCTGCTATTTTGTTACAGATAGCAAAATCTGCTAATTTATTAATTACTCGTAAACAAAAAGTTAATTTATAAATATTGTTATTTTTAATGTTTAATGTTAACTTATTTCTACTTAGTTTTATTTATTAATGTACCAGATGCAGTTACTCAGATTTACTACATTTTTTAGAGTGTATCCTCCATCTGTTTGCATCTATAGATTTCTTCTAAATTCACCAATTTAGATTTCTAAATTTCAGGGGGAAAGACTCTTGATGTAAGTCATTAACTGGGGACGTTCTGTATGCAAATTAGGCGTCAACTAGTTAAAATGCGCACATTTGTATCTAATTGATAGGGCAATGCAGGTAAATAGGATAAACAAAATAATTTAAGCATATCACCTGGTGGTGATATATGCTTATTTTATTATTAACTTATTTTACTACATGGCTTGGTTGAATTCCAATGTAGAATGCTGTCTGTTATTTCTTGATAACAGACCGCTGTGCGGAGTATAACAGACCGTTGCCATGAAAATAGAGCGTTGCTATGGACTCACAGGATTCTAACCGTAGAGACGGAGCGTACTATTTTCTTTAGTGGAAGCAATACAATCGGGTTTAAATCAATAAACTCCCTTTTAAATCAATATTTTGTGTCAAATTAATTATTTATTTGGTAGGTAACTTAGCCATGTAATAAGCAGGATAATGTATAGCGAGAGAGAGAGAGAGAGAGAGAGAGAGAGAGGGAACGCTTCAGAACTCCTGACCTGATATTTAGATATACTATTCTTCAATAAATATATTTGTTTGACAGGGAAGCTGTGCGCAAACAGGAATATATATTATTTTTCAAAAAAAAAAAGCACCCCAGAAAAAAGGGCACTTTTTCTTCAGGAATAAAAAGGGCAGGTGCTCAAGCCCCCTTTGATGTCTATGTGTGCACGTGCCTGCTAATGGATGTTGTCGCTTCGAGTTCTGGCTTCAAAATTATGTGAAAATAGTCTTGCTTTATCGTTCACGTAAAACAATACATTGATTTAAATTGTGTAAGACAGGTTTTGCTTGGAAAGCCAATATGCGAGGGCAATTTCAACAATATTTCAAGTGTACTCTTTCTTTGTAAAAAAATATTATAGGCCTACATTTTATTATGTATTCATTAGTTTGAATATAGCCAACATTGGAACAGCTAACATCTTAGTTGATGACTTTATTTTTGACAAAAATAGTATTTAATATATATATATATATATATTTTATATATATATATATATATATATATACACATAGATACATACATACATACATATATACATACATATATTGGGGATATTCTGGGGATATCTAATTTGATTTTATCAATAAATTCCACTAGAAACAAACCTTGTTGTATTATTTTAATTTAATACTGTGAAGCTGCTTTGATACAATCTGTATTGTGAAAAGCGCTATACAAATATACTTGACTTGACTTGACTTGACTATATACATACATATATATGTACATGTATGACATATGAGCAGAAATTGCTAAACAAAAGCTTATTTGATGTGGCAGTATATTCTACAGTAAAAACTGTACCCAAATCTAGTCAACAAAATGTTGTCTTTCATATTTCGCCTGACTGTAATGTTGTTTTTATGAAATATTAGGGCATATAAATGTTAATTTGCAGTTTAATACGTTGCTTATACAAATTGCCTACATTTTATTTCAACATATTTCAGTCGATTTTTACTCAGTATAGCAATACAGTTTGCTAAAACATCATCATTCATTCACACAGAAACGCGAGTGTGCGAGCTGTGGTAAACAGCGCATCTCTGCCGTTCATTCATTCACACAGAAATGCGATTCACTTGAGAAGGAAAAAAAACTTACTACAGTATTCCTCAGCTCAGTCGGATCCTTGCTCCTCGAAATACCCGCACTTCTGAGGTACATTTTCCATTATTATTATTCCTCACAGCGCTGCGAGACGATGTAAACAAGTAGGCTACAATGATCTGATTAAACTTGTGTTTTCTCGAGCTGATATGGGGGCGTTCACAGGTTTGCATGGATTGCCTCAGTCATTTGCGTTTGAATAGCGTGCACTCTCCGTGGGCGGAGTCACATTAAAAATAATTAGATGAGATGAGAACGACTGACATCTCGCTCTTTTCTTACAGATTACATGAACTGAGAATATTTGTTTTTTATATAATTTACTTCATTTAAAAGAAGAGGATTCAAGCTTCATGCCTGTGTGTCTGTATGCCTGTTTGACTGAGTATTCACTGAGTTATTGTTAATTTTCGGACGCGTTTCAGAATGGACTTCACTGACAGATAGAAGGCAGAACTCGCTTCGGGTTTATTTTTCTTTATTTGGCAAAAAGCAAAACATTTGTTTTTATTGTGAGTATACACAAAAATAATACACATTTAACAGAATCGATTGATGTATGAAACGTGTTTGTAATATCAAAGTCAACAGACCAAATTAATCTCTTTTTTGACTGATAAAAAAAAAAGCGAGCTGGTATCACCGGCGATACCGCCGACCCCAGGGGGTTAACAGGATCGATTGATGTATGAAACGTGTATGGAAGATAAAAGTCAACAGAGTATTTAGAGTCTCTTTTGCACTGATAAGGAAAAACACGAGCTGGTATCGCCGGAGATACCGCCGACCCCAGGGGGTTAAACTTGCTTTTTAAAATGTACCGAATACACACACACACACACACACACACACACACACACACACACACACACATTTTAATCTGGCACCACCAGTTTTTATCTTACCTTAAAAATTATCTTCAAATCACGTTCTTCTAATTCTTCTGAGGTAAATCCAAGGTAAACAGCACAGCATAGCACAGCACAAACTTGATCAAAAGCAGAGGAGTAAGTTACTGAAGTCTCTGATTCTTTATTTTGAGGTGATGAGGGTGTTTACAGGTCTGCATTTCTCCGCATGGATCATTTGCATGTCAATTGCTCGTGCACGCGTGGGCATGGTCAAATTAAAGTTAATGAGGATTACTTAAAAATAGAATATTTGGTTTTTTTTATAATTTACATACTTTAAAAATAGAGATTCCAAGCGTTGTATAGACATGTGTTTCAAGTCTGTGTGACAAACATTCGCTGAGTTACAGGTCATTTTCTGTCGCATTTCAGAATGAGTTTCACATTGAGACTGACGGCAGAACGCACATCATTTTTATTTTCTTTGTTTTACGAAAAACACAACATTTTGTTTTTATTATGAGTGTACACAAATAAAAGAAGACATTTAACCTGTTAAGCTGCAACCCCACTTTTGAAAAATCCCCAGAAATGACATACCCAAACTGAAACAGATACAGTTCATGAACCCTTTGTACTAAAAGCACAAGTATGATCTCATTTGAAAGCTGACACCTGGCAGTTTATTGTAAATGTAGAATTAATTATTGTCATAATGAAAAAAATGTTATAAATAGCTTCAAAGTTTTGTAAAGTTATTAGAAATTAATTTTTATGAAACATCCTCATGAAAATAAAATTGAAGTTGGCACTGTAGCAATCTAGAAATGCACTACAGCTAAAGCCACATGTCTAATTTTATGTTTAAAATATGAAGATAATAAGTCCAAAACTCTGTATTTAGTTAAATGTTTTTCATGACCATGTCAAATGACTTTATTTTGATTTGACTCTAAAATGCAACTGATGTTTATTGTCATCTTCTAACCATCTATCCAGTATATTGTCTCTATTGTTTTGTGGTGCAAACGAGCCCCATTCAGTCTCAGTCTCCCCATGCACACATTCACACCTCTCCAGCCTGGTTATGGCTCTAAATATGCATTTCTTTTGTCTGCATTATAGTTACTAACGACTGGCTATTCACAGGCTATTCATAGGGTTTCAGTCCCTAATTTCTTTTCTCAAAGTTCACCTCACATTTTAAACTGTATCAAATGCATTTCTTGAATAAAGAAACATTTCAGTAAGCATTCAAAAAATCATAAAAGTATAACTGCTACTAGTGGCAGGTGCACCTAGGGCTAGCTAGCATGTTAGCTTAGCACACCATCAATACACGACAATTTATGAGATTAAAACCATGTTTGTGCTCCAAATTTACTTTATAACGCAATTCGAGTATTTTAAATAATCTTCTGTGATCTAATTTGGCTTCAGATAAAAAAATCAGACAGAAAATATACTATTGGTATAGTATTCTGCACAATGATAGTCTATATAGATTAGCATTACATTATAAATATAATCTATTATTATGATAATACCTGGCATGGCTTGAAAAGCACAGGTAACTCAAATATCATTGAACTCATGTTTATTGTCTTCAAAACATCTTTATCTGCATGTTACAGCGCGGTCTCTGTAGCTTTGTGTGTGTATCAGTGACGTCCTGGAATGTCACATAAATGTCACTCTTCTTCATGTTCCATATATGGACTATTCTTGTGCATATAGCGCCCTCAGGTTATTGGTATGAATTGAAAACACAGTATCAGAGTATCCAAGCGCTCATAATGATTACATCGACGCATTTGGGTATAAATTCAATAAATATTATTCCTGTCTATAGAAATCTGATGTAAACCTATGAGAATATATCAATATTTCTCCAAATCTGCACATTTTTTAGCTAAAAGCCCTGAAGGACGTTGTTTTGTGAATCGCTGTCATGATGACAGCACGGGAGTTTTTTTATGAATGAAAGCGGCTGACGCGCATAATTCATATTAAAGGTATCGACTCATTTTTTCATTTTATAACTCCTGACACAAATTAAGAAATAACTGTCGCTATAAGTTTCTCAGAATACAATAGTGGTCAAATACTGAAACTTGAGTCTTATATCTTTTTAATGATGTATAGTTTGTCAAGGTATAACATTAAATCTGATAGTAACTTTGAACTATATATTTAAAAAAAACGCTTCAGTGCGCCGACGCACTGGCAACGGTTAACAGTTTTGAATGATGTACAACACAAGTATGTAAAATCAAATTCAACAGAGTATTTTGCACTGATATGAAAAAAAACGAGCCTATCACGCCGGCGCGATTGCTGACCCCAGGGGGTTAAATGTCCCAAGCCAAAAGCCAAGGCAACAGTGGCAAGGAACCAAAACTCCATCAGGTGACAGAATGGAGAAAAAAAAAAACCTTGGGAGAACTAGGCTCAGTCGGGGGCCAGTTCTCCTCTGTTGCGAGATATCTGGTGAATATTATAATATTTAGACCCGTGTTTACTGTTAAATACTGTGTTTGTGGATATCTGCTCAAACATAGATATGTATACACGCGTTTTTGAGCCGTTTCCGCTCTACATCCTAAACTCCTCCCGTCGATGCAATCCACTTCCGTTCTGGCGGGCTGGGTTTGTTTTGCTAGCTAGCTCTGTTGTGCCGACAAAGCACTGATATCGCAGTGAAAAAGAGGATATAACAATTACAACATGAAGAAAGGTGGTTCGGGAACGACGTGTGCCGTAGTTGGTTGCAAACACTCGAGAAAGCACCTGAACGAGTGGTTAGATAGAGAGTGCCACGACCACAAACCAGCTGCGAAGAGGCAATGTCCATGCGCTCTATTGTTTACATTTTCATAATGATATATATTAATATATTAAAATATAATATTTTCATAGTGATGTAATTGTGTGGGCTGCTTTTGTATTTTACTTTTTAATACCTGTTAGGATTAAACACGCAATCTTTCTTGTTGAAGCCATTGTGTAGTTTCCTCAAAACAATGAATTAATCCAGTGTTATTTATGTACAGTATGAGCTTACTATGAAAGATGAACTGTGTTAAAAGAAATTGTAGCACTCTAAGGAACATAAGGCCTATCATTCATGATCGTAATTCAGTGCAATAATTAAATTAAATGAAATTACATCAAACTTTATTTTCACTCAAACAGTACAGGCACACTGATATATTGCACAGCATAAAGAGATAATGTAAATTGTGCATTATGTAAACAACGATCATGTTTGTATGACATGACATAACCGACTTTGTTGCTGTGCAGCTATTGATATGCCTCGGAGGCTTTCAGATTGTCCACTGCTTTTCCATCTATTGCCATGGATTGCACGAAGTAGGAGCAAATCTTGCTGTACGTCATGCTGGGCCACGTCGTCATGTTATCCTCCCTGTTCTGCACTGAATTTGGGTGGGGGAGAGTAACGCCATCTCCAGTCAAAGTAGTAGAACCGTGTTCCCAAGCTAGCATCGAAATCGCTGTGTTTACACCGGCAGATGCTGCGCAAACCACTTCCGGCGGAAATGAAGTGCATTTGTGTAGAGTTATGGCGCCGCCCAGGATTTGGTGCGTTAACTTGTGTATAATATGGTTACCATAATGTTTCATATTTTGGAGAGGGCTGTGCGTTTGAATGTTTCATATTCAAAACGCGCTGTGCGTTTGAAAAGCAAAACGCACCAAACATTAGGTTTCATGGTTTTACTCCAATCTCATTTCATAACATCATAACGAATGGAAACATTTGAAGTGACATATGATATTCAATATATTTTTCTCTAGCGTAGTTGTTACTGAAGTGTTCCTTTTGAAAGATTTATAGGCTGCTATAGGTTATTGTTATTATTATTATTTTATGCAGCACTGTGCGTAGCCTATGCCTACAAGGCACAACAAACCTGGTGTTCATTATATATTGTTGGAAACATTTGTGTGTGTGTGTGTGTGTGTGTGTGTGTATTCTGTGAATTTTAAAAAGCAATTTTAACCAGAAAAATCTAAAATATATTCCCCAAACCTCTATAGTTTCTCTTGATATCAGCATGTTCACAGGGTTTTTTTTTTTTTTTTTTTTTTTTTTTTACTGGGATCAGATGCCCCACTGATGAGTCCTGCTGACTTCAACATTCACATGAGTCTCTGTACATGAACATGGTAAAGTGAAAATCAAACACCTTGGAAATGAAAGGCATGTACAATGTTTTTAGGAATGGCACAAATGTCTCTGTCTTTGGATCATTGTTTTCAATAATGTGTTTTTTTTGTCATTTGTTGTGTATCTTTGGATTATGTTGTGTTGTAAATAAATCCAAACAATCAAAAAGCCATTCTTTTTAAAATCTCCTCATTCTTTGTGCAAGGTTGCTCAGAATGATAGGGCCTGATAGCTCCTAATAGGGCCATTAGGGGAGGGTCTTTGTCTTTCTCAGGTGTGAAAGTCATTAATATTCAGGATGTGTTTACAGACTAGGCTTACATATTAATGAGATGATCACGCCTCCTCGCATAAAGCTTTCTTACACAAAACACGTCTTACAAATTTTAAATCAATATATTGTCTTATCTGAATGAGCAGTCAGGATGATTTTCACATAGTTTTGGAGCAAATATTCTAGGCTACGTGATACAATTTTCAAAAGTTGTGTGAAGAAATAATCAGTATGGGTTTCACGACCTTATTTCAGTGACACATTTTTTTTTTCATAAACCACGCATAAATGTCTATCTCAAAACTACAAACTTTTACATACATGCTGCTGATATATTATTGTAGCAGAGTTTGCGCTAAATACAGTGTAATCAGACTTTAGCCATGAAAATGTAACAAGTAACAGAAATAAGCACAAATGTCAGAGCATGTCAGAACACCTCCAGGGCCCAGAAAACACCTCAGACCCCAGAGGGTTAACCAAGAAGCAAGGTAAGCGGCCGCTTAGCACCCGCAAGTGACAAAACATTTGCAGGAATTTTATATTTTTTTCATATTTATACAGACGTATGACCCACATGGACTGCATAAGTTTAAGAAAAATATTGTTTGGGGTGAGGGGAAGGGAATGGACTCTATGAAGATTGAATTTGCAACAGTTTCTAAAACTGTAAAATGCTTCTATTTCATGCATGATTTGCTTCTGACAGCACTGAACAAGCTAGCAGTGCCATCTAGTGGCTGTGCACAGGACACAGTTAGCATCTCAGCCAGGGTTCAAAATTAACACCACACACCAAATGGAAATTAACTGAAACAGACTTACTTATCAGTTGGCTGGGATTTTTTATTTATTTTTATTAATACTAACAATGCATTGTTGAGAGAACAGGATATGTCTTAGTATGAATATCAAATTGTGAAGGTTGTGATGTATTCATATAAATATACATTCTGACTGTAAGGACCAAGGTTAGAGCTAGGCTGTGTGAGGGCTTAACCCTCTGGGGTCTGAGCTGTTTTCTGGCCCTGGAGGTGTTTTGACATGCTCTGACATTTGTGCTTATTTCTGTTACTTGTGACATTGTCATGGCTAAAGTCTTATTACACTGTATTTAGCACAAATTCTGCTACAGTAATATATCAGCAGCATGTATGTAAAAGTTTGTAGTTTTGAGATAATGACATTTATGCGTGGTTTGTGAAAATACCAAAAAAAATTGTCACTGAAATAAGGCCATGAAACCCATACTGATTATTTCTTTACAAGACTTTTGAAAATTGTATCACGTAGCCTAGAATATTTGCTCCAAAACTATGTGAAAATCACCCTGACTGCTCATTCAGATAAGACAATATATTGATTTAAAATTTCTAAGACGTGTTTTGTGTGAGAAAGCCATATGCGAAGAGGCGTGATCATCTCATTAATATGTAAGCCTTTAACACCTGAGAAAGACAAAGACACTCCCCTAACTGCCCTATTAGGAGCGATCAGGCCCTGTCATTCTGAGGAACCTTGCACAAAGAATGAGGAGATTTAAAAAAAGAATGGCTTTTAGATTGTTTGGATTTATTTACAACACAACATAATCCAAAGATACACAACAAATGACAAAAGAGCACATTATTGAAAACAATGATCCAAAGACAGAGACCTTTGTGCCATTCCTAAAAACATTGTACATACCTTTCATTTCCAAGGTGTTTGATTTTCACTTTACCATGTTCATGTACAGAGACTCATGTGAATGTTGAAGTCAGCAGGACTCAGTTGCATCTGGTCCCTGAAAGAAAAGAAAAAAAGTGAACATACTGGTATCAAGAGAAACTAGGCCTGCACGATTTTGGGAATAAATTTTAGATTTTTTAGAAAATTGCTTTTTAAAATTCACAGAATACACACACACACACAAATGTTTCCAACAATATATAATATAATGAACACCAGGTTTGTTGTGCCTTGTAGGCATAGGCTATGCGCAGTACTGCATAAAATAATAATAACAATAACCTATAGCAGCCTATAAAGATTTCAGTAACAACTATGCTAGAGAAAAATATATTGATTATAATATGTTACTTCAAATGTTTCCATTTGTTATGATGATTGTCACGTTAATTACAGAAAACAAAGGGAGAACTCAAATGCAAAGGGAAAAAGATATTTATTACAAAAGAAACACTAAACACAAAACAAAACCCACAAGGGGGAAAACATAACTAAATACAAAACAACAACTTCAAAAACGAACATACCAAAAGGGGTCACGGGAGAACAGGAGACGTGTACAAGACAACGATCCGACACAGACTGCAAACACAAAAGAACTTATAAAAGGGACAAATCAGGCAGGTGATGAGGAACAACAGGTGGGGCAAATGAAACCAATAATGAGATAACAAGGAGGGTGGGGTCAAAACAGTGACAGGAACACAAACACCACATGTGCTACACGAGACAGGACAGGCATGTGACATTACCCCCTCCTTAAGGAGCGGCTACCAGACGCTCCACTAGGGACGGGAGGGACAGACCAGGGCGGGACGGGAGGGACAGACCAGGGCGGGACGGGAGGGGAGGGACAGACCAGGGCGGGACGGGAGGGACAGACCAGGGCGGGACGGGGAAAATGGACAGTTCGGGAGGCCAGGGCGGAGCTGAGAGTCCATCGGGCGGCCAGGGCGGAGCAGAGAGTCCATCGGGCGGCCAGGGCGGAGCAGAGAGTCCATCGGGCGGCCAGGGCGGAGCAGAGAGTCCATCGGGCGGCCAGGGCGGAGCAGAGAGTCCATCGGGCGGCCAGGGCGGAGCAGAGAGTCCATCGGGCGGCCAGAGTCCATCGGGCGGCCAGGGCGGAGCAGACTCTCCCTCGGGCGGCCAGGGCGGAGACTCTCCCTCGGGCGGAGACTCTCCCTCGGGCGGCCAGGGCGGAGACATTCCCTCGGGCGGCCAGGGCGGAGACTTTCCCTCGGGCGGCCAGGGCGGAGACTTTCCCTCGGGCGGCCAGGGCGGAGACTTTCCCTCGGGCGGCCAGGGCGGAGACTTTCCCTCGGGCGGCCAGGGCGGAGACTTTCCCTCGGGCGGCCAGGGCGGAGACTCTCCCTCGTTTCCCTCGGGCGGCCAGGGCGGAGACTTTCCCTCGGGCGGCCAGGGCGGAGACCTTCCCTCGGGCGGCCAGGGCGGAGACCTTCCCTCGGGCGGCCAGGGCGGAGACCTTCCCTCGGGCGGCCAGGGCGGAGACCTTCCCTCGGGCGGCCAGGGCGGAGACTTTCCCTCGGGCGGCCAGGGCGGAGACTCTCCCTCGGGCGGCCAGGGCGGAGACCTTCCCTCGGGCGGCCAGGGCGGAGACTTTCCCTCGGGCGGCCAGGGCGGAGACTTTCCCTCGGGCGGCCAGGGCGGAGACTTTCCCTCGGGCGGCCAGGGCGGAGACTCTCCCTCGGGCGGCCAGGGCGGAGACCTTCCCTCGGGCGGCCAGGGCGGAGACCTTCCCTCGGGCGACCAGGGCGGAGACCTTCCCTCGGGCGGCCAGGGCGGAGACTCTCCCTCGGGCGGCCAGGGAACAGGCACCGGCTCAGGAACAGACATCACCGGCTCGGGCACTGGAACTGGCACCACCGGCTCGGGCACTGGAACTGGCACCACCGGCTCGGGCACTGGAACAGACACCACCGGCTTGGGCACTGGAACAGACACCACCGGCTTGGGCACTGGAACTGGCACCACCGGCTCGGGAACTGGCACCACCGGTTCAGGAACAGACACCACCGGCCCAGGAACAGACACCACCGGTCCAAGTGTGTGCATAGCCCACACACACCACATGGCTGTGGCCATAATGGCCAGTGTCGCGGTCACTGAGGGCTCAGGAACAGACGGCTCCGGCTCAGGAACTGGCACCACCGGCTCGGGCACTGGAACTGGCCCGGACACTGGAACTGGCACCACCGGCTCGGGCACAGGAACTGGCACCACCGGCTCGGGCACTGGAACTGGCACCACCGGCTCGGGCACTGGAACTGGCACCACCGGCTCGGGCACTGGAACTGGCACCACCGGCTCGGGCACTGGAACTGGCACCACCGGCTCGGGCACTGGAACTGGCACCACCGGCTCGGGCACTGGAACTGGCACCACCGGCTCGGGCACTGGAACTGGCACCACCGGCTCGGGCACTGGAACTGGCACCACCGGCTCGGGCACTGGAACTCCCACCACCGGCTCGGGCACTGGAACTGGCACCACCGGCTCGGGAACTGGCACCACCGGTTCAGGAACAGACACCACCGGCCCAGGAACAGACACCACCGGTCCAAGTGTGTGCGTAGCCCACACACACCACATAGCTGTGGTCATAATGGCCAGTGTCGCGGTCACTGAGGGCTCAGGAACAGACGCCTCCGGCTCAGAAACAGAAACAGAAACAGACACAGGCTCAGGAACTGGAACAGACACAGACACAGGCACAGGCACAGGCTCCGGCTCAGGAACTGGAACAGACACAGACACAGGCACAGGCACAGGCTCCGGCTCAGGAACTGGAACAGACACAGACACAGGCAAAGGCACAGGCTCCGGCTCAGGAACTGGAACAGACACAGACACAGGCACAGGCACAGGCTCCGGCTCAGGAACTGGAACAGACTCCGGCTCAGGAACAGACACTGGCTCCGGCTCAGGAACAGACACTGGCTCCGGCTCAGGAACAGACACTGGCTCCGGCTCAGGAACAGACACTGGCTCCGGCTCAGGAACAGACACTGGCTCCGGCTCAGGAACAGACACTGGCTCCGGCTCAGGAACAGACACTGGCTCCGGCTCAGGAACAGACACTGGCTCCGGCTCAGGAACAGACACTGGCTCCGGCTCAGGAACAGACACTGAAGGTTTGAAGGGCGTCTCCAGGATCCGAGCTAAACGCTCTAAATAGCCGATCAGTGCCCCCCCGGCCATGAGAATGGGCATCTCCCGATCTGTCTCCGACTGGGCAGACGTGGCTTGAACCATCTCTGGCTGGGCAGATGTGACCTGAACAGTCTCTGACTGGGCAGACGGAACGTGAACAGTCTCGGGTTGGGCCACTAGACTCGGGACCACCAGACTCGGGACCACCGGAACAGGGACCACCGGAACAGGGACCACCGGAACAGGGACCACCGGAACAGGGACCACCGGAACAGGGACCACCGGAACAGGGACCACCGACATAGCCACGGAGGGGTTCTTTCCTCTCCTCCTCCGTTTCGGAACCACCGGAACTGGGACCACCGGAACTGGGTCGAGGAGGGGCCAGAGTGGAGAGTGGTCTTGAAATTCCTCTCGCCCACCTCCTCTACTGCGGCCTCCACGGGTCCCGCGAAATATGACCAACCGGGTCCCCTCAAAACTTTGCCTCCTCTCCCGCTCGGTGGCTGGGGAAGAGACCCTTTGCTGAGTCCTTGACATGGTCGGATCGTTCTGTCACGTTAATTACAGAAAACAAAGGGAGAACTCAAATGCAAAGGGAAAAGATATTTATTACAAAAGAAACACTAAACACAAAACAAAACCCACAAGGGGGAAAACATAACTAAATACAAAACAACAACTTCAAAAACGAACATACCAAAAGGGGTCACGGGAGAACAGGAGACGTGTACAAGACAACGATCCGACACAGACTGCAAACACAAAAGAACTTATAAAAGGGACAAATCAGGCAGGTGATGAGGAACAACAGGTGGGGCAAATGAAACCAATAATGAGATAACAAGGAGGGTGGGGTCAAAACAGTGACAGGAACACAAACACCACATGTGCTACACGAGACAGGACAGGCATGTGACAGATGATATGAAATGAGATAATAGTAAAAATATAAAGCCTATTGTTTAGTGCATTTTGCTTTTCAAACCCACAGCGCGCTTCAAAATATGATACATTCAAACGCGATCACGCTCCAAAATATGATACATTCAAGAGCGCTCCAAAATATGATACATTCAAACGCGATCGCGCTCCAAAATATGAAACATTATGGTACCATATTATACATATCTACGTTTGAGCAGATATCCACAAACAGTATTTAACAGTAAACACGGGTCTAAATATTATAATATTCACCATATATCTAGCAACAGTTCAACTGCAATGTGAAGTTTATGCAACAATACCATAAACTAATAAGTAAGAATTTCTTACCTTACATCTTTCTTGTCTTCAAATCGCGTTCTTCTTCTTCTGAGGTAAATAATAATAATAATAATAATAATAATAATAATAATAAACATTTATTTATATAGCACTTTTCATACATGGAATGCAACGCAAAGTGCTTCACAAACATAAAAACAAATTCACACAATGTCAATATAAAAAAGAAAATACATATAAATAACAGTTTAAAATCAAAGACTTATACACAACTTCACATAATATTATTATACTCATAAGCAACTTTAAAAAGGTATGTCTTAACCTGACTTTTAAAAATATGAATGCTAGTAGCCTCTTTCACTTCATTTGGTAAAGAATTCCAAATTTTTGGAGCATAGTGGCTAAAAGAAGCACCACCTGATCGTTTGTGTTTGACTGTACAATGTTCCAGAAGATTAGCATTAGAGGATCTTAATCTACGGTTAGGAACATATCTTGATAAACAGTCTGAAATGTATAAAGGTGCCAAATTGTGCTGAGTTTTATAAACAAATAAAATACCCTTAAAATCGATCCTTTGGTGAACTGGTAACCAATGTAATTCCATTAAAACCGGTGTAATATGTTCTCTCCTTTTTAATTTCATTAGTACTCTGGCAGCTGCATTTTGTATCAATTGTAACTTTGCTATAGAGGCCTTAGGTAGGCCAGTGTACATAGCATTACAATAATCAAGATGAGAGAAGATAAAAGCATGAATGAGTCTCTTAGCATCATCCAAAGACAAAAAAGGACGAATCTTGGCTATATTTCTCAGATGATAAAAACAAATTTTTGTCACTTGATTAATTTGAGACTTAAAATTCAGGTCACAGTCCAAAATGACACCTAGGCTTTTTACTTCTTTCTTAGATAGCATGGCCAAGGGACCCAATCCAGCTTCTATCCTCTCCCGCTCATGTTTTGGGCCCACAATAAGAATTTCAGTTTTGTCTTCATTCAATTTCAAATTTTTTTTGTTCATCCACTTTACAATGCTGGACAGGCAATCAGCCAGCCTCTCTAATACAACAGTATCTCTTAGCTCAACTGAGATGTATAACTATATCATCAGCATAAAGATGATAATTCATGTCATATTCCTGAATTATGCTGCCCAAAGGGAGCAAGTATAATGAAAATAAAACAGGCCCAAGAATTGATCCTTGTGGAACACCATGTGTTATTTCATGCGTCTTTGATATACAGTCACCTATATTAACTATAAACATCCTTTCTGTTATGTATGTTTTGAGCCAATTTAAAATATTACCAGAGAGACCGACAAGCTTTTCTAGTCTGTTTAACAGAATACAGTGATCAACTGTGTTGAATGCTACACTTAGATCTAAAAGGATTAAAACTGAGGCATTGCCTTTATCTGTATTTAATCTCAGATCATTTACTACTTTTAATATTGCAGTTTCCGTATTATGACCATGTCTGAAACCGGACTGATATTTCTCCCGAATATTATATTCATCTAAATAATCATTAAGCTGCTGCAATACAACTTTTTCTAGAATCTTACTTAAAAATGGTATGTTAGAAATTGGTCTGTAATTATGAAAGAGAGAACAATCCAGGTTTCTTTTCTTTAAAAGTGGCTTCACAACAGCACATTTAAAAGCATTAGGAAAGATGCCTGTCTCCAGGGAACAATTAACTATATCAAGGATGTAGTTTATCAAACAGTGCGATACCTCTTTAAAAAATACTGTTGGTATAGGGTCAAGATAGCTTGAAGAGGAATTTAGCTGAGAGGTAATTTGGAGAAGATTTTCTTTATTAACTGTCCTGAATATTTCAAATTTGTGTGAAGGACTCCCCAGTTCATCCATAGTAAAATTATCAGTATGATCAATGGCAGATCTGATCTGTATTATTTTATTATTAAAAAACGTAGCAAAATCTTCACACATAGTTACCGAGGGCTGATCAAGCCAATTATATGTTTTTTTATTTAAAAGACGATCTATTCACCTTATTTTTAACGGAAATACGGACGCAGCCAGTTGACGGTATTTTGTGCGAGACTTCCGGTCAGGCACTTCCGGTCACTGGCGAGCGTTGTTCGTAACAACAAACTCATCGTTATGGCTTCGAGGAAGACCGGGATTGTTTGTGCAGTTAGAGGTTGTCATAATAACTGGCACAAAAGAAAGATTTACTTGGAGCAGGAGTGTTTTAATCATCAAATTATTGACATTTTAATAATCAGGCGCCCTATACGACCGGCGACACACTGGCTGCGTGGCGTTTCTGTTGCGTGGTGTTTTCTATGTCTTTGCACACCAGAAACGTCTCTGACGAGGCGTTGCTGCTGCTAGGTGACATGATAAGCCTCATTGGTGATATATTCGACATATGGGGAGAGAGTTGTGGAAGGCACTTAATGTTAAACATAAATATATAGCAGCAAAGACAACGTCGGCAGTATTGACGGCAAAATAGGCTACAGAATATTTCGTTTCGTTTCTTCCAGGTGCAATATTTGAAAATCGATAATCTATATATATTTTTTTACATTTAGGCTATATCTGCATTTATGTCAAAACCTAAATTCAAACATCAAAATGTCATTTATTAATATGTATCCATATCAAAATGACATACAAACATATTTTCCTATTCTATTTTGCCTGGAAACGCTTCCGAAACGCTTCCAAAACGCTTGCGTGTCGCGTGAAAAATAGGCGTTGATTCTATTTCTAGCATGCACGCGTTTTCCCTGAGACGCGCGTGTCACGCAGGCAGTGTGCAAGCTCTAAATAACCTGTTAACATGGGAGCCGAAATAACGGACATGCCACGCAGCCCATTTGAAGAAACGACCGTATGTTTGTTCTTTTCATTTCGTGAACACAAGACCTACAGAAGATCACCCGATACCAAAAAAAAGTGGCTTGGCTACGAAGTCTGAATAAAAACTCCAAGGAGAAACAAAATCATTATAGTAACCCCTGTATAAAATCTAGTAATCATGGCATGATCATCATGGCATTTATTTTGTATGATTTATAATTATTTATAGCCATCTACTTATTGCTATCATGTGCTTTGGTTGCATTCTGATGACATCATTAATACATTTGACATGACAAAATAGCCTACCTCCATAGATATATTAACTTTAGTCCAGCATTGGCTCGACCGTGTTTAGGGCGGTGCTGAAGGCGCCGGCGAAGTTTTGGCAATCTGCCAGCTAGATGCATGAGTGTTTTCAACCAGGTCCAGTACCCGACCTGGGTGAGGCGGGGCTTTAGTTCTTTGTTGTATTCATCTGCTAAGGCATATGTGTAACATTTTTCTGTCAACTCTGCATAATCCTTCGCAATCGATATCGTTAGTTAGCCCAGAGAAGCGAGGAAACGGAAGTGCCGCACAAAAACCGGAAACTGGACCCATATTTACTTCCGCGTTCGAAAATAAGGTGAATAGTGGAGAAAAATATTCTGGGATTTTTATTATTTTCGTTAATAATTTTTGAATAGAATTGTTGTCGTTCAGAGCGCACTGTTTTTGTATATTCTGAGATATTAAACACAAGAATCTCACGGTGAACAGTTAATTTAATTTTTCTCCATAGACGCTCTGATTTACGGCATTCCCTCTTAAGCCGACAGATGCGTTCATTTTTCCATGGCATATTTTTAGATATCGATCTTTTTTTAGTTTTCTCTGGCGCCACTACATCAAGAGTTGATTTTAAAGAGGCATTAAAACTATCAACCATTACATGTACAGTAGGCATTTCACTTAAAGTTAAAGGCGTCTGTAGAATCTCATTACAAAAGACTCCATTGTAGGTCCATTGACATGTTGTGTAAAATTAAAAGAATTTAAAACCTCTAAAAAGTCAACTGCTTTACGATCACCTTTGTTATCGACATGGATATTAAAATCACCCACAATCAGGATTTTATCATAGTTGGTAACACAGAGAGTTAAAAGTTCAGAAAAGTCCGATATAAAGCACAGGGTTTGCTTAGGTGGTCGATATATTATTACAACTAAACATTTAATTTCAAGTATTTCTATTGCTAGATATTCAAAAGTAGTAAAATCATCGAAAACAATCTCTTTACAGGGCAATGACTGCAAAACTATAGCGGCTACTCCGCCACCCCTCTTGCCACAGCGAGCCTTTTGCAAGAATGTATAAGCTGGTGGGCATGCCTCAATAAGGGATATAGCCCCATTCTGATCAAGCCATGTTTCAGTTAAAAACATACAATTTAAACTTTTTTCCAATAAAATATCATAGATAAGAGAAGTTTTCCCTGAGATTGATCTTACATTAAAAAGTGCCATCTTTATTCTTCCTTCATTTATCAAAGAAGCCTCACATATGTTATTCAAATCCTTTCTCACCATCAATAAATTCGATTTTCTCCGATTATTATTTCGTCTATTTATATTATTCCTAGAGGAGACAACAACTTCAATGTTGTTGATCTGCTTGCATCCCTGTTCTAAAATCAGTGGTTTCAAACTAGTATAACTTCTTACAGGGATGCTGCATACTTGTCACACTTTGTCCAGTGCTGCTTTGATGTTTCTCGACAAAAATTGTACTCCAGTCCTGCTCGGATGTATACCATCAGCACGATAAAAACGCGCTCTCTCCCAGAAGAGATCCCAATTGTTAATGAAACCCAAGTTCTGCTTCCTACATAAGGATTCCAACCAGTTATTAAATGCAAATAGTCTGCTGTAGTATTCATTACCTCTTCTATATGTTGGGAGTGGTCCGGAGATTAAAATCCTTGTTCCAGGCGATGTGTAGCGGACAGCTTCCACCAGTTCATTAAAATCCTTTTTTTAAATTTCTGATTGTCGGAGTCTAATGTTATTCATACCAGCATGCAGAACAACTTTGTCCACTTTTTTGTCATGGTTTAAGATCGCTGGGATTTGGGCAGCAATGTGAAGTACCTGAGCTCCAGGAAAGCAATGTTTTTGCACAGTAGTGTGATTTGTCTGAACTTCAAGATGTCTAATGATAGAGTCGCCAATGATAAGCGTTTTACCGGGTGAAGAAGGAGACGACGTAGTTGTGGCAACTGGAGATCTGAGTGCCTCAAATCGATTGCTGATAGTGAGATCAAACTTCGGGATCGTTGAGGCCAATGTCCTGGCTCTAAACTGGGATTTCCTGCGTTGGTATGGCCAAGGTCCATTATACGACGGAGCAGGTGTAAAACAAATTTGACCCGTCTTTATCCAAGGTGCATTCCTCTCATGAGTGAACATCCCCAGTGTTGGTGTTGACGGTGTAGATGCTGAAGGTGCTTCGAAGCGGTTCTCCCGTGAAGTATCCATGACCCGGGAAGATTCCAACAAAGTTTTCCGTTCACATAACTGTGAATGTTTCTCCAGTAGCCCCTGTATTCGTGATTCTAAGGCCGAAAGTTCATCCTCAATTGAGCGTACCTCAAGATCTCTTTGATCGATTGAGCAAAACTCCGTTTCCATTTCGCAATGCTGCCACGTCAATGCTGTCGCCATGATGAGAACCTTAGATCCAATTAACCAATGTCCAAATACACATAAATGTTTATAAAGGTATATGGCTCATAAATGTGTGACAAGTATTCGCTGAGTTTTGTTTCAGTTTATAGACGTGCTCAAGAAAAAAAAGTTCACCGCGACGGAGAGGCAGAACGCACACCCTGTTTATTTTCTTTATTTTACAAAAGCACAATGTTTTGATTTGATTGTAAGTGGACACATACAAAGGTAGAAATATCACAGATTCTTTTTTTATATTTCTTTTTTCTGTATGACCATAAATGACGGAGTAATTTAACCTTATTGTGCTACAATGTGAAGAAAATCCAGCAAAACGCGGGGGCGCGTTTGCCGACCTCAGAGGGTTGATGTAGAATGCTAATGATAAAGTTATTCCAAAACTGTAACTCCAGTTGTTCCAAGGGGTCAATACAAAAAGCCAAGAGGGTGATTGTTTCCCAAAAAGGTCAATTAAAAACATCTTGCAGGTCTAGAAAGTTTAGAAAAATAGATAAAAGTAATGTTTGTGAAAATAAATGCGGGTTTGATGTTTATTTTTTTTATTTTTTTATTTTATTTATTTATTTCAAGCAAATAGTGTGACAACAGAAAAAAATACATAATAATAATAAGAATAATAATTGTAAGAATAATAACTTATACACTTATGCTTGAAATGGAGTGGGCAGAAGTAAAACTTATTGAACCCCACCCCGGTCTGTCAAAGAATACAAACAAAATAGCTGCTTCCTACTTCAACTATCTCAAAGAGAGAAGGAAAAATACAATTATTTATATATATAAAAAAATACTAGTAATAATAATACCTCATTAAGAAACAGTATTATAGTTGCACATATGCAAAACCACACATACATACTATACATATTCATACAGATATTACCTCAGGTAACAATGAATATCAAATACCAACAATGGTAGACGGAATACCACAAGGGTACATAACAGTGACGAACAGCTACCAACAATGGTAGACGTAATACCACAAGGGTAAATAACAACTAATCAACACTCCACACAATATGAATACAATCAAACCTCATTATCATTGTAATGTGACCAGACCTTTTGTTTGTAAAGACGTTTGAAAAGGTGAATGTTTAATGAAGAGATAATTGTTTTAGCTTTGCTTAATTCACTACAGTTAAAGTTTTTTTCAAGCTCCAGATTATAAACGCTAATAAGCATTACTACTGTTCTTTGTTTTGTTCTCTACACAGGCTACACAGCTGTAATCTCACAGCTCAGTCCTGTGAGAGTTTATTATCAGCTCTACAATCCTTAAACTCCTTTCTGAGAGAGCTGGACCTGAGTAACAATGACCTGCAGGATTCTGGAGTGAAGCTTCTTTCAGAAGAACTGAAGAGTCCAAACTGTCAGCTGGATATAGTGAGGTGAATGGTTTTAAAATGATTAACTATGCTATAATCAGAGGCTGACTTAACCAATAAGCAAGGCAAGCGGCCGCTTAGCACCCGCAAGAGACAAAACAGTTGCAGGAATGTGATATTTTTCCATGTTTATACAGACGTATGACCCACATGGACTGCATTAGTCTAAGAAAAATATTATTTGGGGTGAGGGGAAGGGAATGGACTGTATGAAGATTGAATTTGCAACAGTTACTAAAACTGTCAAATGCTTCTATTTCATGCATGATTTGTATATTGTCCTTGCAATGAGTTGCTTCTTCAAAGCTCGACAGTTAGCTAACAGTGTAAAGTTCTCCAAAAAAACACAAGGCATAACTTTTCTTGGGTTCCATGAAGATACTTTACTTTTCTTATTATACTGTAAAACTGTAACAAAGAACAAAAGACAAACAGAAATAAGATCAAACCAATACAGATACCTAAAGTACACAACTTATAGCAACAGAAATGCTGAGTCATAGCTAATAGCTCATATGCTAACTATCAGTTTAGTCATTTGACATGAGAAAACTCCAATAACCCAAAGATATGCCAAGTACAATTACTTTTATTTTTTTTTAGCAATATGTACAGTTCTTACAGACAGATAGTAGCCAAGGCAACAATGTAAAAAGAAAGAAATGCAGCAGGAGAATACAGCACTGGCACTCTGCTCTGCAGCACACTTAACAAAATTTTTATCGAAATTTACTAAACTAAAATTTACTAACCCCCTCCTTGAACTGCCACCTTAACGTGGTGGAGGGGTTTGAGTACCCGAATGACCCTAGGAACTATGTTGTCCGGGACTATATGCCCCTGGTAGGGTCTCCCAAGGCAAACAGGTCCTAGGCGACGGGTCAGACTAAGAGTGGTTAAAAAAAACCTTTATGAGAAATAGTAAATCGAGGACCGTGACGTCGCCCGGTATGGCGCAGCCGGGGCCCCACCCTGGAGCCAGGCCCGGGGTTGGGGCTCGTAATCGAGTGCCTGGTGGGCACGAAGCCCGAAGGAGTGACGTGGGGCCGCCTTCCCGTGGGCTCAACACCTACAGGAGGGACCGTAAGGGGCCGGTGCTGAGAGGATCAGGCAGCAGTCGAAGGCAGAGGCCTCGACAACCCGATCCCTGGACACGGAAACTAGCTCTAGGGACGTGGAACGTCACCTCGCTGGCGGGGAAGGAGCCTGAGATTGTGCGTGAGGTTGAGAGTTTCCAACTAGAGATAGTTGGGATCACTTCTACGCACAGCTTGGGCTCTGGAACCACACTCCTTGAGAGAGGATGGACTCTTCACCACTCTGGAGTTGCCCATGGTGAGAGGCGGCGGGCCAGTGTGGTTTTGCTTATAGCCCCCCAGTAGCCTTAGATAAAAGGAGTGCATTGTCTACGATACACAGGCTGATTTCCTCCATCTCCACTTCCTCTCTCTCTTTTATTAGACAACCGTGGGAGTTGGATCTATGCCTCACATTTGATGATGAGACTTGGAACCAGATCCTGTCCCATGTTCATACCTCTTCTATTTGTGCTCGTCACAGTCTTATCCAATTAAAATGTATTCATTGAATTAACTGGACAAAAGTGAGGTTGGCAAAAATTAAGCCTGATGTTGATCCTCTCTGTCATTGTTGCCACCAGGCCCCTGCTGATTTATTACATATGGTTTGGTTATGTCCATCGTTAACTTCTTTTTGACTATCAATCTTTAATTGGTTTTCTTCAGTGACAAAGAGACAGATTGAGCCTTGCCCTTTGGTTGCACTTTTTGGACTTTCTTCAAATGTCACTGGCTTGTCTGGAAATGCTGCAAAGGCTTTTGCCTTTTTAACATTATTAGCTAGACGGCGCATTCTTCTGCTCTGGAAACACAATCTCCCTCCATCTTCTGATGACTGGCTGAGAGATGTTATGAGCTTCATATATTGCTCACTATTCTCCTGTATATGTATCCTGGTATTATTGTAAAAGTTCAATTAACAGATTTAAAGATAATTAAGGGAAATTAAGAATTTATTAGAATTCATTGTAAATTAATGCATTTGAAATACTTGCAAATAATAATTTATTTTGAAATATGCATACATTCACAGTTTTTTGTATGACTGTTAATGTTTCTTGTCTAAATGTAAATGATATATTTTCAATTCAAAACAAAGTAATTTTGAAAAAAAAAAGTAATTTATTCTTTTGGGAAATTATTTTGGGAAACGCAGCCAAGATTAGTGTGTGATAGTAACGTCTGATTGCCAAACTAATGTGATGTGGACTGTTGCTGTATGTCTTTGTAGATTGTCTGGCTGTATGATGACAGAGGACGGCTGTGGTTATGTGTCTTCAGCTCTGAGTTCAAACCCCTCACACCTGAGAGAGCTGGATCTGAGCTACAATCACCCAGGAGATTCAGGAGTCAAGCTGCTCATTGATCAACTAGAGGATTCAAACTGCACACTGGATAAACTCAAGTATGTAAAGCATAAAGAGTTGATTAAACAACTCCAAAAACAGCATTTCAATCTTCACTTATTACTCACATTACAACATTTACAAACGTTCTTATTGAGAATTTACAGAGGTTTAGCTCTAGTTATGCTATGGGGCTGTTGAATGCTTCATTCTGATTGGCTGACGAACATTATAAGGTATGCAAAAATGTACAGTAAACACACAGGTAAAGTAGTTCTAGGCAGGTCTTGACTGCATTACAGTTCCATATCACTTTGCAAAATAATTTCAGTTATTTCAGAGGGCCTGACAGCATACAACAGCAAAAGAACAAACCCACAAAGACAAAGAAAATATAACAAACAACAGGATATTAATCACAAACCATTTCCATGATTTTCCTACAAAATACTTTTTTATTCACTTTATCCCGCTCTCCCATAAAAACCCACACACAGAGTAGAGACACACACACTCATACAAGTGCACAGAATTTTGTTGTCAGCGCTGCCCTGCGATTTCATCAGTAAAATAGTTTTGCAACTTATGTAGTATGTCTGAAAGGGGGCATGTGTTAGGTGAGGTCCAGTGGGGTGACGCATGTGCACAAACCCAACTTTTCTTATTTATATTAATTGCCATTTTGTGCAGATACAACATCTTGAATATATAAAAATTAAATGAACCACAGCTCTGCTTATCTCTCCTCTGCCCTTAATGCCCCAAGTACAACCACACTACATATACAATACATATAACAATAACAATAAAAATACTATGGGCCCTATTTTAACGATCTGAAACGCAAGTGTCAAGCGCAAAGCGCAAGTAACTTTGTGGGCGGGTCTCGGCGCTGTTGCTATTTTCCCGGCGGGATGAATGCCTCTTGCGCCCAGCGCAAATCTAAAAGGGGTTGGTCTGAAGTAGCTTCATTATTCATAGGTGTGGTTTGGGCATAACGTGAAATAAACCAATCAGAGCAACATCTCACATTCCCTTTAAGAGCAGGCGCGCTTGTTCTAAAGCGGATTCCTATTATAACGGCGGATTTGCCAGGCGCGCGCCAGGAGTGGTTCACAGCCGAAGAGACCGACGTTCTCGTCAGGGACATTGGGGATGGAGAAACCCACCCAAATTAACTTCGGTTAAACAGGCGTATGATAATTTGGGTAAATGTGTAAGCTAGATGTATGCTTTTATAATAAATTGTCTGTCTATCTATCTATCTATCTATCTATCTATCTATCGTAATAATGTATGATTTGCAAAAATGAAAACTGCTGCTTCTGTGTAGATGAGAGAATCAAAGTGCGCGTTGTGCACACGCTACATTGATTATGGCCAAGCATGCACCCTTAAAATAGCATATGAATAACATGCGCAACACGCCACTGACTTTAAACTATTTTTTCCTGGTTAGTGGCGCAATTGTTTTCTAAACCTGCAAAAAGGTGTACAAAGTCAATTGCGCTGGGTGCAAGATAGGGCCCTATAAGTGTAATAGTTAAACAATAAAATAAAAATACTGTAAGTGTAATAGTTAAACAATACAGTAAGTGTACAAAATAATAAAATACAATGCAATATAAAGAAAAGGATTAAAAATATATATATAGTTTATCCTCATCTGTGTTGTCAAGTGCGAGATCAATGGTATCAATATAATTTAACAAAGGTTTCCATGTTTTATGAAAGGTTTTTAAAAGACCCTTTCAAAGAATTTTTTTCCAGCTTTAAACACAAGATCATTTCTTTTATCCATCTATCATATGAAGGAGGGCATGCATGTTTCCACTTAAAGAGAATGAGCCTCCTGGCCAATAGTGTAGTGAAATAGTGTAGTCTGGCATTGGTGTAGTGTATTCTATGAAAAATCTTGCTTTGCATCAAACTGTGCTTGGCGCATATAGAGGAAGAATGTTCTAAATCTATTTTATAATCCCACTCTATTTCAAGTAAAGTGACCCCCAGCTCTTGTTCCCAAGTAATTTCAAGTGAAATAGAGGGGTGAAGATTTAATTATAAACATCAATTAAAAGAATTAAAAAAAATTATAAAGATATCTGTGTGTTTTCAGTGATGAATATGCCTAGATATCTGAATCCTTGCTGAGCCAGTCAATTTTATTCCAAAATCTTGAGGATTGGTGGTAATGATGAAAATGGGTTAATTATATTTATACCATGGTCTGGGTGAATACTCGATTCTGATCGGCAGCAGGGTGTCCATTAAAAAGTGATAGAGGACACCTAGAAATAAACCGTCAGGCGTAACCAGGGAAACCAAGTGTAAAAACTTTAGATTTCGATTGTAAAACTAATTAAAATATAAACTAATGTTTTAAAAATGTGTTATTTGGCAGGTGACCATGGTATAAGCGGGTTAATGCCCTTCGAGGTGTCCATTGTCAGGTATTTTAATGGCCTCCGTTGCGCGTCGGACGGTTCACACATCGCCGTCGTCCATTAATACCTGACAATGGACACCTCATCGGGCATTAACCCTTACATAAAAGAAGGTAGTTTGCATAAAGGGACAGTTCATAAGAGGTTCCAAACTGGGTAATGTCCTCAAACTTTTCCTCACTTAGCAACCAAATGGCCAGTGGCTCAATAGCAAAGGCAAATAATAGAGGCGAAAGGGGGAAACCTTGGCGTGTGCCTCGATGAAGGGGAAAGGCTTTAGAAAGTGTTGCATTGGTTTGCACAGATGCTACAGGGGAGGAGTATAGTAATCGAGTCTGTGATATAAAATTGGAGCTGAAACCAAATTTGTTTAAACTCAAAAATAAATACTCTCACTCTACCCAGTCGAATGCCTTCTCAGCATTAAGAATGGTATTAAAAAGTATTCTGGTAAGTGTCTCCCAGTCATGAAACCTGTCTGGTCAGGGGAAATAACAGCAGGCAACGCTTGCTGAAGGCGAAGGGCAAGAACCTTAGATAGAATTTTAAAGAATATAAAGGAAAATATTCGGAATTTTCTGATCCAATCTGACTTCTGACCTGTAATGCTGCCTGAATCATAATCATACACTGTTCGTTCATTGCCCAGAGGAGAACTGAGCGACTGAGCCTGGGTTCTCCCAAGATTTTTTTTCTCCATTCTGTCACTGATGGAGTTTTGGTTCCTTGCCACTGTTGCCTTGGCTTTTGGCTTGCTTAGTTGGGGAAATTTAATATTCAACAATATTATTGATCTGCCTTACTTAAGCTGGACGATGACCATTTTGAAATATCATGAAATTTTTTTGGCCCATTCCAAAGTTTTGAGTTACATTCTGAGGAATAAGGATTAGAATAGTATAAAATAATCAAATTAATTTCCTCCGGGACGGAAACAGTCACCGTTAAAATGTTTAATTTTAGGGATCAGTCTAGATGCACAGACAGTTCGAGATTGAAAAAGCAAGTTGTCCTAACATAATTGTCCTGAAAACTAACATTTTGAATGATAAGTGGTGGTCCATTGAAATGTCCGGTGATTGTCGGGTTATACCCGTTATACTTTTTGTTGTATTTATGTATGCTTTGTATTAACATTTTTTGATCACATGAAACGTGAAACGTTCCATTTCTTGCTGTAATCAACATATGTCAAATTAAGTTACGCAATATCAACTTATTTTGATAAGTTATAAACATTAATTTGAAATAACTTAAAGCGTGTGTATAGTAGATTTGCTTAAATAGCATTTAAACAAAGGAACTGCAAGGGATTAAAACCCCGCCCACACGCTGGTGAAAACTGGAAAAACCGGTTCCCTTTCATCCTGGGAACTCCGACGTGTCGTCGGGGGAGTTCCCTGATGAATTGGGATCACGCTAGGGAGACCAATTGCCTACGAGTGAATTAAAACGAGCCAATGAAAATTGCCTACCAGCGGGGGTATAAAGGCGGAAGCAACGCATGCATAGTGCTTTTAGCTTCAGAGCCGACCGTTGTGTCCTCTCTGAGTGAATGAGCTTTAAGATTGCAACTATCTTATGCTCTACGAGTCTGCTGTTTCGGGAAGGGTTCTCTCTGTGTTGGCGTGACGGCGTTTCTGCGACCGCGCAATTTCCTGTCTGTCGGCTGCGTCGACACGCTGATAATTCAAAAGCTGTTTTCACAGCTGGTAAACGGTTGAGTGCGCACAGCGGGCTTGCAGTTTCCCCGCTGTGTTGCCGCGTTGGGTCCCTGTGTGCTTCAGCACAATAAAGAGAGTACTTTCTTCCTGAAAGAGCAACACGAGTGAAGATCGCGTCCTTTTCAGGATGACATTTCACTCGTGTGTTTCTGGATGCGGTCGTTTCCTGTCCTCATTTGACGGCCACGTTCATTGTTTCACATGCCTAATCAGTGTGTGAGACTACGTTCGTGGGTGGTTCATGTTCTCTCAGGAGTGCATGACCACGTCGGCCCGTTGTTCGTCTCCCGTTTTTAAAGGCTCGAGCCGCTCAGCGTGCCGTGTGCGGTCGAGCGCCGGTTGACAGCGCGGGTTGTCACGGCAACACAGCGCGCGTTGTCACGGCAACACAGCGCGCGTCATTCGGCGCTCAAGATGCGTGGTCAAGATCAAGACTCGCGTGCCTCTATGAGGTGAGTCCCTTTGCTTGTTTCCCGATCTAGTTTCTCTTCTGGTGCACCAGAAGAGGGCTACTTTGGCGAATAACATGGGTGATCTGAGGGTTACAGTGAGCACGAACCACTCACTCCTCTAGCGCATCGCAAACATGCTGAGACTGTGTTCGTGGGTGGTTTGTGCTCTCTACATGAGAGCATGACCACGTCGGCACGTTGTTCGTCCTGTCCGAGGACTTGAACGCTCAGCGTGCCGTGTGTCATCAAGGTGATGGCCACGTTCACTGTCTTGCATGCCTAGTTGGCGGCCATGATCGCTGTTTCACATGCCTAATCTAATCTGTGTGTTGAGACTGCGTTCATGGGTGGTTCATGTTCTCTCATGAGTGCATGACCACGTCGGCACGTTGTTCGTCTCCCCTTTTTCGTAAAGGCTTGAGCCGCTCAGCATGCCGTGTGCCGTCGAGGCTTTGAATGGGATTTTGGTCCTTCTCATGAGGGACCAAGCATTTCATTCGGGGCCCCAGGGGAGGAGAGATGTCGATCGCTACATCGGAGAGAGGGCTGTTATACTCTGAAAATGATGCTGAGTTCCTACTGTAATGGTGTGTTCTCGTGCTGAAGATTCAGACTTGACAGCCACACTTCCTGGGTCTAAAGTGCCTGGATGTGTATGAAAAATGTTGGCAGTATGGAAGCATTTTGGTGCCAATATGGCAAGCCAAACATGCCTAAATCTGCAGAAGTTTTTCCTCTCTCACTACCCCTACACATTCAGTGCACGTGGGTAGTTCTGATTCGGGGTGGAGCTGCGCTTAGTGACTGACCGTGATTAGTCACAGCGCTGGCCCTCGGTCAGACGATGTCCACACTGGTGGTCCAGAAGCGCCTCAAAACCAGCCCGCTCGGAGTTCGTTTCCCCCCAGCAAAGGGAAGGGGAACGACCCTGAGAGGAGCGACCCGGAGTATGTGATGTCTGCTCTTCGGGAGTGCGTGTCATCACCACTCCTTCCCCTGGGGGAGGGCCGGGTGGAGAATTTAATTTCTGCTCCGCCGCTGGTAATCCAGTCAGTGGTACCCAAAGTTCGAGCAGTCCACTTCCTCTGAGTTACTCACGAGTCCCAGTGCTCAGATGACAGTGAGGGCTACGGCCTTGTCACTCTCGTCTCTCGCTGGGTGAGGAGACGGAAACCAGGATTCGATGCCCCCGGGCCTCGCTCCTCGTTTCCCCTCACGGTCGAGTCTGGCAGACCAGTAAGACCAGTCTCCTCCGTCCGAGAGGGTCAGAATGGCAGTGCGCGCCGCCCCCGAACGGCGCCACTCCCGTTCCCCTCTCCCCAGCTCACGGATAGCAGTGACGCAGCCTCGGCTGCGTCGCTCCTGTCTGCAACTGGGCCTGGAGGCGCAGAGACCAGGTCACGAGGAGTCAGGGCCTCGTTCCTCGTCTCTCCCCCTCCCCTCGCCACCGGGCAGCCCGCAGCAGAATGCCCACAGGCCTTCTCTGCCGTCTGCCCCCAGGTGGAAGCAGGTTGGTGTCAAGTTAAAAACGCCCAGACCCCACTCTCGGTCTCTACAACGCCACCAGAGCCAGGTCCCTTTCTTCCACCTCGCTGCCTCTCCGCGGGTACGCCGGTGGTTCGGGTAGGCTCATTGGGACGGTCTCTGGAAGCCTGGCTATCGCTTCCAAGCCAGTCCCGATGGCTCATCCGCACCATCCGTTTCGGCTATGCAATTCAGTTTGCACGCCAGCCTCCCAAGTTCAGGGGCGTCCACTTCACCCGTGTGCGGTCAGTGGATGCCCCTGTCTTGCGGAAAGAGATCGATGTCCTGCTGGCGAAGGACGCGATCGAGCCGGTCCCTCCTGCCGAGATGAGGTTTGGGTTTTACAGCCCCTACTTCTTTGTACCCAAGAAAGGCGGTGGGTTACAGCCAATCCTGGACCTGCGAGTTTTGAATCGGGTCCTGCACAAACTCCCGTTCAAAATGCTCACGCAGAAGCGCATTTTCGAATGCATCCGTCCCCAGGGTTGGTTTGCAGTGATTTACCTGAACGACGCGTTCTTTATTCTTCCTCGACACAGACCGTTTCTACGGTTTGCGTTCGAGGGTCGAGCGTATCAGTACAAAGTCCTACCCTTCAGGCTGGCCCTGTCGCCCCGTGTCTTCACGAAAGTCATGGAGGCGGCCTTGTTCCCATGAGAGAACAAGGCGTTCGCATTCTCAACTATCTCAACGACTGGCTCATTCTAGCTCAATCGCGAGGTGTTGTGCGATCACAGGGACATGGTGCTTCAGCACCTCAGCCGGTTGGGGCTTCAGGTCAGCTGGGATAAGAGCAAACTCTGCCCCGTGCAGAGGATCTCTTATCTCAGTATGGAACTGGACTCGGTCGCCTGGACTGCGCGCTTCACGGAGGAGCGCGTCCAGTCAGTGCTCACCTGCCTCAGGTCCTTTCGAGGCACGACAGCGGTTCCACTGAAACAATTTCAGAGGCTCCTGGGGCATATGGCAGCCGCAGTAATGCCGCTCGGCCTGTTACATATGAGACCGCTTCAGCGCTGGCTTCACGATCGAGTCCCGAGGTGGGCGTGGCAGAGCGGCACGCTCCGGGTCAAAGTTACCCCGCGCTGTCGCCAAACCTTCTTCCCATGGTCGGACCCTGTGTTTCTACGGGCCGGAGTGCCCTTAGTCCAGGTTTCCATGCATGCTGTGGTTTTCACGGATGCCTCTGCCATGGGTTGGGGGACCACGTACAACGGGCATGCAGTCTCGGGTCTGTGGACGGGGCCCCAGCTGCATTGGCACATCAACTGCCTAGAGTTGCAAGCAGTACGCCTAGCTTTGTGTCTGGTCCGTACGGACAGCACTGCGACCGTTGCGTACATCAACCATCAAGGTGGTCAACGCTCCCGTCGTATGTCGCGACTCGCCTCCCACCTCCTCCTATGGAGTCAGAAGCATCTGAGGTCGCTTCGTGCCGTTCATGTTCCAGGGGAGCTCAACCGTGTGGCAGACGAGCTCTCACGGCTGCCTTCCCTGCCAGGAGAATGGCGACTCCATCCCAGACAGTCCAGCGGATTTGGAGTGTCTTCGGAGACGCACAGGTAGACCTGTTTGCTTCTCCAGTCACGACCCATTGCCAGTGGTTTTACTCCCTGACAGAGGGGACCCTCAGCACGGATGCCCTGGCGCACAGCTGGCCCGGGACCTGCGCAAGTATGCGTTTCCCCCAGTGAGCCTTCTCGCACAGACCCTGTGCAAGGTCAGGGAGGAGGAGGAGCAGGTCCTGTTAGTGGCACCGTATTGGCCCACCAGGACTTGGTTCACGGAAATCATGCTCCTCGCGACAGCCCCTCCTTGGCCGATTCCTCTGAGGAAGGACCTCCTTTCCCAGAGACGGGGCACTCTATGGCACCCGCATCCAGACCTCTGGAAACTCCATGTCTGGTCCCTGCACGGGACGCAGAGGTTCTAGGTGGTCTACCACAGGCAGTGATGGACACCATCACTTCTGCTAGAGGCCCCTCTATGAGGCGCTTCTATGCGTTGAACCTGTTCGTCGATTGGTGTTCCTCCCGTCAGGAGGACCCCCGAACTTCCCCGATCAGAGTCGTGATTTCCTTCCTGCAAGATGGGTTAGAGTGAAGGCTGTCTCCCTCCACCCTCAAAGTGTATGTCACTGCAATAGCAGCGCATCATGATGCAGTAGAAGGTAAGTCTTTGGGGAAGCACGACCTGATCATCAGATTCCTTGACCCTCTGAGGTCAACAAATGCGCGGGCGCGTTTTGCTGGATTTTCTCCACATTGTAGCACTATAAACTTAAATTACTCCGTCATTTATGGTCATACAGAAAAAAGAAATATAAAAAAAGAATCTGTGATATTTCTACCTTTGTATGTGTCCACTTACAATCAAATCAAAACATTGTGCTTTTGTAAAATAAAGAAAATAAACAGGGTGTGCGTTCTGCATCTCCGTCGCGGTGAACTTTTTTTCTTGAGCACGTCTATAAACTGAAACAAAACTCAACGAATACTTGTCACACATTTATGAGCCATATACCTTAATAAACATTTAAACGTGTACTTTTAAATGATCGGATTCAAAACTAAAACAAATATTCTCTGTTTAAGTAATTTGTATAAAACCAACAAGATGTCCAGCTTCTCAAACGCTTGCTCATTACAGTTAATTTGGCCACGCCCACTCGCGCAAAAGATATTCACATGCAAATCTCCACATGGAACGCGGACTCGCTCATTACCTCAACAACAAAACACTTCACTTCACTTTTCGTCGAGTTTGAAAGACGTGCCTGAGCTTACATTGGATTTAGGCTACCTCAGAAGAAGAAGAACGCGATTTGAAGACAAGAAAAATGTAAGGTAAGAAATTCTTACATATTAGTTTGTTATTGTTGCATAAATGTCACGTTGCAGTTGAACTGTTGCTAGATATATGGGGAATATTATAATATTTAGACCCGTGTTTACTGTTACTGTGTTCGTGGATAACTGCTCAAACATAGATATGTATATGGTAACCATAATGTTTTATATTTGAGCGCGATCGCGTTTGAATGTTTAATATTTTGCTGCGCGATCGCATTTGAATGTAGCCTACTGTATCATATTTTGGATGAAAGCAAAACGCACCAAATGGCTTCATGGTTTTATTATTATCTCATTTCATATCATCATAACGGATGGAAACATTTGAAGTAACATGATAATCAATAGATTTTTCTCTAGCTTAGGTGTTACTGAAATCTTTTGGAAGATTTATACTGCTATAGGTTATTTATTGTTATTATTATTTTATCCGGCACTGCGCATATACCTTATGCCTACAAGGCACAATAAACCTGGTGTTCATTATATTATATATTGTTAGAAACATTTGTGTGTGTGTGTGTATTCTGTGAATTTTAAAAAGGAATTTTAAAAAGCAATTTTAACCAGAAAAATCTAATATTTATTTCCAAAATCGTGCAGGCCTTTCTCTTGATATCAGTATGTTCACTTTTTTTTTCAGGGCCCAGATGCCACTGAGGACTTCAACATTCACATGAGTCTCTGTACGTGAACACGGTAAAGTGAAAATCTTGGAAATAAAAGGTATGTACAATGTTTTTAGGAATGGCACAAAGGTCTCTGTCTTTGAAGTGCTTTTTGGCATTTGTTTTGTATCTTTGGATTATGTTGTGTTGTAAATAAATCCAAACAATTTAAAAGCCATTCTTTTTTAAATCTCCTCATTTACAGTATTGTGCAAGGTTGCTCAGAATGACAGGGCCTGATAGCTCCTAATAGGGCCGTTAGGGGAGGTTCTTTGTCTTTCTCAGGTGTGAAGAGCTAACATATTAATGAGCTCCCTCATAGAGCTTTTTCACACAAAACACGTCGTAAAATTTTTAAATCAATATATTGTCTTATCTGAATGAGCAGTCAGGGTGATTTTCACATAGTTTTGCAGCAAATATCCTAGGCTACGTCATACAATTTTCAAAAGTCTTGTGAAGAAATAATCAGTATGGGTTTCATGGCCTTATTTCAGTGAGAATTTTTTTTTGTATTTTCACAAACCACGCATAAATGTCATTATCTCAAAACTACAAACTTTTACATACATGCTGCTGATACATTATTGTAGCAGAGTTTGTGCTGAATACAGTGTAATTAGACTTTAGCCATAAAAATGTCACAAGTAACAGAAATGTCAGAGCATGTCAGAACACCTCCAGGGCCCAGACAACAGCTCAGACCTCAGAGGGTTAAGGGTGCTAGGAGGTTAAATCCACCTCGTGTTTTGCACTCTGTACCCTCTTGGGACCTAGCTCTGGTTCTTAGAGCACTTCAAAGTCCTCCCTTTGAGCCCTTGTCAACAGTTGAGTTGAATATCCTGTCCATTAAGACAGCGCTCCTGTTGGCATTGGCTTCTTTCAAGAGGGTCGGGGATCTGCAGGCTTTTTCAGTCGACGAGTCGTGCCTAGAGTTCGGGCCGAGCCTCTCTCATGTTGTATTGAGACCCCGGCTCGGATATGTGCCCAAGGTTCCTACCACTCCCTTCGTGGACCAGGTAGTGAACCTGCAAGCGCTGCCCTAGGAGAGGGCAGACCCAGCCCTAGCTTTTCTCTGTCCCGTCCGCGCCTTGCAGGTTTATATTGATAGAACGCAAAGCTTCAGAACCTCAGATCAGCTCTTTGTCTGTTATGGAGGCCAGCAGAAGGGGAAGGCTGTCTCCAAGCAGAGGTTAGCCCACTGGTTAGTGGATGCTATCACCCGAGCGTACGAGTCTCTGGGTGAGCCTTGTCCTCCCAGGTTGCGCGCTCACTCAACTAGACGTGTTGCCGCTTCCTGGGCTTTGGCTCAAGGCGCCTCGCTGACAGACATCTGTAGAGCTGTGGGCTGGGCGACACCGAACACGTTCGCTAGGTTCTATAGCCTACGTGTGGAACCTGTTTCCTCCAGAGTACTCGCTACGGCCAGTGGTGCGAGGGAATAGGTTGTGTCAGCTTGCTACGCCACTCCGTGCCTCGGAGTTGCTAGTAGACTGGGTGTTTTTCCAGTGGTCTCTATGGTGACCCATGATGCCACGTGCAGTTCAGCCGTGTTTTCCCCTTGACAGACTCGTTCTGTCGTCCCTGTTGAGTACGCTCCCACTTCCCTTGGATTTGGACTACCTCAGGGATTGCCATATGTTTCACTACCCCAATGGGTTAGTACATATGTGTATTCCAGGCCTTTCTCAGGCAGACTGGGCTTCCGCAGCGTGGGGTTACCCGCAACTGGGGGTTAGGGCACGCTTTCCCAGTGTTATCCAAAAGTCACTGTGCCGGTCTTGCGGAACAGTGTGATTCCCTAGCTAGCTCCAGCAACTTATTACAAGAAACTGCTGCAGGGTAGCTTAGCTGGGCGCTGAAAGAGGCCAGCACCACGGCATTTTATTAGGGATCCCAATTCATCAGTGAACTCCCCCGACAACATGTCGGAGTTCCCAGGACGAAAGGGAACGTCTCGGTTACGTATGTAACCCTCGTTCCCTGAGTTCAGGGAACGGAGACGTGTCGTCCCTTCGCCATGTTGCTGTACCTTCGCGGAGGACTGGACACCGTTCGGCTCCTCAGCGAAAAGCACTATGCATGCGTTGCTTCCGCCTTTATACCCGCGCTGGTAGGCGGGCTGCGGAATGCAAATCCTGCATGCCAATTTTCATTGGCTCGTTTTAATTCACTCGTAGGCAATTGGTCTCCCTAGCGTGATCCCAATTCGTCAGGGAACTCCCCCGACGACACGTCTCCATACGTAACCGAGACGTTTTCTTTTGATTCCCTGAGAGGAGATCGATTAGCATTGGGGGTTGGCAAAGAATTAGCAGACCTGGGGGGTGGGGGGTTTGTAATTTCTTGACTCGGTAGCAGCTAAAACAAAGACTGTGCAATTAATTACATTTTGGATTTAACTTCCTTTATGTCGTTTTATTTATACACTGTAAAAAATATTTTTTTGAGTTTGTAAGTAAAGTTAGCATTAAATATGTTTTACAAACAATTGGTTTGCAAACTCTTGGAGGTTTGTTACCATCATTCAGAAGAGTGGTGCTTGTGTTTAGACTTGTGTTTTACGTGATTAAATCAGGAAGATTACATTGGTTTCTTTTCAGTGTAGGACAGTTTGTCAACAAAATGCAAAAATATAGTAGGCTATATTTATAAACATTGCTAAAACAAAGAGTGAATAAGAATTAAAAAAGTAATAAAGTTAAAGCAGCTGATAATTTTGTTTAAATTTACTAGCATTTTCTGAGTGAAAATTGTTTCCTAGCTTTTTTTTTAAAGTAAATCCTACTCCAATTATTTTTCAGTGTAGGTTTCTCATTTTTATCAGCTTTCTTTTGCTTTTCGAAGGGCCATCTACCTTTGCTACCGCGGTCTCGCTCGCTGTAAACACAGGTTTTGTTTCAGATGCGTTTAGTGCGCTTGCCCCATTAAAAGCATTTTATGTGTAATTTAACTATATAAATTAAACTTGTTGCGTTTATATTTTGGTTCATCTGTTTGCCCTTACATGATTTACTAATAAATGTATATTTTAATTGAATTGTCTTCATTGATTAAGCATAGAGATTTTTTCATGTTAGTCCTAGAATGTCCCAGGGGGCTTGATGTCTTGTCAACAGTTTGACAATTTGTTAAATGTTCACAAAATCCATATAAAGGGTGATTAACAGTTGAAAAGGGTGATTAAAAATGACAAGATAAGAGGTTTCTGCCCGACAGATACAATATGTTATAAAAAAAATAAATTACATCATTATGGAGAAATGGGTGCTTGCAGAATATGTAACTGTACTCTTTTTTTTTTTTTTTGTTGACGAATGCTTACCAGCACATTTTATATAGCCTACTTATATAGCCTACAGGATAATGAGCGTTTACGTAATAAAGCCGCACTCAAGCGTACTACCCAGGGCTTAATTTGAGCCGGAACACGCCGGAACATGTTCCGTCACCTCCGACGTTGGATCCGGAACCTTTTTTATTGGATCCGGCACCTCCTGTGTCACTATGGAAAATGAATTGCCTAAATTAAAAAAAAATAATAATAATAAAATTAGCCTACTGTTTGTGTAGTGTTCAATGTTGTTATTTGTCTGGTTAATCTTTATTCCCCATTGAAGTTTGTAGCAATACAGATATTTTTATGTACTGCCCCTTTAAGTACTTTCATTTTCTGTCACGTCCTCCCAAAAAAAACTATACTCTGGCAGGATTGGAGGAGAGGAAATTAACAACGGAAATGAGTATATAGGGGCATGGTTTAAAAGAGTATAGTGGCTGTCATGTTCAACTGAAGAGTGTGCCCTACTTTCCCGTTGGAGGCAGTCATTGCGGGTGGATTTCGTGAGAAAAGTGTGTGTTTTTCGGGCATCGTGGAGAGGAGGTAGTGCTGTTTGGTTAGCCTCTTGCTAGCGGATGTGTCCTTTGGCCTTTCTCAAGTTTTGAATTGGATTGGAGTTTTGCATCGTAATCCAAAACCGGTGGCTTGGTGGAGCAGGGACAAAGATAGGAGCAAGACGGACTGACGCTGCCGATGTTCCCGAGTCACTCTTGACCACCCGTGCTGCCAACTTGGTCAGTGTTGCTGACTTTATTCTTTATTGGGCGATACCACCGTTACAGAAGTGGCGCCCGAACAGGTACGTGAACTAAACGTGAACTAAATATGAACACTTGAAAATCGTGACTGTGAACTTTATCTGTGACTGTGAAAATTGTGACTGTGTAAATATGTGGATTGTGAGCACGTGAACCCCTGAACTTTTGAATAATCTTTGTCAATTGGTGTGTGCTTTTGAATATGTATTTGGTGGGTTTTTCTCCTTTTTTGATGGTGTTTGGGGAAAATGTTCTAAATTGACTATTGAGGAAAAGCTCTTGATTTTGTTATTTTACTAAGCCCTTGTTGCCCACATACAGTATCTTGATTTTCATTTATTTATTTATTTATTTATTAACATTTACAATACACCCAAACATTACCAGACATGGCCCCTACCCCTCCCCCATACTCCACTTATGTGGACATTGATGAACCGGATGCACCCAACATTTCCACTCCATACAGTTTCTCCTGTCCGGTAACCCAGGTGCGGATGCTCTCCCTTGATCTAGAAGGCAGCACATCAGTACAACCCCTCACTTGGGCTCCAGAATCTGATAACATGCAACTTTGTACATCCCCTGATGTTGCATCTCTTTCCTCAATGGATCAGCATGCCTTCCCCGGTGTCCTTCCAACCCCTGGGAGGGAAATTCACCATTTCACTGCTCAGGTACAAGGTAACTGGGACAATCTGAGGGAATTCATGAAAAACCAGGAGAGAAATGTAAATGAGCTTACCCAAGTACTGAAGGCCTCCTCTTCTCACCGTGAAAGCCAGATCAACAATCTTTCGACCAAGGTGGAGAGCAACAAGCAACAGGTTCTCACCCTATTGACTGCATCTTAACAACAAGAGGCAGCTGAGACCGACCAATTGATTAAGGCTGTGAAACTGATGTTCTCGAAAGAAATTCAGAAAATGGAATCAACTATCACTTCTGCAGTTCGTGATCAGGTGGAAAGGCTACGGGTGGAGGTCCAACAGGATATCCAAGCCATCCAACATACACTTCTGAGTGGCCTTGATAATGTAACCACAAATCTTCAGCAATGTGAAACACAAATTGACAAATGTCGTATCTGTGTAGCCGAGTTGCGTAATGATTTTCAAGTGTACAATAAGAAAACTGTTGAACCCCAAATGAAACAAACAACAGCTCAAGTTCCGAGTACTACACTCCCAAAAACCCCAAGCACCAGAGACTATTTCAACCCCTCTATCGATCCCTATTGTGAAAAGTGACCATATTAAATTAACCTTTCCCACTTTTGGGCGGCCTACAGATGATAATGACCCTCTATTGTACTTGACCAAGTGTCAAGATTTTCTGGCTCTACATCCTTTGACAGATGCAGACCTCCTGGCTACCTTCCGCACAGTATTGCATGGCACTGCACGTGACTGGTGGGAGGTAAGTTGTTTCAATATAACCACGTGGAAGGAATTTGAGACCTCGTTTCTCTCTGCTTTCCTGTCCGAGGACTATGAGGATGAGCTGGCTGAACGGGTCCGTACGAGAGTTCAAGGGGAGAAGGAATCAGTTAGAGACTTTGCATTCACTTATCGTGCACTGTGCAGAAGATGGAAGACCACTCTAACAGAAATCGAGATTGTCAAAATGATCCTAAAAAATATCAAGCCTTACCTGGCAAGTCAGCTGCGAAGTCGGGTGAACACTGTCGAAGATTTGGTTAAACTCGGACACCAACTGGAAAAGGATTTTCGAAGAACAGCTTCGGTATGAAGGGCGTGTGGGCCTTAAACAACAAGCAAATTTACAAAAACACCAAGTGACCCAACCCAACCGACCTGCTGAGAAACCACCGGTACAGTGTTGGAGATGTAATGGACCACATCCTCCGGGAAATTTCCCACTGTATGTACATCCATCTCATCAGTCTTCTGGTCAACAACAGTTCCCCCAGGTTCTTGGGCTTATCTGGATGGTACCACCGGTTTGTGCCCAATTTTTCTAAAATTGCTGAGCCCCTAAATTCAATGAAAAAAAAAGGACAAGGGTTTAAATGGACGATGCTGTGTCAACAAGCGTTTGACCAGTTAAAAGCATGCCTCTCGTCGCCCCCCATTCTCAGCCACCCTGATCTTCGAGTCCCATTCATCGTATATACAGATGCCAGCGACACAGGACTGGGTGCTATTCTCACACAGCGGAAAGATCTAGGCAGAGAGGAGGTTATTGCTTACGCCAGCCGAGCCTTAACTGGGGCAGAAATCAACTACACGGCAACAGAAAAAGAGTGTCTGGCAGTTGTGTGGGCCTTGGAAAAGTGGCAACATTACCTTGAACATAAACTCTTCACTGTTGTCACAGACCATTCCGATCTGCAATGGGTCATGGGATCCACCAAAACCAACAGCCACCTCATCCGATGGGTCCTGAGACTGCAAAAATTCAATTTCGTCATTGAATACCGTAAAGGGAAATTAAACGTAGCCCCTGATGCTTTGTCCCGGTCTTCTACCACAGCAAGTTCTCCCATCACAGCATGTTGCACCCTTTTCAACCAGCAAAAGACGGACCAACACCCAGAGCTTCCAGTGTCAGATGTTGTCCTGTAGGAGGAACAGCATAAATACTGTGAAATAACAAAGCTATTACAGGCAGTAGCAGAAAAACAAAGTCCACAAATGGCCCAATATGAAGTGGTAAGTTGTATCACAAAACTTACCTAGCGAATGAGCAAATACACTATAGAGTGTATGTTCCCAGCAGTCTCAGGCCGACACTCCTACAGCATTATCATTCTCATCCCCTAAGTGGCCATCGAGGAATCTATAAAACCTATAAATGGCTCCAGGAAGTAGCGTTTTGGCCAGGAATGTGGACTAATGTGAAACATCATGTCAGGAGTTGTGTGACATGCCAAACCCTCAGGCATGATAACCAGAAACCTGCAGGGAAACTCCAATCAATTACCACCACCCGTCCAAATGAAATGCTGGGAGTTGATATTATGGGCCCACTACCTCAGAGTACACAGCAAAATGAGTACTTGCTGGTTTTCGTTGATTATTACACCCGATGGGTTGAGTTTTACCCCATGCGTCACGCCACTGCTCAGAGTTTTGCAACAATTCTAAGAAAAGAAATCTTAACCCGGTGGGGAGTTCCAGACTTCATTCTTTCGGATAATGGGCAGCCAATTCATCTCATCTGTGTTCAGAGAAGTATGTGAAAAATGGAGAGTTACCCACAAGTTAACCACTGCATATCATCCTCAGACTAACATGACTGAACGTGTGAACAGAACTCTTAAAAACATGATTGCGGCATATGTGGATGACAACCACACGAAATGGGATCAGTTCTTATCGGAGTTACGATTTGCCATGGATTCTGCCATCCAGGAGACCATTGGAGTAACCTCTGCAGAATTACAGCTCGGAAGGAAACTGCACGGGCCAATGGATAAAATACTTCACGGTCCAAATCTCACTCCAGACGCTTCCTCTTATGATGTGGTTTGTCACATTCAACAACTGCATTCTCAAGCTAGAGAGAGCAGCAGAAAAAAAGCCCAACATCAACAACTCCGGAACTATAACAAAAAAAGACAAGACATCACTTTCAAAATCAAAGACTGTGTATGGCTTCGAAACTTTCCTCAGTCCAGTGCACAACACAATGTTTAGTGCAAAATTGGCACCTAAATGGAAAGGGCCTTACCGGATTCTGAGAAAACTGGGACCTTTGAATTTCCGCATAGCGTTGGAGGAAACTTCTAAACCTCTTTCAAGAAATCTCAGATGAGGAGGAGTTATTTGGTTTTCGATTATTTTCTCTTAACAACCATGGGTTGTTTTAGCCAGGGGGGGAGAGTGTAGCAATACAGATATTTTTCTGTACTGCCCCTTTAAGTACTTTCATTTTCTGTCACGTCCTCCCCAAAAAAAAACTATACTCTGGCAGGATTGGAGGAGAGGAAATTAACAACGGAAATGAGTATATAGGGGCATGGTTTTAAAGAGTATAGTGGCGGTCATGTTCAACTGAAGAGTGTGCCCTACTTTCCCGTTGGAGGCAGTCATTGCGGGTGGATTTCGTGAGAAAAGTGTGTGTTTTTCGGGCATCGTGGAGACGAGGTAGTGCTGTTTGGTTAGCCTCTCGCTAGCGGATGTGTCCTTTGGCCTTTCTCAAGTTTTGAATCGGATTGGAGTTTTGCATCGTACTCCAAAACCGGTGGCTTGGTGGAGCAGGGACAAAGATAAGAGCAAGACGGACTGACGCTGCCGATGTTCCCGAGTCACTCTTGACCACCCGTGCTGCCAACTTGGTCAGTGTTGCTATATTCCCAAACACGAAATGAATTCGTACACACACACACACAGCACTCAGTGCCGCAGATTTAACGAGTGCTAGTTTTCTCTTGTTTTTTTTCTCTCTTCTTTTTCTCTCTCTCTCTATTTTTTGAATTTGAATATACATTGTTACCGTGATTTAAAGAGTATTGATTTTTTATTTCCTCTTGTTTATTCTTGTATTATTTTTGAAGTACACTGTGTTGATAAAAAGAAAAGAAAACTTGTTTATTCTTATTAAACACAGTTGTATATAATTTCTTATGTATTTAGTTTTTTTCTCTTTTTGTATGTAACGGGTGGTTGGTATAGCTATCCGGGACGATAATCTTTGTGGCAAGTGTATACTTGTCTGGCGCCCGAACATTAATGATTGTTTTGTTTTTTTCTCGAGGTTTTGGGACTGAGAGTCAATGTAGGACTGTTGCTGACCGCTTAAAGAAAGATCGGCACTGTGGTCTAGTGGTTAGGACTATGTATTACCACGCAGGAGATCTGGGTTTGATTCTCGCCTTAAATTGTTTTTTGTTTTTTGTTTTTTTTATTGGGCGATACCACCGTTACAAATTCTACAAAAATCTTGTGTTTGCATTTTCGATGCGCTTTGAAATTGTTTTTATAGCCTCGATGTCAAAAATGACGTCAAATGCCGATGAAATGTCAAAAAGACAGCAAAGTTTGCTTAACTTTTTCAAATACGCAGGCTAGTCAGATCCCAAACAAGCAAAAATCGTTTCCGCTGATCAAGAATGTGGAGAAGGTGGACACAGCAGTATAGTGTCGACATAATATCTCGTTATTTCGACATAAGGGGACATTCTAATCTGCATTAAGCCACATTAAGAGTTCTTATGGGAGGAAGTGCTTAACGTGTAATTGCGTTCATATTCTGGGCTCATCTGATTTTTTGTACATAGCATAGCCTACTTTGTTATGATTTTAGTATCATAATGATTAACTAGATGTACAAAATATGACCGCCGCTCAGGCCTGCACTGGCTTTTCACAAAAATAAATGACGTGGAGCAATTTGGCTGTATTGCGTGTTTATGTATATAAGTTGTATATTTTAAAAGACTGTCTGGAGTATTCCTGTGGATCATGGATAATTTAGAGTTTTGTAATTATTTGCCATTACTATTTAAGTTTTATATCAAAAGTCATTAGTTTAGACACTTAACATCCATAATGTGAAAACGTCACATCCATAACAGTGGTTTTCCCTACATAATGTATTACAAAAATGAGTTTCAAAAACACACTTATTGTGATCAAGCAAGTCTTTTTCATGCTACATCGGCAGTTTGTTTAATAATTCACAGAGTTTGTAGGACACTTGTAAAGTGTGTGTATTTCATGTTATGTCCATAACGCTGATAAAATGTATTCATAGTGTGTGTCTGTGTGTGTGTGTGTGTGTGTGTGTGTCTGTGCGTGTATGTATGCGTGCGTACATGTGTGTGCGTGTGTGTGTGTCTGTGCATGTGGATTTGTATGTGTGTGTATGGGTGTGTGTCTATGCGTGTGGATGTCAGTGTGTGTGCATGCTTGCGTTTGTTTGTATTCCTGCATGTGTGTGTGTGACAGTATCATCCTAAACCAGCAACCCTTCGCTCAACACCACCATCTACAGGAGTGTACAGTCACTAAATGTGCACATAAATGAATTTATTTTATTTTTATTTTGTAGAAAGCGTTTCTTTAAAGTGAATTGCATTTTGTATAAATTGTATCTTAATTTTAATCAATTTTTCATCAACCAATTGTCTGGATTTAATGAATAAGAAGCAAATATAACAGACAATAATCATGGAGGCGCCCGCGCGGTCACTTGCATTGCACATTAACTGGAGCGCATCTCATCCTGACTTAAGGAAGATCAGTGTATGCCTCACACAGACATGAGAAATACATCAAATACACAAAGCTTGAAATGACTTTAAATGAAATAATTCAAAACGAAAAGAAAAAGGCTACTCTCTGATTATGTAATCCATTATATGCATTTCTCTCTATAGGCGCGTAATGCGCGTTCACTATATATGGCGATCGTCAACTTCATCTTTGCAGCTGACACTGTTAGAAAACAATAGTTTATTAATGAAAATGAATACACGCATCACCGGATTTACAAATGCACATCTTGCTTGTTGCATGCACACATAAACACTGGCGGCGCCGGTGTTTACACGTTTTTCTGCGTAGTTTTCCTGTGTTTGTAAAAGTGTTTTTTGTTTTGTTTTTGCAAAACGGGTTACCTGATTTTGGAATAATTTTCATCCTGTGTCTCAGAACTGTGTTTACAAACTTTATCGTAAACAGTAAACAATAATATAGCCCATTTTATCAACGAAACAAGCTGGTCTGGCTGCAACAACAACACGAGGCTACCAGTTTACCTGCTGCTCGCAGTGCTCGCTTGTGTGCTGAGCTCACGGACTGTAAATACTCTGGGATCATCTGGCGATGGATTGTTTGCATCTTCCCGGATTGTTCTCCCAAATTCTGTGACTATGCTGTTTGATGCCGATGGCTTTACATCAGTCCTCATGGCTTCATCGGTCTGCACCCTGCATGGCATGGGTATGGACTTTTCAATTGGGCAGAAGTACGGCGGTTCCAGTTTAACTACTGCAGGCGCAATCATCGAGTCGGGAACAGCCGCCCGGCAAGATCAGTTTGGATTATTCTACTCCTGTTCCTTTCAGGTAATGTCCATCCAAACCCAGGCCCAAAATTGCTTGAGATTCTGAGCCCTGACGATTTAAAAGATAGCAGTGGCTTGCGTTTTATACGTCAACGTGCGCAGCCTGATTAATAAGATCGATGCTATTCGTCTGTGGGCTAAACTGACAGAAAGTGACATAATCGTCTTGTCAGAAACATGGCTCAAACCATCAATCACGAGCAATATGATTCATATCGAAGGGTATAATCTCTTTAGGACGGATCGTATGGGTAAAGGAGGGGGAGTAGCCATATATGTTAAAGCATCGTTGGAATGTTGTTCCATTGAATCAATAACAAAGCCAAAATTCTTTGAATTATGTGCCATTAAACTAAATCTCCCTAATGGCGCTTTTCTGACTGTGGTGGGATATTACCGCCCACCCTCGGCTGCGGCTGGAGCAACTGCTCTATTGTCTGACTTTTTGCATAAACTGTCCAATGAGTATATTCTCCTAGGAGATCTGAACTGGGACTGGCTATCACTTTACATCAGCGTTAAGAGACATATGTGATGCTTTACATTTGACGCAACTAGTACAATCACCTACACGTCTAAATCAAAAAAAGAATGGACAAATCGACATTAATTGATGTAATTCTGTCTAATGCTCCACATAAGTATTCGGCTACTGGAGTTTTCTGTAATGATATCAGTGATCACTGTATGGTTGTGTGTGTTAGAAACTGCAAATTGACTAAAACTAAGCCACGGTATATTTTTAAACGAAATTATAAATGTTTTAATGAGCAAGCTTTTCTTCATGAAATCTATCAGAGTGATTTAAACTTAGTTTGTGATATGGATGATGTTGAGCTGGCCTGGAATTATTTTAAAAATACCTTTTTAGCTATAGTTGAAAAACATGCCCCTGTCAGAAGATACAGAGTGAGGGGTAGAGACAATCCTTGGTTTAATGACTCTATTGCAACAGCTATTAGAGAACGAAATAAAGCATGGATTAAAGCAAAAGTAAATAATAATACTGATAAATGCTGGGTAAATTATAGGGTATTAAGAAACAAATGCATAAGACTAATAAAAAGTACAAAAAGTGAATATTATTTGAATTTATTAAATGAAAACCTTAATGATCCCAAAAATTTTTGGAAAGTAATTAAATCTTCTTCGGGAGACGTACCCCCTCCAACTATCCCAGAAGTTATGATAGCAAGTCAGGGTGAAGTAAGGGGTAAACAAAATATAGTAGATACTTTCAACAAGCATTTTATTAATGCAGGAATAAATACTCAGTCAACACTCCCAACCAACTCCACAGATAGTGTAACTTCTATCACAAACTTGTCTAATGTAAATTTGAATAATTTTAACTTTACTTCAATATCTGTCTTTGAAGTGCAAAAGGCACTGTCAGGCCTGGACTGTAAAAAGTCTGCTGGGCCAGACCAGATTGAGCCATTTTTTCTCAAAACTGCTGCAAATTTGATTGTTAAACCCTTCTCTTCCATTTTTAATCTTAGTTTATACAGTGGTTCTATCCCCAAATCATGGAAATCTGCATTTGTCCTCCCACTATTAAAAAGTGGAGACCCATCTGCCTTAGATAATTATCGGCCAATTTCCAGATTATCTGTCTTGTCTAAATTATTTGAGTCTCTTATAAATGAACAACTAAAACATTTTTAGCTGATAACTGTATTTTAAGTTCTACTCAGTCTGGTTTCCGGAAAGGACACAGTACAATTACTGCTGTAACCTCTGTTACAAATGATATTGTTAATGCTTTAGATGGCAAAAACTCTTGTGCTGCTTTATTCATTGACTTATCTAAAGCTTTTGACACCGTTGACCATAATCTCCTTCTACAAAGTTTGCAAAACATAGGTTTTAGTAGCACTGTGCTAAACTGGTTTTCTGATTACCTGAGTGGTAGAACACAGTGTGTGACATTAGATAACTGTACCTCATCATTGCTAGAAGTAAAAATGGGTGTCCCCCAAGGATCAGTTTTGGGCCCTATTTTATTTTCTATTTATATAAATAATTTAGGAGAAGGTCTGAATCAAACAAAGGCTCATTTTTATGCAGATGACACTATTTTGTACACCTCTGCTACATCATTGAAGGCGGCAATTTATCATTTACAGTCTGCCTTTAGTGAGGTACAAAAATCTTTGGTAGGATTAAAGTTGGTATTAAATGCTAAAAAAACTAAATTAATGGTCTTTACACGTTCACATTCTCCTTACAAATACCTAGGTATTTGGATTGATGATAAATTGTCTTTTGGGGTCCATATTGAAAGCCTTTTTAAAAAACTCAAAAACTTAAAAAAAAACCTAAATTAGGTTTTTATTTTAGATTAAAGAGGTGCTTTCCTTATTCAGTAAGGAAAAGGTTGGTGCAGAGTTCATTCTTAACAATTTTGGATTACGGTGATTTAATTTATATGCACTCTACCTCATTTTTATTAAAAAAATTAGATGTATTATATCACTCTGCCTTACGTTTCATTACAGATGCAACAGCTAGGACTCACCACTGCACTCTGTATGAAACTGTACAATGGCCCTCCCTCTCTCTCAGAAGAAAATTACATCTATTGATTTTTATTGCCAAAGCATTAATGGGTAAATTACCCATTTACATTTCAAATTTACTTACTTACCAAAACAGTGTTCACAGAACAAGGTCATCAAAAAAATATTATTAATTATTCCATCAACAAAAACAGAATTTGGTAAAAAAGCTTTTTCATCATATGCACCAAATGTCTGGAATGAACTCCAAAACACATTAAATTTAGAATCACTTCCATCTATTAATATTTTTAAGAACCTGTTAAAGTCAACTTTGACTGAACGGTGTAATTGTTTTTAACTAGGTACCCTTTAAATTATATGTTTGTATTTACTTAATTTAAACAAAATGTGTTGTTTGTATATGTATAGTCTATGTATAGAGATTTGTTGTGTAGTATGTAAAAAATTTTGTCCTGTCTTTTTCTTATGTTTTTTTCTTTGCAACTTTTTGGCCGCCTATCTTGGCCAGGACTCCCTGGGAAAAGAGTTACTGTAACTCATTGGGACTTTTCCTGGTTAAATAAAGGTTAAAAAAAAAATATTATGACGAAATAACGAGATATTATGTTGAAATAACATTATTATTAATAATAGCCTACATCTTTTAGAATATTTGATTGAATGCTGAATGTTGCGCTTGTTCAATTTAATAAAATTAAAACTATAATTGTGATCATTAAAATAATTGAATATTAAATATTTAGTGGCCAAGTTTTGCGTCAATGATCTAGCACCCCCTCAGCACATGCGTTAAAAAATCTCTGGAGCCGCCCCAGAAGCTATAGGCAGTGTAATTTTTTTTGTTCCGTTACCTCCAACCCCCGTTTTGAGTTGCCGGATGCCACGAAATCTTCTTCTACGCGTACCCACCGCACTGTCCCCACCGAAATCGATGCCTATGATTAGTACAGTATCTTTGCTTCTGACAAGTTTCTGTAATAAATCCGTAAATCAATCACAAAACATGTTGACGTGTTGGCGAATAAAATTTTAAATTAAAAATTTTTGAATTTGGAGCTTTCTAGACTGAGAAAAGCCAGAAAATGTATTTTTGGCTTATGTGGATGAAAGACAACAACTCCCAGAATGCACTTGCTTCGCTGCCCTAGGAGGCCACTCCCAAGCCACGCATACCGGTTAGAGAGCGCAGTTGAAAACAACAAGCTTAGGCTACTAGTGAGTCTCCGTGACGAGTTTGCCGTCGAGATCGCCCAAAATTTCCGGGATTCGGCTTTTGCGTTCTACAGTCGCCATTCATCATGTTTACTGTGGCGAGCAGGACGAGGCTGACGGCCGCGGGAGAACGGCGCAAGGCTGGTGGCGTCATTACTGAGACGCGACGGTCTCGTATCTCTCACGGAGGAGCGGGAATTTTCTTAGCAATGTTAAAATGCACATAAACTGATCACTTGTTTAGCGTTCATGTAAACACTACATTCAGATTCACCGATTGGAATGAATTCAGTTAGATTGAAGCAAAAGGTGTGCATGTACTAAACAATGAATGGCGACCGCAGAAAGCAAAAGCCGAATCCCAGACATTTTGAACGATATCGCCCGCCGGACAAGTACAGGAAAAGGAGGATGGTAACCCCTAAGTTACTACTCAGCTTTCTCCTACTACTCAGCTTTTTCCACAGAACAAGAGCCTGCTAGCTTAGCTTCCAAAGAAAGACGGCTGACACACTGTACATTCTGTGAGTGAGATCCCACTTCTTGAGAAATTATTATGAACAAACAATGAAACTGTGTCAAAATTCGACAACACAAAGAATTATCAAAAGGCGATTAACATAGTCAGCAGCCATATCACCCTGTAGCCCAAGACTGGTTGCCCACTGAAGCTAAGCAGGGCTGAGCCTGGTTAGTACCTGGATGGGAGACCTCCTGAGAAAAACCAGGTTGCTGCTGGAGGAGGTGTTAGTGAGGCCAGCAGGGGGTGCTCACCCTGTGGTCTGTGTGGGTCCTAATGCCCCAGTGTAGTGACGGGGACACTATACTGTCAAAAGAGCACCGTCCTTCGGATGAGACGTAAAACCAAGGTCCTGACTCTCTGTGGTCATTAAAAATCCCATGGCATTTCTCGTAAAGAGTAGGGGTGTAACCCCGGTGTCCTGGCCACATTCCACACATTGGCCCTTACCAATCATGGCCTCCTAATAATCCCCTTACATTGAATTGGCTCTATCACTCTCTCTCCTCTCTCCACCTATAGCTGGTGTGTGGTGAGCGCACTGGCGCCGTTGTACTGTGGCTGCCGTCGCATCATCCAAGTGGATGCTACACACTGGTGGTGGTTGAGGAGAGACCCCTGATATGATTGTAAAGCGCTTTGGGTGTACACTAGTACATATGAAAGCGCTATATAAATGCCTCATTCTATTCTATTCTAACGCACATCTCAGGTTAAATTAATTATATAAAAAACAGGGAACATTTTGAAAAGGCAAAACTGAACAAAATGCGTAATTAAAATAATTGTATTATGTTTTACCAAATATTTGATACCACTTCCCCATAATGATGAAATTAATTTTTTTTTAAAACATCTGTCAAACTGTCTATCAGATAATTTTTATTTTATTTTATAATTCATAACTGTTGATCACCCTTTATATGGATTTTGTGAATATGAATATTTAAAAGATTTACAAACTGTCGGCAAGACCTCAAGCCAACCCCGGACATTCTGAGACTAACGTGGAAAAATCTTTATGCTTAATGCATTAAGACAGTTCAATTAAAATATTTATTAAAAATGTAATGCGAATCAGATGCGGCCAAAATAAAAATGCAACGTGTTTTAGAGAACGCGTTCAAGAAATATCTGCACGAATTAAGAATCTGGGTAAGTCGCATTATTTAAGCCTTTCATTACAGTATGTTAGGATGATTTTGTGTATATAAAAAAAAAATACTGCTGGGTTTTTACAGGCAGAGTCACGTGTATTATACTCACAATAAATTCTCTGTTGCACTTAGTATAAATGCGCATTGCGCGCACAATCATCTTAATAGTTGTACAAAAATGTTATGCGCTGGCAAGAACGTCACTTTGCTGTTTTAATAAAAGCAATGTTAAATATTCTGCATGCACTCATCTCCTGGAAACCACAGCAATGACAAAGCATATAAAAAAAATCGTAAACGTTGTCCAATACCCCTTCTCGTCTTAAGACAACTTTGATGAACCTTTTGGATTTACAAAGATTTTCAAATGTCTGTATTATACTATTATAATTTATATATTACTGTGGATGTTTTCTCAAAATCATGACATATTTTGAAGTAAAATAAAAAATCTAATGTAAAGTAATCTATAAACATATTATACAATCTTAAAAAAACTTAGAGTGTTTTAAGAGAAATCTTGTAAGGCTTTGAGTGTGTTGTTTTTTATGCGCCACCTGGTGGATATTCTGTGAAGCGAAACACACTGAGGGAATTTGTAAGTAGCGCCCCCCGAAAGCACTTGCAGAATTCTGCGAGACTGTGCGAGACGAATTGCCGAATGCCGCGGGAGAAAACGCGCGTTTTTAAAGGCCACATCTGTATGAAACCCACAATCAAAGTGTATAGTAGAAGAGCTGTTACCATGTCTGCCACACCTGCCCCTGCCCCACCAGTGGCCATTTTTCCAGTCTTCTCCTCTTGACAGCCTAATTTGCATGGTTTATGGCGGTGTTAGAATTTGTAATTTCTTCTCCAAAAGATGGTAAACATAGTATATTACATTTTATGCTAACCTACTATATATATTTAGCTTAGGCAAACCGAGAGGTTTAATTCGGTACCAAGATTGATATGTCCGGAAGATACAAGCATAGAGATACATTCTTATTCTTTAAAATAAGCACTTAGAGTTCAACTAACACAACTGGAAAGTCATAACTAGGCAAATATGAGGGGGGAAACATACATCCATACAGGAATATATCATATACATTTCAGAATTACTTATATTCTGAGTTAGATGCAAAGAATGTTTGTGTGTGTGTTGGGCATCTCGGAGAGGGCTCCTCCTGCCACCTGGACTTCTTGTTTGCCGAAAAAGGGTAGTTGAACTGATTATGATCTGTTTGAAGCTCACAACAGAGTTTTGAGGTCTTCCTGTTAAATTTCCACCAGGCCACAAACATGTCAGAAGGAGCAGTTTGATTCAGACTCATCTGTGCTAAGCTGTGATTTACATGATATGAGTCAATGGGTTAAAAGCTTTCTGAATTTTAGAATGAGTAAGTCATCGTGATTTTGTCCATACGCTACACAAGCGACTGAGAGCTGAGAATTTGGTTCATATCAAAAGTAACTGTCATCATCAGTGTCCCCTTTGCTTCACGAGAGTGTGTGTGAGAGAGATGAGGCTGCTGCTAGTGATCAAAAACACCAGAAAAACACCAAGTCTTATTAGCGCAATTTTCCACCGGACAAAATTGCGCTTGTTAACTCATGATTTCTGTTCTGTGCGTCTGTGCGCACCAATCTTGCACTTCTATCTACTCCTCAACCAGACCACCTAGAGACTTTGGGTTTTCGGCATTATGTTAAGGAAGGTCTAATCTTGGGAACGCACAAAAAAAATCCAGGAAAATATTTACTATCTCTTAGTGTTGTGATCCCATGAGGTGAGAAAATTGTGCTAAAACACTCACCGAGTTTTTATTACTTGTTTACATTTATTTATAAACACTGTTAGTCTTTTGTAATTGCCTTCATTTTAAATGGGTGACTTGCGGGCCTAAACAGTTCAGAAAAATAAATACAAGTAACGTGTGTGAAAATAAATGCTGGTTTAATGTTTTATGAAGAGATAATTGTTTTAGCTGTGCTTAATTCACTACAGTTAAAGGTTTTTTCAAGCTCCAGATTATAAACGCTAATAAGCATTACTACTGCTCTTTGTTTTGTTCTCTACACAGACTACACAGCTGTAATCTCACAGCTCAGTCCTGTGAGAGTTTATCATCAGCTCTACAATCCTCAAGCTCCTTTCTGAGAGAGCTGGACCTGAGTAACAATGACCTGCAGGATTCTGGAGTGAAGCTTCTTTCTGGTGGACTGAAGAGTCCAAACTGTCAGCTGGAGATACTAAGGTAAATGTTTTAAAATAATTAACTATGCTATAATCAGAGGGTGACTGAAATTTTATACAGACGTATGACCCACATGTCTAAGATAAATATTGTTTGGGGTGAGGGGAAGGGAATGGACTGTATGAAGATTGAATTTGCAACAGTTTCTAAAACTGTAAAATGCTTCTATTTCATGCATGATTTGCTTCTGACAGCACTGAACAAGCTAGCAGTGCCATCTAGTGGCTGTGCACTGTTAGCATCTCATTCTGGGTACACACCAAAATATTTTTTACAACTTATAAAATGTTCAAAATGTGATAGACCACAAACATGAGGACAAAAAATCCTAGATTTAACCGCTTTGCTCCTATAGCGTGTGGTGTGCCATGATGTGACCACACACAAACAGATTCTCAACCAGAGTCTCGACAAGACTTCAGAATAAGCATGGGGAACGATGTGCAGGAAAAAATTGCGATTATAGTGTTTGGAATGATTTTCACAGAAAATTCACGGGTGAAAAAAAGTGATTTTTTTTTCCATCCCTCCATCTCTGCTTTCACATCAATTTCACTTTGTGCTGTGCCATAACTGTGTTTGTTATGCTTCTGTCTTCCATCATCTCGCTTTCTGATTGGATATTGTTTCGTTTCACCTGATAATCTCCAGAGCGTGCGTGCATTTGTCCTCAGGGTTCCCCCCACACATCAGGACTTCTGATTTCTGGTTTGGACACTCTTAACACACCTCACGCCAAGGGAAAATCTGATAAAATAATCTGTAGAACCATCAAGATAATCAGGACATAGCTAGGATTGTCGGAAGGGGGGAAATCAGCCCAAAATCATCCCGATTATCTTTTGGTGTGTACCCAGCATCAGCCAGGGTTCAAAATTCACACCACACACCAAATAGCGATTAACTTATCAGTTGGCTGGGATATTTTTTTCATTAATACTAACAATGCATTGTTGAGTAGGGATGGGTACCGAAAAACCCAGGTATTAAACAGGCCCTGGTGCTGAATTATGCAAGACCGCTGAATCCATAAGCTCGGACATTATCGGTTCTACTGTCGGTACTGGAGAAATTAAGAAAGTACATGTGCTATTTATTATTGCTATTAAGAAATTATACCATACCATACCATCTACTTCCGCTTATCGGGGCCGGGTCGCGGGGGATGCCCAGACTTCCCTCTCCCTAGACACTTCTTCTAGCTTTTCCGGGGGGACACCGAGGCGTTCCCAGGCCAGCCGGGAGACATAGTCCCTCCAGCATGTCCTAGGTCTTCCCTGGGGTCTCCTCCCAGTCGGATGCGCCCATCCGGAACAGATGCCCGAGCCACCTCAGCTGACCCCTCTCGATGTGGAGGAGGAGCAGCTCTACTCTGAGCTCCTCCCGAGTGACCGAGCTTCTCACCCTATTTCTAAGGGATCGCCCAGCCACCCTGCGGAGAAAGCTCATTTCGGCCGCCTGTATCCAGGATCTTGTCCTTTCGGTCATAACCCGAAGCTCATGACCATAGGTGAGAGTAGGAACGTAGATTGACCGGTAAATCGAGAGCTTCACCTTGCGGCTCAGCTCTTTCTTCACCACGACAGACCGGTACATCGACCGCATTACTGAAGAAGCTGCACCAATCTGTCTGTCAATCTCCCGTTCCATCCTTCCCTCACTCGTGGACAAGACCCCAAGATACTTGAACTCCTCCACTTGAGGCAGGAACTCTCCACTAACCTGAAGTGGGCAAGCCACCCTTTTCCGACTGAGGGCCATGGCCTCGGATTTGGAGGTGCTGATTCTCAACCCAGCCGCTTCACACTCGGCTGCAAACCGTCCCAGTGCATGCTGAAGGTCCTGGTGTGATGAGGCCAACATGACAACGTCATCCGCAAAGAGCTTAAGAAATTATTATCTTGCAAATTTAATCTCGCCAGCCACTTCTATATATAATTTTGAACCATTTGTCTGTGATGCATTTTTGCTAAAGAGAGAGAGTGTGTGTGTGTGTGTGAGTGAGAGAGAGAGAGAGAGAGAGCGAGATCTTTCACGTGGAGCCACGGCGCGCACAACACAACAGCACTGCTTAATGAGTGACGATGAGGACAGAACTAAACATTCAAACAGTTACACTTTAGATCTTTCATATTAAACAAATTTTATTTTAGATTTAGATTTTGTCTTCCAATGATTATAAAAAAGAAGATATTTGAGGTATAACCATTAAAATCTAAAGCCGCATTCTGTCTAGCGCAACTTCCTTCCCGCTGTCATTTCTCCCTAAAACCCAAACGTAACGTCAGAATCAGCACGATCGTTGATTGTTGTAAAATGTAGTCTATACTGTTGCTAAACTGCGGGACACGTTTTTATAATAAAAGGCTATTAAAAGTACCAAAACTGATGACAATAGATGCTGTTCCAAATGTGGCGCACGCTCCGAAACTCACCGCAACGAGACAAGCAACGTATATCTTGGGCTTTGTGTGTGCATCTAAACGATCAAATACACACAAAAATATGTCAAAATGGCCATCTTGGAGATTCACTTAAACAGTTTATTCACTTAAATACAGTTTGTCTTAACCCCCTGGGGTCGGCAGTATCGCCGGCGATACCAGCTCGCTTTTTTTCTTATCAGTTCAAAAGAGATTCAAAAATACTCTGTTAACTTTGATTTTACAAACAAATTTCACACATCAATCGATCCTGTTAAGTGTGTATTATTTTTGTGTATACTCACAATAAAAACAAAGTGTTGTGCTTTTTGAAAAAATAAAGAAAAATAAACATGATGCGAGTTATGCCTACTCTGTGTCAGTGAAGTCAATTCTGAAACACGTCCGAAAATGAACTGTAACTCAGCGAATACTCAGTCAAACAGGCATACAGATACACAGACATGAAGCTTGAATTCTCTTCTTTTAAATGAAGTAATTTTTATAAAAAACAAATATTCACAGTTTATGTAATATGTATAAAAAGAGAGAGATGTCAGTCGTGCTCATCTAAGCTCATTATGTTTTAATGTGACTCAGCCCACGGAGACCGCGCACTATTCAAACGCAAATGACTGAGGGCGCAAACCTGTGAAACGCCCACATCAGCTGGATAACACACACCGCGAGTTCACTTTCAGACTCATGTACTTTACGACGCTGTGAGGAATAATACTATCTTAATAATAATCCTGGAAAATTTACCTCAGAAGTGCTGGAAGTTTCATTTCGAGGAGCAACAGATCCGGCTGAGGAATAGGTCAGTTATACAGATGGTAAGCAACCAGAATGCCTATTACAGCCAAGCCAGGTGCCGCGGCAAAAATAAACCAGTCGCATTTCAAAGTCATTCGCGAAATGACCGCCAGGTGGCGCAAAGGGATATTGTGCAAAACAGCAGCAATTGCTACATTTTTTCCAATTGCCGTAAGCGTTAATGTCAATTATTAGTCAGGATGAAATACTACAACTATGGTAAACAGAATAGAACATTTTATAAGGCCAGAAAAATAGAATAACAAGTAAAAAATAGAGACGATAACAACATAACCTGTAATATATTATCGGCCTAGACGTCGGTGGGCGACAAGCCTATTCCCCGGGAAGCAGTGCGATAAAAAACACAAAAACAAATTTAATACCAAAAATAACAAAAAAAGTAAATTATGTGCAATGAAGCTGATTATTTGTACTATTCTATTGAGGAATGAGACGAATAAAGAGCGTTTATTGCTCGTGCATGTGAGCGAACACACATTGGAACGTTTGAGCATTGCGTAATGAGTGAAGTGATGGCCGAGCGGTAGAACTTACGTTTCGATCATTTAGATGACATGGGTTCAAACCCCGAACCAACTTGGACTACAGACATTTTTATATTAGCCTATTAATGCATTTTATAGCCTATTATTGATGAAGAGATTAGTCTAGTTCTAAAACTCTGTTACACCATAGTTTTTTGATTATAATTATAAAATAAAATTACCATGCATTTCCATTTTACACTAAGGAACAAATATTATACAATGACTTTACTTCTGTAGCCTATATAATAATTCCAATCGTAATGTCAAAAGCCGTTCTGTTGAAAAAATAAAAATCAATGTTAATTCAATAGACCATATAAAATAAAACAAATATATGCAACAGGCACGTTTAAACAACAAACAATAAAATCAGAACCAGTATTCTGTTACGTTCATGGTTCCAGTGGCAGTAGTGCAATGAAGGATTTTTCAAAATGTCACAAAGCGTTTTGACATTGTTTTGAATGAAATGATGAAATTTATATTTAAGTGTTTTGACACACCACGACGAGTGGCGCTATGCATTGTTCGAAAGCCAGGTTTTATTCTGACATGTTGAATTAGTGTTCGACAAACGCGGCGGCGCGTTCATTTGAATGAAGAGCGCTTTTCGCTCGTGTTAGTGAACACACATTGGTATGTTTGAGCAATCCGCAACTAGTAAAATGATGGCCGGGTGGTAGAACTTACGTGTCAATCATGTAGATGACACAGGTTCAAATCCCGAAACAACTTGGACTACTGACGTTTTTATATTAGCCTATTAATGCATTTTATAGCCTATTATTGATGCAGAGAGATTTATAGTTCTAAAACTCTGTTACACGATAGTTTTTTGCTTATATTTATAAAATAAAATTACCATGCATTTCCATTTTACACTAAGGAACAAATATTATACAATGACTTACCTCTGTAACCTATAATAATTCCAATCGTAATTTCAAAAGCAGTTCTACAAAAAAATAATGCATTGCATTTTTCTAAAGCCAGGTTTTATTCTGGCATGGTGAATTAGTGTTCGACAAACGCGGCGGCGTGTTCATTTATTTTTCTCTTAACAGCTAAAATAACTTAGTAGGCTACTCTGTAGTTTTTCGGTCATACAGATATGAGTAGAGTAGCATACATAGTTCAAAACTGTAAACTTTTATTCATATTAGGCTAACGACAAAAGTTTGTCTGTCGTCTCTGTCTCCGGGAACTGCGCGTCATAAAAATGAACCGAACGCCACTTGCCTCAGCTCAGTCATGATACGAAATCGGCTATGTCTAAAGCCTGATTATGTAATCTCGCACTAATTAAATAGGCTAAATCGCCCTGAATTAAATTGTAAAAAAAAGCTCAGATAAATGTCAATGTTGCGATATTGTTTCATTTAAGTTCATAATTATTCTATAAATGTTATTTAGTTTTGCAGCAGCACGAAGCACTGTGGTTCGAGATTTATTTAATAATAAAATAAAAAGTTTTATTCACAAATCGCACCCTGGTTGTAAGGATTCAAAGATCCCTGTGGAATTTAATATTGAGTTGAACATTTTGTTCATGACAACAAATGAACATGCGTTTGAAGATTGTATTTAGTTTTGCATGGAAAAAGCTGGCCCAAACTGAAGTAGCGTTTTAATTCTTCAATTATTGAAATAGGCCTAATTAAATATTTAGTAATAAACATTTATGACAGAAATATTACTACATAGCCTAAATTATTTAATTCCTTCATTATCAACACTTGAATAGCCTATTGCAAATGTCTAGAATAGCGATTTAAGTGTGAATTGCAAACTCTTGTTTTGTTTTGCAAACTCAGATAGCCTGTGGGGGGTTTGGAGAAGGCAGTATAGCTGCTTTATCGTGGGGGTGCAGGACAAGAGGTGTTAATGTTCCGTCTTTCATATGGAGAGTGTCGGATAGCCAGCCTGATGAGCAGGCAAATATCTCAGAAAGTGCATATGTAGGCCCTAGCCTATATCTTATTAAATTATAAATATTGTAGTTTTATTAATTGTATTTAAAGGTTTTCCACACACAATTTCAATTTAGCAGATACAAAGCTCTTTAATTCGCGATCAACCTCGTTTTATTGTGAGGTGAATACAGCAATATACTGCATCTTTGAAGCAACAAAGGCTATTTGTTATTTTTTTTTCTTTCGTGATTTGTGTGTATGACACGCAGCTACATATACAGTACTATCAGCTGTATATTGTGTTTTTACCCTGAAATGTTTAATTTCGAGAAAGACCCGGCGCGCGCAGTGAGGGAGACTTAGGCTACTAAACAACTTACTAACAAAGATCCAGCGCGAGAGAGAGGCAAAGAAAAACGCCTGTTCTTAATTTATGTTTCTTTGAACTATTTTCATTTTGTACCATTTTAATTTTTTAACTTAGCTGCAATTTATTTGACAATAGAGGTTTAAAATGTTGCAAGAATAAGATTCTGTGTTTCTTATTTTGCATCACAGAGGGAATAAACTCTATTGATGCAACCCTGTTTTAAATAAATAAACTGTCCCGACACTTTATTTATACCTTGAAATGTGCGATGGGTTTTCAAACTTAATTAATTTTCTTTTTCTTTTACATTTTCATTGTTTATTTTTTTTAATTGAAAGCAAAATTGTATTGAAAGTATTTTTCTGATTTGTTCGATCTGTTTTGAAAAATGTCTTCTGTGGCTTTGGCCGGGTATCACTGTCAGTCATATCAATTTCGTGAATGATTCACAAAAATAAATGAATAAATCATTTAGCAGATTAAAGACAAGCTTCATCATCTTCATTTTCTAACGCGATCGGCTGACAGTCTTCCTTCATCAGAAGATGTGTCGTCTTTGCAGCGGCTCAACTGGAATGTAGCAAATTTATGTTGATAATTAAACAATGCTTGATTTAATAAACAGATACATATTTAAGCATCAATAACGGAAAAACATAAACACTATTGGCAACACTGAGATTCGATCTCAGATCGCTTGAGGCTCAAGAGGCTCATGTTGTTGCGTTGACCACAGAGCTATTGTCTGAATACTGTTAAATTAAGGTCTGCTCTTACAAAGCCTCATTGATGTGGCCTAATATTGCTACCAGCTTGGCGCAGCAGCAGATTACGCAGTAGAGAATAAACTGACACTTTGCAAAGTCTGTGATTGTAGCGCCTCTTAGCGGTAAGAGGCTGCAAATACACAGCCGCAATTTACCGCCACGGGGCGTACCACCCGGCGGCGGTAAAAGTATTATTCTGGTTGCGTACCATCTGTATATTTGCTTTGTTCTAATTGCAAATGGTGTCTGTACACGCAAAGACTGTATTTATGAATCGCGTTTCTGCGTGTGAATGAATGAATGCACAGATGCGCGCTGTTGTGGAGCTTCTACAGCTGGCAAAAATACTGTTTCAAAATGAATCGCGTTTTTGTGTGTGAATGAATGAACAGCTTTTACCAAACTCTATTGCTATACTGACATCAAATAAGCTTATAATGTTGCCAATTTTTGTTCATATATGTTATATGTTATACAGTGCTATGCATAAGTTTAGACACCCATGCTAAAGTTGACTAAAAATTTAACTTAATGCCTTAATTAAAAAAATTAGGAAAAATCCAACCTTTAAGGACACCAATTTTCTTTGTGAATGAATAATGTATCGTAAATAAATAAATGTTCTTCCTTAACCCCCTGGGGTCGGCGGTATCGCCGGCGATACCAGCTCGCTTTTTTTTTTTTATCGATCCTGTTAAGTGTGTATTTTTTTTGTGTATACTCACAATAAAAACAAAGTGTTGTGCTTTTTTGCCAAATAAAGAAAAATAAACACAAAGCGAGTTCTGCCTTCTCTCTGTCAGTTAAGTCCATTCTGAAACACGTCCGAAAATAAACCATAACTCAGCGAATACTCAGTCAAACAGTCACACAGGCATGAAGCTTGAATTCTCTTCTTTTAAATGAAGTATTTTTTTATAAAAAACAAATATTCTCAGTTTATGCAATCTGTATGAAAAGAGAGAGATGTCAGTCGTTCTCATCTCAGCTCATTATTTTTAATTTGACCCCGCCCACGGAGAGCGCGCGCTATTCAAACGCAAATGACTGAGGCAATCCTGCAAACTTGTGAACGCCCCCATATCAGCTCGAGAAAACGTACTCGGTTACTAACGTAACCTCGGTTCTCTCTAGAAGAGGGAACGAGTACTGCGTAAGATATCTTACGCAAGGGGAAAATCCTTTTTCCGCGAGATATTGAAGCCAAAAATTATCCTTAATTTTGTAATAATGCAAAACGCGTTGCGGCAGCATGCAGACATAGGCGAGACAGCTCGCGCGCCTATTGGCTGCTCTGCGGCAACTGCTGCAGCCTATCGAGCGAGGCCTGGCATGACGCCAGACCCAATCAGGGTACTTCGCGCCCGCTGCGTCACGTCCCGCCGAAATGGGCGTGGTCTAGGCCTATAAATACCGCTCGCAGGCAGCTATTATCTGGTTTTTCATCATCGAAGCAACCAGAGCGTGTGCATGCACGGCAAGATACGCAGTACTCGTTCCCTCTTCTAGAGAGAACCGAGGTTACGTTGGTAACCGAGTACGTTCTCTTACGAGAGGTCTCTCGTACTCCGTAAGATATCTTACGCTAGGGGACCCAATGCAAAACGCCGTGCATGCTGAGATCTGACACCAAAGACCCAAGGGCGAAAGCCCGGGGTACATATAGTGCACAATCACTCAGGGAACTCACAGGGAGTCCAGGAAGAGGGAGGGGCGAAGCCGCACTCTTCCACATATGGTAGCGTCGCTGAGATGCGAATTTCATCATACAGACAGGGCGGGGTACGGCCTGAACTGATGGGGGAATGTGGGTCTTACACAGTTTGCCCAGGCACATCTCGTGCTGCTACTTTTTTACTGTCGAACATTGAGCTGTGCTCAGTAGACGCAGCATTCTGAGCTGATCGCATCAGGTCAGACAATACTGGTAAACTTAGACCGACAGCAGCCTGGCCTGCAGGGCGGGAACCTCTAGGTTATAAAACCTTATAAATGTAGACGGGGAGGCCCAGCCTGCCGCCATACAAATATCTTGCAAGGCAATCCCACTTGACCAGGCCCACGAAGAGGCCATGCCTCTCGTGGAGTGCGCTCTGACACCCAACGGGCACTGCATGCCCTTGGAGGCGTATGCCAGCGCTATAGCATCAACTATCCATCTGGATAGGCTCTGTTTCGACGCGGCTAGTCCCTTAGAACGTCCGCTAAACGAAACAAAGAGCTGCTCCGTCTGTCTGAAACCAGACGAGCGAGACACATAAGCTCGTAATGCCCTGACTGGGCAGAGGAGGCTCGCGTCTCTTTCCTCATCAGGGACCGGTAGGGCTGACAGGGAGATAACCTGCGCCCTAAACGGTGTGTTGAGGGATTTCGGAACATAACCGTGCTTAGGTTTGAGTATAACTTTCGAGTCATTAGGCCCAAACTCCATGCACGCCGCGCTCACAGAGAGCGCGTGCAGATCCCCTATGCGCTTCACCGAAGCGAGAGCCAGCAAAAACACCGTCTTGAAAGACAGGTGTTTCAAATCGATTGACTGTAAAGGCTCAAATGGCGCACCTTTCATGGCTTCCAGAACCGTAGAAAGGTCCCATACGGGGACTGAGGGAGGTCTGGGAGGATTCAGTCTCTTAGCCCCTCTAAGGAAGCGGATGACTAAATCGTTCCTTCCTATTGACTGACCAAGCGTTGTTTCTGAGAACGCTGCTATAGCCGCCACATAAACTTTGAGCGTGGAGGGGGCCCTGCCCCCATCCAACAGCTCTTGTAGGAAGGAAAGCACCTCCGCCACACCACAGTCTGTGGGTGACACACCACGGGCTGTGCACCAGCCCGAAAACACTGACCATTTCGAGGAATAGAGTCGTCTCGTAGACGGAGCTCTAGCCTGCGTGATCGTGTTTAATACTCCTTCAGGGAGTCCAACATGTACCCGTTGATGGCCCAGACATGAAGGGACCACAGTTCTGGGTGAGGATGCCAGATCGAACCGTGGGCCTGTGAGAGGAGGTCTCTCCTCACTGGTACTGGCCACGGGGCAGTACTTGCTAACTGCATCACGACTGGGAACCAAGGTTGGTTTTTCCAGAACGGTGCCACCAGCAGTACTGAGCATCCTTCTTCCCTGATCCGTTCTATCACCTGAGGCAGGAGAGAGACGGGGGGAAAAGCATAGAGCGGGCGGCGGGGCCACACATGGGCCAGCGCGCTCCTGCTCTTTGAGAAAAATTCCTGACAGTGAGCGTTTTCTTGAGACGCAAACAGGTCTACTTCCGCTCTGCCGAATTTCTTCCACAGCAGTTGGACTGTCTGTGGGTGTAGAGACCACTCGCCTGCCGGAACATTGTTCCTGGACAGTCTGTCCGGTCCTATGTTCAGGAGCCCTGGCACGTGCGCTGCTCTGAGCGAGCGGAGGTTGCACTGAGCCCATACCAGGAGGCGTTCTGCCAGCCTGTACAGGTTCTTGGACCTGAGGCAGCCCTGGCGATTTATGTAGGACACCACAGACATGTTGTCCGAACGGACCAAGACGTGGCGTCCTTTTATCTGGGGACAAAAACGCGTCAGCGCGTTGTCTACTGCCAGCATTTCGAGGCAGTTTATGTGCAGGAGCTTCTCCCGTTCCGACCACTGGCCGAAGAACGGTCTGCCCTCGAGCAGCGCTCCCCATCCCGAGGTGGACGCGTCCGTGGACACCACTTTCACCCTCGAGGAAGTCCCCAGGCTTACACCTAATTGGTACCAGTCGTTCGCTCTCCAAGGTTTCAGAGCTGTGACGCACTTCTGATTGACCCTGAGGCGAAGCGAACCGGATGCCCACGCTCTGCGTGGGACTCGCGCTTTCAGCCAAAACTGCAGCGGGCGCATGCGGAGCAGGCCCAGCTGGAGCACTGACGATGCTGAGGCCATGAGACCTAGCATCTTCTGAAATTTCTTGAGCGGGACAGACGCGCCGCAGCGAAACGCGTTCGCTGTGCGTTGAATGTCTACCGCGCGCTGTGGTGATAGTCGCGCTATCATGGACAGCGAGTCCAATTCTGTGCCCAGGAAAGATATCTTCTGACTGGGTAACAGAGAGCTCTTCGCCCAATTGACACTGAGACCCAAATCCTCGAGGTGATCGAGTAAAATGGTCGTGTGTTCTATGAGCACTGCGCGAGATTGCGCCAGAATCAGCCAATCGTCCAAATAGTTCAGCACTCGTATGCCTCTCATTCTGAGGGGTGCGAGCGCCGCGTCCATGCACTTCGTAAATGTACGGGGTGCCAGGGACAAACCGAATGGCAGGACTGTGTACTGATATGCCTGGCCCTCGAAGGCGAATCTCAAATATCGCCTGTGACGTGACGCTATCTGTATTTGAAAATACGCGTCTTTCAGATCTATTGACACAAACCAATCTCCTTGGCGAATCTGCACAAGGATTTGTCTGGTCGTGAGCATCCTGAACTGTCGCTTCACAAGCACTTTGTTCAGTTGCCTTAGATCTAGTATGGGTCTGAGACCCCCGTCTTTTTTCGGTACCAGGAAGTATCTGCTGTATAGCCCTCCTTCGCTCTGAACTTGAGAGAGAGGCTCTATGGCCCCTTTGCTCAATAGTTTCGTCACTTCGGCTCGAAGTAAATGTGCTACTTCTGTTTTTATCGTGGTCTCGACGCGCGCCACATAGCGGTGAGGGCGTCGGCGAAACTGCAGCGAATAGCCTCTTTTTATAATGTTCAGCACCCACTTCGAAACCCCGGGCAGCTTTGCCCATGCGTCTGCATGGATAGCTAGGGGTTGAATACGAAGCGCGCTCCGCTCGCTCAGCGATGGAGAGGCTTCGGCGTGCTGCAACACAAGCATCGCGCTCGTGACATTTGAGGCATGGGGCGCGCTGATAACAGCGGGCAGATTGCCCGCGCTCGACTCCTCTGCGGTGGTCAGCCGCGAGGGGGAGGGCTGGGCGGTTCCCGTGGGAACTGTCATGTCTATGTGTGGATGTGGGCGCGGGACAGCGGGCACATTTATCACACCGAAAACATCGTTCGCTTGCGTGAAGCGAGTGCACGTTGGTTTCGTTTTTACAGAAACCGTGAGACATGCACAACGCGGTGTTAGTGGGCACTGGGTAGTGGGCACTTTCACCATGTTTGAAGCGCAACCGATCTGAGTCGGTTTTATGTGCGCGAGCCCTGTGTGACAGGCTGTGCTTGTGTGTAGGGATGGGCACTGGGCAGTGGGCATTCTTACTACACATGAAACACCATCGGCCGTGGCCGGGACACCAGAAAATACACTCTTTTGGGGATTTATCTGGGTAGCCGTGAAAACGGCATTTGTGTGCAGGCAAGCGGGTGACAGAACCGACTTGTTGGCTGCAGAAAACACTGGAACAGTCACATTTGCTGGAACTGGACGAGCGAATAGCTTTGGTGTGAGTCTGGCCGCAGCGGGACTTAAACACCGTCGTTTTCCTAGCTGTGCTAGGACGACTTCGGGGCCTCGGGCTTCACCGTAATCCTAGGTCGCGGGCCACGTACAGCGGGGCGGCGACCGGATGAGCGGGAGCGCGGTCTCGCACTTAGGGCCTGGCGGCACTGTGAAGTGGAGGCAGTGGACGGTGGCTGTGAGCTCTGAGCAGACGGTTTCGCACGGCCTGCTGCAGAGCTGGAGCGCTTCGGGAGGAAGCGCTTCATAGCCTGTGACACTTTCTGTACCTCTGCGAATCTCTCCGCGAAATCCTTGACGGAGGATCCAAAGAGGCCTGTGGCGGAAAGCGGGGCGTCGAGGAACGCGGTGCGCTCAGACTCGGCCATTTCCGAGAGCGTCAGCCAAAGATGTCTCTCAGTCACGGTGAGAGAGGCCATATTCCGTCCAATGGCTTGCGCTGCAGACTTAGTAGCACGGAGAGCGAGGTCCGTGGCACTCCTTAAGTCCGGCACGCAGATCGCGTCAGGACCTTCCTCATCCAGCTTACGGAGGAGATCGGCCTGGAAGATCTGAAGCGTTGCCATGGTGTGCAGCGCTGACGCAGCTTGCCCGGCGGCGGAGAAAGCGCGGCGGAGCAGGCTTGACGTCGTGCGGCAAGCTTTAGAGGGTAGGGCCGACTTAGCACGCCGTCCCGCAGAGGGCGGGCATAAGTGGGCCGCTATCGCCTCTTCGACCGGCGGCAGCGAAAGGTATCCTTTGTTCTTGGCATCGTCAACAGCGGAGAATGCCAAAGAAACAGCAGGACGCACTCTAGCCGAATAGGGGGCGTTCCAGGACTTGGCGACTTCTTCGTGTAACTCAGGAAGAAAAGGCGCCGGTCTGGACGCAGGCGAAGCGCGCTCCCCAGGCAGGAAAAATCCATCCAGCCGGTTGTGAGCAGGCTGCTCAGGCGAAGACCACTCGAGGCCGAGGCTCGCCGCGGCCTGTGCGAGTACTCGCATGAGCTCCGTCTCGATGGACGCTCTCTTGCCTGAAGACATGCGGGCAGGGGGCGCGGGGTCCTCAGAGCCCGCCCAATCCTCACTGCCTGACGCCAGGATAGAGCAGGAATCATCCTCTCCCAGCAGGGCTTCCTCATCCACGATGTCAACGGAAGCGGCGGCAGACGGCGGCCGCTGTCCGTCAGGAAGCGAGGCTGACGAAGCCGGGGAAGCAAGCGGGCGAACCGGCGAGCTTTGGCGGCTGAGGGAGGGTTCCGGGGCCCGCTGGGCACGGCGCTTTTTACGGCGCGACGCCGCGGCGGGCGGGGGAGCAGTCTCGGTGAAGAAGGCTAGGCGAGTCCTCAGAGTCGCCATTGCCATCAGCTCGCAGTGAGGGCGGCGACACACACACACACAAAAGTACAGTGTAATAAAAGGGAAGGATATAAGCGCCGGAAAGCGCAGCAGGAAGGCAGGAAGGCGGCGCGGCCAGCGACTTCAGTGACTCGTCCCGCTGAAGGTGCTCTCTCTCAGACGGCGCGGCTTCTTCTCCGGCTCCAGCGATGCGTGTGCTTCGCTTGAAGGATGAAAAATCAGATAATAGCTGCCTGCGAGCGGTATTTATAGGCCTAGACCACGCCCATTTCGGCGGGACGTGACGCAGCGGGCGCGAAGTGCCCTGATTGGGTCTGGCGTCACGCCAGGCCTCGCTCGATAGGCTGCTGCAGTTGCCGCAGAGCAGCCAATAGGCGCGCGAGCTGTCTCGCCTATGTCTGCATGCTGCCGCAACGCGTTTTGCATTATTACAAAATTAAGGATAATTTTTGGCTTCAATATCTCGCAGAAAAAGGATTTTCCCCTAGCGTAAGATATCTTACGCAGTACGAAAGACCTCTCGTAAGAGAACACATCAAGCTTATTCAGATCATTGTACTTGTTTACACCGTCTCGCGGCGCTGTGAGGAATAATACTATCGTAATAATAATAATGGAAAATGTACCTCAGAAGTGCTGGTATTTCGAGGAGCAACAGATTCAGCTGAGCTGAGGGATACTGTAGTAAGTTTTTTTTTCATTCTCAAGTGAATCGCGTTTCTGTGTGTGAATGAATGAACGGCAGAGAGGCGCGCTGTTTACCACAACTCGCAAAAAGACGGTTTAAATTTGAATCGCGTTTCTGTGTGTGAATGAATGATCCGCTTTTAGCAAACTGTATTGCTATACTGAGTAAAAATCTACTGAAATATGTTGATATAAAATGTATTTGTATAAGCAACGTATTAAACTGCAAATTAACATTTATATTTCTTATAATAAAAACGAAAGACCTATGTTACAGACATATGAAAGTCAACATTTCGTTGATTAGTTTTGGATAGATTATACATTTTTACTGTAAAATATCTGCCACCTCAAATAAGCTTTTGTTTGCCAATTTTTGCTCATATGTTAAATATAGTATGTTTTGTCAAAAATAAAGTAATCACATAATCAATCAAATCCTTAACTTTGAAATATGTATGATAAAATGTATTTTTAATTTTGTAATTTTTTTTTTATATATATTTTCTTTATTGGGTTTTTAACAGTTACAATTACGATTACAATACAATCTTCCCACCCCTCCCTCTTACAGCTTACGGGAAAAAAAATGGTAATAATAATATTCAAAATAAATAATAAATATTTATATAATAATAGTATATTAAAAATAATAATAATAATAATAATAATGATAATGATAATTTTGAGACAAGACAAATTCTAGATTTCCCAGCATTGACAGTAAAGGAACCAATTATTCCACATTTGCTTAGTCCACAAGTTATTTAAACATGAAAGGTTTGACAGCAGCTATGGAGCATAGTCAATATGAAGAAGAAGAAAAAAATAAAAAGGAGAGGGATATATTCCCTAGGAGAATTGGCACATCTTCATAAAAAATATAAATCACACATTATAAAGCTACTAGTCCAGAAAACAAGAGAACTGACACAAAAAAAAAAAAAAAAAAAAAAAGTTTTAAATACTATAGTGGTTTTAACAGAAACAGATATTTATAAAAGATCGGCATGCACACATTTATAAAAATTAAATAAATAAATAAACACACAGAAAGATGATATAGCAAGGTGGAATTGAGGCAGGTTACTCCATTTCAGAGGCAGGGGAGCTCTTTAAAATACCTTATAAAGGGGGACCATGTGTCTTGAAACTTACGTTTCGAACCCCGTATCATGTATTTAATCTTTTCGAGTTGAATGTAAGACATCACTTCTTTCAGCCAGCTTCTATGTGTTGGAGGGCCTGTCTTTTTCCACTGAAATAATATTAAACGCCTTGCCAGTAATGTAGTGAAGGCGATAACAGAGCGAATATCTTTCCTAAGTTCTATACCCTCGGGAGCAACACCAAAAATGCACATTAAGGGATCAGGGTCAATTTGGATGCCATATATATTATTATATCATTCAAAAATCTCACTCCAAAACTCCTCAAACCCAGGACAAAGCCAGAACATGTGGGCAGTTGTGGCAGGCGATTGTGAACATCTATTGCATGCAGAGCTGACATTCGGGTAAATCTTAGCTAGTTTGGCGTTAGTGAAATGAAGCCTATGAAGAACCTTAAATTGAACTAAGCCATGCCTCGCACAGGGTGACGAGGAGTGCACATGGTTTAAAGCATCTTCCCATTCTCCATCTGTAATTTCTCTCCTTAAATCACTTTGCCAATCTTTGCGGATATGTTCCAAGTTCTGTGGGTCTATAGATGTTATAATAGAGTATATGCTAGAAATGAGACCTCTACTATGCGGTTTCAGATCAAGCAATGTATCCATAGGTGAGATAGGGGGTAATCCTGGAAAGGAGACAAAAACCTTCTTGATGAAACTCCTAACCTGCAAGAACCTAAAAAAGTGGGATCTTGGTAAGGCAAAATTACGTACAAGCTCTTCAAAAGAGCAAAAAGTGTTATCAATATATAAGTCTCTTAGGAGCCTAATCCCCCTCTCCTCCCAGACACAAAAAGCGGCGTCCACATAAGATGGTGGGAATAGACAGTTAGAGACCATAGGACCTAGAATGGAAGGTGATTGCAGACCAAAATGTCTTCTAAATTGGGCCCAAATTTTTTAAGTATGAGTCAGTACAGGATTGGGGGCGGAATTATAAATTTCCCCCACCAGGGGGAGTGAAGAGCAAATTAGAGAGCTAAGCTTGAAGTTAGCACATGATTGTTCCATTTGCACCCATAAAGGGGTATTTTGAGGATCTACACTAGGTAGCCAATAGATTATTTTTTGAACGTTGCTTGCCCAATAATAAAATAACAGATTAGGTAGCGCCATCCCTCCTTGACATTTTAATCTCTGCAAAAAAGTCTTCCTAATACGAGGGGTCTTATTCCCCCATAGGAAGGAGGCGATTAGACTGTCCAGCTTAGTAAAAAAATTCTTCCTGATGAAAACAGGTATATTCGAAAATAAATACAAAAACCTTGGTAAAACAGACATTTTGATCAGGTTTGTACGACCTGCTAAAGACAGGGGCAGAGAGGACCATTTCACAAAATCCTTTTTACATCGATCCAAAAGTGGGCAAAAATTGGCCTTAAACAAATTATTAAACGATCTTGTGACTTGAACACCCAAGTATTTGAACCCCTCACTTACTACTCTGAACGGGATAGAGGAAGAGTCTCTACAAGAGCCCGGAGTGATTGGGAAAAGCTCACTCTTACTCATGTTAAGCTTATAGCCAGATAACTTGCCAAACTCCTTTATTAGTGAAATAATTTGAGGTATTGAGGAGGTTGGGCTTGATACATATAATAAAATGTCATCTGCATATAATGAAATTTTATGTTCTGTACCATGTCGTGTAATACCTTTAAAATTTGCTGACTGGTGAAGCGCAGCAGCCAAGGGTTCAATTGATAGGGCGAATAAGAAGGGAGAGAGAGGGCACCCTTGCCTGGTGCCCCGGTAGAGAGGGAAGTATTCAGAGTATACATTGTCTGTGCACACTGAAGCAATCGGGGAGGTATATAACAATCTAATCCATGAGATTGAGTCTGTAGGAAATCCAAACTGTATAAGAGTGTTAAATAGGTATTCCCATTCTACCCTATCAAAGGCCTTTTCAGCGTTGAGAGAGATTACTGCTTCAAGTTCACCTGGGGGAGAATTTGTGTATATTATATTATATAGTCGTCGTAAATTATTAAATGGGTTACGGCCACAAATAAATCCTGTTTGGTCAGTCGAAATTATAGTAGGAATAATGGACAAAATTTTAAAATCTGCATTCAGAAGCGAGATTGGCCTGTATGATTCGCAACGAGTGGGATCCTTACCCTCCTTTGGGATAAGAGAAATTGAGGCTTGCGTGAGCGTTGAGGGAAGAGTGCCTGTATCGAACGACTCATTATAAACAGCCACAAGAAGCGGGCCCAGCAAGGCTGCAAACTTCTTATAAAATTCTATCGGGAATCCATCCGGTCCCGGAGCTTTGCTGCTCTGCATTGCCGCAATAGCCTGTGCAACTTCTGCTGCATCCACAGGCCTGCCTAGGTCAGAGTAAAGGTCAGAATTAATTGTTGGTAAATCAATTTTTTTAAAGAAGGAATCTAGAGTTGCAGAATCATTCGGGTACTCTGAAGTGTATAGGGTAGAGTAAAAATGAACAAAACTGTCATTAATATCTTTCTGATTATGAACCATGGATCCAGATGGGGCCTTAATATGAGTTATCATTTTAGAATTATTTAATTGACAAGACTGAAAAGCCAATAATTTACTGGCTTTATCCCCAAATTCATAAAATGCATGTATCGTTTTTAACAACCTCTTCTCTTCATGTGCAGTTGACAGCAAGTTATCGGACTGAAGACTTATTCTTATTTCTTTGTATAAGCGAGGACAGGGAGAGATGGCGTACTGTTCATCTAACCTGTTAATAGCTTCTGAAATATTTCTGAGTTTAGAGAGTTCTTGCTTTTTAGCATAGGAGGAGAAAGAGATTATTTTGCCCCGCAAATACGCTTTCAATGCCTCCCATAGTACAGATCTAGATATATTGTGCCTGTCATTTAGTTCCAAATACATATTTATCTCTTTAGTTTAATAATGAATTCTTCATCTGCCAAAAGCAAAGTATTAAGTCTCCAAGGTTTAAAGGAAGAATGTTGAGTTGGTAAACTAAGCACAAAAGAGGAAGGAGCATGATCAGATATAACAATATTATGATACATACTAGATGAGACAAAGGGCACGATACTCTTATCAACTAAGAAAAAAATCAATGCGACTATACGAGTGATGAACAGGAGAGAAAAAGGAGAATGTTCTGGAGGAAGGGAAAATAAATCTCCAGGGGTCTAATAGTCCAAATTGGTCACAGAAATGTTTAATGTTTATAGCTGCCTTAGAAGGCTGTATGACTCTAGAGGAAGATCTATCCAGCGAAGTGTTCAGAACACAGTTAAAGTCCCCACCTATAATTAAAGCATAATCATCAGCAGGTGGAATAGATGTGAAGACTTTGCTGAAAAAATTGCTATCATCAAAGTTTGGGGCATAAATGTTAACAAGGATAACTTGCCTGTCGAGCAGGCGGCCTGTGACGATAACGTAGCGACCGTAGGAGTCACTAATAACCTTCTCACTGGTGAAAGAAATGTTCTTCTTAATAAGAATAGCAGTACCTCTGCCTTTTGCATTAAAGCTCGAGTGGAATACCTGTCCTCCCCAACTCCGCCTAAGTTTAATTACATCTGAATTCAGAATATGGGTTTCTTGTAGAAAAGCAATGTCTGCATTTAATTGTCGTAAGTGAGAAAAAATCTTATTTCTTTTAATGAAATTGTTCATGCCTTTCACGTTCCATGTTATAAAATTTACATCACATTTATTAACGTTGGTCATGCTATCAGAAAGTATTGGCAAATGAATAAGGCAAATCTAGTGAATCTGTCACAACACAACACATGAGCACCTTGACTCCGAACAACATATGGTAAGAAGACACAAAAACATTAAATTCCCCTCCCGCCCCCCTCCCTCCTTCAAACATCGAACATCTGCTGGTATACTAAGAACCATAACTCACCAGCTCGTGTTTCTGCTCCTTGAGACTAAGTTGCTATTGATAGAAGAAATAAGTGACATTTAATATGAACTAAAGAGTGTGGATCAGTCCAAACTTAAATGAGTCTCTTCGTTATCATCACCACTCAAGCCATACAGAACCTGCTCTCAGCGGGAAACAAAAGTGGAGTCACGTAGCAGCTACATATTATCTGCCGTGATGTGCATTCCTACTCACTCGTTGAAGGGGGAACAATCCCCCTCACAAATTCCAAAGCCCGCTGCGGGGAATCAAAAAATGTTTTCGTTCCGTCATGATTGATCCGTAGACGCGCAGGGAAAAGGAGGCCGAATTCAATTCCCGCTCCTCTGAGTTCAGCCTTTACCTGGTTAAATGCCGCTCTCCGTTTTGCAACATCAGCACTTACATCTGGGTAGAAGTGTATACGCGATCCTTTGTATAACACCTGTCCCTTTTCTCGTGCCAAATGGAGAATCAATTCCCTCATCTGGTAGTGATGCATTCGCACGATGAACGGCCTGGGGGCTTGGTTAGCTTTCGGCGGGGGAGCTAGAGAACGGTGAGCCCTGTCCACCTCCGTTTTTTTGCCGAAACTCTGTTCACCGAATACCTCGAGAACCATTGCTTCAATAAATGCAGAAGGATGAGAGCCCTCGGAGCCCTCGGGGATACCGATCACACGAATATTGTTCCTCCTGGATCGATTTTCCAAGTCATCGAGTTTGGCCCTCAGTTTTTCGTTATCTTTCGACAGCGCTGCGCACGTAGATTCCAGGGCAGTAACGCGACCATCCACGTCGGTAAGGGATTCTTCCACATCCTTCAGTTTCTGTTCTTGTTCTAGTAATGAAGTTTTCACCGCAGAGATTTATGATTTAAGCTCTGCAAGGATCTCCACTCTGAGCGCCGCTACCTCAGATCTAATCCCGCCAAGGAGTTCTCTGATATCCCCCTGACTCGAGGCAGCCCCGTCCACACTCTGCATATCGCCAGCAACCTCAGTAATATCGGCCGACTTTTTAGTGTTGTTTCTCGGCATGTTTCCTACTGAGGGTCGTGAATAGTATTTCAAACTATGTCACCGAATAAGTGTTGAATAAGTCGATAAATAATAAGAAACGCACGGAGCAGACAACTTTACGACTTCTCACGCCGCCATCTTACCGGAAGTCTCACACTTGAATTGTTGTTGTAATTGTAACCTCTTTAATAAAAAAATATATTTACGGGGGGGCGCTAGTGAGCCAAGATGGAGTGAAGACGGATATTTCAGTGCGCCTGCAGGTTTATGAACATTTATGTTTTAAAAATTGGCAACTTATAACTAAAGGGGGCTTAAATTGGATCGATAATAGTTTGGGACTTTAAAGAAGTCGGTTCCTGCCGACGTTACATGTTAAATGGCGGATAAACTTCGTAAATTCAAGTATCACGGTAGCACATCAAAGCTAGAGGCTAACACCAGATCCACGAGGCAGCACACTCCAGAAGACAACGCTCCACAATCTACGAGCTCTGGTATGAGCGAGGAGATAAAAGCTGATATATTAGCCTCTATACGAGGAGAACTTTCCAAAATCATAAGAGAGGAAATGAGGAGTGCACTGTCTGAAGAGTTCACTACACTTAGGGCCGAAATAGCCAGCAATGCTACCGCTATTCGGGCAGAAATCGCCTCCATCGAGACGGACATCGAAGATGTGAAAGGTGGTCTGTCATCATGGTCTGATGAGGTGAATACACTACAGACTACTGTGACTGAACTTCAGAGTGAGCTGGTCAAACTACGGGACAAGTGTGAGGACATGGAGGGAAGGCTGAGACGCGGAAATATCCGAATAGTCGGTGTTGAGGAGCAACCGGACTCTGCCAGCCCTAAAGAGGTCTCTAAAATTATTAAAGAGGCTCTGCGGATGGACCGGGATGTAAAAATCGACCGCTCACACCGAGCGTTCGCACCTAAAAAACCGGGAGATACAGAAAGACCCCGTGTCATCATTGCCAAGCTGCATTATGATGGAGACGCTGCTGACATCCTGAGGAGAGCCAAAGACCAATCACCGCTGATCTACAATGGTAAAAGAATAGCAATTTTTCCAGATTACACCACCAGTGTGGCCAAGGCACGCGCCGCCTTCACGGATGCACGGAAAGCTCTAAGAGGACGAAGGGACGTGCGTTTTGGACTACTTTACCCTGCAAGATTTAAGATCACGTACAAGGAGGACAGTAAAGAGTTCAACGACGCCGTTAAGGCTATGGACTACATCAAGAAGACCATCCTCGCTACAACCACTGAAACTGAAACGTAGGCCGTATCTGAATCCTAAATGCCGATTTGGTGCGAACTGGTCCAGTAAATTTCACCACTGAAATATTGTTTTAAGTTGTTCAAACACTAACTGTGAGTATGGTCCACTATTTTGCTTTTGTAAACTGGTCTTATTAGTGGAAATGTGCCTAACATTGTTGCTTCTAACCACCCTTTTTTTTTGTTTTTTTTGTTACATTACAAACTCCCAGTTAGAACCGTCTCATCTATACCGTTGGTATTAATACCCTTGGTAGATTCTATCTGTTTAATTGCCTACTTTTATGTATACCTGCAGGAGCCTGAGCTCCAACAACATCTTTTTTTTCCTTAATCTTTCTCCTTTTAACTGTTATTGTACACAGCCATCTTTCTTCAGTTGTGTTTGTTGCTGCTTATTATAGTGGCTAGGGACCTAAACCCACTTTTCTTTTGCACTATGTTACTAACATCCACCTTTAATGATTATTTTGTTTATTGCGTTCTGATCCTTCTGTTCCCCGGGGATCTAATTACATCAAAAAAAACAACAGAGCATTTGTATTTCAGTTTTGCTAAGTTTAGAAAAAATGTACAACAAAGCATTAGTGTTTTCATTTGATTTAATCATCTTGGTTTCCAGCATTCACTTCGCTCAAATGATTGGTACTCTGTCAGGTCTCTGCCTCCAGCACAATTTAATATTGCAATATATCTTTTAAATTAGTCATGAGTACATTAACTGTAACAAGTTATAATGTGAAGGGTCTGCATAGTCCAATCAAAAGAAAGAAAGTACTATTGCAACTCAGACAATTAAAGTGTCACGTAGCACTTCTACAGGAAACACACCTATCAGATGCTGAACATCAGAAATTAAACAAGTCTTGGGCCGATAAAGTTTACTTCTCGTCACATTGTTCTGGTAGAAAAAGGGGCGTGGCCATTTTAATACATAGGCAAATTAACTTTACTGAAACATTAGTGCATAAAGACAGGGAGGGTAGATTTTTATTGGTAAATGGGTTAATTGATGGAACAGCAGTATCCTTTATAAATGTATATGCTCCCAATGAAGATGTACTGGGGTTCATTAAGTCAGTTTTCAATATGATTGCAGAGTACAGCTCCGGCCTTCTGATTATGGGGGGAGATTTTAATTGCGTGATGTCAAATTTAGATAGACAATCAGCTTCTCATACCCCCATATCTAAGATGGGTAAAATGCTTAAAAATGTATCTGTTGAAGCTGGGCTAGTGGATGTGTGGCGATCCAAATTCCCAAAGGAGAGAAATTTTACTTTTTATTCACATCGATATGCATCCTACTGACGGATAGATTACTTTTTTACTGCTAAAGCCGAACTACATAGAATTGAAGATATCACAATATTGCCCATCACAATCCCTGATCATGCACCTGTTACTCTCCAGTGGGATATAGGCTTGACACCATCTTTCAAGCAATGGAGACTTAATGCCTCTCTCCTTAACGACAAGGATTTCATTTATTTTTGTTAAAGCTGAGTTTAAGAGTTATTTGGATATTAACAACACGCCTGAAACATCTCCTATCATGTTGTGGGACTGCGCAAAGGCTTATTTAAGAGGCTGTATCATATCCTACGCGACAGCAAAAAAAAGACAAAAGACAGTTAAACAAAAAGACTTAGAAGATAAAATCAGAGATCTCGAACATGAACATAAAAAGGGTAGGGAACCAAGAATTCTTAATGATTTAAATAAGACCCGCAGAGAGCGTCATGACTTACTATCAGGAAAGATTGAGGGTAACCTTCGTTTTGCCAAACAGCAGTATTATGAAAATGGAAATAGAGCGAGCAGACTTTTGGCCTTTAGACTTAAAAAACAACAGTCATCAAATGTAGTTCAAAAGCTAAAATCGGGCAATAAATTCATCTCAAAACCTAAAGAAATAGCTGAAGCATTTTCAGAGTTTTATAAGGTTTTATACCAAGACACTGATACCTGTTCTGATGAAACTAGAATAGCAAATTACTTACAAAATATACATGTTTCTGAATTATCTGATACAATAGCTAAACAATTAGACGAGCCAATCCGAGAAGGGGAAATTGAAAACGTTATTTCATCCCTTAAGAATAATAAATGTCCTGGCCCGGATGGTTTCATCAATGAATTTTATAAATGTTTCATAGATATCCTTACTCCACACTTATTAGAAGCATATCGCTACAGTTTAGAAACCAAAACAATGGCACCATCCTGGTCTGATGCGACAATAGTTGTATTACATAAAGAAGGTAAGGACCCCACTGATTGTGGGTCATATAGACCATTATCTGCTCAATGTAGATGTACGTATTCTAACAGGTATCTTAGCCAGGCGATTAAATGTCATAATAACACAAATCATACATCCTGATCAAACCGGGTTTATCACTGGGAGGCATTATGGGAACAATTTGCGTCGGTTATTAAATATTATATCTCATCAAAAAGAAAACAAAGCTATGACGGCCGTAATATCTCTAGACGCCCAAAAGGCATTTGACCGTGTGTCGTGGAAATTCCTTATTCAGACATTAAAGAGGTTTAAATTCGGGCCCAAATTTGTAGATTGGATACAGACGCTATATTCATCTCCACAAGCGGCAGTTAGAGTCAATGGCTTCAGATCAGCAAGGTTTAAGCTGGAGCGCGGTTGTAGGCAAGGGTGCCCCCTGTCACCCCTCCTGTTCGCAATTAGCATTGAGCCATTGGCTCAACTCATCAGGGACAATGATGAAATTAAAGGGATTCTGACTGGCATAGAAGAACATAAAATATCATTATATGCGGATGATGTTTTATTGTATTTGACCGATCCTGTATCATCAATACCAATCTTGAAGGAAATGATTTCTGTTTATGGCTATTTTTCTGGCTATAAAATAAATGTTGATAAAACGGAGGCAATGGACGTCAATAGCAATATCCCACTGGAGGTTAAACAACAAAGCAGTTTTAGGTGGTCAAAAGATGGCATTAAATATTTAGGCATTAGTATCCCCCACTCATTGAATGATTTGTTTCATGCCAACTATGGTAAAACGCTGGATATAATTAAGAAAGACCTGGAGCGGTGGTCAGCATTGCCCCTCTCCTTCCTCGGTCGCATCGAAATCATTCGCATGAACCTGTTACCGAGATTATTGTTTTTGTTCCAGATGTTACCAATTCTAGTACCAAAAGCCACATTCATTGATTTGGATAAAATAATATCAAAATTCATATGGCAGAGCAAGCGCCCTCGTATAAAATATAAAACACTACAGAGAAGAAAGGGAGAAGGGGGGCTTAATCTTCCAGTTCTTAAATATTATTTTTGGGCAGCACAGTTAAAGCCTTTAATTTCTTGGATCCAAGGAGATTCTCAGACGAGGTGGCTTAGTATTGAACAAACAACGTGCTCTGAACCATTAAATGTATTGCCATTTTTAGATATCCCAATAAAAGAATTGCCGTTGTGGACTAGAACCACGCTTAACATTTGGAACAAGGTATGAGTTGCATTTAAGTTGCCAAGAGGTTTATCAGTTTTAACAAGCATCGGATATATTAAATCCTTCGCTCCCAATTCTTTTGACAAAAGTTTTTCAAATTGGACTGAACAGCGGCTTATGTTTTTACATCAGCTAATAAATAGGAACAACCTTATGTCATTTGAAGAGTTACATGGGCACTTTCATCTCAAGAAAAGTGATTTCTTTAGATATTTACAGTTGCGCTCTTTTTTGACTTCACATAAGGACTGGGGAAAAATACTAAACCCCACACCTATTGAGAATATCCTGATTCAATTCCAAAAAGGTGAAGTGGATAAGAAACTGATAACAAAGTTATATAAAGTCTTTTTGTCAATGAATGTTAATGGGCCCACTCGGACAAAACAAAGATGGGAAGCAGAGACGGCCAAAATTATTTCTGACGAAATGTGGGAGGGAGTGTGGACTGGGGCACATCGGGTTACAAGTTCAAACACGTGGCGGGAATTTAAATGGAAAATTATAAGTAGATATTTCAGGACCCCAGATGTAGTTGCTAAGATAGATCCCAAAGTTCCAAGTTTGTGCTGGAGAAACTGTGGGTCAGCAGTGCCCAATCATACACATATTTTTTGGTCATGTCCTATATTACAAAACTATTGGGATGAGGTGTACAAGGCTATAAACCAGATTTTTCAGGAGGTCATTCCGAAGGATGCAACAGTTGCATTACTCGGTATTATGCCAGCTAGTGTGCAAGGACATGCTAAATCATATCTCTTAAACGTTCTGTTCACAGCAGCCTTGAAATGCATCACAATTAAGTGGATGCAAGTAGAGCCTCCCTTCAACGACGTGTGGGTTCAAAAAGTGCGGGAACTGTATCAAATGGAAAAGATAACATACTCATTACGACTTCAGAAATCTGTTTTTAGGCTACGATGGGGTCCAGCAGAAGTTTTATTCATGTAAAGGTCCAACAAGTTAGGGTTTTGGTTTATGGGTCCCAGCTCTGCCACCAAAAGTGAATCTTTTTCTTATGGTTGCATGGTGATGCTGAAACCATATGGAAATGCAAAATGTAATGCTGAAATATATTATTTTTTCTTTTCAAGACTGTACACTTGTATCATATATGATAATTATTACTGATACATGTAACTGCTCTGTCAAGAATTAATAAAAATGTAAGTTCAAAAAAATATATTTACAAGGTAGATGTAAACAAACTATTAAAAGGTAAATATAAGCCTTTTCTTTAAATAATTTTTATTGTGTTTTATTAGTGACATTTGGGGAGAGGATAAATATTCCAAAACTGAAAATACAGTATGAGAATTAACTGCACAATTACTAGACATGTTTTCCTTGGATATTATAGGCCAATTTGCAAGTACAATTTGTAAAAAAAAAATGTAAAAAAAATTGAGATGCTTCCAACTGTTGCTCTTGCATTCTTTCTTGTGGCTCAGTGAGACACCTGAATGAATGGCTCATTAAGTATGCGGGCCCCATTGTCTCCTCAGGTGCGAACCACTAAATATGCATGATGGTGCTGGGTCGTTGACGCCCACTCGCATATTGCCTTTCCAAACAGAAAGTGTTTTGCTAAATTTAAATCAATGTACTGTGTTATGTGAAAGATTAGGCAGGATGATTTTCACATCATTCTGAAAAAAAAAACTCTAGGCGACAACATCCATTAATCAAAAGTCTTGAGGACACATATTTAGTATGTGTTTTGTGGCCTTATTTCAGAAACTTTAGTTTTTAGTTTTTTCAATAACAATGCATAAACATTATTCTCTCAAAAATACAAACATGTACATACATGTTGCTCACATATTATGGCAGCCCTGTTTGTTCTAAATAGAGTGTAATTACACCTTTGCCATTAATATGTTTATAAGCAACTGAACAAAGCACAAATGTCAGGGCATGTCAGAACATCTCAAGGACCCCAAAAACACCTTAGGCCCCAGAGGGTTAAATCGGCGTAAATAGTTGGGAGAAAATATTATGCGTAATAATGATTAGATCTGCATTTGGTCTAAAAAAAGCAGCCGTCTAATAAACCTGCTGACGATTGCTCCATTAATATGAATCAAACAACAAAAGGCAAAGAGAAAATCAGTCGCAACTCTTGAATGAATAATTTTGGCTTTTATAAGCTTTAATCTATCTATGATAAACTATGCAGTGTTATTTTACATCTGACTTTATTAGATGTCTTTTTACAGCACATATTACTCCTGAACAGTAATGTCAGTAGACATTCCTGAAATTAAAGCACTGGGTATATAATTTGTATATTTGTTTTATTGTATACTTTTTTTTTTTTTGACCATGTGTTTGAGAATTCTCTCATCATTTACTTTCCTTCATGCCATCCCAGATGTATATGACTTTCTTCTTCACATAAACATAGACAAAGATTTTTAAGGAAATAATCCATCTCTGTGAGTCCATAATACAAGTGGATTGTAACCCATGTACGTAAGACAGTTGGTCAGAAGTGATTTTCAGTAGTTAAAACAGTCACATTATTAGTATTTCTTTTATCTAGTCTATTGTTTGACTTCAGAAGGCATTGACTCATCCACTGAGGTAGCATGGATTACCTTCACGCTCACTGTGTGTGGTTTAAAGTGTATTTAGGACTCGCAGAGATGGATTACTTTCCTTACAATCTTAATTTGTGTTTATCTTGTAGGAAGAAAGTAAAATGCATCTGGGACAGCATGAGGGTGAGTAAAATAAGTGAGAATTTTATTTTTGGGTGAACTATCCCCTTAACATTCATGCTGTTGGTATGCTAATCCAAGATCAGCATAGACTAATAAGAAAAAAGTGCAACCTCTTGTGTACCTGTGAACTGTGCTTGTTTTAATCTAGAGGAAATTAAAATATTTGATAGTTTATATTAAAATAAAATAAATCAGGTGTCTGAAGATCAAGATCCCAGTCATTCAAAGGTGATGTGTCTGAACAAAGTAAGATTATTGTCTGATGGGGACAGTGGATCTCTGGTAGTATCACTCCATCCTCTGTGACAGCATCAGAATTTTGTTTATGGAAAAGTTGCTTCACTTCCTGGAAAATGAGAGAGGAAATGTATTATAATCTAGCAATACAAACTGCTTTGAACTCCCACATACAGTAACAAGTTGCAGACTTAAAATATTTATCCCAAACAAATTATATAAATGTTTTAAGGGATTTTACAGTACTAAATATTTACATCGGAGTCATGCAGCATTTATCATCTGTAATACTGTTGTGTAACCAGTAGATGGCTGTATAGCCCTATATTTAAACATATATCCATGGCTGTGTATTCCCTAGTTGGTGGATGTTTTCAGTCATAATTACTTGCATGTATTAATTTGGACATATATTTATAAAAACTATTAAAGATTAAACATTTTTCTCAGAAATGTTCATATGAAGTGCACTTTTTTTCATTATTTTTAGTCAAATATGGACACAGAAAAAGCATTTTGTTACTCATACCAACTACATATTAATAGCTTTATCAGTCATCTTTATCACAAAGTAATCAGAATAAATATTGCGACCAGGGCGATACTTCAAAATTATTGAGTGTTTACATATTATGAACAGAGACGTGTTCTGTGGTCAAGTCGTGTCTTTCCTCTTTCAAAAACTCTGCATCACAAATTAATCAGCAATTGAGAAATTCAGGTTTAAATAGCTTTATTGGCATGGTAAAAAAGGCTTTACATTGCCAAAGTTGAATCAGGCAGTGATTGACAGCGCTCTGGTCCTATACATCTGTCACTGACTGATACAGTACTTTTTAGTTAACCTTTTAGTTAAAACCATTACAAACCTTTATGAGGTAAGTATATAATTTAGTATGTACATTTTCCAATATATATATATATATATATATATATATATATTAGTGCTGTCAATCGATTAAAAATTTTAACTAGATTAATCACACATTTTTTCTGTGATTAATCGCAATTAATCGCAATAAAAAAAGAAATGTTTTTGTACGTTTTTAATATATTTTATAATGTAATAATTTCACAGTTAATCAAATTAATGTAGAAACAACATAAAGACAGTATATTTTAAATAATTGTTTAATGGCATCTTTTTATGAAGGCCAGTATTACTGATATTAATACAGCTACTGATTTTTTTTTTTCACATTTATTAGGCTTCAAAAATATAACAGTTTTTAATTTAAGTGAACTTAAAACAATGCTAACATAAACCCATAATAAATGTCATATTTATTCGTGCCCTTCCTGTCTTAACAGTTAGGAAATATACAGAAATTTAATAAAGTTATCAAAGTTATATGCAGTCTACTCTGCACTGCACTGCATAAACTATAAATTAAATAGTTAATCCTTATTAAAGCTACAAAAGTTATTTAGTCAACAGCAGTGAGTCATTTTCTCTGTTTTCTTTGTTCTTTAACTTTACTGACAGGAAGCTTTATTGGCTGCTGTCCCTTTAAGAGCAGACACACACACACACACACACACGTGGAGCTCACCGTTTATATACTGTCTATGGATCTCACACGCGCCTCATTCTCTCGCAACTCTTTGTTCATTTTAGACTTTATATAAATCATTTAAGACTGCTCTTATGAGGATAATCGACAAAATTATTGTTATTGTTAGTTCAAGCGCGAAAGAGAACTGGATTCTGGCGCCCTGTCTGTGTGTGTGTGTGTGTGTGTGTCACATAAGGACATTCACAGACAGCGCATTCTCTTTTGTCTTGCCGCGCTTGAAATGTTTAAAAGCATTTAAATGAATAAGAGCGTGATCATATAATGTAAAGCTAGCCAACGGATGGCAGAAAAGACGGATGCTGCGTTAATTGCGTTAAATATTTTAACACGTTAAACCAGACAAAAATTAATCGCATGCGTTAACGCGTTAACGTTGACAGCACTAATATATATATATATATATATTCAACAAACAACTAAATATATATAACAAAATATATATAATATATAACAAAAAGGTAGACAAAATAACAAATACAAATAATAAACTCATAATAATAACGCTACATTTACATAATTCCCCCTATTAACACGAACAATGGACGAGTCGACTTCTGGACTTCTGAGTGCATTCACACCGCGAGCAGGAGCAGCGCATGAGTGTCAAGCAGGAGCAGTAGTGAAGCGGAGGGTTTCGGCGACGAGTCTATTTTTGCTGCGCTGCTTACGCTCAATTAAAGTGAAAGCACAATTTTGATGGACAAAATAAAAATTATTTCACACAAAAAGTACCTAAAATGCACATAATTTGCATGGACTAAACGGGCGCATGCTCATGCAGCGACCAGCAGCGAGGCACAGGTTTAAATGTTTACGTTTTGTTCATCGTTTGTTTTTATTTATTTATTTTTTGAATGAAATAGAGACGGCCTGAGAGAGGGAGAAGAAATTTACTGATCCTATGCTGTTTTTGTTGGGTCACAAGTAGTATGGAGTGGACCGCTTTGTTTTTGTTGTGGACGGCGTTACACTTCGTGGAGACGCTGAATGAGTTGCCCAACCCAACGCACATCCGATACAGCAGAGACTTTCTCTTAAAATGGAGTAACTTTCAAGTCAACAACCCTCCCTCGGATTTAATCTTCCCTAATCTAAGCTGTTTCGCCGATAAATCGAGAGGAAAGGGGGAACTTACCGATGAGCCACCCCGCAAGACCAGGAAGCGAGGTAAGCGAGGTGGCGTACTTCATAGACTGGGAAAACAATCTCTTTCCCGGTTCTCTTTCAAACATTCGCTCGGTATCTCACTATGGGAAACGCCTCTGGGCGTGACAGATCTGGAAGTACCAATTACACCACGTCTGTCAGTTGACCAATCACAGTAGACCAATCACGACAGTGATGCGGGAGTCCCCCTTCCCACATATATACCACTGCCAGTGGTCCCTACTTCATTCTTCGATCTCTTCCCCGTGAAGATCAAATTGGAAGCTATCCTTCAGTAGGACCTGTCTTGAAATAGTTGTTTAACGGTTCTGAGATGAGCCGTCAAGGTACGTTGCTGAATGCAGCTATTTTGTTAGCGGGTCTTTTTCCACTGTAGCAGTGTTATTTGATTCAGGTATACTTTAAGAGAATTAACGCGTTACGGCGAATTCTCTTAGATATTCCCTTATTTTGATTGCACGTTGCGGTGAGCTTATATAGCCTACTATTATTATGGCAACTTCAAGTTCTGCAAACAGCGGACCGAAAGCAGAAACTTCTCACCCGTGTGCGTGCGGCTCGATGATATCGGGCAAGGATCCTCATCCCTTATGCATCGCATGCCTGGGGGTGAGACACGCACAAGCAGCCCTCGCTAACCCCGAGGGCTGTCCTCACTGTTCTCTCTTCCCGTCGAGGGTGTTAGAGAGAAGAGTGCGTGTCGCGGCCACTAACAAGGGAGATCCCTGCTTTTCTCTGCCACCCGCGGAGGAGGCTAAACAGCCTCCGGCATCCTGCAGCTGGGGCGAATACATGGACGAATTCTCCCCGCAACTACCTCCCCTCTTTGGATCCGTAGGACTTACGGATGTGAGAGAGGAGGATGACGAGGACGACGAGGCCATCGCTCGTTTGTTAGAGGACGATGGTGAGGATGATGACGAAGATGCGATCCTCCCGCCAAATCCACCCTGGCCGGACAGCGCGTTAAGCGAGGGTTCACCCTTCCCGGCTCAGGCGGAGCTCGACCTGCTGGAAATGTGCCGGAGGGCGGCGGCAAAACTCTCCATAGACTGGCCATCACAGCAGACGGGCCAGGGGGCAGAGAGAGATCTCTATGACGGCAAGAGACTGCCGTCACGTGCTCCACCAGCTAAGCAGCTCATTCCAGCGGTCCCCGCGTGCGTTTCAGAGATGAAACGTTTTTTGGGATAAGCCATTTTCTCACAGAGTTCCCGTAAAGGGATTTTCTAGGCTGGATGTGGATAAAATGGAGGAGTTAGGGATGTCAAATTCCCCTCCTGTCGAGCTGTCGGTTGCACATCATCTGCACCCTAACTGCAAGACAGCTTTTTCCTCGGCTTCAGCTTCACTGCCAGGACGCACTGATCGTCTAACGGCCTCAGTGTTTCAAAAAATGTATCGCTCTTCTGCAGAGCTCTTAATGCCACCTCTCTCCTCACTGCTTATCAGGCAGAGCTTATGGAAGAGATGGGGAGGCAAATGGATGCTGGGTCACCAAACCCAGCCCTCTGGGAAGAGATTTGTGTTATTGCAAATCTCAACCTGAGAACTTCCAGAGGTGCAGTCCAGAGCTGCGGTCGCAGCATGGGCTTAGCAGTGGTCGGCGAGCGAGCTCTCTGGCTGGGGCTGTCGGGGCTGTCAGACAGAGAGAAAGCAGACTTCTTGGATGCTCCAGTTGAGCCCAAAGCCCTTTTTGGGGCATCGGTCACTGCTATGAGAGAACGGTGCGATCAAAAGAAACAGGAGGGTGAGGCTTTCCAGACTTGCCTCCCTCGCAGATCCACCGTTAGGGCTTCTCATCCACCACGGCCCAGGTTTGAAGCCCCACAAGGGGGTGGTCGGGCAGATTTTAGAAGCCCCAGACCTCAGCCTCAGCGTTCTGAGCCACAGTCTAAGCCAGCTCAGCCGAGGGGTAAACCTTCCTTTGCAGCGGCTGCAGCCAGACACCGTCCAGCAAACCCTCAGGGAGGGAAGAAACGGCGGGCAACCTAGTTTTTCGTCAGGTTCAGAACGAAGGGATGAGCAACAGCACTCACGGAGTATCTGTTGCTATCCTCCCTCAAAGAGAACGGTCATTTTCTCCCCCTCCAGCCAAGAGAAGGCGTCGGACAGGGAAGTTGTTCACAAGTTCTATAATGACCAGTTCAGATGTGAAGTTTGCACCAGTTCCCCCAGTGCCTCACAGAAAAGTTTCCCTCCCTCCACCCACGGGGTTACAACAGAGGGCAGAGGGCTGTTTTCCAAAAGACATGTGTGCTATGGAAATAATAAACACATTCCCTGTGCATCCAGGCAGTGGGCCGAGGGCACAGCTATGTTTGAAAATAAAAACACACACAAAAACAAAATTGTCAAAATCAGAGCTGCAGTCCCCAGCTCCACCACTAGAGGGCGCCGCCGCGTCACTAGTGGACGAGACCTGCTGCGGTCCACTCGCTGCTCAGGCGGAGAGCTGGCGCGCATGCGCAGTACACCCCTGGGTTTTATCCACAATAAGCCGGGGTTATCGTCTGCAATTTGCTGTAAAACCTCCACTTTTCAACAGTGTGTTAATGTCAGCAGCAGAGGGGGAGTCAGCTCAGGTTGTGGAGGAAGAAATAACCTCTTTATTGAGCAAAAGAGCTATTCGAGTTGTGCCGCTGGAGGACAGACATCAGGGTTTTTACTCCCGGTACTTCGTGATTCCCAAGAGAGGGGGGGGTCTCCGTCCTATTCTGGATTTACGGAACCTCAACAAACACCTCAGGAAATACAAGTTCAAAATGTTGACCTTAAAAACGTTATCTCAAACTATTCGTCCCAAGGACTGGCTTACGTCAGTCGATCTGAAAGATGCATATTTTCACATAAGCATCTACCCAGCACACAGAAAATTCCTCAGGTTTGCCTATCGAGACACAGCCTACGAGTTTTTGACAGTCCCCTTCGGCTTGTCTTTAGCGCCCAGGGTTTTCAGCAAATGTGTGGAAGCAGCGCTCACACCGCTGAGAATAATGGGTCTAAGAGTGTCAGCATATTTGGACGATCTGCTGCTGTGCGCACCGTCATGGCAACAGGCAGAGAGAGAGACAACAATGCTCGTGTCTCATTTGCAGAGCTTAGGTTTCAAGATAAACGAAACGAAAAGCTGCTTGGTGCCTACACAAGAGATAATTTACCTGGGTCTCAGACCTATATCGAGCTTCTCTGTCCGAGGAGCGTGTCAGGTCAATTCGCAGCTGTCTATCCCTTTTTCAGAAAGGAAACAGAGTGTCATTCAGAATGTATTTACGTCTTCTAGGTCTGATGGCCTCGACAGTTTCTGTCATTCCCCTGGGACTGTTGCGAATGAGAGAGTTTCAGAACTGGACGGCGGCGCAGGGCTTGTGTCCAAAACGCCACCTCAACCGCAAAGTGATAGTGACGTCACGCTGCATTCGCGCTCTCCGTCAATGGAGAGATCGGTCCTTTCTCGAGTCAGGGACTCCGCTGGGAACAGTTTCTCTGAGAAAGGTGGTTACGATGGATGCGTCGCTCACAGGTTGGGGTGCAGTGTGCGAGGGCAGGATAGCGAAGGGGAAATGGCCCGTCTCGCTACAAAATGCACACATAAACTTCCTGGAACTGTTAACAGTTTTTCTGGCTCTGAATCATTTTGTGCGGTTCCTAAGGAACCACCACATTTTGATCAGGTCGGACAACACAACGACGGTGGCATACATAAACCGCCAGGGAGGCACACGTTCCCATCGGCTTCACAGTCTAGCACAGAAAATAATCTTGTGGGGCGTGAAGCATTTTCATTCACTACGGGCAACCCACGTCCCGGGAATAATGAATGTGGGGGCGGATCTCTTGTCCAGGGGGAATCCTCTGTATGGAGAATGGACTCTCCACCCTCAGGTAGTGAGCCAGTTGTGGGAGAGGTTCGGCCGGGCTGCCGTAGATCTCTTCGCCTCGCACGAAAACACTCAGTGTCCTCTGTTCTTCTCTCTGGCGAGAAGCGGTGCGCCTATGGGTGTGGATGCTCTGGTGCACCCGTGGCCAAACGCACTACTGTACGCGTTTCCTCCACTGAGTCTGATCTTTCCAACTTTAAGAAGGGTAAGAGAGTACGGTCACTCGGTCATAATGATTGCCCCGAACTGGCCAGGGAAGTTGTGGTTGACGGAGATAATTCAGCTCCTTTACGCACAGCCCTGGCCCCTCCCGTTGCGCAGGGACCTTCTCTCGCAAGCGCGCGGGGAGATATTTCACCCAGCCCCAGACAAAGTGGCTCTTTGGGCCTGGCCCGTGAGAGGTTAAACTTGAGTGTGACAGGTTTGCCTCCGAGAGTGATTGAAACAATTCAGAACGCGCGAGCTGCTTCAACGCGCTCGGCATATGATCGGAAATGGGCTGTGTTTGAGCGTTGGTACGCACACAGACATACTGTTCCTTTTCTCTGTTCTGTCGCGGATGCGTTATGTTTTCTGCAGGAACTTTTGGATAAGGGCAGAGCCTTTTCAACTGTTAAGGTTTATCTTGCCGCAATTTCTGCGTGTCATGTGGGGGTTGACAGAAACACTGTATAGTCTAGATGGGATTACCCAAAAAGTGAAAGTGAGGAGCATTTATGGGTACAAGTCGGGAACCGGCCTACTTTACATATTTCAAGGGTGCTGAATCCAAAAAAACTGGTTCCCAAGCAAAATTTTGAGTTTTTGACCTTCTAATTTGCATATCAAAATGGCCGCCAAATTGCCTATCTTGCTCAGTCGTTGGACCATTTTCCCCTAGTTTTTTTGTAAGTAGGCAATCAAGATGAGGAAATTAAGTTTCTAGATCGATAGTCAAGGGTCAGAGCAAAGATATAATGGAGGCTCACTGCCTTTTTTATGTATATATATATGCAAAATACCAACTTTTAAGGTGAAATTAAGCATTATTTGTGTCATTTTTTAAGGCCGACATACATATTCAATCAATATCACTCTTAAATGTTCCCAGTGTATATATGATATGTGATGTATTCCATATTACATAATAACTAAGAAAAACACCATTGCAAGTTGTCTGAGATTTCATTTTTTATGCAAATTAAGGCGAGACACGGCAGGCAAAAACATCGATTTTCATGCAGTGGTCAATTTTGAGATTTTGGGCTAGTTTACTCCTTCAATATGTGTTCTTTCAAGCTGCTATAAAGAAAACGTTGAAAATATACATTAAGATGTTTATTTTATTACATTTTGTTTACTTGCGGCTGTAAGTTTCTCCCGAATTTACCAGGAAGTTAGCATTACAATACGACGCGCCGAGCTCCGTCTGTTTACTGAAGTCTGTCATGACCGGTATCACTGTGAAGCTCTGAGTCTCCTGCACAACGCTATGTAACCCAAATATGGGCATTTCCTTTCTATCAGTAACCAATCGTGAATGTCCAAAGGGGGATTTAAAGCTACGACGATTTCTCATTTAGAGCTATTTAAATCTTTAACTGCCGTTTTCTCAAAATGAGTTTTTGTCATTCTCCAGTAGAAACATCGCAGCCTATGTAGCACCTATGTACACCAAACTTTCCCGTTATACACTTAGCAGTATTCTGAAGATATTTTCAGAGGGATTTGTTAATAAATCATTCCTGGCCTGATTTATGTGACATTTTAATAAAAAAAATATGGTGAAAATCTATGTTTTATGGCTATGGACAGTATATTTTGATTTTATAGGTAATGAAAGTATATATCCTGAAATCCCTCTGAGTTTTTATTTTCATCTTGTCTGTAAACAAAATGAAAAAAAAAAATGTCACCTGGCTTTATCATATGTTCAGATCTATCTACCGAAAATATATGCAAAATCGTGCATATTTAATGAGATAATGCATCATTTGCATAATTAAACATACAAATTTCTAAAACTTGTAATGCATTTTTTTTATATACTTGTGAAAGTAATCAACTGAGGAAGTTTCATGGTGATATCTATTATTTTAAAATTTTACCCTATTCACCTGTAGTGTCTCGCCTTAAGGCGAGACACAACAGGTGAATAGGGTAAAAATTTTAACTAGCAGATATCACCATGAAACTTTCACAGTTGATTACCTACATTAAGATGAGAAAAAAAAATGTATTACAAGTTTTCTGTAATTTAATGTTTAAATATGCAAATTAGGCAATATCTAATCAAATGTGTACTAATTTGCATATATTTAAAAAAACGAAATCTGAGTATTGGATAAAGCCAGGTTAAAAAAAATTTTTTCATTGTGTTCACATATTAGATGGGAAAAAAATTACAGAGGGATTTATGGATATCTACTTTTGTTATCCTGTAAATCAGAAAATACTGTCAATGATTTTCACCATGTTTTTTGGAATAAAATGTTATATAGCCTAAATCAGGTTAGGAATAATATATTTACAAATCCCAAATGTCTTCATAATATAACTAGGTACAAGACTGGAAAGTTTGGTGTATAGGTGCTACTGAAGTGGAGCGTCATCCATGTGGTTTCCTTAGTCTGCTTCCGAAGCCTTCACCGGCCCCAAGCAGGAGGACGGCACCGCCCGTCTCCGCCCCTTAGCCCGCCAAAACACCAGGCTAAGCAGCACTCCTGAGATGGGCAGCTTGGAGTTAGGGCTCAGTTCTTCTCAGGAGCTGGTAGCGGGACCACTCCTTCCCCCAGTGGAGGGCCGGGGGAGAATCTTTTTTCTAAGAACTGATGCCCCTTCCTCCGAGCCCCAAGAGGCCATGGATGGCAGTGTGTGACGCTCTGCCACGCCACCCTTGTCCCCCTCTGTCGCCAGACCTCTGTCAGAGCAGGCCCCCCGTGGAACACTGGTCCTTCCCTGGCCTCCTCTGTCAGGATGCGGCAATGACTGTGCCCCCACACCGGGTCGCTACGCCGCCCACGTCCGGACCGTTCATTCCACTTCGCTGCCCTACCGAGGGTACGTCTGTGGTTCCCATGACCCCGCTGGTTCAGTTCTTGGGAGCCTGGCTAGAGCTTCCCAACCTGTCCCGCTGGGTTGAGAGAACCACCAGGCTCGGCTATGCGATTCAGTTCGCATGATCTCCTCCCCGCCTCCGGGGAGTCCGTTACATTATGGTGGGTGGCAATGCCCCTGTCATGCGTACGGAGGTCGCTACCTTACTGGCGAAAGGTGCAGTCGAGATTGTCCCTCCAGCCGAAATGATTGTCCCTCCAGCCCTTACTTCATTGTACCGAAGAAAACCGGTGGGTTACGGCCAATCCTGGACCTGCACGTCTTGAACCGATCCCTTCACAGGCGTCCGTTCAAGATGCTCACGTGCTCTCATGGCTTCAGCCTCTCCCTGGAGAATGGAGACTCCATCCAAAGACGGTTCAGCTGATTTGGGATCAGTTCGGATCACCTGTTTGCCTCCCACAACTCGTCCCATTGCGACCTGTTTTACTCCCTGACCGAGGGCACGCTCGGCACGGACGCACTGGTGCACAGCTGGCCGCGGGGCCTTTGCAAGTATGCGTTTCCCCCAGTGAGCCTTCTTGCACAGACCCTGTGCAAGCTCAGGGAGGACAGGGAGAAGGTCATTTTGGTTGCCCCTCATTGACACAACTGGACCTGGTTCTCCAAACTAGTCCTCCGCGACAGCACCTCCCTGGCCAATCCCTCTGAGGAACGACCTCCTTTCTCAGGGACGGTGCACCCTATGGCACCCTCGTCCCGATCTATGGAACCTCCACGTGTGGCTCCTGGATGGGACGAGGCAGGTTTGAGTACCCAACCACCAGCGGAAGTGGCTACCATCACTTCCGCTAGAGCATCGTCCACGAGACATGCCTACGCGTTGAAGTGGAACCTCTTCGTCACCTGGTGCTCTTCTCGCAGAGAAGACCCCAGAAAATGCCCGATCAGTGTCGTGCTTTCCTTCCTGCAAGAAGGGTTGGACCGAAGGCAGTCTCCCTCCACCCTGAAAGTGTACGTTGCCGCTCCTCTGCGAAGAAACATATCTGCATGTTGCCAGCATACTTCCTTATATACCCATGAGGTAAGGCGGAGTTACGCAATGCAAATTCCGCAGACCCATGGCATTTCTTTGCTATTGGCTCGTTTTATTTCTCGAAGATGAGAGGCTTTCTAAGCGAAACCCCATTCGTCGTCATGATGTAACGTCTCCGTTCCCTACTCAGGGAACGAGGGTTACATATGTAACCGAGACGTTTTACGCCCCCCTCTCAGAAGCCTTGGACATTTGGGACAATGTGTCAAAAAATATTTTCTCTAATCTCAAACCCTTTCTCCCACATTGTATGTAGTAGCAGCAACCATGTGTGGCCTATATAGTCTTCTATCAAATAGCAGTATTCATTGGTTCCATGAGAGTGGGGCCAGCCCATAAAAATATCTTAAATTTTAACGTCTAGTCGGTCCACAGTCTAATTCTGCTCTTTTTAGTTTTCAGCTATTGTTTTTGTCTGACTTTTATTATGAAGTTTTGTCTGTGGGTCATAATTTGTCATTTACTTTGCAGTTTCGTCTGAGATGCATCTGAAATCGGTCACAAGTTCACTTGTTCATTATAGTGAATGGCACATGTACTTTATGGAGAAAAGAGAAATGAAATTGAGTGAGCGGCTTAAGATGACGGAATTTGTGTGTGCCAGAGAGTAGAAATAACTATTTTACACCTTAAAAAATAATGACGATAATAACTTTATATAACTTTATATGGTATAATGAAAATAAATAACTTGTTCACTTGTTCTCATATTCATGTCATATTTAATAGATCATTCATTTTAATAGAATAATAATACAAAAACTACAAAGAAGAATTAACACAATGATATAATTTTATTATTTTTACTTATAAATTTGCCATAAAAAGCAATAAATAGAGCACATAATACATGAAAGCTGTATTCCTTTCAGGGTTATCTGGTTTTGTTTATTTTTAGTTTTCTCCACATGGACTCTGTTTTCACCTTGGTTAGCTTGTCTTCATGGTTGTTAATTTGATTCATTACTCAGTTCAGGTGTGTGTTGTGTTCAGGTGTTCATGTCTCATTATCCTCTAACTACTTAAGTTCAGATCAGTTTGTGTTTCGTGTTGGGTCTCGTCTATGTGTAGCTGTGTTTGGATGTACTTCTTTGGATTACTCTGTTGGAGCATTAAAGCCTAACTTTCGTCGTCGATTCTTTGGTGTTTTTGTTTTCCGTCTTGTTTGTGTTTTTGTTTAATTTTTTTTTTGGTTCATCATTGACTTCCCTGCTGTCAAGCTGCTTTGCCTTGAGCAGGGAGACAGCTCCCTCGAGGAACGGGCGGTGCCGTCCTCCTGCTTGGGGCCGGTGAAGGCTTCGGAAGCAGACTAAGGAAACCACATGGATGACGCTCCACTTCAGTAGCACCTATACACCAAACTTTCCAGTCTTGTACCTAGTTATATTATGAAGACATTTACAGAGGGATTTGTAAATATATTATTCCTAGCCTGATTTATATAACATTTTATTCCAAAAAACATGGCGAAAATCATTTTTTAAAGGCTATTGACAGTATTTTCTGATTTACAGGATAACAAAAGTAGATATCCATAAATCCCTCTGTAATTTTTTTCCCATCTAATATGTGAACACAATGAAAAAATAATTTTTAACCTGGCTTTATCCAATACTCAGATTTTGTTTTTTAAAATCTATGCAAATCAGTGCTTATTTGATTAGATATTGCCTAATTTGCATATTTAAACATTAAATTACAGAAAACTTGTAATACATTTTGTTTCTCATCTTAATGTAGGTAATCAACTGTGAAAGTTTCATGGTGATATCTGCTAGTTAAAAATTTTACCCTATTCACCTGTAGTGTCTCGCCTTAATTTGGATAAAAAAATGAAATCTCAGACAACTTGCAATGGTGTTTTTCTTAGTTATTATATAATATGGAATACATCACATATCATATATACACCGGGAACATTTAAGAGTGATATTGATTATGTATGTCGGCCTTAAAAAATTACACAAATAATGCTTAATTTCACCTTAAAAGTTGGTATTTTGCATATATATATACATAAAAAAGGCAGTGAGCCTCCATTATATCTTTGCTCTGACCCTTGACTATCGATCTAGAAACTTAATTTCCTCATCTTGATTGCCTACTTACAAAAAAACTAGGGGAAAATGGTCCAACGACTGAGCAAGATAGGCAATTTGGCGGCCATTTTGATATGCAAATTAGACGGTAAAAAACTCAAAATTTCGCTTGGGAACCAGTTTTTTTGGATTCAGCACCCTTGAAATATGTAAGGTAGGCCGGTTCCCAACTTGTACCCATAAATGCTCCTCACTTCTTATAGAAGGCCATTTTTCTGAAATCCGTCTAGTCTAGTAGGTCAACACCCGCTTGTATGCAGGTTTATGAGAGGTGCACGACGTTTGAACAGGGTTTCAAAGCCACTGATTCCGCCGTGGGATCTGTCGGTGGTCCTTAACGCACTATCTCAGCCCCCTTTTGAGCCTATAGAGAGTGTTGAATTAAAGCTCCTTTCGCTAAAGGCTGCTTTATTATTGGCTCTTTCGACCGCTAAGCGGGTGAGTGAACTTCACGCATTATCAGTGCATAACTCCTGTATGCAGTTCGCTATGGACTACTCGAGAGTAACTCTCAAAACTAATCCAGCGTTTGTCCCTAAAGTTAGCGAGTCAGCTCTCTCCTGTAAACAGGTGGATTTACTGGCTTTCCATCCGCAGCCTTTTCTCTCGTCAGAGGATGCACGGCTTCATTGCTTGTGCCCTGTCCGTGCGTTGCGTCACTATGTGGACAGAACAAAAGCGCTAAGGAAGAGTAATCAGTTGTTTGTTTCATGGGCTGATTCTCATAAGGGGAAACCTATTTCGCGTCAGCGCCTGTCCCACTGGGTAGTGGAAGCTATTATATTAGAATAGAATAGAATAGAATCGGGCATTTATATAGCGCTTTCATATGTACTACTGTACACCCAAAGCGCTTTACAATCATGTCAGGGGATCTCTCCTCAACCACCACCAGTGTGCAGCATCCACTTGGATGATGCGACGGCAGCCACAGTACAACGGCGCCAGTGCGCTCACCACACACCGGATATAGGTGGAGAGAGGAGAGAGAGTGATAGAGCCAATTCAATGTAAGGGGATTATTAGGAGGCCATGATTGGTAAGGGCCAATGGTGTGTGGCCATGACACCGGGGTTACACCCCTACTCTTTACGAGAAATGCCATGGGATTTTTAATGACCACAGAGAGTCAGGACCTCGGTTTAACGTCTCATCCGAAGGACGGTGCTCTTTGACAGTATAGTGTCCCCGTCACTACACTGGGGCGTTAGGAGGACCCACACAGACCACAGGGTGAGCTCCCCCTACTGGCCTCACTAACACCTCTTCCAGCAGCAACCTGGTTTTTCTCAGGAGGTCTCCCATCCAGGTACTAACCAGGCTCAGCCCTGCTTAGCTTCAGTGGGCAACCAGTCTTGGGCTACAGGGCTACTATATTAAGTTATAATAGCAGTGGTCTCTGTCCTCCGGAAGGGCTGAGGGCTCATTCTACCAGAGGTCTGGCTACCTCATGGGCACTGTTTAAGGGCGTTTCAGTTCAGGACATATGTGCTGCAGCAAGTTGGGCTTCGCCTCACACATTTGTCCGATTTTATAGACTGGATGTCACTGAGCCATCACTGGCTCATTCCGTCTTAAGTGTATAAAAAAAAAAAAAAACACTCTTTGGGGATTGTTATGTTACATGCATCACTGAGTTGGTTGACAGGCCTGCTTCAGACAGCATATCTGCAATACGGGAGTTGTCTATATCCCATAGTGAGATACCGAGCGAATGTTTGAAAGAGAACTTTAGGTTACTTACGTAACCCCGGTTCTCTGATAACATGAGTGAGGTATCTCACCACACGTCTCTCCTTGCAGTGCACGGAGAAGAGATATGCAGAGAATGAAGTAGGGACCACTGGCAGTGGTATATATGTGGGAAGGGGGACTCCCGCATCACTGTCATGATTGGTCTGTCAACTGACAGACGTGGTGTAATTGGTACTTCCAGATCTGTCACGCCCAGAGGCGTTTCCCATAGTGAGATACCTCACTCATGTTATCAGAGAACCGGGGTTACGTAAGTAACCTAAAGTTCCCCCTGCCGTCTATCATTCTATCAAATGCCCAGTCACTTCGAAATAAAACTGATGAGCTACAAGCCAATGTACGTTTCCAGCATGAATTTAGAGATGCGTGTTTACTGGCGAACACAGAGACATGGCTTTCAGAAACTGATTTGAACTCGGAGCTGGTCATTGATGGTTTCGGGGCACCTGTCCGCCTGGACCGAGATGCGTGTGTTACTGGAAGGTCGCGAGGTGGGGGGGTTTGCCTATACATGAATCAAAGATATTGTAAAAATGTCCTTTTTAGAGAAAGTTTATGCACTAAGGATGTTGAACTTCTGTCAGTGTCCCTGCGCCCCCCATACTTGCCCCGGGAGTTTCCCCAAATATTTGTGACAGTTGTGTATATTCATCCAAGAGCAAATGCGGATAAAGCCGCTGAGTCGATACTGAAAGTAACACAAAAACTGCAAGGAATATCGCCCGAAGCACCTGTCTTCGTTCTTGGTGATTTTAACCATTGTTCGCTGAAGAAATGTCTGAGAGACTTTCACCAATATACATTTACATTTACATTTAGTCATTTAGCAGACGCTTTTATCCAAAGCGACTTACAAATCAGGACTAAATTAAGCGAGTCATCATGAAGAGGCAAAAGACAACAACAACGCAAGAAGTGTTCAGAATACGAAGTTCAGGCATTATTCAGAGTAGCATAAGCATGATAGGTGGGATTTTAAGGGAAAGGTTTTTTTTTTTTTTTTTTTTTTTATGAGTTTAGGTGCTCATGGAAGAGATGGGTTTTCAGCTGTTTTTTGAATGTTGTCAGGGATTCAGCATTCCGGATAAGGGTGGGGAGAGTGTTCCACCAGCATGGAACTGTGAATGAGAATGATCTGGAAAGTGATTTTGTGGCTTTCTGTGATGGAACCACGAGACGTCGCTTGTTGATTGATCGTAGGCGTCTGGTGGGGATGTAGGCTCGTAGGAGTGAGTGAAGGTAGGAGGGAGCTGAGCCTGTGATAGATCTGTAAGCAAGCGTCAATGCCTTGAACTTGATGCGAGCAGCGAGAGGTAGCCAGTGCAGAGAGATTAACAGAGGGGTGACGTGGGCCCTCTTGGGCTCGTTGAAGACAAGACGAGCTGCAGCATTCTGGATCATCTGAAGAGGTTTGGTAGCACATGCTGGAAGTCCGGCCAGAAGAGCATTGCAGTAGTCAAGCCTAGAAATGACCAGGGCCTGGACGAGGAGTTGTGTTGCGTGCTCAGTTAGGAAAGGCCTGATCTTCCTGATGTTGTGCAATGCAAACCTGCATGATCGAGCTGTCTTTGAAATGTGATCTGTGAAGGTCAGCTGGTCATCAAACGTTACTCCCAGATTTCTGACCGACCTTGATGGGGTGATTGATGATGAATCAAGCTGGATGGTGAAGTCGTGCTGTAGAGACGGATTGGCAGGGAGGACGAGCAGCTCAGTCTTTGCCAGGTTGAGCTGCAGGTGATGTTCCTTCATCCATGTGGAGATGTCTGCCAGACAGCTCGAGACCCGTGCAGCTACTGTGGGATCATCTGGTCGAAATGAGAGGAAGAGTTGTGTGTCATCAGCATAGCAGTGGTAGGAGAAACCGTGTGCCTGTATGATGTGTCCCAGTGATGTAGTGTAGATGGAGAAGAGGAGGGGACCAAGAACTGAACCCTGGGGAACCCCTGTGGTCAGTTGATGTGCTCTGGATACCTCGCCTCTCCATGCGACTTTGAAGGACCTACCTGTGAGATAGGATTCAAACCAGTCGAGTGAAGTTCCTGTGATGCCCAGTGATGAGAGGCTGGACATAAGGATCTGATGGTTCACGGTGTCGAAGGCAGCAGACAGATCAAGGAGAATGAGGAGTGAAGATTTGGAAGCAGCTTTTGCAATCCGTAGGGCTTCTGTGACCGACAGTAATGCAGTCTCAGTTGAATGCCCTTTCTTGAAGCCAGATTGGTTGACATCCAGCTGGTTGTTTAGAGACAAGAAGGATGTTACTTGGTTGAAAACAGCTCTTTCAAGTGTTTTTGCAATGAATGGTAGGAGAGAGATGGGTCTGTAATTCTCTACAAAAGATGTGTTTAGCGTTGGTTTTTTAAGCAGTGGAGTGACCCGAGCCTGCTTGAATGCTGTAGGGAAGGTGCCAGTATGGAGGGATGAGTTGATGATGTGTGTGAGTGCTGGTAGAAGTGTGGGAGAGATGGCTTGTAGAAGGTGTGAGGGGATGGGGTCTAGAGGGCAGGTGGTAGGGTGACTGGAGAGGAGAAGTGTAGATACTTCTTCCTCTGTTAGCGGCGAAAAGGAGGACAGAGGGGTATTGGCTGTGGAAGGGGTCGGTCTGGGTTCCTGTGTGTGTGGAGCTGAGAATTGACTGCTGATGTTTGCAAAATCATCGGCAGTTGAGGAGGAGGGTGGTGGTGGAGGTGGACAGAGGAGTGAGTTGAATGTCTTGAAGAGTAGTCGTGCGTTGGAGGAGCTGTTGATCTTGTTGTGGAAATAAGAAGATTTTGCAGCATGAACATCAGCAGAAAAGGACGAGAGGAGAGATTTATACATACTCAGGTCAGATGAGTCTTTTGATTTGCGCCATTTCCTCTCCGCTGCCCTGAGTTCGGTCCGGTGTTCACGAAGAACCTCAGATAGCCAGGGGTTAGAAGGAGTAGCGCGTGCTGGCCTGGAGGAGAGAGGGCAGATTTTGTCTAGAGTAGAGGTTAGTGTGGAGCATAGGGTATCCGTTGCAGTATTCACATCCAGAGATGAGAATTGTGAGGGTGGGGGAAGAGAAGAAGACACGGCAGAGGAGAGATGGGAGGGGGAAAGTGAGCGTAGGTTTCGCCTGAGGGTGACTGGTGGTGGGGTTGGTGGCGCAGGGGTAGCGAGTTGTAGACTGAAGGTGATGAGGAAATGATCTGAAACATGGAGAGGCCTCACCAAAATGTTGTCTGTGATGAAGTTGCGTGTGTAAACCAGGTCCAGTTGGTTGCCTGATTTGTGAGTACCTGTGGTGATGTGTCGTTTGAGATCGAAGGAGGCTAGTAGAGAGGTGAAGTCTGTTGCATGTGGTCGTATCAATATGTTACGTGCCCGACCAGACAAAAGAAGTCATTGGACTTGTGTTACGGTTCTATCAAGGACGCATATACAGCTCTCCCGCTCCCCCCGCTGGGCGGGGCTGACCATAACTGCGTCCAGCTCATCCCGTCATATCGCACGGCCTTAAGGAGGGGAAAAACTCTCATTAAACACGTTAAGAACTGGACTGAGGAAGCAATCCTGAGTTTACAGGGTTGTTTTGATTGCACCGACTGGGGCATGTTTAAGGAGTCCTGTACCAACATAAATGATCTTACAGATGTTGTTAGTTGTTATGCTTCCTACTGTGTTGATAATGTAATCCCTGATAAAATTGTACAGGTATATCCAAACAATAAGCCATGGGTAAGGAAATCACTAAAGCTGTTACTAAACAAAAAGAGGCAGGCATTTAGGGAAGGAAACTTTTTAGAATTGAATAAGTTGAATAAGGAAATAAGAAGTGAAATAAGGAGGGCAAAGCAGGGTTACAAAGAAAAAATAGAGAAAGACTTTGGTGGTAGGAATTTACGTTCAGCCTGGGATGGTATGAAAACTGTTATCGGCACCAGGAGAGAAAAGAATGTCAAGGTTGTGTTAGGTTTTAGTTGTGACAGTTTGCTTGCAACAGAGCTAAACAAATTTTATTTGAGGTTTGATACCACTAATTTTAGTAATGTTATTTTAGAACAGAAATCACATTTATCTGGAAATGGTGTTGTCCACTTTTTTGTCGAACAAGCTGTGGTCAATATAAGCAGTCGCCTGCTCATCTCTTGTGCAGAGCAGTTAGGTCCAATTTTTCATTATATTTTCCAGATGTCCCTAGAGCAACAGAGAGTGCCGAACATATGGAAACAGTCAACAGTTATTCCAGTGGCCAAACTAAATCATCCAAAATTATTAAATGACTTTAGGCCAGTAGCTCTGACCTCCTTAGTCATGAAGTGTTTTGAAAAACTGGTTAAAAAAGTCATACTAACAAAAACAGAGAATCTCCTAGATCCACTACAGTTCGCTTATAGGGCTAAGCGAGGGGTAGATGATGCCACTACTACCTTGTTAAACTTACTATTCAAACATCTTGAAGGTAGTAAAACACACGCAAGGATTTTATTTGTGGATTTTTCATCGGCTTTTAATACAAATCCAACCACATATTTTAGTTGATAAGCTCTTAAAGAACTTTGACCTTGATTTTAATATTGTGGGATGGATTCTTGATTTTTTAACCGACAGAACTCAGAGAGTGAGGGTGAATGGTTGCTTGTCTGAGGAAATGTCATCATCCACTGGGTCTCCTCAGGGGTGTGTCCTCTCACCTCTCCTTTATATTCTTTATTCTGACGATTGCCGTATCCAGCATGAAAATAGACATATTTTAAAATTTGCCGATGACTCTGCTATTGTCAGTCTCCTCTCCAATGAGGAAAGTGACCATGGTCCTGTTGTGGATGATTTTGCACTTTGGTGTGATAGGGCATTCCTTCAACTAAATGTTGAAAAGACAAAGGATATGCAGATTGATTTTAGGCGTAAGTCATCAACTCCACAGACCACTATTATAAATGGGAAGACGGTGGAATTCGTAGAAACATACAAGTATCTAGGCAGTTTGATCGACAATAAGTTAACTTTTACCTCTAACACTGAAATGCTTTGCAAAAGAGGCCAACAAAGACTGTTTTGTCTTCGCAAACTGTCAAAATTTCGTGTTGATAAGACTCTCATGACCCTTTTTTATAAATCATACATTGAGTCTGTTTTAACATTCTCATTAATTTGCTGGTATGGTAGTCTCACTGTCAAGGCCAAAACTGCCCTCTCCAATATAGTGAAGGTCAGTAGTAAAATTATAGGTGTTCAGCAGAGTAGCCTTTCTGTCCTGTATGATAGACAGGTAGTTAGGAAGGCCAATGCAGTTATCTCTGATAGCTCCCACCCCCTTCATTCTGAGTTCCAGATATTGCCTTCCGGGTCTCGGTACAGATTACCTCCAGTGAAGAATAACAGATATAAGCATTCATTCGTCCCGAGAGCCATCTTGTTTATAAATTCAGCCCGGAGGAGTAGACAGACTATAACTATTAAATAGTGATGGGGTTATTATTATTATTATAATATGTATAGTATTGTTTGTTTTTGATGATGATGTTGCCGAAATGGGGATGGTTATGGAAATGTTGCTATACTATGAATTGTCAGATGTTACTTTAACAAGGGCCTGTTACATTAAGTATTTCTTATGTGTTTTTGTCACGTATTTGGGCATCTGTGATTGTCCTGTGTTTATCTTGCTGCAAAACCAATTGCCCTATGGGGACAAATAAAGTCTAAAGTCTAAAGTCTATGTATGTGTTTGAACAAGAACTGGAGTAGGCTATGTCAGAAAAGAAAATGAAGACAAAATATTTATAGAAAATGTATCCATTTAAACTTGTTTTTATTAATCAGTTTGGGTAAAAGTGGTGTTTTATTATATATATATATATATATATATATATATATATATATATATATATATATATATTAGAGGTGGGCATAGATTAATTTTTTTAATCTAGATTAATCTAGATTAATTTTGAAATTAATCTAGATTAATCTAGATTAAAATGGCTCATTTGAATTCTGCCGAAGGCATTCAGAATATGTGTGCTACCCAAATAATGACTATAAAAGTAGGCTAAGTCTTTGAGAACGGGTTTCTCAAGCCAGGTGGCGCATTAGACCAGGGGCTCATCTCAGGAACTGTTTCCAAAATGCATCACAAACTGCTTGAGAAAGCTGTTCTACTCATAGACTGTAAAAGGTTACTTCTGTACTGTTACCGTCCGTAGGCAACATAGGCCTATGTTATTATCAACTACTATAGGCTATCAATTAGGGATGGGCGATATGGCCTAAAATCTATATTTTGATATACATTGCAGCCTTTTGCGATAACGATATACAGTATATTATAATAAAACCATTACAGAACAGGTTACACAGACCCTGCTAAACAACTGCAAAAATTTTTTTAAAGGGTATATGTAGTTTTGAGAACATATATTGTGCAAAACTGTAAGTATACAACATAATTTTGCAGATAAATAAAATTTAAGTACACTAGCTGCAGAGATCTTAAGTAGGTCTAATGTTAATTATAGCTTTGAGCTTATGAAACCCCAAATTTAAAGTTATAATATTGTCTAACTGATGTCTTTTCAGTTAAAAAGAAACACAACAACGATTCTTAAAATCGGGCGTAGACAGAGATTATGTGTTAACGTTACACCACTAAGATATATTGGATTGAGAATAATACGCGCGCGCTGGTATTCAGTGATACAGGGTTCTCAAGTCTCACGCATTGGCCGTGAGACACACGCAATTCAACCAGTTCACCCGCTCACACGCCACACCGTGTATTTCTCACGCTGAAAAGGCAATGCCAACCAAGTTGTCCTGCAAGCTTTATATATAACGTTGTATACGAGGCGCAGGCACACAAAGTGAAGTTTCTTGCCGCCAGCACGTATCTCGGACAGATTGCGTTTGTTACTAGGCAACATAGTGGGTATGGGAAGGAATGAAGATGTATTTCTTCATTTTATTTTAAATTATATATTATACTGTATTAATAGTCTTTCTAGTTACATTAAGGCTACATTTATTAAAGCACAGTGCTCTGGGTAATATTTTATATCCTGTCAAAACATACATTAATCATTGCCATTGCATTTGTATTTTTCAAAGATGTCAGGGAAAAAGCAAAAATATATTTTAACAAACACAAACACTTACAAGACAAAATACATTTCATAAGCTGGAATGTGTACTCTTGTGTACACACACACACACACTAATACGTCTAATATGTCATTTGTTCACAATGTCCCACCACGCAATAAATCATCATACCATTTCGACAAGACACATTCAAAATACAAAAAGATTTGTTTTTCCAAACTGTTTGGAGCAATTTGTTATATTTTTGTAATTTTTCTATATTTGTAATTTGGAAATATAACATTAAAGAGTATATTTGATGTGATGAATTGCTCTGTCATTTGTTAGATTTACCAATTGTTATAATTTCAATTTGAGCTGGTTAATTATGAACAATGGGTAAAATTGGGGGGCGGGGCGTGGGCGGGGCTCCATTAGGGCTCCTCCCCTAACCGCATGTGATCTCACTCCAAGCTTTTGATAAAACTTGAGAACCCTGAGTGATATCATGTTTCGTTTTGAATTTGAGGTGGTAGAACGGATTAGTCGTGTGTTAACTTACCGAACCGTTACCCCACACACTCGGATAGTTTGCTGCTGTTTGTCGGACGGCTTAAATCCGAACCAAGTCCAAATAATGGACGTTGCAGCTTTCACTTTCAGCCGTGTTTACTTAAGATGACGACGAATATGCGTTGCAGCCGGGTTACCTCGCGGCCGCGGGTAGATTGCGTCATCATAGCTTGTGTAGTAGAGCCATCTCCCAACCCAACTTGGGGAATAGATTAACGGCGATATTTTTTTTATCGCGCGATAAGAGTCTCGCGTTAACGCCGATAACGGCCCACCACTAATATATATATATATATATATATATATATATAAATATAAAATATTTGTGTGTGCTGTAAAGTGGTTAGAAAAAATGAAATCAGAATCGGCTAAAATCTGTATCGGCAGGTCAAACTCAATGAAAAATCGGAATCTGCCTTGAAACTTGTAATCGGTGCATCTCTATAATCAATCTGGTATCAAACACCATCACATAATCTGATGTTCACCTAGATGTTTTATTTATTTATTTATACATGGAAAAGTTTGGGAACCCCTGGGCTACAGTACAGATACTGTACAGTACTCTAGCCCAATGTTGTTTGGGATGGCTGGGGGGAAATATGATCTAATCGAAGCAAATATGATCTAATCGAAGGCTGTAAATGAATGTTGATCAATAAGTCATGTAGGCTAATGATTGGGCTAACAGTTAAATCAAGACAACGCTGTTTAATGTTATGGGCTCTCACTGAGCTCTAAAATGCCTCTCCACCTGAAAAAAGCCAGTACTGTATTATAAATAGTATTAGTATAGTATTAATAAAAAATAAATAAAAAAACAGACTTACCACGAGTAGGCTAACATTATCCAGTATCCTGATAGCGACGATGACTAATGATAATGTTATAATTCGTCTGTACTATTCCTTCTATAAGAAATCATCTCAACAATATAGTGTAGCAGCAAATAAATACAGATATAAACTTAATATCACTCAAATTAAATAGATAGCTGCGATTACAGACCCTCACATCCACACATAAACACACCACTGATGTCTTCACTTCCAGGTGAAGAAGCTGTTAATCGAACACTCAGTAGCCAATGAGAACACACTGTCACTAGCCCCGCCCCCATGAGAGAAATGTGTTAGAACGGCAAACGAAAACTTCAGAAGCGTAAATGAAAACTCTGGAAGCGCATTTGTAAGTTCAGATCAGTGATTGAAATATGAGAAATAGTTAGCAAAACATGCAGTGCATTAAAAACAAAGTAAAAAAATGCCTGCGATTTATTCTTTTCAGTTTCAAAGATGTTTTATTCAGTTTCAATTTATATTTACATTAGTTTCTTGAAAAGCTACGTTCATTATTATTGGCACAAGAATAACTCCATATGAATGCAGCATTAGCCTAAACGCGATACATCCTCTGGACTAATCAGAATTCTCTCTCTCACCCTCAAATCACTCGCACATATCGTGCCAGACGCTCAATTTGCGCGTTCGCACTGTGCTAAACGCCTCATTCGTGCCACAGGACCTCCAGATGCGGGTAAACGTGTCTTCACATTTACTTAACATGAAAATCACTTGTGCCAGACACTCTATTCACCTCAATAGCGCACCCGCACTGCGCTAAATGTCTCATTCGCGCCGCTGGACCTCCAGTCTTTACATTGACTTAACATGAAAATCACTTGCGCCAGACGCTTTATTCGCGTTTAGTGTGAACGCCACTCACTCTCTCACTCACACAAGGTCATGTCGTGATTTGTTTTATTTAAAGTGGACATTGGTTCTACTTTTTATGGGTTCGACACTTTTCTGAATGCCAATGTATTTATTACTGACTGACATTTTTTTTTTAGACAACCAAATTGATGGATTTATTGCGTTTTGAAAAAAAAACTTTGAATTTATCAACAATTTTGTTGTTTACTTTAATAATCATTGTTCAATGTGTTCAGACTGAGTCATAAAAACATTTTAACAGGATAAATTGAATATTCACAAAATGTGTGGGTCTAGGTAAAAAATGTAATTTTCCTGAAAACTACTTAAATGGATTTATAGCATTTTGGAAAAGAGCTCCTCATATATAGCCTATATATAAATGATTAAAATAATTAAATGTTAAATTATGCATTCACAAAATGCAAAATGCATGTATAATATATAACGTATGTATAATATAATAATATGTAACAAATTATTATTATTATTTTGCGAGTTTTATTTGCACATTTAAAAAGTTAAATGAAATATTTCAACTAGCTAGCTTGTATGTTGGCAAACTATCGTGAAGTAAAGCGTTCTTTCGAGCTATGAACTGCGTAATTGTGATGTCACATGAGGCGGGCCAATGCGAACCTCCAAACTCCATCTGAGTCCGTTTCGCACGATGCCTTTATGGCTGATGCCTTTTAGTCCGATGCCCTGTAGTCTGAGTCCGTTTCGCCTGATGCCTTTATGTCTGATGCTGTTTTGTCTGATGCCTTTTAGTCTGAGTCCATTTCGTCTGATGCCTTTATGTCTGATGCCTTTTTGTCTGAGGCTGTTTCGTCTGATGCCTAATTGTACGAGACCTGACACCTGACATTGTTTTTCCTGAGACCTGAAGCTTTTCAGTCTGAGGCGCAATGCCATTTTGTCCAATGACTGAAGCCTTTTAGTCTGAGGCATGATGCCGTGTCTTCATATCTCTGAGGTCTGAGGATGTCCTAAAATGTACACCGTACTGCTGAATTATTACATATGTTTTGGTTATGTCCATCGTTAGCTTCTTGTTGGCTATCAATCTTTAATTGTTTTTCTCCAGTGAGCCTTGCCCTGTGGTTGAACTTTTTGGACTTTCTCCAAATGCCACTGGCTTGCCTGGAAATGCTTCAAAGGCCTTTGCCTTCTCAACATTATTAGCTAGACGGCGCATTCTTCTGCTCTGGAAACAAAATCTCCCTCCATCTTTTATTCTCCTGTATATGTATCCTGGTATTATTGCAAACGTTTAATAAACAGATTTAAAGATATTAAAGGGAAATTAAGAATTTATTAGAATTCATTGTAAATGAATGCATTTGAAATACTTGCAAATAATAATTTATTTTGAAATATGCACACATTCACAGTTTTTTATATGATTGTAAATGTTTCTTGTCTAAATGTAAATTATATATTTTCAGTAAAAAAAAAAAGTCATTTACTCTTAGATTCTTTTGGGAAACGCAGCCAAGATCAGTGTGTGATAGTGACGTCTGATTGCCACACTAATGTCATGTGGACTGTTGCTGTATGTCTTTGTAGATTGTCTGGCTGTATGGTGACAGAGAAAGGCTGTGGTTATGTGTCTTCATCTCTAAGTTCAAACCCCTCACACCTGAGAGAGCTGGATCTGAGCTACAATCACCCAGGAGATTCTGGAGTCAAGCTGCTCACTGATAAACTGGAGGATCCAAACTACAGACTGGATAAACTGAAGTATGTAGAGCATGAAGAGTTGATTAAACAACTCCAAAAACAGCATTTCAATCTTCATTTATTACTCATATTACTAAATATGCAAACGTTCTTATTGAGAATTTACAGAGGTTTAGCTCTAGTTATGCTATGGGCTGTTGAATGCTTCATTCTGATTGGCTGACGAACATTATAAGGTGTACAATTATTTACAGTAAACGCACAGGTAAAGTAGTTCTACGCAGGTCTTGACTGCATTACAATTCTATATCACTTTGCAAAATGATTTCAGTTATTTCAGAGGTCCTGACAGCCTACAACAGCAAAATAACCAAAACCCACAAAGACAAAGAAAATATAACAAACAACAGGATATTAATCACAAACCATTTCCATGATTTTCCTACAAAATACATTTTTATTCACTTTATCCCGCTCTCCCATAAAAACCCACACACAGAGTACAAACACACACACTCTCCCATAAAAACCCACACACAGAGTACAGACACACACACACATTCAAGTGCACAGAATTTTGTTGTCAGCGCTGCCCTGAGATTTCATCAGTAAAATAGTTTTGCAACTTATGTAGAATGTCCGAAAGGGGGCCTGTGTTAGGTGAGGTCCAGTGGGGTGACGCATGTGCACATACCCGACTTTTCTTATTTCAAAATATATTAATTGGCATTCTGAGCAGATACAACATCTTGTATATATAAAAATTAAATGAACCACAGCTCTGCTTATCCCTAATGCCCCAAGTACAACAACACTACACATTCAATACATATAACAATAACAATAAAAATACTGTAAGTGTAATAGTTAAACAATACAATAAGTGTACAAAATAATAAAATACAATGCAATATAAAGAAAAGGATTATATATATATAACGATATGTAACGATACGCGTATTCGTATCGAACCGTTCGGTACGAGGCTTTCGGTTCGGTTTTCGGTACGCATTGCGTACCGAACGGTTCGTTGGACCTTTTTTTCTGCCGACTAAAATTTCGTCATTTCAAATGAAGGCGCGTCGTGGGTGGCAAGCGCGCTCATAGAGGCTGGCGCGACAACAACATCGACTGGCAAATGCAATGTAAGGAACGAAACTGAGCTACTCTTATTGTGTTTGTGTGGACCGTTTATCAGTTTTGACCTGTGAAGCGGGACTCGAGTCGCGAGCCCTATGCGCGAGCCTGATCAAGCAACAACGCCACACAGCGCTTAGAGATCCAGACCAGTAAAGAAAGCATTTGAATTTCAATTGCTTTTTGAATTCGCCACTGAAGTAATAACATCGCTGCGAGATCTAGTGAGAAACATGCACATTTCTCTGTTATTAACGGATCAAACAGCGCTGGCGTGGAAACCAGGAAGAAACATATCGTGCCATGAATGAACTGGCCGGTGTCCACAGATCAGCAACATTCACCGTGGGTTTACTGTAGTAACACTAACTGCAAGGTATGGAAGTTTGTCAGGAATAGTGGGCTATAATGCTTTCAAGTAACATTACGTCAGTTTTATTTTGACATTATGAATACAATTGCTGCCCTCAAATGTAAAAAGCCTACTACTACAATATTACATTTCATTTTGTCCAAGGAGCTGTTTTGTTTTATATGCTCATAAGAAGAGTCAAGTATAGCTCCATAATTGCTCAGTAAAAAAAGCCACAAAAATAAATAAATACAAAAATCATAATTTATGATGTTAGTTTCATTAAATAAAATAATAATAATAAAAAAAAAATAATTCAAGGAAATTTCTCTGCCATTTTTTTATGTTTGCTGTATGGAAAACGTACCGAACCGAACCATACCGAACCGTGACACAAGTATATCGTATCGAACCGAACCGTGAATTTTGTGAACCGTTACACCCCTAATATATATATATATATATATATATATATATAGTTTATCCTCATCTGCGTTTTCAAGTGTGAGATGGTATCAAAATAATTTAACAAAGGTTTCCATGTTTTATGGAAAAAAATATTTTTTTCCCAGCTTTAAACACAAAATAATTTATTTTATCCATCTATCATATGAAGGGGGGCATGCATGTTTCCACTTAAAGAGAATGAGCCTCCTGGCCAATAGTGTAGTGAAAAAGTGTAGTCTGGCATTGGTGTAGTGCAGTGTTACTCATTGCGCGGCTAGCCAAGCTTTAATTTGTGGCTCGCATGGCGGTAAATAATACGGTGATATGATAATGCATTCACTACAGATGTTTCATAAAAACATTAATAACAAATAGGGCTTTAACATAACCTTTTAAAAACTCAAAGTGTCAGCTCTATTACAAATAATCTCGATCGGATTGAAAGGGGTGGTTTATCGAGAGAACGTGAAAAAACTTGATCGACTGAAAACCTATAATTCTCCTTTCACTCAGCATCTGTGAAGTGAAGCAGGACAACGGCTCACCAGTCCTTGTTTCAGATTATCATACAGACTGTTTTGGGCATTTTTACTGCATGATAAATACAAACAGCACGGCACAACGATTCATATGTTCATATTCCGATTTGAATCTTTTGACTTATAAACATGCACATCAACCCGATCATGTATCACATTACGATGTTTGTTTAGCGTTCATGTAAACTACAATACATTCAGATTCATCAATCGAAATGAATTCAGTCGGACTGAAACAAAAGTTGTGCATGTAAACACATCTAGTCTCTGCGGAGTTGCCAGTTATGGCGGCCTTTCAAGGGCGGGTATAGATAAATACACTAGATGTCGCTTGGCTACGGTTTCGTT